>NC_090265.1:357704643-358904643 GCF_040414725.1 Anabrus simplex
TTCAAGACCAACTACCATTGCTGCTAGAGGATGTGTCCCTGGGTGAGCGTGTAACCATGTGGTATCAACACGATGGAGCTCCCCCTCACACGTCAGCAGATATTCGCAACTACCTGAATGTTACACATCCCGGTCGATGGATAGGAAGGGGAGGACCTGTCACCTGGCCTGTTAGGTTGCCCAGTTTGACGCCACTGGACTTCTTTATGGGGCCATTTGAAGGATGTAGTGTACGCTCAGCTGCCGGAAAATCCTGAAAGCCTTCGAAACCTTATTACGTAAGCCTGTGAATCCGTAACACCTACAATGCTACACAGAGCCCGAATGGCAGTTCAACGGCGTGCTGAAACGTGCATTACTGCAGAAGGCCATCAATTCGAACTCTTACTGCGCTAACAGGCTGTTGCTCAGTCAAGTAGATTCAGACCTCTAACCATTCTATCCTCGTCCAGCCCTGCTTATAAAATATCCACATAAGCAGCACTAATGTCCTAGAACAGCGCCAAAATAAATAAATAAATAAATAAATAAATAAATAAATAAATAAATAAATAAATAAATAAATAAATAAATAAATAAATAAATAATACATTGGCTCTGTGGATGAGGTTTGAAGTACAAAATTCGAATAAAATTAACAGGCTCAAGTGCGAATCGAAACCAGCTACCAGACGCAGCTGTATTAACAGCACCGAAAATAACCTATGACACCACGGCGATTCCAGTGAGTAGGTTTCCAGAAAGCCTACTAGATGGACTACTACTTCCGCTTCACAAATGCACACACGTTATCTATCAGTATGCCATCGCTTTTATTGTCCATTTCATACCCTACTGAAAGTTTATAATTGACACGTACTTGTTACATAACCGTATGACAGTTTGATGCACTGTGTAAATGCCTGTCACATGCGGTACATGTTTTTGAAAAAGTAATGGTACAGTCTGTGATTAAAGGCGATTGTTGCTTAGCATACGGCAAAGCAGAATAGACCATAACGACACCAGTGTCGTTCGGTGTGATGCCTAACAGCATTAAACGCCAGGCGCGACTGACTCACCCGGTATATAGATAAATACACTTCACTGTCTCTGTGTGTCAACACAACTTGCATATTCTCATAATTGGCACTTGTTATATCACACAGATACTGTACCTTTATCATTCTTTATTCACTGATTCCAACACTTGTTTTAAATATACATTCGCTCGAGCAACACACGATTGTTGTTCCAGAACATTAACTATGGAGACTCTGAAAAATAGTCCCCATAACTCTCACCAACATATAATATACCAAGCAACCACAAGTGATAAAATACCAAGTGCTTAAGCACTCCACAACTTGTAGGTCAGTACCACACATCACATTCCACAAAATTCCACGTCAACAACGTTCTATAAAAGTTACATATCCTCTCTTCCGCTGTTTTAAGTCAAGTATGTTTCACAAAAGTTACATCTCCTCCCACGTTCCACCAAAGATTCAAGACAAGCATGATTCACAAAAATTATATCTCCTCTACGTACACCAAAGTTATTAAATCAACCCCTCCGCTGTTTTCAGTCAAATCTTCTTCGCCGTTTTCTCACATGCTCAAATAGACCTCAGCTTACCCCTACTACCACATGGTATATCTAGATTGATCCTGGCCATCCAATCACGAGTGGAAGATCCTCTTGCCATACCATGACCACGCCCCGAACCTCTTGCGGGTTCCAATACAATAACAACCAGACTGCGTCATTGAACTCTGGGCTATCCGCATCATTCACGCAACCTTCCGAGTTAAAAATAGCACTGTTTTCCCATCCGCTTGTACAAAACAAATTACTCATACCACATATGGAGATTTTCCAGCTTAAAATATTAAGAATAAATATACAAATGAAATAATAAATAAACCAGGGTCCATTTGGCTCCGGATGGTAGCACCCTGTTATTGGGCCCCTACCTTGGGTTACTAGGCGAAACTGGTCAACGGTCTCAGCGGTGGAAGAGGAATCTATTTCCCAACGGCACAGAGAGCGGAAGAACCTAAGGAAGCACACCCCGAAAAGAAAAGCGACTTAAAACCTGGGCGCGACTGTTCCCGCATCGGGCGGCTTCCTGGTCAGCGTCCGATTCCATGTTAGGGACGGCTGTTCTAAAACTCCAGGTCTCACCAACCTGGTTTTACCTTTTGGATGGGGTTCTGCCCTATCCCCCAAACCAAAACCCATGCAACTAACATGATGACAAAACCTACGGAATCTAGTATCCCAGCCGGTAAAATCCGGGGCCAGAGTTCTGATTCAAGTAGGGCAAAGGATTCTGGGGGCCTTACACCATCACGTTTGGATCAGTCGGAGGATCCATCACCCCACAAACTCAGAACGAAAGAAAAGCATTTCTTTGGCACACTCAATGTGAACACCCTTATGAAAGTTGGTAAACAAAAGGAGCTGATCAAAGTACTCGATGAATACAAGATCAAAGTTCTAGCGGTCCAAGAAACAAGATTTATTTCAGATGAAGTGTCGGCTATTGGAAACTACAGAATACTGAAAGGACGGCCAGCTATCAAAGTTAAGAAGTCAGAGAAAACCAAGAATCCAGTGTTAATACTCGGGACAGCCTTCTTTATTCACAACTCTATAACAGAATCTATAGTAGACTTCAGATCTCCATCTCCCAGACTGTCTGTACTAACTCTCAAAAGTGGAAACAAATTGTACTCCATTTTCAATGTTCATGCTCCAATTAATGAAGATAACAGAAAGAATCCAGAGAAAGTAGAAGAATTTTGGTCACAACTTGAAGAAGAACTGTTCAGAACCGCAGAAAAACATGTCAAGATCTTGATGGGAGATTTTAATGCTCAGAGTGGAAAAGAGAAAAATTTTCGAAACATCGTTGGAACATACACGGCTCATAAAAGGACAAACAGAAATGGTGAAAGATTGATAGATGTTTGTGAATCATTTGGTATGAAAATAATGCCCACTCAATTCAAGAGAGCTCCCAAGCGGATGATGACATGGCGATCACCTAACTCCATGTTAGGAGAATTCCAAATTGACCATGTAGCGACCACCATCCCTAAGGAAATAATGAATGTTAGAGTGCAAAAAGGTGCTAATTTTGATTCCGACCACTATCTAACAAGGATAAAAGTGAAACCCATACCTTGTAACCGAAGAAAGAAACCCCTCAGAATACAGAAGTACAGAATTGAAGAACTCAAAGTCAGCGAAGAAATAGTAGTGAAATATCAGAAAGAACTCGACAAGTTGGAGTCCTATGAGTGGGACAAAATGGCTCGAAAGATCCAGGAAGCAGCGAAACAAACAATTTTTCTTGCTAAGAAGAAGAAACATCCATGGTGGAATGATGAGTGTGAAGATGCTCTACGAAGACGATCAGAAGCTTGGAACAAGTGGAACTCCAATAAACAGAACTTCGAAGAATTTAAGATCCAAAGGAAAAAGACAGCAAAGGTGTTCAAGAGTGCCAAAAGAAGATTCGAAAGAGACCAGCTGGGTGAGATAGAAGATAATTTCAAGAGAAACAACACCAGAAACTTCTATCAGACTTTTAAGACATTTGTTTCAAAAATGATCAAGGTAAGCTGATTATGAGCAACAAACAGAACTGTGAACACTTGGCTAAATATTTCAAAGAACTGCTCAACTGTGATCCATCTCAAGAAAAACTGTCGTTCCAGAAACCAGAAAGCACACTGCATGAATCAACCCCGCCAGATAAGAAGGAAATAAAGGAGATCATCAAAAGCTTGAAAAATAACAAAGCATCTGGCAAGGACTCAATTGTTGCTGAACTTCTGAAATATGTAGGGGATAACTTCCTGGAACAACTTGAAACACTCTTTCAACAGATCTGGTCCACAAGAGAGATCCCAGATGAATGGAGGGAGGCTATCATCCACCCGCTGCACAAGAAAGGAGACAGAACGAATGTCAATAACTATAGAGGGATATCACTTTTGCCAGTAGCCTACAAGATACTTTCTATAGCACTCAAGCGTAGGATAGAAGGACATATAGATAAACAATTAGGAGAATATCAAGCTGGCTTTCGAAAGGGGCTGTCATGTGCAGAACAGATTTTTACCATTAAAACCTTAATCAAAACTAAGACATCAGCAGCAGATAAGAAAGTGATAATGACATTCGTGGATTTCAAAAAAGCATACGACTCCATAGACCGGGACACACTAATGGAAGTGCTTAAGGAATTTGGAATAGACAATAAGACAACAACCTTGATTCATCAAACACTAAAAAACACACGATCGCAGGTAAATTTTTTAGGAGAACTGTCAGAGCCCTTTGAAATCAAAACAGGTTTGAGACAAGGAGATGGCATCTCTCCAGTTTTGTTCAACTGTGCTTTAGAGAAAGTTATCAGGGAATGGCGAAAAGAAATGAGCAAATTCAACTTTCCAAATGGAATTAGATTAGGTCACAAGAGAACTGGGCTTAAATTTGAATGCCTCGCATTTGCAGATGATATAGTCTTTTTTGCAGAGAATTTGCAAATTGCAATTAAGCAGATTGAAGTCCTCAAAGAAACAGCAGACAAAACAGGATTGCAAATATCTTTTGAGAAGACGGAGTACATGAACATAAATACCACTGACCCAACCTGGACAATGAGGACGAAGTACGGTGACATCAAAAGAGCTACAAAATTCAAATACCTAGGAAAGATTTTGACTCCAAACATGAATGAGAAAGCAACAATTCAAGAACGTGCAAGAAAGATAGAAACTGCGTTTAGATTATGTCAGAACACCTACAAATCTAAGTCACTATCCTACCAGGCCAAATTCAAGCACTACAGCACGATAGTCAAACCTGAATGTTTATACGCAGCTGAGACAATAGCCACGAAGGGACTCTCAGATTTGGAAAAGAAAGAAAGGAGGTTCCTTAGAAAGATTCTTGGACCCATAAAATCATCAGACAAGTTTACGTTTCGCATGAGACCAAACCGAGAACTATACCAACAATTTGAAAACGTCTCAACCACAATGAAAAAGAGGAGATTGACGTTCTACGGACATATTAAAAGGATGGGATCGGAGAGACTCACCAACAGGATCCTCACCTTCCAGGAGAACAGGAAGACACATGTCCCATAGGTAAAAGAAGTCCACCGAGATTTAGAAAAATGTGGGATCACGGCAGAAGATATAACAAACAGAAAAATCTTCAGGCAGAGAGTTGCGGAGGTGAAGGACCTAACTGATGAGAAAACGAGGAAGAATAGAGTATTCTCGGCAGAAGAACGAGCACGAGCAAGCCAACGGATGAAGGAATACTGGCGAAAGAGGAAGGAGAAAGAACTTGAGAAAGCAATGAAGTTGCGTAATCGTAGCCCATAGCTGGCTGAAACGAAAAGAATAATAATAATAATAATAATAATAATAATAATAATAATAATAATAATAATAATAATAATAATAATAATACGAATAAAGACAATGTCTCTTACTTCTGAATACAGTACGAGAGTGTGATATATGTACTATTGCAAGCTTTACATAATATGGTGTGGATATCCGGCTCCATGGCTAAATGGTTAGCGTGCTGTCCTTTGGTCACAGGGGTCTCACGTTTGATTCCCGGCAGGGTCGGGAATTTTAACCATAATAGGTTAATTCCGTTGGCGCGGGGGATGGGTGTATTAGTCTTAATCATCAGTTTGCCCTCATCACAACGCTCAGCTTGCCTACGGACGTCAAATCGAGAGACCTACATCTGACGAGCCGAATTTGTTCTCGGACACTCCCGGCACTAAAAGCCATGCGCCTTTATTATTATTATTATTATTATATTTTGGAGATCAACACTCCTTTCCAATAATAATAATAATAATAATAATAATAATAATAATAATAATAATAATAATAATAATAATCATATGCCTCAGCTACCGTGTGCAAACATTTCAATTTGACGCCATCTGGCTGTCTGCTCGTCGATTTCGACGTTCCGTTTTACTCTAGGCCCACTAGATGGCAGACCGAGTAAACCGAAACTCTCTTGCGCGTCTATGGCTGAGATTTTAATGAATTTTGTCGGGTGAACACCAAATGTGTCGCCAGAGATCTTTCACATGCCGACATTGTACGACATTGAGTGACGAATGGAATTCTTTCCGCCCTTCAAAAATCCGACTACCTCTGCCAGGTTTGAACCCACTATCTTTCGATCCGGAGGCCGATACTCTACCACTGATCCACAGCAGCAGCTTCCTTTCCAATGAAATTCAGACAAAGAACAGGAAAAGTCTTGAAACAGGGAATTTTGGGTTCGGCTCAGTTGAAGAACCTCCATATCAGCAGGGAGTGCCAGTCAGAATGCCCTTTATAACCGACAAAATGTATCTTCTGAACTTATCTTAACGACTTTTCGAAGCTACATTTGGGAATAAATTTTAATTAAAAATAATGAAACTGAAATGGGACTGAAGATAAGACACGGTATGCAAACAACGGCTTAAGGATACTAATTAATTCACCAAAGTGAATGGAATCCAAAATAAATTTAGATAAACTGAAATTGAATTAATTCTCATATCAGAACCAGTTTAGCACACATAACCGCGTGGCCAATGAAGTGAGTGGCGGTCAGAATGGCGTTTATAAGCGACAAAGTATGTCTTCCGAATTTCTTCTTATCTTTACGGTGTTTTGAAGCTACACCAGGAAATAAATTTTAATTAAAATCACTGAAATTGCAACATGTCTGAAGATAACACACGGGATGCAAACAATGGCTAGTGCTTGGAATGCAGTACAAATTTAAATAAAATTAAAATGAAGTAAACGCGTTTATCACACATAATCGCGGGGCCAATTAACATATCTTTATTAGAGCATGTAAAAAGATAGGATTTAATCTCCTACTAGTTTCTTCATTTCTTATATACTGGAGTAGACGAGGCGAAAAGATAAATATCACGTGAATA
The DNA here is from genome assembly GCF_040414725.1 of Anabrus simplex. Classification (NCBI taxonomy): domain Eukaryota; kingdom Metazoa; phylum Arthropoda; class Insecta; order Orthoptera; family Tettigoniidae; genus Anabrus; species Anabrus simplex. The sequence continues at coordinate 357,711,624 of NC_090265.1, forward strand.
TGATCCCAATGGACAGGTTACTCATTAGATTATTTCCTACTAGTTTCTCCATTTCTTATGTACTGGAGTAGACGATGTGAAAAGTTCAATATCTCGTGAATGTAAACCCAACAGACAGGTTACTCATTAGATTTAACAATGGTTGTTATGTTGTTTATGTTATAAAAAGTCATTAGGGCCCATTTTCCGACTCGTTGGCTGAATGGTCAGCGTACTGACCTTCGTTCCAGAGGGTCCCGGGTTCGATTCCCGGTCAGGTCGGGGATTTTTAACCTTCATTGGTTAATTCCAATGGCCCGGGGGCTGGGTGTTTGTGCTGTCCCCAACATCCCTGCAACTCACACACCACACATAACACTACCCTCCACCACAATAACACGCAGTTACCCACACATGGTAGATGCCGCCCACCCTCATCGGAGGGTCTGCCTTACAAGGGCTGCACTCGCCTAGAAATAGCCACACGAAATTATTTTTATTATTATTATTATTATTATTATTATTATTATTATTATTATTATTATTATTATTATTATTATTATTATTATTATTATTATTAGAGCCCATTGTCCTATTCTGACGACCGCACTTTAATAATATTTCATTCTCACACTTAGTTTTGACACTATTCTGTACAGAAATGTGTATATCAATAATAAGTGCAGTATTGATAATTTATTCGGTACCGAGCTCAATAGCTGCAGTCGCTTAAGTGCGGCCAGTATCCAGTATTCGGGAGATAGTAGGTTCGAACCCCACTGTCGGCAGCCCTGAAAATGGTTTTCCGTGGTTTCCCATTTTCACACCAGGCAAATGCTGGGGCTGTACCTTAATTAAGGCCACGGCCGCTTCCTTCCCACTCCTAGCCCTTTCCTGTCCCATCGTCGCCGTAAGACCTATCTGTGTCGGTGCGACGTAAAACAACTAGCAAAAAAAAAAAAAATTATTCGGTCGAGTTGGCCGTGCGCGTAGAGGCGCGCGGCTGTGAGCTTGCATCCGGGAGATAGTAGGTTCGAATCCCACTATCGGCAGCCCTGAAGATGGTTTTCCGTGGTTTCCCATTTTCACACCAGGCAAATGCTGGGGCTGTACCTTAATAAAGGCCACGGCCGCTTCCTTCCAACTCCTATGCCTTTCCTATCCCATCGTCGCCATAAGACCTATCTGTGTCGGTGTGACGTAAACCCCCTAGCAATAAAAACAATTATTCGGTAACTCATCGGAAGGTCGGCGCCTTTAAAATATCCTTTTCTTTCATCAGCATGTATTCTCTCGTAGGCCTAAACTTCATAGCCTTCCCGCTTAAGATAAGATTTGAAGGATTTGTGCATTCCATCATAAATAATCATGTTCTTAAACACATACATTATCTTACCGACAGAAATTAATATAAATATCCATATTGAAACGCTGATTGCTGATCGTAAGGTCTAGTGTCGTATTTGATAACCACCAATATCGCTCTAACTAATTACTGAATCAATTATCCTTAATCCCTGAAGCTTAAGCACTACAGAGCTAGTACATCCATTGACGGTAAAACTTGTTGAAGACCCTGTTACATCTTAGTAGGTAAGCGATCGATAATTTTCCTGGTCATCTTCGTTTACTGTTTGTGTCGTGATTCGACAATCTCCTTGTACAGTCTTCGGATTCCTAAGGTAGGTGTCAGTCAACATGTTTCGTCATACGTCAATTTGATGCGGGAAAGTTTCTGTGAAGAACATGGATAATTGAATATTCATTATGGGGCTTATAAGCATATTCTGTGGCCAATAATATAATAATAAGTTCCCAGTAGGGTAGGTCATCTAAATTGCAAGTTTAGAGTAAGTTTCCTTGAGGACATAAATGTTAATTGACCTTCATTAAGTCAAAGTGGGGGTAAATGTAATCCAAGTGACGCTCTGGCAATTAATGGCTTTTAAATGCCATGAATATTATGTGATCATGAGAAAGGTAATGGCTGGAAAATTTAAAAGATTGTGGATCTCAAGTTCGGTTACAAACCAGCATATTGAGGAAATCATTGTGGTGAAATAATTACATCAGATTTTCGCACCGACCAGGATTACGAAAAAAAAAGTTTGCTGCAGAGATAACTCATTACTCAATCATTCGCGTTAGAAAGCAAGAAACTTCGTCGCTCTGGTGTGTGTGTGTGTGTGACAGGCATAGTCGAATTTATTAACCTGGCTTGCTTAAATAGTGGCAACGATTTATTTACAACAGATACAAATGAGTTACATGTTAGCAACCTTTACTCTCCTTCAATGTAGTCACCACCGTTGTGTATAACCCGTTACCAGCGATGTGCAAGTCGTAGTATACCTTTAGCAAAGCCTGTTCTGTTGATGGTGCGAATGGAGCGGTCTACTGCCTGTCGAATCTCTGCAACAGTTCTGAAGCGAATGCTCACGAATCGTCTGGTTTCGATCACTGTCCAGTAATGCAGCAAGAGCATGCACTTCTTCTTCACTCGTAGGACGGCCTGCCCGATGAATGTCCGCCACAGTTTGCCGTCCATCGTTGAGGCTTTTACCCAACGCGCCACTGTTCTGTAAGGCAATGCAGATTCCCCGCAAACCTCTTGAAGACCCTGATGTAGTGCTGTACGACCTCTGGCACATTCAATCTTGATCCAACTCCGTTGTTCCTGTTTGGAAAACATAGTGACAGCTTTACGTTATACAGCTAGCTCACACGTGACTGTGTTTCTCTCGCTTGTGCGCACGCAGGTGATGTGGGAAGGGCGAGTCGATTTACTCCGAGGTAAGGTAGGTATGTAACCAACGTGTGCTATCAGCGACAATATTAGATTCCGTTGCATAGCGTCTCCACAGCAGTGTTGCCACTATTTAAGTTCCAACCCTCGTATCTTAGCTGAAATTTCATGTCCACATTTCCAACATACAGTATAATAATTCATCATTCATATGGATGTTGATACTTATACAGTTTCTGGGTAAAGTGTCACGAATGTGGTTGAATTAATTCTAAATTTGAGAAGGACGTAACCAAAAATTCAGTAATTTTTCAGGAGAGAGGGAAATTGCTTTTGTGGTTTATTTAACGGGATACACTACTTGAACCAATTGCATATGCAACTGTACAAATGAGTTCATCTATTAAAAACAACATTTTATTGTCATAACTTAAGATTTGAAAATGAATGTATGAATTCGAAATGATACAATGAAAAATTAATCTGAAAGTATTTCTCACGTATGTTTATAACACTTGGAACACAAATGATAGTAAATAATATTAGTGTAATAATAAACGTAACAGCAATAACAATAAAAATGTTAAGAGAATATTTCAAAATACATATGTGATTTCGTCAACGGCTTTTACTTAGGTGATCTATTACACCTGGTGATGAACCAACTCAAGCACTGCTCACCATCTTGACTGATGTTCCATCCTTACACCACGGAGCACAAACCAGCTTGATATTCACATGTACGATATAAGATGTCACCACAGCATAGAGGCGTGATGATACACACTAGTTCCACTGAAATCTCATTTTTCACAAATTTGTCGGTTACATCCTTTTTTCCGCTGAGTTCTTGAATTATCGTCTTAGATTTTTGCGTGTAATAACGAACTCTAATACTGTTCAGATAAAAGGAGATTCCCTATGAGTCGTATCTCCGTCAAACAGCAGAACATTATTTTTATGTATGTGTGACTTTTGTTTTACTAAGACCAAATGTTCGGTAGTGCCGGTCTAAAAGCTTTGAGGTTGATCGAAAGTCGCCAACACTAATTGTCGCTTGAGAACGGGAAATAACGGGCGCGATTGATAAAATGTGTAGTAAAGGCAGAATTTATTATGTCTACAAGAGTTGGAAGTATTCAGTGACTTACTTACTTGACTTAATTCCTGTTGTTCCTTGTGGAACATAGGGCATCAACAGAGCATCTCCATGTGATCCTGTTGCCAGCCAACCTCTTCACCTCTCTCCGGGTCTTGCCTTCTTCCATTGCCTCCATGTATACAGATCTTCGCCGCGTTTCTTTTAGCCTTTCTCTCTTCCTTTTACCCTGAGTGTTCCAGTCCAGTGCCTTTCTCTCAATAGCTTCATTCCCTTTCCTCAACGTATGCCCTATCCATTTCAATTTCCACCGCTTTATCTGTACGGCCATCTCCGTTTCACCCGCCCTTCCCCATAGTTCATGACTGGAGATTACTTCCGGCCAGTAGATGTTTAGAATCTTCCTTAAACAGCGGAAGAGAGGATCTACTGTGTAGAGATGAGAAGAATGCAAGAATGAGGAATGTGGCTGCAAGCACGAACTTCCAGTTCAGCCCAGACAGATCGGATCTTATCTGCTCGTATCTGCTACACGAAAATATTGACTCACAGTTTGCAGTGTTAAGCGTCTCCCAAGATTTTTTTTTCTAGTTGTTTTACGTCGCACCGACACAGATAGGTCTTAGGGCGACGATGGGACAGGAAAGGGCTAGGAGTGGGAAGGAAGCGGCCGTGGCCTTAATTAAGGTACAGCCCCAACACTTGCCTGGTGCGAAAATGGGAAACCACGGAAAACCATTTTCAGGGCTGCCGACAGTGGGGTTCGAACCTACTATCTCCCGAACACTGGATACTGGCCGCACTTAAGCGACTGCAGCTATCGAGCTCGGTCTCCCAAGATCTAATCAGATATGTGAACACTCGAAAGAATCGCTATGATTTTTCACTTAGTTGATCCAAATATTGCTTTGCCACAACTGGTATTGCTCGCACATATCAAATCACAGAATTAATAAGAGCAAAAGTCTGCAATATTACTGGCTAAATCTTTTGCAAGCGTTATTTCAGCATGCTTTGAAAACCATGATTATTGCCTCGAAAACTTCCAGAGACAGAGTTGCAGATAAAAGTTCAAAGTTTATACATATATTTGATATAATATATTATAGAAAATCTCAAGTTGATAGTGCTATTAGTTCATGGGTAAAAGTATATATTTTGAGGCGGGCGCCACTGCTTCGATACGTTTGGGTTTCTAGTGAAAGAATACCACTTCGTTTTTTGTTTCTTTTTACAATTTACACGTCGCACTGACACAGATAGGTCTTATGGCGACGATGGGATAGGAAAGGCCTGGGAGTGGTCATGGCCTTATATAAGATACAGTCCCAGCATTTTCCTAGTGTGAAAATGGGAAACCACGGAAAACCATCTTCAGGGCTGCCGACAGTGGGGTTCGCATATACTATCTCCCGCATGCAAGCTCACAGCTGTGCGCCCATTCCAGTACATTCCAGTGATATGTTAGCATGAAAATCCGTCAAAGGTTGCATTAATATGATCACTTAACTTTGTAGATAAATTCAATCATAGTTTCTTTATTAGGTTTATTTTACGTGTCTTCTGGGTGATTATTGGTTAATCACAAAATGTATCTCCGGGAATCAACTTGAATTAGTGTTTAGTGACCTATATGTCGTTACGTGAATTTAGCGAAGCATTCTTAGATGTGGTGGATTTAAATAGTTCGTCTGATTTTCATAATATTTCCATATAAATCAGCTGGTAGGATCTTCCTAAGTTCCCATTATTAATTGTCCATGTGCTTACCAAATTAAATTCTATATGGTTATAGACATCCTTCTTTAGTTCAAGGATGCTAATAAATAAAGACACAAAAATATGACTCGAGGTGTGAACTAACGTCCTAGAAATATACGCGAGTGTGTGAAGTATTATACTTTAATTCTCTGTCGGTAAGGTTCATGATAATATATTCTAGATATGTTTGAATAGTGTGGTTATTAAGAACAAGTGTTTGAAATGATGTAAGTCAGTAATGTAATTTGCAGAGGCATAGGAAGGAAATGAGTAATATGTGATTAATGTTCATGGACGATAATGTGACCGGAAAAACATGCGATAGATACTATTAACAATTAATTGCTTATTCCTGGTGTAATATTGTGCAGCCGCTCGGATATCTTGGCCAGGGTGGTTTTTTTTTTCCCCTTGGCGTGTGATATGGCCTCGAAGTGGGAGGGTGAGAAGGGGGCAAGGTTCCAGACCCTTCGTCGTATTTGTTTCTTTTTGCTGGCGTTGTTCCAAGCATGTGGTGTTCTTGACCTACAGAGATAGTTTCGCCCATTTAAACACACAGCATTCAAAATATTCACTTGCTTAGTAATTTGTCTTTGCCACCGGAAGGCTCTGTGTTTAATAAGCCGGTAGTTGATGCATTTCCCCCAATTTCTGTATTAAAATAAATTCGTGGTTAGGGAATTTCAGCTAGTACCTCGAGTCAGGATGGCGTGGTTCGATACCTGACTGGTACCGACGTTCTTGGGTCGATACCGAAAGATCTTTCTGGGGTCACAGATTCCGGAGAGCATGGAGTGTATTTTATTGTCTTGTTTACCTGGGAAATGTTCCGCCGTATTATGTATTTTATAGTTCGTGTTACGTGTACTGTTTGTTGATTCATTTCTGGAGTTACAGGTTCACCAGCGTTGTAATGTCCTCAATGAAATTAATAGTAATATGTTTGTTGCCCCGGAGAGACACCTCTATTCGATAGGATGGTAATTTTGATGAGATATTATAGGAACCATCAGTAATAGCCGAATGTGGTATTGTCATGATAAAGTATTTTGTTAATTTATGCTCTTATTTTTGTATTTTCACTTTTCACGACCTGTGAAATACTTTTTAATGTGTTTTAAAACGATATAAAATGTGAAAACACAAAATGAAAAATATATACTAAAATGCTCTATAAATACGAAACCAAAGTTTTTAAAAGTATAACAGCTTACCCTACCTAGTTTTCTTCTGGAAATATGAACCAAGGAGTTCGTGCACCCTTGGACTTTCTGCAAATTCTGTTGCCAGTTAAACTCAAATAGCCAGAGATTGCCCAAACAGCTCTGCAGTGTATTTGTATTCCGAACAAAATTGTAGATATTTAACTTAATTGTTAGTATTTATTTCGTGTGGCCTGTATAGAATGCTGCATGTAATTGTAGTGGAGGATAGTGTTGTGTTTGGTGTGCGAGTTGCAGAGATGTTGGGACAGTACAAACACCCAGTCCCAGGGCCAATGGAATTAATCATTTAAGGTGAAAATCTCCGAATCGGCCAGGAATCGGACTCGGATCCTCTGAATCAAAGAGCACTACGATGACCATCCTGCCGAGGAGCCGGACAAACTCGTGGAGCAGATCCTTTCAAGCACACCCCAGTGGAGGTGAGCTGCGCGTACCGTTTTAACCGCGTTTCAGCCTTCCCACCGATCTTAAATTTCTGGCCGTACCCGGAATTGAACTCGGGCGTCCAAGGAAGGCAACTAATAGCCTTGCGCTACGGAGACGGATACTATTAGCGATAGAACACGAATTATAGAACAAAATGTTCAGGTATGTTCTACGTATTTCCTTCAACAGCGTCACTAATTCATGAAAATGAATAAATAAATGTTTATATTTTCGTTTTATTATACTGGCTCTGCATCAATCATAAATTTGTTGTTTTTCTGTGTTATGCTTAGTCTATATCAATGTGAAATGAATGTAAAATTATTCTACTACACTTTATTCATCCTTATTTTATTGTTAGCTTTATGCAAATGCGATTTTTGGTATTACATTAATATTATATCATTTGATGCATGAACTAATATATTCTGTCTTTCTTCAGAACACTATAAACCCTCATCCAAAACTGTATGCACGCTTTAAAAAAATACTAAATTTAAGACTTCAAAACACAAAAATTTGACCAACCCTACATATTATCTTACCTATAGATCTTGAATAGTTGGAGGGTCTACCAGAAAAAGAATGGAGGAAAAAATACCGATGTTAATTACGCTCATGTTGTTGTGGTGGTGACTAGTGTTTTAAGAGGAAGTACAACTAGGCAACCTTTCTCGATAGAACACTAATCAGAAAGAAAAAAAAAATGATGGAATCCGATACGACGGAAAATGAAGGTATCGGCCAAAGAAAGACAAGTGCCACGGGAAGTACTCCGTAAGCCTTGGGAATCTAATACCGTCTGGGTCGGAATTGATCAACAGTTGAGAGAGGGAGTTCGGATAGGAAAATTGAAAGTAAGGAGCCTGGCACAAGTAAGTGGAAACAATGCCAGGACACAAAAGGGCTCCGTGGTCGCCAGCACACGCTCTCAAGTTAAGAGCACCCGGGGGTTTCATGTTCTTGTATAAGAATAAGATTCACAGGTTCTTCCCGAAAGGAACGGGTTCATTTACGGCTATTGTTGTTTGATGCAACTTTCCACGCCACCTTATCCTGTGCTAACCTTTTCATTTCTACATAACTGCTGCATCCTAGATCTGCTCTAATCTGCTTGTCATATTCATACCTTGGTCCACCCCTACAGTTCTTACCTCCTACACTTCCCTCAAAAACCCCCTGCACAAGTCCTGGGAGTCTTAAGATGTGCCCAATCATTCTATCTCTTCTTCTCGTCAAATTTGGCCACAACGATCTCCTCTCACCAATTCGATTCAGTATCTCTTCTTTCGTGATTCGATCTATCCATCTCATCTTCATCATTCTTCTGTAACACCACATTTAAAAAGCTTCTATTATATTTCCTTCTGAGCGAGTTATCGCCCATGTTTCACTTCCATACAATGCCACGCTCCTGACCAAAGTCTTCAAAAACATTTTTCTAATTCCTATATCAATATTCGAAGTGAGCAAATTTATTTTCTTAAGAAATGCCTTCTATGTTTGCGCTAGCCTGCATTTTATGTCCTCCTTACCTCTGCCAGCGTCAGTATCCACCCAAGTAACAATGTTCATCCACTTCCTTTAAGAATTCTTTTCCTAATCTAATATTTCCTGCATCACCTGTCTTCGTACGACTGCACTCCATTACTTTTGTTTTGGACTTCTTTATTTTCATCTTGTATATTTACGCCTATTGAATGATTATTGAAATTAAACGTAATAAGTGACAACTCAAGCCTGTACATATTATATTAAAATTAGGTTACATTGAACATGTTATTTATGAATGCTTCTGATTAAGGTAAGAGGGGTAACATTTTATGTAGCTATTTAAGTGAGTATTTAGATTGTATGAGATATACATGTGGACTCTCGGGTCAATGAAAGCCTCGATACTGCCTGTATATCACGAAGGAAGTGCTCTGAATAAGTGGAAAAAATATTACGGTTTTTTTTTGGAAGTTTGATATGTCGGACTTGTTTCTAAGGAAACGTACAAACTCATTATTGCCACAAAAATGCATGAATTTATGAGTAAATGGTAGCTTGTAGTACATACGGTACATAGAAATCACTGTCCGTTGAGCATGATGCACAATCTACAGAATTGAGGCAGTGACACTACTACAGTATTTGATATCCTTAAAGGAATATGTGTCCAAAATAGAATGCGAGAGCAGGAGCTTCAAGACCAATTCAACAATCCTCTGGTAGGAAATAATATAATATACGAGAGAAACTCAGTTATTTATTCTTACGACCTAATTCCTTAGTGTAACATAATTTTAAAACCTGGTAAGAAATAATGGGATTGGAAGAAGCCTTCATTCTACTCTACAGTCACGACACATTCGGTTCACAGTCAACACCAAGACGCGACAGAAACATATTAGGTATTGTTGAACAGGTCGCTTACTGTGCAGTCCGCATTCATTTAATATAAGAAGGTAAGACAGACTTTCACTATTCCCCGTTCACCCAGCACGCATCCGTAAGGATTCCGGGGGCGATCAAGCGTGCTGACTCTCTGGATGGTTGCCACGGGTGATGGCGGGGAGGGGCCATCACTACGGGGAAGCCTACTGCGATCGCAGCTGGTACTCCCCCGCTGTACTAGTTAATACCGTCGGGGTGACAGCCGAACTCGACACGAGGTCACTGCTCCTCAGAACAGGGTTTCTCTGTCTGGGGATTCAGTCCCGAGTGTCGGGAACGACTGAAACTTCGGGGATATTAGCAAATAAGTGGGATGAGGTGCGCGTCCGAAAGGATTCCGGGGGCGACAAAGCGCATCGACTAACTGGATGGTCGCCACGGGTGATGGCGGGGAGGGGCCATCACCTCTACGAAAGCTTCCTGCATTAGGTCAAGGAAGCAAGACACACTCATCGTATTTGATGTTGTCCTCGGCGCGGCAGCCGAACTCCAGACGAGGTCAAGGACTGTTGATCTTTTTCGAGAACCAGTCTACGACCGAGTCGCGGGGCATCTGAAGCCTTGGAGGCATCAGCAAATAAGTGTTGGGTACGGTGCGCGTCCGAAAGGAGACAAAGCGCACCCAGTCTCTGAATGGTTGCCACCATTGCAACTTGCTGCATTAGCCAGTTAGGTCAAGACTGGACGAATTCTCCTTGGTTAATTTCTTGTGCAAGCCATGTTAGCGGAGTGGTTATATCCTCATGACCAACTTCCTTTGGCTGCGACAACTCTGGTGTCTTCCTGCTTCCACGCAACTTCGAAATTGGCGTCCGAAAACATTATGGGGGAGGGGGGGGGGAATGTTCTGAATATCTTGATCATCTCTACGGGTAACGATGTGGACCACCTTCACAATGAAGTCAAATATCAGAGTACCTTTCCTAGATAGCTTCCAGGTAGGCATTTTTCTGAAAAATGTTGTGTAAATATTTCCTCAGTGCTTTTCTCTGCTTCAGTTATTGCTGCTGCTTCTCTTCTACAGATGCGACATATGGACCTAGAAGTTCTATCCACTATCTGAAAAGAGAGAAGAAATGTGCTCTGAAGAGCTTCAATTATAAATGCTGGTATCAAAGGATGTCATAAAACCTATGTATGGATAATGTTGTCTATCCCAATGATATTCACTAAATAAAATTCAACATCATACCTTAACTGTAGTATTCTTTATATTCAATTAAATATAGAAGGCTAAATATATATATGATATATATTTACAATCTGTAACTTACTACCCGTAGCTGATGGGTTAAAGAAAATCTTACAACCATACGGTTAGTAGGAGATATAAGATAATACTCATCTCCCATAATATCGGAAGCCATAGATCTGGGAGAGGGTATTGTTCAATTTAATCTTAATTTTCGATACAAGCAGTTTACAAAAATGAATGTAGCATAATTGAAAAACATGCAGTAAAACACAAATGAAAAGTAAGTTGTGCGGAAAATATCATGAATGAAAATTTAACATTTGTACGTGATTTAGAAATTGAACAAAGAAAGAATGGTCTGAAATGTGTGTTAGAAACATGATTGTAAGAAATGAAACTTCTCGGACATGCTATCGAGGTTCATCAGATCTGTCTGTTAAGTCATCAGCTCAGAGGCTGGTTGGATCCTCAAATAGCACCACCAAAGGCTATGTAGTTATAGGGAATCTGCAAAAACCAATGGCAGAGCCCAAATGAGGCGTACTAGGCAAAATGAGGAGTGAGGTAGTTTGCCATTGCTTTCCTCACTGGACCAAAAGGTGCTACTGCAGCATGACTGATCCTATGAGAAACACCTTTCATAACACTCAGACACTAGTTGTGCTCCAAATGTCATTACACAGCACCACCCATACCGCAGCAGCTTCCATATTGTCACAGCCATGGATGAGACTGGGACTTCAGTGGAAGCTACACTTTGCTCTGGCCTGTGCCAAGAGACGGATACAAAAATACTGCATCCATCAAGAAATGGTAACAGGCGGTGTTCATCAAAGACCCCGGAAAAATGACCCTCCAAAGAGGTCACCACAGTAGTCATCCTCAGTTACGGAGATATCGTGGTGGACAGAGGTGAAAGAAGGTGCGTGCATGAATGGGTCGATAGAAGGTAATAGAATATTAATTTAAATCTACAAAATTAAGGTTATATTTCCTTCTCCTTTCTTTTGTTTCTTTTCAAAGTTAGACTTTACAATTTCAGGTATCAAGATTTTGCTTACGAGTTACGTGACAACGTTTAGAAAATCACAACAATCAACAAATGACAAATTAGCAAACTTGAGCTTGCAGCTCCCTAGTTACCAATGTTACATGAGCACCACTGCTCCCATTAACAAACGGTGAAAGAGACGGGTCTCCCAAGTTTTTTTTACATCAAAATCAGAGCATGTTTTCTCTACAAGTTAATCTAGGAGACTACTTATCGAACCTTATGACATTACAGCCTTCCGAAGGCACCATTCAACAGTACATTACTAGAAAGAGCGTATTTGCTCTATGACACTTTTCCAGGCCTGTCAAAGGCACGACCTACATTTTACAATTTAAGCAGTATGCGTGCTCAACATTCTACATCTTTACATGAAAGAATTGACACAAGGGTATCGAGTACCCATTCTACCAGGCCTTTTTGAGAAACAACCGTTTAAGTTACTGGCCCAAAAATCAAAATAGAGAGGAGGTGGACATTTGCGCTCCTTGAAAATAGAAATGAAAGTTTAAAACCTTATTTGGGCTTATGGCCCGAAGTTACAGAGCCTAAGTCTATACTACTGAGGTGACTAGATGGAGAGAATAATTAAATTATCAGGATTACAAACTAAAAAAGGTTACAAAATCATAGTCAAAATCAAGTTGATAGGGAACCGAAGAGTGTATCACACTCGCTATTCCCTGATTTCCGGCTAAGTTCTTTTGACTTGGTTTGGAAGTTACACTTGAACTTGGAATTTGCATTTCAGAAAATTAAAGTTACATATTTAAAGATCGGGAACCTTCCCCTCGAGCTATCTTTCAAAGACTATCACTTAGTAAAACCAGGACTGCCATTACCTTGAGCTGATGGACTACTCGACAATAGGCGAGGTACCCCCGCCTCCTTCCTTTCAAAATTTTAAAATTATTAATTTAAAAAAATTAAATTCCACTCTTTTACCACTTCATTTATACTTCCTTGCATACTAGCGGGAATCAATGTGAGCAGAAGGATATCATCCGCAAAAGTGTTGCCTGGAAGATCCTGATACTCATGACTTTGGTAAACCCCTGACTCGAACCCTTTCGATTGAAATATATCATTTATCTATATAAATAAAGTTCTAGGGGGTCCGATGTCTGTAATTTCGTTTATTTTGCTAATTTGTCAGATATTTATCCGTTTTAGTTCACCTCAGGACCATATCAGTGGTTTTTAGCTTTCGTGTCCATCTGTTCCACCATCACGGCAAAACGGCTGGATAGATCTTGGAACAAAATTCATATTTAGAGTATACTCATCCAGGATCAGGTTTTGATGTGCATATCATTTAAAAATCACGGAACGGACTGGATGTTCATACGAAGATCAACAAATTCTTGATATTTTCTCATACACTATTGATTTTCTGTAAAACATCCCTTCATTTTAAATATGTTTTGTTATCTTCATAAAATCCCTTACTCATCAAATGACGGAGAAAATTACTATTTTTTGTGAGTTCGTCCTCCGTCGTAGACCGACAACAAACCTATCGATTTCCACGGCAACATCTCTGGCTTCTTGCCAGCAGAGAAGTGACGTAATGCCCTTTTCGTCACCATTTCTGTCTGTAAACTCGTGGTTGTTCGTTGGGTAGAAGGCGAGAGAGGCGTGAAGCTGCCATTCTGCAGGATATTTGCGGAATACCGTTGGAGGTTACAATTGTCTTCGAATATCACTAAGGGTGGCTGTCAATATCTCAGCAGTACCGCGGAGTTTAGCCCAAAGTAAGCTTTGTCACCCCAAACCACTGGCTCAAGTTGCCGAGCCACGATGTCCTACTTCTCCCCGGACCACGTCTTCCATTAATTTTCCCTTGGAGTATTACTTGCAGAAGGTGGTATTTCCTGTTCCGCATCATATGCCCAAAGTATTCTAGCTTCCTTCTCTTGATGGTTGTGAGAACTTCTTGTTCTTTGTTCATACAGTGAAAAACTTCTATATTGGTCATTTTAGCTGTCCAAGGTATCTTCAGCATCCTTCGGTACGTCCACATTTCAAATTCTTGCACATGGTCTCAGTTAGTGTCCATGCCTCAACGCCGTATAACAGAATGCTGAAAACGTAGCACCGGAGTAGTCGTGTCCATAGTGTAATGGAAAGGTTACAGCTTGTCAAAAGTTCTCTAAGTCTCTAAAAAGAAGTTCTGACCTGCTCAATTCTGCATCGAATCTCATGAGCAAGGTCCCAGTCATCACTGATGTGACATCTCAGGTATTTAAATGTTGCCACACGCGAACCACCAAATTAAATGGTTCCATAAACACTGGAACTATATTACATTGTTATTATGCGAGTCTGAGTGGAACCTAACCTACTGACCTAATTGAAATAATAATAAACCCTATTTTAAAAAAAACACCAACTAAACACACAGGAAATTTCAACACAAAATGCTCTGGTTCGGAACCCAACACACACACAATCAACCATAGGGTTAAAAACCTGCGTTGAAAATTCAATGCACTCAACACATGGAAACAAAATATAGTACAATGGATCCAAATGAACACCAAACCCCACCGTGTTAGCAGAAATGTAGCTACATGAGTTTCCAACTGGTGATCACTGGTCTCCGCAGATGGGCACTGATAAACCCTAACTATCACATTCAAGCAAAGAAATGGCTGCATTACACCAGGTCATATACCCTATCTCTGATCAAATGACCTTAAATGAAATACTACCTTCTTAATGAATCACACAAACACATAAATTGCATGTCGTGGAAACGGGCTATTGTGTAAACAAACCCTGGCTATGTTTCTACCTCACAAAAAATTATGGCTCGCTTTCCAATCTAAAAGGCACCCTCTGAGACCTTCGTCTGGTGAGAGTGCGCCTGTCACATTAAATGTATGGGCCCTCTACTCGGCAGCCAGCAACTTCGAATCTCTCTGTCGTTCACATATGAGCACACATATTTATTCAACAATACGTCTTTAATCTGCCTTCACGGCTCTCATATATCGTCACTTATATAAATTTACATTTAGCCCGTTAATACACTTAGTTCACTGAGGCATCACATCTCATATTCCGTTTCATAGCGAATGTTCAATCTTTCCAACACACAGTTCCGGCTTCCGAAACATGCTGTATCCCTATGTTACATTCTTCTCTATGCTTTGACACAAAAATTCACTACCGGTACCAAATGACTGGCAATTAATAATACTTCCTTCAAAGATTCTTCTAAGTTCTTGGGATGACATTATGGTTCGAAAATCACGACGTTCTGCTATTCTCCACATGCTGACCTTACCTTTAAGATGCGCATACAAATTAAATTTATGATTTGAGTCTATTCCCCAACTTTCAATAAAACAAATATGTCCTAACAAACGACATTGAACATTTCCCAAAAACTACGGGCATTCACTAATAAAAATACGCGTAACATAATTGCAAATTTATATAAAATCTGACGCCAAAAAAAAAAAGATCTATTCTCAAACAAATCTGCATGCATATTTACATTGAATTAAATATATCTAACCACTCAGACCGCCCTCAGCATATTACCAGCCCTGTTTTTCAGGCATCTTTAAATCTACTCCCATCATTTTATATTTACGTAATTAAGGAAAGTCGCGTGGAAGTGACCATGCAACAATAAATCCTTTATGTACTCAGCTTTTTCTTTCTAGTCACCCTTCCATCTCCAATCGAGCTTGCGGGAGTCCATAGCTGTAGGTTTAATATTGCATTTCACTGGCATCGAACCTCATGGATCCTGGGTTCACCATCTTGCCGGTACGTCGATGATTCATGGAGAGGGTTGCACGCGTTTCCAGATATAGGTTACTGGGATCATACACATAAAGTTATCATTGGTTCAGAATATCAGCATCCACATACACTATATTTAAACACCATACTGTTCTGCATTTTACGACTGTTTAAAGAAAGGTTCTAAAACGTCTCACATCAGATTCTTCGTACCGTATCACTCGCGCTTACCGCTTTCCTTTATGACTCGCAGTGGCGTGTACCGAGGGCTACCAAGGCTATCGGTGAAGCCCAAACCTCAAATGAGAACGATGTAAATCTAAAGCACATTATATTGTAAGCATCTGGCACATTGTTCCATTTACAAAACTTGAACGCAATGAGATACAACGTCGCTCACTTTTCCGAGTTCAAGGTATCGGAGAAAGATATTCCAGTCCACACACTGCGTCCATCTCCCCTCGACTCACCTTCCACGGCTTGCTGCTGAATGCCCGATGGATGCGGGGACCGGGGCGTTAGATGTGCTAGGCTTCGGTCGGTCAGATCGCCACTGCTGACGATGGAGAGATAGCTCAAAGACTCGGAAGTTCTCCGGAAGTTTCCGAATTGACACATACGTTCCTCATCGTATATACTTTTCCACCTTATACTTCTGACTTAATTATACAGATAACAGAGTGCTGGTATTTCACTCCCTTTTGCTTCTACATCCTTGTAGGAAGACACTGCAGGGCTACTGTTATAGAAGTGAAATAGTTTAGTTTTTATAGGTAGATCTGCTAAAATGAAATGCAGTCTTTCAGGTTCAGTGTTCTCTTTGGTTGGTTGGAATCGAACACGTGATCATGGGTCGGACACCACCACTGATGTCCCGAGGAAGCTAATAAATCAGTGAACGATGGGTACGACTGCTGCTAACGCTGTAAAATTCAAAATTTTATTTTAATAATAATTTTTGGACATATTTACAGAATGGACGATTCCAGATTAATAAAAATAATTTTCAAGTACCTTTGGGACGAAAAAGCAACAACTAGCTGGATTCTAGAAGTAAAGAAAGATGTATCAATAAATAATATAAGAGAAGAAGAAACTATGGACAGAAATAATTTTAGAAAGAGGGTAATAAGTATGGAAGGATTCCAAGGAAGATTGAACAAGAAACCTGGTGCGAAGTGGTCCGAGGACTGAAAGAAACAGCATAGTGAAAGGATGAAAGAATATTGGAAGGAACGGAAAATAAAACACCGAATTGAATTGAAATTGGTACGTGGTACTTAGCAGGCCTCATCTGAAATAATAATAATAATAATAATAATAATAATAATAATAATAATAATAATAATAATAATAATAATAATGGTGCATGGCACCTACATTGGCTTGGTGGTGACCTAATGAGGACAAAATGAGTGGCAAAGACATGATAAATATCCAGTTCCCAAGCCAGGAGATTAAGTATACGAGGAATTTCATTCTGCGAATTGAATCGGGCTCATCGGACCATTTCCCCACAAATCCGGACTTAAATTTGTTAAACCTTAGGCTACCATCTCTACTGATCAAATGTTGGTTATTGACAGTAGCAGAGGCCAGGGTAGTAGCTTGTGAAACACAGCAGGCTACTACGTTGGCTATTGGATGCAGCTCAGAACCCTTGGGGCTTGACATTCACTAAACCAACTATTGAGAAGGGGTAAATGAAGTCTAGTGGTAAACCGACGTCTTGGCCCCAGCATGCGTCGACTGGTGACTCGGATTCGATATTCCGGAAAATTCATCAAAAGTTCATTTCCCGCATTCGCACTTACTTCACTGGGATTGTATATCTAAGCCCATCTATTTAATATACTACACTATTGATTTATACACCAAAAAACACTCTCACGAAGGAAAGCTTTCCCGAACACGGACATACGTGTTAACTGCGTGGGGTGGATTAGACAAGTGTAAAGTTATGATGGGCGATACTTCGCGAACTGTGAATTTTTCACTGATATCTAAAAATCACGAGTAAGGACTGTTACTTCCTATGCCCTCACTGTGATCAACTGTGATTTCAAAGTTTCTTTCCAATGTGATTATCGTGCGCCCTCATATACCAAACTAGTGAACGTTACTGCATAAACTGTGATTGTGATCAGTCGTGATATCACAGTATGTGCTGCCGCAACGGTATACACGCGAAGCGATGTGATCAAGGGAGGAGCATAACCATGATCGCCAACCGTATGGATATTTGCAATTTATTTTTTTAAATAAAGTAAACTTTTTATAAGCATATAGTATTTATAAAAAATGAGCAAATTCCTTCCGAATATAAAAATAACTTAAAACCTTGGTAGTACTCGTCATCGCTAGTAATATCAATATTAGGAAATTGTCATGTTGACTTGTTAGTGTGGTATTATTTTGAAGCGCGTTCAAATTGCATCGTGATATACGAGACGCGCCTAGAATATTAACAAACATGTGCAAATTATAATGTTTCGTTTTTTGTTGTTGTTGACATATTGGTTGGATTTCAGCATGTCCAAAAACAAACTTAGATGCAAAAAATATTATTTTTATGCGCCTAGAAGTAAATTGGCAATGGTCGTGTTCTGTACTGCAACCAAAATGCAAGCTTCGATGACTGATTTTCTTATAAATATTTGCACAGGGAGACACAAGGATGGGAAAGGGCTAGGATTGGGAAGGTAGTGGCCGTGGCCGTAATTTAGGTACAACATTAGTATTTATCTGGTGTGAAAATGGGAAACCACTGAAAACCATCTTCAGTGCTGTCATCGGAGGGATTCTAACCCACGATCTCCCGAATGCAAGCTGACAGCTACGCGACTCTTTGTAATCGCACGGCCAACTTGCTCGTTTCCGTGACAATTATCCTTGCTATGTAGCAGCCTACCTATAGTTTTCTCATCAGCTGCGAGCTGCTTGCTGAGGAGCACATACATGTCACTGTAATCAATGATCTTTCAGGAGGATAATCCAAAACATGACGAAAACACAGACATCCATCAACCTTGATGTTATTAAATCGACCAAAAAATGAATATTTCCTTCATGCGGGCAGCGATTATGTCGCTTATTTCTGTAACAGTTGTTTAAAGATTGCCGAACACAAATGCATAAATTAATGTACTGGGTTGTTACATCGTTTTGATGCGGTTTGTTGATCGAAATGTGGATTTTATCCATGACAGTACTCTATGTGTAATTACGTTTAACATTCTGTCCCCTGACAGCAACAGCGTTTCTGTGTTACTTGTAGAGAATTATTTTAAGTACAGTATATATAAATTTTAGACAGGCATAAATTCCAAATTCAAGTTGGACAATAGGCCAGGGTTCTTGAATCGCATTCTGATATGGGGTTAGTACCAACATTCGTTACGAGTTGCACGTTTATCACATCTCCTTTGATGGATATTTCTTCTACTCCTGTTTAGTGGTGTAAGCTGGAGACTAGCGACATCTTGGAGTCAACAGATATACTACTACATGTATACTATAGGGATAGATTGATTTATGGTGTCCCTTTTCCAATGGGTAGTGGTGATAATTTCTCAAGGGAGGTGAAATTAATACCGACACGTCACTGCATTACAGCTTGCGCTTGCGTACACTACAACGGTACACCATTCTTCTTCTTCTTCTTTATCTGTTTACCCTCCAGGGTCGGTTTTTACTTCGGACTCAGCGAGGGATCCCACCTCTACCGCCTCAAGGGAAGTGTCCTGGAGCTTCAGACTCTGGGTCGGGGGTACAACTGGGGAGAACGGCCAGTACCTCGCCCAGGCGGCCTCATCTGCTATGCTGAACAGGGGCCTTGAGGGGAGATGGAAAGACCGGAAAGGATAGACAAGGAAGAGGGAAGGAAGTGGCCGTGGCCTTAAGTTAGTTATCATCCCGGTATTTGCCTGGAGGAGAAGAGGGAAACCACGGGAAACCACTTCCAGGGTGGCTGAGGTGGGAATCGAACCCACCTCTACTCTGTTGACCTCACGAGGCTGAGTGGACCCCGTTCCAGCCCTCGTACCACTTTTCAAATTTTGTGGCAGAGCCGGGAATCGAACCCGGGCCTCCGGGGGTGGCAGGTAATAACACTAACCACTACACCACAGACGCGGACGCCTGTCAGTTACATTCTCATATTCTCAAAGCCGATAAAGGCTGAAGTGTAAAACCAATTAATTATTTAGTTCAGTTAATTAGGCATTAGGGAAGCCTCCGTGGCTCAGGCGGCAGCGCGTCGGCTCTTACCGCTGGGTCCCGTGGTTCAAATACCGGTCACTCCATGTGAGATTTGTGCTGGACAAAGCGGAGTCGGGACAGGTTTTTCTCCGCGTACTCCGGTTTTCCCTGTCATATTTCATTCCAGCAACACTCTCCAATATCATTTCATTTCATCTGTCAGTCATTAATCATTGCCCTAGAGGAGTGCGACAGGCCTCGGCAGCCGGCACAATTCCTATCCTCGCCGCAAGATGGGGGTTTCATTCATTCCATCCCTGACCCGGTCAATGACTGGAAAACAGGTTGTAGGTTTTCATTTTCAATTAGGCATTAGCCTTGTATAAAAGTATTTGAAAAAATATTAATTTGGAATATATCGTATAATAATTCTCATGCTTCTATTACTAATCAAAGTCAAACAAGTTAAACTCCGCCTCTTGAAGAACGTACGAGCCTAGCTCACGTAATTAGCTATTGAATCTAATAACTTGTTCACAGTGGGAGGTTAGATTCTATCAGACATCTATTGGCTATTTAACGTTGAATAGATACTTTATGGAGCGGCGAGTTAACTCTTCTTGTACAAAAGCGTGTTTCCACCTCTAGTGCACATTTTTATTAAGGGTAAGTACAGTAATTTTGTTTGGTAAGAAGAAACTATCTACAAAAATAACCAGTAATACAAATCACGTACCGAGCAAATGGCTATGCGGTTTGGGTCACGTAACTATCAGCTTGCATTCGGGAGATAATGGGTTCGAACCCCACTATCAGCATGGTTTTCCATGGTTACCCATTCTCACACCAAGCAAATGCTGGGGATGTACCTTAATTAAGGACACTATCGCTTCCTTCCCAGTCCTAGCCCTTTCCAATACCATCGTCGCCGTAAGAGCTATCTGTGTCTGTGCGACGTAAAGCAGCTTGTTAAAAAAAAACACGTTCCGATTCACGGTTTCCTGGCCCAGAATAATACACACGATAGTCTTTCTTGCTTATCCCGCATTGAACGGCACAAACTGCAGAAAAAAATGTTTCATCAAGATTTCTTTTCCATTTCCTCAAAAATTAGCGTTATTCGTGTTTCCACGAAGATTTTTTTCCGCTAACCTATGTTATAATTACTTAATTTTCCTAATGGTTATCTTTTACACGTCACGCCGTTTTCTCAACGGCAGCTTAATTTGCTATTGGTTCTGGATGACGTCATGTATCCTTTCGCGAACCCTTTTCTTCATCTCCCGTACGATTGGCTAAATATTATTTACGTTATTTTCGATTATTATTTAATCAAATTTTTGTACCTTAAGGCCTGCGTTTGATTTTTTAATTTGATGTCTTTTCTACTTCTGTTACGTAATTCTAGTCTTTAGTCACTTTCAGCTCTACTTTTTTGTATGTTCTTCGCCCCGCCTTTATAAATAAAAGAGCTCTCTTCTTGGTTCATCTTGTCTACCTTGAAGATGCGGTCTCTACTCTCCAGCCCTGGTTAGAGAAGTGGAGAGTTTAAATTAATGTGGGCAAAAAAGTTGCGCCTTACAAACTGCTGCCCCTCTCCCCCCATCCCCGCCCAAAGCCCCAAACATTTTTCCGACCAACCCATCAGATGGACAAAGAAAACAAAAGTGTGTAGATGTTACCCTACACAGACGATTAACGTTCGGAAATCATATTTCTTGTATTACTGCGCAGGCAAATGTGCGCCTAATTCCTTGTATTACTGCGCAGGCAATTGTACGCCTACCGAAGTGTCACCCTAAACAGAGGATGAACGTTCGGAGATCATATTTCTTGTATTACTGCGCAGGCAATTGTGCGCCTATCGAGATGTCACCCATGACAGACGATTTACGTTCGGAGATCATATTTCTTGTATTACTGTGCAGGCAAATGTCCGCCTATCGAGCTATCACCCTAGTCAGACGATTAATGTTCGGAGATCATATTTCTTGTATTACTGCGCAGGCAAATGTGCGCCTAATTCTTTGTATTGCTGCGCGGGCAAATGTGCGTCTATTCAAACTAATGCCGATTATTAAAGCCGACAATGGGCTAACGATAGAAAACCGACTCCTGCACTATAAATCGACTTTCAGACCTATACTAGAGTATGCAGCTAAGTGCAACCTGTTAGAGGTACAACGCGTCCAGAACCGTGTATTGCGCCGCCTAACAGGTGCTCAGTGGTACGTAAAGAACGAGGACCTGCATGAACGATACTTGCTCCCCACCGTTTATTGCAGGATATGTACCGCAGCACAGTTGTGAAGTTCTACGACGCACTCACTAAGAGTAAAAATCTGATGATCAGTAACATAGTGCAACTATGATACCGTAGGTCTTCGAAGGAACTGATCCTCTAACTCCACCCCACTAAATGGTGCAGACCATATTTTGGTCAGCGCGATTATACTTCACAGTTCTACAAACTACCAAACAGAAATGCAATTTTAGGAAAAAACACTCAAGGCTCAAACTGGGTCACGATGAGAATTATTGCTACGTACCATGTCTCTCTCAGCAAAACATCTCTCTTCGGAACAACTTCATCCACCAATGTGCGGCTTACTAGGACATTCTCCGAGCACCGGCACTCCACACTTCGCTTGAGGCCTTTTGTCTTCTTCTTCTTCTTCTTCTTCTTAATCTGTTCACGCTCCAGGGTTGGTTTTTCCCTCGGACTCAGCGAGGGATACCACCTCTACCGCCTTAAGGGCAGTGTCCTGGAGCGTGAGATATTGGGTCGGTGATACAATTGGGGAGGATGACCAGTACCTCGCCCAGACGGCCGCACCTGCTATGCTGAACAGGGGCCTTGTGGGAGGATGGGAAGATTAGAAGGGATAGACAAGGAAGAGGGAAGGAAGCGACCGTGGCCTTCAGTTAGGTAGGCTACCATCCCGGCATTTGCCTGGAGGAGAAGTGGGAAACCGCAGAAAACCACTTCCAGGATGGCTGAAGTAGGAATCTAACCCCCTCTACTCATTTGACCTCCCGGAGCCGAGTGGACCGCGTTCCAGCCCTCGTATCACTTTTCAAATTTCGTGGCAGAGCCGGGAATCGAAGTCGGGCCTCCGGGTGAAGCAGCTAATCACACTAACCACTACAGCACAGAGGCGGCTTTTGTTCCCTACGCTCTACAATAGTCAAGGACATCTCTCTGCATGGGTTTCTCGCTTTTAAGGACATTTGGAAATGTAGTCATGAACTGGTAAAATTTCTCATCCAAGGGGATGGTGAGGTGGGGGGGGGGGGGGAGTCTGCTCTTCGGACGACTACAAGAAGTGATGGATTTGATATCTACTCTTATGTTTCAGAAAGAAAAAAGACATGAAGAATTCTAGTGGCAGGTACTTGATGGTTTAAAGAACTTTCAAAGGACTGTGTCGCTTGCAAATAACGGCTACATTAATGCAACTAGGAACACGGAACAAGAACGTACAATTTGTTTGCAAGATCTAGGCATAGAAATGAATGACTGAGTTATGTCCAAAAATAGCCATCTTCCCAATGTAAGGAAGGTCCGACAGATTCTACGAGACAGAGAAGTTCAGTCATGGACGAAGTTGCCGCACAGAGATAAGGGCGTTGGACTCTTCCAGGAATACACGCCAGGGAGCAAATGGATAAGAGATCACCGAGGCGGAATGGAGAGAGGCCATCAAGAAGACAGCGAATGTATGCGCCGTTCGCTCCGTGCCGGGAAGGTCCCAGGACAACACCCTCTGTCGGCGTTGCCACAGAGAGCACGAAACTCTTGCCCATGTCCTGGGAGCCTGTCCTCACGAGGAGGTATTGAGAAATTCCCGCCATCATACAATACGACATATGATTGCGACCTCGCTGAGGGATCACGGTTTCACGCAAGGTAGTTAGAGTAAGAGGTAGGGATCACGCGCAGGTCTCCCCACCAAGCTTGGCTGGCGATGACGTCACTTGAACCCTCAGCGCCTTGTCCTCTATATGAGGTAGGCTAATACACAGCTGTAAGCTATTCTGTTTTAGCCACAAGTTAGAGATAACTTCATTGATATTTTAACATCACCTAAGAAAATGCATTCCACTTCACTATTACAGTAGAGTAATAATAGGAGATCAAATACAGTGTGAATCCAGCAGCGTTTCTGAAGTATTTCGATCTGTATAAAAGGATGTACCAATGCTAAGACTGTAATAGCAGTGGAATGGCCATTCCATATGTTCATGTTCTCAACACCTATGATAACAATAACAAGGGGCTCTAATTGTTACAGACTCGAATATAAAGCTTGATGACTGCAAGAAATATGTCCGTTGTTACAAGCAGTATTGGGAAACTATATACACCGTCAACAACACAAACAGCAAATTTTAGGAAACTGTCCACAATACAAACAGTACAGTAAATGTTTTCCTGCAAGTGCCAAGAAATGACAAATTCCACGTTAACATTAGATAGGCCATATTCATGAGCCTGTATATCAACATTCTTAGCACTGGTTTCATATACAACATAATAAATTGCCTTTCATAAAAAAAATAATTAAAAAAATAACGGGTATATTATACACAAAGAATAATGCTGATATTAAAAATATATGTAACAAAACACACTTATCCATAGCATCAGTGGAATTTCTTTGCTTTTCTTCTTTCTTTATCGGTGTTGTATTAACAGAAACCCGGTCTCTTCAATGTCTTACTTTTGTTTAAAGCGTCCATTGGAATAAAAGAACGGCTTCTCACGAAGCAACTTGCAAGCTCATAAATTTCGGAGAATGTCTTTTTCAGGATATCCGTAAGGTTTGTGATGATGTTAGAACCCTCTTTCAGTTCTTTCCCGTGGTAAAATTGAAACTACCGAGCTCGATAGCTGTAGTCGCTTAAGTGCGGCCAGTATCCGGTATTCGGAAAATTGGGTTCGAACCCCACTGTCGGCAGCCCTGAAGATGGTTTTCCGTGGTTTCCCATTTTCACACCAAGCAAATGCTGGGGCTGTAACTTAATTAAGGCCACGGGCGCTTCCTTCCCACTTCTAGCCCTTTTCTGCCCCATCGTCGCAGTAAGACCTATCTGTGTTGGTGCGACGTAAAGCAACTTGCAACAACAAAAAAAAAAAATCTTTTTGAAATTTAATTTCCACCCCTTGTAGTTTGACCTGTTTTCTCTCCGTAATTACTTTCTATATCGAGGTTCTTCTTTATCCTAAAAGCTATATAGCCAGTGAAGTCTTCAAGCAGCTCCTTGGTTTCACGACTCCCCTCGAGCTGTTTCACTAGATCTTCAAGGGCTTTAACGAACCCTTGCTCATCCTCCGATAAAAAATAGGATGTGGGCTCAACGCTGGCCTTAGACTGGCACACGATATCCGAGTTTTGATCGAGTTCATCAGTACATATTTGGACGTAATATTTCATAATCTTCCGGAGAACAGTTGGAATTTCTTATCGCCTTGGAAGCATTGAGGCTAGAAGCAATGATTTCACCTTTCGCGTCACAGCTGTCGGAAGAGGATCGTCATAAAGCCTTCCGAACCCTCGAAGCTGAGAAAGATAGCTTTCGATAATGTCTTGATTACTTCTGTCGCCATTTATTTACGTCAGTGGTTTTAGGGAATTCATGAAAGTGTATGTTTCGTTCCTTCGCGTGCCTGCTATGATTTGTGCAGCCTGCAATGGCATGACAAAGCATACTGAAAAGTGTACATTATTACTGCTTTTTACGTTTTATCTCATAAAATAAACACACACGGTTTCTTATACACCACAGATATGTTACTATCGTGTATTATTAGCACCTAGCTTCTGCGTGCACAGCGATTCTTACTCGAACTACCTCTACCTCACTCTGAGCAGATTCAACGCGAGGGTCCTGCGTGACGTCACAGCTCTGCTTTGCCACTGCGCACCTCTCTCGTGATCCCTACCTTGTATTGGGTTTCACGGTGCACGAAGAGGTCTCTGGCATAGCTACCGACGGGAGTAACAGACGTATTGACATATTAGCCTTTCAACCAGCTAGCAAGCAACACCTAGACAATATTTCCGTCCATGGACTCATGATCGGAGCTCGAGGCACAATCCCTAAATTTCTTGTACAGCTATGGGATTCTCTCGGTCCCAGCCGGACACGACTTCACCACATCGCTATCGCCGCAATAAGAGGTTCAGTGACCATACTCCGCTATCACCTATATAACATTTGAAGAACCATGTTGCAAATTTATTCCTGAGCCTTGTGGTGGTTATTTCTACCTGGCACACTAGCAAAATCAACAGTAACTTAGAAGACAAAATACTGTGTAGTCGACATACTTTGTCTTTGTGGCAGCCTCCGCATGGGGGAAGTTGTACTACTACTACTAATAATAATAAAATCACTTATTATGGCACTTTGCCGTTTCCTTATTCTATTTATATCGAGCTTGATAGCTGCAGTCGCTTAAATGCAGCCAGTGTCCAGTATTCGGGAGATAGTGGGTTCGAACCGCACTGTCGGCAGCCTTGAAAATGGTGTTCCGTGGTTTCCCATTTTCACACCAGGAAAATGCTGGGGCTGTACCTTAATTAAGGCCACGGTCGCTTCCTTCTCATTCCTAGCCCCTTCCTGTCCCTTCGTCGCCATAAGACCTATCTGTGTCGGTGTGACGTAAAGCAACTTATAAAAGGAAATATTGTATTTATACAAAAATTAATGTAATTGGGGCTGTGCCTATTCATTTTATTGAGTACTAACTACTTTTTAATATTTTGCAACCCAGTGTTGCCTTTTGTATTCCACTTTTGTCTTTGTCAACATTCGGCTTAAATTTCATGCAACCTAATATTGCCTTTTTTGTCAGATTTCTGTCTTTGTAATTTTCATTAGCAAACTTATCGCATATATTTAATGTTAACCTAGTGTTGCTCTTCAACGCCCGACTTCGGTCTTATAACTTATTTATTAAAATGTTTAATCGCTGATCTGTGGCCCTCAGTTCAAGATCGAGCGAATTTCTAGTGTCTGGCTCCATGGCTAAATGGTTAGCGTGCTAGCCTTTGGTCACAGGGGTCCCGGGTTCGATTCCCGGCAGGGTCGGAGATTTTAACCGTAATTGGTTAATTTCTCTGGCACGGGGGCTGGGTGTATGTGTTGTCGTCATCACCATTTCATCCTCATCACGACGCGCAGGTCGCCTACGGGAGTCAAATCGAAAGATCTGCACCTGGCGAGCCGAATTTGTCTTCGAACACTCCCGACACTAAAAGCCATACGCAATTTCATTTTTTCTTTCTAGTCAATGCATTTTCTAAATTGTAAACTTTTTATTATATTTTAACCGTCCATTGCCTGGGGATACTGAGGGTTCGTAGATGTTGTAATTAAGCCCCGGCCGGAGTCAACGGTGATGCATAAGTCTCCACTCAGGGCATGGACATTCGACGAGTATCTATGCAGTTCTACTGGCATTTAACGCAAGATCCCTATTATCGTCATAAATAATTGTTCAACAGATTATGCAAGATTAAAATATACCTCATTTGAATAAGAAGATATCAAAAGTTTCTTGGAAGGATCTTCCCAATTTAATGAAATCATAATAATTAAGTTAACACAATAATGGTTACATCGTATAATGATTGGATAATAATCAGATAAATGAAATTAAAATCTTTGTTGGCTGATATTTAGTCTATATAATTCACCATCATTAAAGTCTCAATTTAAATTGAAAATTCTACCTTGACGAAAACAAATATGGAACTTGCTGAAGGCTTATTCTCATTCGAAAAAAATTAATTCGTTATTATTAATTATCCGCCCGTTATAAAATAATGAAATGAAAATATTAGACGTCTCACTTGTTTCTATCGTTCATTTATCCAAGATTTCATCTTTCAATGCCCTATCATTCTATCGTTCTTCTCATAAATTGCCTAAGTGCTAATCAACTCGAGTTCCCTAATGGTGACCTGTCATCAACATGACCATCCTTAAATGTGCAATCATACAGTATTAAAATATATGATAATTGGATTCAGCAGTGATTGAATTGAAATAAAACAGTAAGCGCCAGGAACTCCCGTTCGCCACCTAAAAAAATGCACAATATCTAGCTGATTGTACATAATCAATAAGATTAAAAATGATTAACGGCATCTGGTTTCACCGGAACTGTCCTCCTGAAAGAGAGTCGTGAAGGTCTACTATCTACAAAGGTTCATCCTACAAGCAACTACACAAAGAACACAACCTACATTACACCAGGTGATAATAATTTGATTAATATGACATCCTACTACGTCCTTATTATGTTTATTTAATGTCGAAGACCTCTTGTCAATGATCATTCATTCAAAATATTCGATATCCGTACCATATCATGCCGCAAAATAGTGTCTCGATGATCGTACGCCAATCTCTACTTATAACCTTCGGACATGTTACACAACAAAATTAATAACAACCTTACTGCTTGCCTATCTCGGATTCTTAACTTGTATGATGAACAAATTCACTTCTCAATCCTAAGTTCATTGAAAATCTCGACGAGTATCTATGCAGTTCTACTGGCATTTAACGCAAGATCCCTATTATCGCTTCGTAAGACTTATTCACAACGAACCATCTACTATAACAACATTATTTCACCATTAAACACTTTATCGACGACCCTATTCTTATATTATTCACCATAATTCAAGCGCACAACACTTATTCACAATCCCCCAAGAAATTCACAAGCATCTGTCCGAAGAACCTTACCATCATTACAAACATATCACAATCATCACCGCACCAATATTACGTAATATACTGCACCCGTCCCTACGCCTAATGGCTCCGGCATGATATCTACAGGGCGTTAACGGGTTGGAATAAAACAAATAGGCGCTTAACTAGACTAAACTTAAAGGCCTACAGGGTAGGAGACGGATCATACCTAATTACAATGAGAACACATTCGGGTTGAAGTTTAGGTTAATACAAGTGGTTTATTAGGCCTTAATGATGATGATGGTAATGACGCATTTATATACAAATGAATTACATGGATTATTATCAATTGTTGTTGTTTGTTATCGACTTTTAGTCGTATGTGATGGATCCGAGTATTATCTATCGCAGAGCGATCCATTATGACGAGATTCGAACGGGAAAACACTTATCATAGACACTGAGGCTATGTGACATCATTGATCAATAGGATTAACATGCATGCAACGAATCTGAGCAATCCCTATACTAAACACACAACTATTCCCCAACGAAATGCCAAGAACGAACTCATAAAAATGTGGAACAAACGCCCGGGTTTGAACCGACCCTCACTTGTATACAATTCACCACCCCGATGGTCAACACCATCGGCAACTCAATTATAATCACAACAAGATACATAAACCCTTAAAGAACACAAATTATATACAGTAAACACGTGAGACATCCAGCCTTCGGTTGAGCATTGGGGTACCAATGCCGCTGTCGGGAACTGAACTAACACCCCTTGGGATGGAAGTGGGACTCTGAAAACCCTAAGCTAGATTATACTCAAGTGTGTAATGACAGTAAGCTGACAAGTACTGGTAACAATCGCCGTGTCATTTATTAGCGACTACATCATTCTGGCGTGTTGAATATTTCATTATTGGGCGATTCTTCCGCCCTCATTCTCTTCAACTCAAGGCTCCCCCTTACACGAGCGAAAGAGCATACAAAAAAAACAACACTTCTCCTCACTAGGTCAACTGCCCCAGCCCCTTTGCACGGCGGGTGGTCAGTGGCCTCGGCCTTCACAGGCATAACGCCCTTTCTTAACAAAACACCCCATCTCGGGGATCGTTCACTAATAAACTGAACTTCATTGTTCATTAAACAAAATTACATCGGCTCTCAATACTTCACTTCAATTCAACACACACATTCGTTTACAATATCATGATCCCGCGACGCGACACCGGTTTCTATGATACCAATACTTGCATGATTACCATAACTACAATTTATTATTATTATTATTATTATTATTATTATTATTATTATTATTATTATTATTATTATTGGGTTCATCATTACACCATCTCCCTACACGACTTACCTAGAAATTAAACCATACTGCATGATCATAATTAACTTCCTCGTAATAACGGTGTAATTAATCCATATCTAAATTGTGATTTCTCATAAAATCGTCACACGGTAATACAATTATGAATTAAATATTCCTCAATTTGCACTTAAATTGTGATAAGCCTTCCAATTAAAATCGTACACTTCCTATCTAAATATATGTCAGTGGAGGCCTGGGTGTCAGTTCCGAAGTCACATCTCGTAGTTCTGGGTGCTCACGGAATAAAATTACACTATTTGCCAGCCATGCATTATCATCACTGGACTAACTACAACCTAACTTGAATTACTCTGAATTACTAACAATTAGTCTCCTGACGCATCAATAATTACAAGTTTCCCCAAATAAAATGATAAAGTCAAAATACTACTGCATGCAAACTTATCGTATTACCCCTTTATTTACAATTGATTGCTCAGACGTGTTACTAACTAAATAAAGTAAATAGAAGCTACGTGTATCATGGTAGCACATCTACATTACTGAAGTTACAATCTTTAACATTATAGCGTCAGGTAATGATAACTGTTCCCCGCCCAATCTGATTTCGTCATATTAATTATGATTTATACTCATCTCCATCTCGATGACCCGTTGTCAGCTCAGGGAGTCCATGGCTGGTTTAGTGCTGATCCATAGGCACCAAAGCAGTTACTGGAGGCACCATTCTTCTTTCCAACCGGGAGTCCATTGTTCTAAGTTGACGAAACTGCTGGCAGTATTCCTGTGGCACACAACACGTCACTATTTATTCCAAGATTTGTGTAGTTACATTCAGTGTAAACGTCCAGCCACGATATCGGACCTCACTCCGCAATCCACGATTCAGTATCGGATTCCGCGTACCTTTGTTACTACTCGATACAGTAGCGCCGTAGTAATAATAATAATAATATTATTACAAATTATATTTAATGTTCGCGACACGTCCCTGATCTTTAAAGTTTAGACACTAGCATCACGTCTATCCAATCTCTGCAATATTTACGCACAGTACGCGATTTCACTTGTAAATTAAATTGAAATTCACTCAAACAAAAGATCGCTGGAAGCTCGACGGCACGAAGCTTCGCCGTCCGTAAGCCACAAATCCCGACTGACTCTTCTCCCTTTCTGCAGTAGTTTTTACTAGGGAGCGATACCCCTTCCACTAATTTGTGTAGCGCCTATTCCCGGCGTACTCGAGGTAAAATAGTACGGATGGTCGGTGACCAGTATCTAGTTGGTGCGATTGAGACATAACCACTCAATTATCCTTGGGTGAATCTCTTTAAATTAATTAAAATATGTTCTGCTTCCCCTACCACACGGGGTGAAGTCCCTCCGTCGAGGACGTGTCATGAGACTAACCAGATGGCCCCAGTACCTTTCCACGCAGAAACAACACAGTATTCTTTCTTCTGCTGAAAGTTATCACGGAAGAGGACATTAAACACTCTAAATAAATGTCCCAGTAACATTTATCCCTTTTAAATCGGGAGATGAGCCCCTAATTCGAGTTTTATTAATTTTCTATCTCGTAGGTAATTCAGTTGGCCAGTCCGATTCCAAGATGGCTCCTATATTCCGTTTCGAAAAAGTTAGTTTCCCCTCATTCTGTGAGCCTTGAGGAGGGATGTCTTCTCTCGAGTGATGTCACAGGGAATCCCCATTCGTAACCCCTCCCGGGATTAAGTTGGCTTGGCTTCATCTGCGGGGCCCCCGCTACTCAAAGGATAATACTGCGCAATAAGTCGCAGACAAAGAAATCTCGCAAAATAATTTTAAAATACACAATTTATCTATCTCAATGGTATGAATATTAATTAGTTCCGGTATGACCTCTATTAATGATATGAATATTAATCATTTTCAGCGTTCTTTCCCTTTAATAGCATTGCGTGCGTAATTACGGATATCGATATCAACCTAAGGTCCTTGGATCATGCCCCTGTCGGGTTCATATTCCCCTCTCCCCGAGAAGAAATGGGTACAGGCACTGGACACATTTCGTCGCTAAATATTCAATTGGCAATATCGATTCACAACTGTTTCCAAACCTTTGCTTTCTGGCGAAGTTCCTGGTTCTCTCTTTCCAAATAATATGCTATCTGACGCAATGCTTCTCTGTAGTTCTCCAGGTACTGACATTCTGGACATTCTTCATCCCCAAGATCTCTCTGTGAAAACAAATTCTCCAAATAATTGACTTCTTCGGCTTCCTCATTTGGTCCCGACTCTTCATCTGACACGTCACGTCGATCTTCTTCTCCGTCATCCTCAGCCTCTTCTTCGTCCGTTGCCCCAAGTTCTTCTGCGTTGTTCACTTCTTCTTGGATATTGTCACGTTCGGGTAATTAATGTAATTCATCTGCTGCGCCTGGATGATAATATTTACAAATATTTACATACATAAGATGACCGCCGATAGGTTAGATCTGCCTTCGGTCGTCAGAACATCCTCCTGGATCCTCTGTACTCTCGTCAGTAACCTTCAGGTTCTTCCGGCTTGAGTCCCCACGTGCTACGAACTCAAGACTTCCACTTCTTCTTGTTACTTGTAATATTGCCAAGGGCTGGCCCTTCGTGCTTCCTCGCTTACGTTTCAATTGCTCTACGTAGCGTTTGGGTTTCAGAACTCGTTCATCTCTCATCTCGTCTCTCCAGTTCACATGCTGTAGCTTCGAACCTCTGGTATCACGACGTCTTCTTCTTAAACATGTCCCTCTTTCACTGGTAAGCCATCCATACTTAATTCGGCGCTGCTTGTTGCGTTGTCGTCTCTTGTATCGACCTGATGATCTCTTCCTTTCTGCTCCGTCCTCAGCTTTCATCTCGTCTTCCACATTCTCCATTTTGAAATGTGGTTCATCCTGAATGTCTAATTTCTTCATTCCCTCTATTTCTTCGCGAAGCGTGTTAATTTGTTCTTCGTGGATCTCCAATTTCACCATCATTTTCGAGCCTTTCTCTTCGCTCCATTCGTGGATCTGTTTAGCAGTCTCTCCTACTATTTGTCCTGACACTTCCTTCCGTATCCTGGCAAAAGTTAGTTTCGTATCGGACTGCGCTGTTTGCGATACCGACGTAATCTTCTCGTCCAGGGCCTCGATTACCGCCAATGCTTTCTCCGTCCTTTCTTCAACGATCCTGATATTTGTCTGATTATCCTTGACCTGCTCCACTATCTCTTCGATCTTCGTGTCGCGGTCATTCGCTTTGGACCTGACCTGTTCCATCTAACCATTCAGCCGATCGATTTCCTCTTTAACATCCACGATTTCGCCATTCACGCGAGTTATGTCTCTCTCGATACCGGTCTCAACCTGACCAAGCCGCTCAACTATTCCCTCGACCTTTATTTCAACAACGGCATTGAGCTGAGAAACCGCGTCTATTTTATCGCTTAGTTCCTTAGCCCCCTTTTCGCATTGTTGTTGAACCTCCTGAATTTTGTTCATTAAACTACTGCATTTCTCCTCAATCATCTTACTAGTCTCGGTTCGGTTTTCTTCCAATTTAACCTCAAAATGTGTTAATTTACCGTCAAAGTTCTCTAGTTGTTCTCTGACCTCCGCGCGCCCCTGTTTGCATTCATTTTCAAGCGTCTTAATATCGTCCTTCACGCTACCCCTAATCTGCGCACTATTCTCCTCCATCTTATTTTCAAGCGCACTCCTGCTCTCCTCCATTCTATTTTCAAGTGTCTTAATATCGTCCTTCACGCTACTCTTCATCTCCCTAATCTCCTCCATCAAAGCCCGCATGGCTTCACTATCCATGTCGCTATCCTTTTGAGATGACAGGACCCCCCTCGCTAACGTCGGCGTCAACAAACCACAACAATATATAATTATTATTTATTTTAAAGGAAAAGATTCCTCTATCCAAACTTTACGTTCTTCCAGCTTCAAAAGGAAAATTTTACTTTAATCATCATTGCAAATTAAGCCTCAAAAACGGCTATCATTGAAGCTGCCTAACCGCCTAACATCATTAAGGTTCATGAAATTTATATAAGAAGGCAACGGGAAATTTCCGAAAATGATTATAATATTAGCCCTCAAATTCAGTTAATAAAGTTGCCGGTTGACCTGTGATTCTAAAATTGGGCTCGATTTTAAACACCAACACATGTGGTATAGTGCCAGTAAATCAACCCATGCCCTCAGCATTGAGGTCCTTCAAACACACAAAGTCATCAGAATCTCAAACTGAACCCATGAAATCAACCTACTGCCACTCGAAAAAGAAAAGTAGGCGTGAGGTTACCTTTTCTCATCCCCGGTTATACTAACGTAAAATATATTTCCTAATAGCAGGTTATTTGGTGAAGAAACACGCACCACTGGCTAATATCCGTGAATAAATAGGCACTAAGAAAAAGCCACTATTCACTTCAAACCTCACTTATGGGAAATTCATTTTATAGTTTCCCGGGATTCGAACTAATCCCCTTGAATTTTGGATACGCCCCTGCTTACGCGAATGTCATGGCTCTGCCCATATCATTGGACCATGACTGTGTTCTCATTCATAAAACGATTTAATATTGACATCAAGGTATCACTTATTCAACTATAATGAACTGGGCCTCGCGTGGAAATGTCAGAAGCAGACATGGGTTACCAAAATAATCGTGCCCACTCCTGGAAGCCGCACAAGTATGCCTTGCCTAATACACAACACAACACGCCCCTATCTTTGCATTAATGGTATGCAATAGGTGGGATAATTATGCGCCTATTAAACATCAAAATACGCCTATTAAACCGTAGAATATGTCCCACCTTCGGCCGTATTTATATAGCCAGACATTGGATGTCATTCTATATGGCGCTAAATTTCCTAAATCTGGGTAGCCCTTATTTACGGACATATCGAGCCCCCACAGTTCACTTACGCCCCCTTTTATCTCGCACCACGTTGGACTGATATTTTAGTATGGTGCGCAACGTGTAAATGTCGGGTAATATAAATATACGCGCCTATTTAACATTAGAACACGTCCCACATTGGGCCGCCATTTTAGTATGCACCCGTCCCTACGCCTAATGGCTCCGGCATGATATCTACAGGGCGTTAACGGGTTGGAATAAAACAAATAGGCGCTTAACTAGACTAAACTTAAAGGCCTACAGGGTAGGAGACGGATCATACCTAATTACAATGAGAACACATTCGGGTTGAAGTTTAGGTTAATACAAGTGGTTTATTAGGCCTTAATGATGATGATGGTAATGACGCATTTATATACAAATGAATTACATGGATTATTATCAATTGTTGTTGTTTGTTATCGACTTTTAGTCGTATGTGATGGATCCGAGTATTATCTATCGCAGAGCGATCCATTATGACGAGATTCGAACGGGAAAACACTTATCATAGACACTGAGGCTATGTGACATCATTGATCAATAGGATTAACATGCATGCAACGAATCTGAGCAATCCCTATACTAAACACACAACTATTCCCCAACGAAATGCCAAGAACGAACTCATAAAAATGTGGAACAAACGCCCGGGTTTGAACCGACCCTCACTTGTATACAATTCACCACCCCGATGGTCAACACCATCGGCAACTCAATTATAATCACAACAAGATACATAAACCCTTAAAGAACACAAATTATATACAGTAAACACGTGAGACATCCAGCCTTCGGTTGAGCATTGGGGTACCAATGCCGCTGTCGGGAACTGAACTAACACCCCTTGGGATGGAAGTGGGACTCTGAAAACCCTAAGCTAGATTATACTCAAGTGTGTAATGACAGTAAGCTGACAAGTACTGGTAACAATCGCCGTGTCATTTATTAGCGACTACATCATTCTGGCGTGTTGAATATTTCATTATTGGGCGATTCTTCCGCCCTCATTCTCTTCAACTCAAGGCTCCCCCTTACACGAGCGAAAGAGCATACAAAAAAAACAACACTTCTCCTCACTAGGTCAACTGCCCCAGCCCCTTTGCACGGCGGGTGGTCAGTGGCCTCGGCCTTCACAGGCATAACGCCCTTTCTTAACAAAACACCCCATCTCGGGGATCGTTCACTAATAAACTGAACTTCATTGTTCATTAAACAAAATTACATCGGCTCTCAATACTTCACTTCAATTCAACACACACATTCGTTTACAATATCATGATCCCGCGACGCGACACCGGTTTCTATGATACCAATACTTGCATGATTACCATAACTACAATTTATTATTATTATTATTATTATTATTATTATTATTATTATTATTATTATTATTATTATTATTGGGTTCATCATTACACCATCTCCCTACACGACTTACCTAGAAATTAAACCATACTGCATGATCATAATTAACTTCCTCGTAATAACGGTGTAATTAATCCATATCTAAATTGTGATTTCTCATAAAATCGTCACACGGTAATACAATTATGAATTAAATATTCCTCAATTTGCACTTAAATTGTGATAAGCCTTCCAATTAAAATCGTACACTTCCTATCTAAATATATGTCAGTGGAGGCCTGGGTGTCAGTTCCGAAGTCACATCTCGTAGTTCTGGGTGCTCACGGAATAAAATTACACTATTTGCCAGCCATGCATTATCATCACTGGACTAACTACAACCTAACTTGAATTACTCTGAATTACTAACAATTAGTCTCCTGACGCATCAATAATTACAAGTTTCCCCAAATAAAATGATAAAGTCAAAATACTACTGCATGCAAACTTATCGTATTACCCCTTTATTTACAATTGATTGCTCAGACGTGTTACTAACTAAATAAAGTAAATAGAAGCTACGTGTATCATGGTAGCACATCTACATTACTGAAGTTACAATCTTTAACATTATAGCGTCAGGTAATGATAACTGTTCCCCGCCCAATCTGGTTTCGTCATATTAATTATGATTTATACTCATCTCCATCTCGATGACCCGTTGTCAGCTCAGGGAGTCCATGGCTGGTTTAGTGCTGATCCATAGGCACCAAAGCAGTTACTGGAGGCACCATTCTTCTTTCCAACCGGGAGTCCATTGTTCTAAGTTGACGAAACTGCTGGCAGTATTCCTGAGGCACACAACACGTCACTATTTATTCCAAGATTTGTGTAGTTACATTCAGTGTAAACGTCCAGCCACGATATCGGACCTCACTCCGCAATCCACGATTCAGTATCGGATTCCGCGTACCTTTGTTACTACTCGATACAGTAGCGCCGTAGTAATAATAATAATAATATTATTACAAATTATATTTAATGTTCGCGACACGTCCCTGATCTTTAAAGTTTAGACACTAGCATCACGTCTATCCAATCTCTGCAATATTTACGCACAGTACGCGATTTCACTTGTAAATTAAATTGAAATTCACTCAAACAAAAGATCGCTGGAAGCTCGACGGCACGAAGCTTCGCCGTCCGTAAGCCACAAATCCCGACTGACTCTTCTCCCTTTCTGCAGTAGTTTTTACTAGGGAGCGATACCCCTTCCACTAATTTGTGTAGCGCCTATTCCCGGCGTACTCGAGGTAAAATAGTACGGATGGTCGGTGACCAGTATCTAGTTGGTGCGATTGAGACATAACCACTCAATTATCCTTGGGTGAATCTCTTTAAATTAATTAAAATATGTTCTGCTTCCCCTACCACACGGGGTGAAGTCCCTCCGTCGAGGACGTGTCATGAGACTAACCAGATGGCCCCAGTACCTTTCCACGCAGAAACAACACAGTATTCTTTCTTCTGCTGAAAGTTATCACGGAAGAGGACATTAAACACTCTAAATAAATGTCCCAGTAACATTTATCCCTTTTAAATCGGGAGATGAGCCCCTAATTCGAGTTTTATTAATTTTCTATCTCGTAGGTAATTCAGTTGGCCAGTCCGATTCCAAGATGGCTCCTATATTCCGTTTCGAAAAAGTTAGTTTCCCCTCATTCTGTGAGCCTTGAGGAGGGATGTCTTCTCTCGAGTGATGTCACAGGGAATCCCCATTCGTAACCCCTCCCGGGATTAAGTTGGCTTGGCTTCATCTGCGGGGCCCCCGCTACTCAAAGGATAATACTGCGCAATAAGTCGCAGACAAAGAAATCTCGCAAAATAATTTTAAAATACACAATTTATCTATCTCAATGGTATGAATATTAATTAGTTCCGGTATGACCTCTATTAATGATATGAATATTAATCATTTTCAGCGTTCTTTCCCTTTAATAGCATTGCGTGCGTAATTACGGATATCGATATCAACCTAAGGTCCTTGGATCATGCCCCTGTCGGGTTCAATACGAAACTGTACAATGTACGCACATGAAATTATCACAATAAGACCTTTTTAAAATAAACATTAAATCACATCACCTTACGAAAATATTAATGCAGTGCTCGGATGGTTCAAATTATGAAGACAACGCCTCCTTACATTCGCAATATACATAAAGAAATTCCGGGTGATTCATAATAAAAATGCGCATTGTACGAGCTAAATCTCGCATAGGACAAATTATCTCAATGCCTTCACATCAGACTTAACCGTAATCACGAGTATAACTGGGCACTTGCGACGATCGCTTTAGGTCACTCAAGCTGTTTCAATTAATATCACTTCATTATAAAAATAAAATAAGATCTACTCTACCACTATGAATCTACAAGATAGAGTACAGAAGATGAAATCTTGGGTACTTATCAGTGAAGATCACTTAACAGTGCTCTCAATCCTCCGTTCCATCGGTCATAGTTTGGCATTCATCTTAGCATCATCTCCCGGGCCTGTTAGGACATCAAATCCTTTACGCCCACATATTAGCTTTCATCATTACATCACAGGAATAGTCTTAATACATTATGAGTCCAAGGACCTGAAACTTATAAAATAGAATTAGTATTGTGATATAGGCGTTATATAATTTCCCACTATTATTCCAGAGCACTCGCCTTATTTTGACAACAAATACGGTATCGTTATTAAATACAATATAGTTATCTCCCTAATACGTCTTTCAATATTTCCTTTGAATCCAAATACTCCTTCTTAAGACGCGTGTATCTTCTTCTTCTTCTGGATGGTGTGGGTTGGACTCTGTGAATTTCGTCCAGTCACTATATCTGTGGATTCAAGTGTCTCGGATGCGGAATTTTATTATATGCCTTTTATTTTGAATGTGAGATAGATAATATATGTTATGGGACCAATTATTGTAAAAAAAAAAAACTTCTCACGCTTTGTTATGATTCGCTTGCATTTATCTGTAGAGTTTGGAATAAATTTTACAGTGAAAACAAGAAGCATATTTTGACTATATGAAGGAGGGAATAGTTCATCTTTTACAACTGCAATTTGGAGTCATCAATAAATTTATTTAATGTATCAATTAAAGTGGGAGTGAGGGTTGACAATAAACAGGAAACACTTGTAGGAAGGGGGATGGATAAATTTAGAAGGCTTTGCATAAATTGACGACGGGGAGAATCAAATTGTGGACACTGAAATAAAATGTGATTAATGTCACCATGTGTGTGGCCACACACGCAGGTAGAGAGGTTAGAAAGGTGGCACCGTGCGAGTTGGCCGTGCGCGTAGAGGCGCGCGGCTGTGAGCTTGCATCCGGGAGATAGTAGGTTCAAATCCCACTATCGGCAGCCCTGAAGATGGTTTTCCGTGGTTTCCCATTTTCACACCAGGCAAATGCTGGGGCTGTACCTTAATTAAAGCCATGGCCGCTTCCTTCCAACTCCTAGGCCTTTCCTGTCCCATCATCGCCATAAGACCTATCTGTGTCGGTGCGACGTAAAGCCCCTAGCAAAAAGAAAAAAAAAGAAAGGTGGAAATGGTACTTGTATTGCGGTGTAAGTGCGTGGTTGAAACGAAGACGTATGATATTTGTGATATGCCGACGAGTGTATGATCCATAACAAACCAAGTTTTATGAGGAATATGTTGGAGAAGGATGCTCCGTGTACCTTGGACGGAAAGAAGAACTAATGCATCTATTATTCAAGAACTGAATATCTCCGAACGTCTCTCCTCTCGCGTCATAAAGAGAATCGCCCAATTCTTCGGACATATTGTAAGACGTGATAGAGAAAATCTGGAGAAATGTATCATGGAGGGCAAAGTTTTCGGCAGAAGACCACGAGGAAGGCATCGAGTAGGTGGAGTGATCAATTTCTGCGTACCACCGGTCTGACTCTTCAGCAGGCTTTAAGAGAAGCTGAACATCGTCAAAGTTGGCGCCGCTTGATCCAGAATATTGTGTGAAGTCAAAGGGGGTCACGACGATCAGCAATGAGTTACACTACTTATGATGATGATGAGGAATATGCGGCTGAATTTGATTAAAAAACTGCCTTTTGTATCAGTGGAATATTGCCAATTCTCTTGCCACGACTGCATGCTACATCGTAAAGTTTAGGAAGGAAGCCAAGGGGAGGAAGGGCTATAAAAATTGGTGCTGTATTTTGATTACTAGCTGCCTTAGCTGCAGAATCAGCTCGCTCATTTCCAAAAATACCGGAATGCCCTGAGATCCACACTACTGTTATGTACACTCCTGATTGATCGAGTTGATACAATCAATATTTCACATTGTATAAATACCAATTATAAGAGAGCTTGGGAGAGGTTAATGCATAAAGTGTACTTTGAGCATCCGTATATATAGTTGTTCGTTTATAAAAGCTGTTGCTGAACGTGAGTAAGTGCTAGTCTAATTGCAAATAATTCTGCAGAAAATATAGAAAAAATATTTGGTAAATGGAAGGTTTCAATTATATTGAAATTGGGAATAAATAATGCCGCTCCTACGCCTTTTTTGGACTTAGAACCGTCAGTGTCTATACTGATCTCGTTCTCAGATAAGGAATTTTTTTTTGTATTCGGAAGGACTATGAAAAACATTGTGTTCTAAAGGAGAAAGATGAGTTGTAGAGGATATTATGATCTTAGATTGGAAAAGTAGGCTATTATAAGGGATAGAATACATAGGAAGCTTTGTCAAACGTAGAAATGTATCGCTCTGTGTGCACAACAGTTTGTATGTGGTTCGTTCGCCTCTTGGGGGGTGTTTCGTATAGTATTCATGTAGAAGCTGTAATTTTGGAATTAATGGTGACCGGGCCAAAGCAAATTTCTTTAGAAGGTATTTACCTGCTAGAGTCTTGCTACGAATCCACAAAGGATATTCACCTGTTTCTACAAGTAAGGCATTCGTGGGAGTAGTTTTTAATGCACCTATACATATTCGAAGCGCTTTGTAGTGTATGGTATTGAGATGCGAAACTATGGAAGGTATGCACAATAATCTAGTACAGA
The DNA here is from genome assembly GCF_040414725.1 of Anabrus simplex. Classification (NCBI taxonomy): domain Eukaryota; kingdom Metazoa; phylum Arthropoda; class Insecta; order Orthoptera; family Tettigoniidae; genus Anabrus; species Anabrus simplex. The sequence continues at coordinate 357,752,938 of NC_090265.1, forward strand.
GCGAACTGTAGCACGATAAAGCGATAAAGCTACTAATGGATCTGCTCCCCAACTTCTACGTGTTACTGTTGTAAGGATTTGGATATACCCATCCGTTTTTTGCCGAATTGCATTAATATGATGTTTCCACGAGAGCTTGTGATCAAATATGATACCGAGGTATGTGTGTTGAAGTGAGAACGGAACTAGAAATTCATCAAGTATTAAGGGGGAATGGTCATACGACCTCCTGTGCGTAAAAAGCATTGCTATACATTTAGGAATTGATAGAGTTAGACCATGGGTATCCAACCACTTAATTACGTCACGCATTACACTAGCTAAGATCCTCCTGCATTCAGGGATGCTCTCGTGGGAGATATATATAATAAAATCATCAGCGTAAGACAAAACTCTAGCGTATGGTGAAATTTTCCGTTCTAATTCACGCATACAAAAAGCAAATAGAACACCGCTTAAAACGTCCCCCTGTGGTAAGCCGGTCGAAATCTGTCGACCCGCAAGTGGAGTATGTGGTGTTTTAACGATAAGAGTGCGGTATGTAAGTAATTGATATAAAAGTAATCGAAACCGACTTTCAACCTATTAGGTCGTGTTACGTACATTTAGTACATGTTGAAGAGATGTTAAGAACAGAACAAAAATGGCCAACCGGACACCAGTGGGATCCGAACCCACAACTTCCCGATTTCTCGTCGGTTCCTCTACCAATTGAGCTATGGTGGCCTAGGCCATCATTGTTCTGTTGGAAAGGATCTAAGCAACAGGTCTGACACTACTGCCATCACACTGTAGAGTGCGTTTAAGTCGCCCGTTGAGGCCCAAGTCAATGAATATTGAAATTTCACGACCGCATTATAATCGAAACCGACTTTCAACCTATTAGGTCGTGTTACGTACATTTAGTACATGTTGAAGAGATGTTAAGAACAGAACAAAAATGGCCAACCGGACACCAGTGGGATCCGAACCCACAACCTCCCGATTTCGCGTTGGTTGGCCATTTTTGTTCTGTTATTAACATCTCTTCAACATGTACTAAATGTACGTAACACGACCTAATAGGTTGAAAGTCGGTTTCGATTACAATGCGGTCGTGAAATTTCAATATTCATTGATATAAGAGTAATATGAACTTATACGGAAATCCATCTGATCCACGTTTTTTCCCATAGTAAATGTAAGAGGACGGAATCATATGCACTTCTGATATCTAAAAATAGAGCAATTGCACTATGTTTGCGATATCGAGCTAACAAAAGATCAACGATGAAAATATTAAGGGGATCTTGTGTACACCTTCCTTTAAGGAAATCAAATTGTGATTTGGGTATGAGGTGATAATATTCCATAATCCAGACCAAACGGTTTAATAGTATTTTTAGGAATGTTTTTCTTACACATGAACCCAACACGATTCCTCTATAATGCGCCGGATCGGTTGGCGTTTTTCCTGGTTTAAGTATTGGTATAAGATGAAAGATGTTCCATTCTGTAGGGATATTTCCAGCAGCTAATATATTATTAAAATATTCGAGTATTATCTTATGGGTTGAAGATGGCAACAATTGAAGCATAGTATAGGTTATTGAATCTGGACCGGGAGCAGAACTTGCCGAAGATACAAGTGTCTGAGTTAATTCATGAAGTTGAATAGATTGTAATAAAGTTGAATATAGAGTAGATTGGGAAAGAGTTTGAGGAAAAGGGAAGGGAACGGTGTAATCTGGAGTAAGAGAAATGAGAAATGGGGTAAGGATCCCTCGCGGAATGGGTGAATGTGGGCGTTGTTGGGCAGCACGCGTAAGAGTTCTAATTTCATTCCACAAACAGGCAGTGAACATTTGTGAAGTCTAAGATGATATGAAGGTTTTCCAGGCTCTCCGTCTCTTTTCATGAAATACTTGTTTCATTCTTGCAATATGACGCTTTAAACATAAATAATGTTGTAACATCATATCATTTCGGTACGTCTGAAATAAACGTTTTCGTTTTAATACTAATTGGTGGCACTCACTATCCCACCAGTGTATATACTGATAGGGTTGTAAATACGTGGACACACAAGGTTTGTAAGGATGTAATATATCAATGTAGGTATTAATAATAGAATGAAGTGTATTATACGTGAGAGGAGTTTGCTGAAGGTTACTAAGTTGATTGTGTATAAATGTGCAGTAAGTTTGCTTATCGAAAGTGTGAAATGAGCGGACATTGTTACGGATTTGAGTTGCGTTAAGCATGGTTTTCCAATACCATGTGTGATAAATATAGGATAATGATCACTAGAATATGTGCCTGATAGTTTTTGCCATGTGATTATGGGAGCCATGTGGGATCTACAGAGAGATCTACAGCACTAGGAGGTGCGTGAGGGGGATATTCTCATGGGAAATCCATCATTTAATAATGTGAAATCATACTGCTGAAACTCAGATAGGAGATGAATTCCCTTTGGTGTATCATGCTGACTTACCCAAAACGTATGGTGGCAGTTGAAGTCCCCGTGACGTGATCTAAGGTATCAAATTGACAAAAAAATTGTGCCCATTGATTTACAGTAATGTAAACATCAGTAGGGCAGTAGACATTAATGAAATGGGTATTATTGTGCGTAACACCTTTGGCGAAAGTATAAGGAATTTGGTAAGTGAGAGGTAAAATATGATAGGTAAGATTTTGTTGAATAAAAATCGCTACACCAGCACTACCTGGTCCATCTTGTCGTTCAAGATTGAAACCCGGTAAACGAAATGTGGAAGAGCTAGAAAACCATGTTACCTGAATGATAATGATATTAGAAGAACTATGCTTCTTGCATTCAACTGCAAAATGCGAATCGTATAATGCCATCATATTAATTATTTGATCCCTGAAATGATATATAGCATGTGGGAGTTGCCCCTCTTATCCGGCACTTTGTAATAGGAGTCCTACGATTTTTAGAATTTCTTGTTGAAGTTGACATTTTTTCTGATGTAGAATAGTTGCCTGTTGCGATTGTGAATTGCTGATACTCATAGAAGGGGGAGAGGTAGAAGAAGAGGTGAAAGGTTCAGTAGGGGTTACCTGGTGTGATAGATAGACTGGCCCCTGTGCGGGGGTTCGTTCATTACGTAAAATTGCCATATATTTTTCCTTATCAAACCCGGAGGTTGGAGTGGGTCGTGGAGATTGCATTACCACTTGGGTGAATTTTCTTTTTCTAGGATTTTCTGGAGGAAGTGGTGTAGAGGGGTCATTTCGTGTAAGGGGAGGGGGAGTGATTTGGATGCTGTTGTGGATAGTAAATGGGTAGCGCAACTTTCGCTTTAGCCTCTTCGAACGAAAGGTAATCCGTACTCATAACTTTTTTTAATTTTTTTATCGGTATTTATGCTCTGGACATCCGTTGATCCGGTTGAATGACTACCCTTACAGTACGCACATTTTTTAAACTGTTCGGTACATTGATTGGTAGGATGTGCAAGAGAATATTTTCTGCATCTGACAAATTGAGCTTTGCACTGTTTTTCTGTGTGACCATACCGTTGGCATTTTCGACATAATGTGGGTGTGAAAATGAACTGTTCAACTTGTAAATATACGCTAAAAAGAGAAACGTATTGAGGCAAAGCCTGGGTTCGGAAAATAATTTTAACAGACCCTGTAGGCAGATACTCAATATTCTCATTATTGACTACCCGTCTGTTGAGTCTTTGTACTGACTTAATGGGAACGGTAGATTGTATGTATTTGAGTATTCCATCTTCCGTGAGGTTTTTATTAACGTTAAACGTATATTTGAGGGCGGAATGTATGCTTTTAACTTTAATGTGTCTAGAATGGAATGGCACAAAAAATCGTTAGCTTGTAAGGCAGTAGTGAATAACACTTGCAAACGATTCCTCCCCTTTCGGGTAATGGATTTCACATTTAAAGCATTTTTATGAAAATATCACCTAAGTGCCATAGGGTGTAATTGTCCAAGATGCTGGTTATTATTGGATTCTACGAATACGTTAAATGGGCCATAATGATTTGGGAGATTAAATTCCTTTTCTATTTGAACACTAGCACCGTTGTCTGCTTGATTATTCTCTTGAGAAGGTGATTGCTCTGAAGTGATTAATTTTCCATTGAAACTTCTACTTCCTGATTCATTGGTATTTGATCACTCAAATTACGTCCGCCTCCTCCGCTGGAGGCGGCCATCGTACCCACAAATAACTAACAATTAATATTGATTAAGTGATACACACAGTATATCAAATGTTTAGGAAGCACACGTGATACACTCAGTGCACTAGTGAACTGAAGCGAACAGCTTGAATGCTCCGCACGAACTCGTAAACAAATCACTAACGCAAACGCAAAACGTTATGCAGACCTCAGAAATCCTCAATGTACCACGCGGATATTAATAAACTTTCTAACTACGACGTAAGCTTAATGTAGAATCGATGCGTCCGAAGTTGTTCGCATGCTCTTCCATAGCAGGATCCCCAACATTCCCAACAAATGTCACTGAAGACGCGTGTAGGTCAACCTTCGATCTCAATTTTTCTCATTACAATACAATTGCTCATAAAAACAAAAGTTCATTTAAAAATTGTTACATTAATAATATTGGTCCGCGTTTCGTATCTTAGGCTAAGTTAGTTTACTTGTAACTTCTCTTCCACATGTTTTTCATAGAGTTAGTAAATAATACACTAGAGGTAGCATTGGCGCCACCGTCTACGAGAGAATCATTGTGGCGAGCGGAGCATGTTGAAATCGCAGCTGTTTGGCAAAAAGCTCACTTCGCTGTACTCATCAATGTAAAATTCTTACATGTAAACATTCTGAGATACTACAGTATACTTGCGATGCTTCTCTCCAGTAAAAAAGAAAGCCCTAAAAGCATAAACACAGGAGTAGTGCGTGATAAAAGAGGGCGGTGTTCAGGTGCAGTTAAGTATTACAAAATCTATTTACCGTTCATTTTAAGTCTTCTAACAACATACGTTTAGAAGGAGGGCACGTATATTTCGCTATCGTTTGTGTAAATGACCAAGACTTTTCTATAATTCTGCCCAAACGACCAAACATGTCCTCTCACGTACGAAGCGGATGAGTGACGTTTTAGGCCTAAAAGCATTGGGGAGATTTTGCGGTAAAGTAGACAAAATATTATCATTGCCAGTTACGACTCTGGCTTTTTGAGCCAAAGTTGGCAGGTTCGAGCCTGGCTCAGTCCGGTGATACTTGAAAGTGCTCAAATATATCAGCCTCTTGTAGACAGATTTACCGGCACGTGAAATAACTCCCGTTGGAAAAAATTCCGACACCTCAGCGTCTCCGAAAATCAAGTACGTAGTTAGTGAGACGTAAAGCCATTATTAGTATTATTATTATTATTATTATTATTATTATTATTATTATTATTATTATTATTGTCGATGTTTTCTAAACGCGATTACATGTGTAAATATGACACTCGGCTGTGCTTTCAGCCTATTATGGAATTTTTATTTAGCTGTTCCTGAAATCTATGATTTGCTTTAAGATTTTAACTTGTAATATGATTGCCGTTAATGGAAAGGGAGAGTGGTAAATTATATGATTTATTACAATTTGCTTTACATCGCACCAACACAGCTAGGCCTTATTGCGATGATGGGATAGGAAAGGACTAGGAGCGGGTAGCAAGCGCCCGTGGGCTTAATTAAGGTACGTCCCCAGCATTTTCATGGTGTGAAAATAGGAAACCACGGAAAACTCGCTCGGTCAATAATTATTTATTATGCTTGTATATAGTCCTATATGACATCTAAGGGAATAATATTGACGAAAATAAAGGACTCAGATGTTCACACGGTCTTGCACATCTAGTCCCTAAATTTTAAAATCTGGTAAAGTATGACTGGGGACTGCTACACGTATTGTACGAAGGGAACGGAACAAACCATATATATAGAAAATATATTCAGTAGCTTTTAATACTATAAATACACACAGATGAAAAAACGGAGCACTATTCCAGGCCATCATGCATATCTTTTCCTATTTTTTTTGTACCAATTTGCTTTACGTCGCACCGAAACACCGACTATGGGACAGGAAAGGCCTAGGAGTGGGAAGGAAACGACTGTGGCTTTAATTAAGGAACAGCCCGACATTTGCTGCCAACAGTGGGGTTCTAACATACTGTATCCTGAATGCAAGCTGACAGCTATGTGACCTGAAGCCTGCAGCCACTTGCGCGGTAATATGACATGATTTTTCTGGACATTCGCTTTCAAAGGCATGGCCATTCACTGAAAGGAAAATGGCATCCCTTATATATCCTAAAACATTAATTTCAGTCTTCAAGGAAAGATCCAAAGAATCCCATTCACGCCGACAGGGGAATCAGTCGCGAAGTCAGTCCAAGTAGGCCAATTCAAATGACAAGAAGTGACGCGCAAAGTATTATTTTATATGCACGGAAATGAATTTCAAGAAAACATACCTGTGAAATGATACGCCACTGCCCTTTATGAACCTCCCTATTCAGGCATAAGACTGCCACAGGAGACTGGCATTTTCCTTCAGAGAAGTATCAACTTCAATTTATCGGGAAGCTCCAGTAATGACAGTGCCAAACAATCCAGCTTTTGCCAAACAGCGCGTTCGTTCAACTTAGCACGCGACTGCAGCGCCAATGCTACATCTAGTGTATTATTTACTAACTCTATGATGTTTTTGACATTATTTTGAGGAAATGAATTCCGAGATAACATCATCTCTTCTGATTAGAAAGATGCACAAAGGAACACTTCACCATTTGTTTGTCTTCATGACGTATGCAATCGATTTATTTTCTTCGGCGCCTTCTTGATCATTTAACCTATAACGTCAAGTCATGGCCTCCGCCGCGTTATTACTGGACCTGAATATCATATGGTAGACTTGCTTTTTCATGCTGTTTAAAATGTCAACTTTACTTGCTAGCCTCAGTTCATATATTAAATAACATCTCATGACTATAAGCTTCCGGTGACCACGGGGTTCTGAGCTTATGAATCACCGTTCTTATTTTTATATCCATCCAATTTATTATTTGAATGAGCGAGTTATTCCGGCTATTTGACACAATTGGACGTATTACAACTTGATCTGCGGCTGCTGGACGTATTTTCCGAGTAAATCCGGTTGATATTTTCCTTAGCATAACCTTCAATGGCTCAGCAGCTGACTCACACGCCATTGAACTATTATAATATTTGTGGTTCCAACATTCCACTAAGCTTCTTCATCCTATTATCCACTAATCATTTCATACCCGATGGATCTTCCATTCTATACCCTAAGGGATTTTGGTCCAAACCTATCCAAAACCCCTTTAGGCAAAAGCTGTTCTAATAGAACAGCCGTGATGATTTCTTAGGAAGCACAGCAAGGTCTTCACAAAACGTTAATTTTACAATTCAAATACTAGAAATACCCTTTGGCTGTCCCTTCCAAAATTATCAGGGCATATTTACCTATATATTGCCCGTGTGTATTTTATCACAAAACTGACTGCTCTCCTCAGATAGTTATTACAGGCTTTTTTATTTTTTATTTTAAAGTTGTGCAAGGTTGGCGAGATGCTATTCGAATGGTAACCCCACCACACCCAGCCACAGTAGCAGAGTTGGGTGAGATAGATAAATGAATTCATCTTCTGACTTCGAAAAGAGTTTAGTATCGTTGCCATCGCTTTTTTAGTATGTCAGTGTAGTTTCTGTATTCACCCGGAGGACCCGAGTTCGATTTCAGACCAGGTCAGGGAATTTTATCTGGAATTGAGGGTTGGTTCGAGTTTCACTCATCCTACGTGATTATAACTGAAGAGCTATTTGACGGCGAGATGGCGACCTCCGTCTAGAAAACTAAGAATAACGACCTGAATAATTCGTCGCACTGACCATGCGTCATCTCATAATCTGCAGACCGTCGGGCTGAGTAGCGTTTGGTTTGTACGCCAAGGCTCATCAGGGCTGTAGCGACATAGGAAAAACGAAAAGTAGAAATGTATGTATATGATTTTTTAGAGTATTGCTTAAAAGGGAAGTTTGTATTAGAACAATGTATTTTCACTGCGGAGTGCTATGCGAAGTATTCGTCTGTCAAAGAGTGCCGGTTTCAATTCAGTCATAAACTTTCTGGAGTCAACAAACTTTACACATTTACTATCATTCGAGAACTTGCAATGTTAAGCGCAGATTTATTCTACGACGAATGAAAGTGATTTATGAAACTGCTAATCGACAAAATTGTACAATTAGCATTGTAAATAATAATTTCTTAAAACACTTCATACCATGAATGTTTTTTTTACTGAGCTTTTGTCTGAAAACTTAAAGAGTTTCACTTACCCTCTCTTATCACAACTGAAGCAGTGATTATAAAAGTAACAGCAATAACATAGGTTTGTCAAGCCGTGTGTGGCAAGGCGGGATGACAATAAATGAGTTTATGATACAGCTTATATTTAATCCGTGCATTACCTTGTTCGCATGAACAAAGAAGAAACAGATATAAGATAAAGAAAAGTAAACATTAGGCTCTGGTGAGCCTCGAAACTGAGACATCCGCGTGGAGGTCAGGGGCAGTGACCTACCTACTAACAGCTTTCATTTCGTATCCTGATGAGGTTCGGCTAGCTTCCTAGGCGGTGACGCTCTATCTTAGACCAGGAGATGTTTTGCTGTGATTTGAGGTGGAGAAAAGGTGAGAGGGGAGCAGCCGTGGCCTATACAACGAACTGCCCCGACATTTACCTTCGTGAGGAGAATGGTAAGATAAGGGTGTGTTCTGCCCGAAGGCAGCTCCGAACCTCCGCAGAGGTGTGCCTGAGCCGGAGTTCACGTGCAGGAGAATGGAAAATCACGGAAAACCATTCATAGATCACCCGATGGTGAGACCAACCCAACGCCTCCCAAATGCAGAGCTATGTTTGAAGCCATAGTGACCACTAGACTAGTGGTAGTACCGAAACTCCGATGCAAATTACTACCACGTATGCAGGCTGTTAAATTCTCATTTTCTCGTTAATTAAGACCAATGGGACATACCCTCAGGCACGTATCTATTTAGTTTTGAAGTAAATCAAATATCCGCCTCTGTGGTGTAGAGGTTGTAGTGGGCTGCCACCCCCGGATGCCCGGGTTCGATTCCCGGCTCTGCCACGAAATTTGAGAAGTGGTACAAGGGCTGTAACGGGGTTCGGGAGGTCAAATTAGTAGAGTTGGGTTCGATTCCCACCTCAGCCATCCTGGAAGTGGTTTTCCGTGGTTTCCCACTTCTCCTCCAGGCAAATGCCAGGGTGGCACGGCCGGTTCCTTCCCTCTTCCTTGTCTATCCCTTCCAATCTTCCCATCCCCCCATAAGGCCTCTGTTCAGCATAGCAGCTGAGGCCGCCTGGGCAAGGTACTGCTAATTCTCCCCAGTTGTATCCCCGATCCAAAGTCTCACGCTCCAGGACATTGCTCTTGAGGCGGTAGAGGTGGGATCCCTCGCTGACTCCGAGGAAAAAACCAACCCTGGAGGGTAAACTGATTAACAAGAAGAAGAAGTAAATCAAACTCTGAAACGTTCGAAAGAAGTTGGTGAATCAATGCGGTAACTGTGGCCTCCTGTAATAAGATTCACCAGAAATAGCTTTCTATGACTGTTGGATCTATTTGACGCTGCTTAGCGCACAGGTATGGCGTAAATTGCAGCAACTTGCCGTGGCGCCAGTGGTGCTGCTGCATAGTTATCAAATAATAGGCCTATATATCCTGTACCTCAAGATATGGAACAATAAACAATTTACTGTAGTATATGTACTATAGCTGCAGTTAACAGTAGATTCGTGACCTGACGTCGGTGCGAAAAACAATAAAATTGAATGATTCTATCAAGAATTAAGTTCACATAAAAAATTTAATTGATTACTTCCGATAGAGAACATTAAATACATTCAGGTAACTCAGTCGTAAAAGTACCAGTGTTTCATCCCAGCACGGGTTGTGCTCAACGGTTGGAAACCGCAGCTCTCCAAGACATTCGTGAACTAGACGACGTGCGTCTTGGAGAAGTGTGGTTTACAACAAATGAACCCAAGCCGCACTGTGGTGAAAAACTAGTGTTTTTACGATTGGGCTACATAAATTTATTTAACTGAAATACTCGTTCGTTTTAGACTTAGAATTTGAGTATTTGGCCTATACAAAGTGCTGAGTGCTCTAAATTTATGTCATATGTTCTTCATGCTCATACTTAAAATATTTCTCATCCTCCTTGAATTGCAAAGAAATAGAATAAACGAGGCACCTCCCGTTAGCTACCTCCTACTTTTGTAAAACAGATGCTAATTCTGGAAGTCTTTTGAATTATTTGTATTACAGGAATTGCCTGTGTATTAAATTCTCGATATACTTGGCGTCAGCGATGTACAGTACCATCATAATCAATTTGTGTATCCACCGAGCATGGTTAATAGGAAACAATTTTGTTGAGGGGATCAGATTTTACAGCAACTTGGACCTCTGTTGTATGTAGATGATCGTAAGAAAAGTTCCCACCATTACAGTCTATTTAATGGCTGGATGCAGTGCAAAAAAAGACGTACAGGCCATGAAGGCCCTTGGAGGAGTGGAAGGTAAAGGCTTCCACCATTGTTAACCGCGGCACGTGATGGTTAGCTCTACGCCCGGCCGCCTTTGACCCCAGGAATTAACCTGGTACTCATTTTTGGTGTAGGCTGAGTGAACCTCAGGGCCATATGCACCTCCGGAAGTGTAAATCTCGTTTCTTAAAATTTACGACTTACTGGCGGGGATTCGAACCCACGTCCTTCCGGGCGAACCGAGTACGCCTTTAACGCCTCGGCCAGGCAGCACCTTGGATGGAGTGCAACACGTTGCTATTTTCCCGAATGGCAATGAAATTCAATACAAAAATATATGCACGGTTTATTATAGTTTTCCGCATATTGACTGGCGTCACCAATCAGGGATTTGTGAGATTTTAAAAGTATTTCTGATGCCTGAATTTATTATTCATCATGATACCTTCTCCGAATACCGCAGCTGTGAGCTTGCATTCGAGAGATAGTGGGTTCGAACCCTATGTCGGCAGCCCTGAAGATGTTTTTCAGTGGTTTCCAATTTTCACACTAGGCAAATGCTGGGGATTTATCTTAATTAAGGCCACCAGCCGCTTCCTTCCCACCCCCTGCTCTTTCCTATCCCATCGTCACCATAAGACTGGCGGTGTCGGTGTAGAGCCAATTGTAAAAAATATTATTTATTTATCGTGTGATGTGCACAGATAGATTGTATAAATAAGTATACAATATATACACAATATATACAAGCAGAAGCATATAGTTCCAAATCAAGTCCATTGATCCATTTCAAGGCCTCCTCAGTTGCGTTGTGTATGTCCTCCAAAGGACCTTGAAATGCTCTCTGTGGACACTCGGCAATTACGTGGTGGATGGTATGTGAGGTAGCTCCACAATCACACCCAGAAGACTTCTGCCAGCCCCATTTATAAAGAGTATAGCCGCATCTTCCTTGATTGACTCTTACCCTGTTTAGAGTCCTCCATTGACGTCTGGGTAGATGGAATCCGGGAGGTTGAAAATGAGGTAGAGTCACAAGATGCTGATTGGGAACAGAAGACTGCTGCCATTGGTGTAACCAGGCGTTCGTGATGGAGAACCCAGATTCTTCCAGTGTAAGTGCAGTGCGCCAGGGTGGAGATCTAGACTTAAATCGTGGAGGGGCAGGTTGAGTAATATCCTGGTGAACGGGGTGGTTGGAGTCCTGGTTGGTCTTCTTCCACAGTTTTAGAAGAGCTTCAGACCTTCTTAAGCAAGGCGGTGGAATATTACTGAGTGTAGGCAGCCAGGCCACGTTTGCAGAGCGAATACAACCAGTTATAATGCGCATTGTAAAAATAAATGAATGCCTCATTAAACAGAGTTTATTGAAATACACCTCCCAAATACTATTGATTACATTCTCGATCAATTTCACATCGCACCGTTAGTCAACGCTGGGTAAAAGCCAAACCTACAACGTATTAGATAAGACTTCATAATTCATTAGTCAACATGATGCTCAATAAACATATAAATATGCAGTTGACGTTGTGGCTGACCCAAAGAGAAAATGGACAACCATATAATCTCTAACATGTGATGATTTCTTTATTTGATAAGAAAATAATCTTTCGACTAATACAGGGCCTCTCAGGGTGCATGCGCTTGGTGCATGCACTGTGCACGGTGCAAAAGACGACTTCCCTTGGTTGACCAGAGTGCAGACCCCCCACTCCTCGATTTGGAGCAATAGCGCTTACTCTCTCTTTCCTCACGCCCGTCTCGCTCGCTCCCCCTGTCGCCCACTACAACACTTGCTCCGTAGCGCTCTAAATCCGAGCTGACTTGAGCCGAGTAGAGCCGAGCTTAGCCGAGCTTAGCCGAGTAGCCTAGAGACGAAGCGTTGGTCCGAGCTGAACCGAGCAGGACCGATGCACAGTGCACGGAGCTCTTGCGCCTCGATTAGCACGCGTGAGAGTTTGGGCGTTTGAGAGGCCCTGGACTAATACTAGAAAAATAATGACTTCTGAAGTTATTTTAGAAACGTTTTCTTTCTTTTGGGAGAAAATATTTGAAAACATTTTTCAGCTAGAAAAGTAACATGTGCAAGATGAAATAATTTAAAAATTATTTTATTCATTTTACCTGCCAAAGTTGAGGACACGCACTCAGTATGGGCTACACAATAAAAAGACATTTCGCGTATGGAGGTTATACGTCGGCTATAGACCTATTCTACAAAAGATTAATGAACAAATGTTATTTTTATTTATGTAATTTTCCCACAGACCAGAAACTTATAGCGTCGACCTTTTCTTTAACTTCTAGATTAGAAATAGAGACCATCTGAATTTAATATCGAGAGATTGGCCTAAGGGTGGCATTCAGTTAGAGCTGGGTGATTAATTTGGCTTATATGAAGGTAAACGGGAATGGAGAATGCTGCTAGCAAATGAATTGACCATCTAATTGGTGAATACCAGGCAGGTTTCCGAAAAGGAAGATCTTGTAGAGAACAAATCCTTAATCTCAAAACTATCCTCCAAATGCGCAAAACCAGACAAACAGTCATTACTTTTGTAGATTTCAGAAAAGCATATGACTCTATAGACCGTCAAACATTTTCAATACTCTAGATATTCTAGAAGAATTTCAAGTGGATTAAAAAACAAGAGAATTAATCAAACAAACATTAACTGGCACTACTTCAAAAGTTAAATTCCTAGGCGAAATATCTGAGCCTTTTCCTGTTAACACCGGGGTCCGCCGTTACTCTTCAACTTGGTACTTGAGAAAGTAATCAGGACCTGGGAAAAGAGAACTAAAGGAATAACCCTCGGAAGACTACGTAAAGACAGAATTCACTTGCAATGTCTGGCCTTTGCTGATGACATGGCAATTCTTTCCAATAATAGGCATGAAGCAATTCATTCCATTGAAAAATTACAAGAAACTGCCATCAAAACGGGACTTTAAATTTCGTGTGAGGAAACTCAGTACATGGAAGGAGCCTCACGATACTTAGATGGACAACCTATGATAACTAAATTCGGAAAAATTTTCCAAGTGAACCAATTGAAATATTTGGGAGAAATTATTCAGCCCTCTGGTTTAAATCGCGAAGCAAATAAAGAAAGAATTTCCAAATTACAGAAAGCATACAGGATCACTTGGAACAGGTATAATAAAAAATTAATATCTCGGAATGCAAAACTTAGACACTATAATACAGTAATCAAACCTGAAGCGTTATATGCCTCAGAAACCTTAATCATTGGTGGCGGATATTTAACCAAAGATATTGAGAAACAAGAAAGGAAAAATTTACGAAAAATGTTTGGCCCAGTTTGTATAGATGGAATATGGAGGAAAAAATCATCCCAAGAGATATATTGTCATTCTGAAAAAAATTCTCACACTTTTTGGAAAAGACGATTGAAATTTTATGAACACATTATCAGGATGAACACTAAAATAATTCTCAACCTGGCCCTTTCATTAAAAACCAAGAACAGCTGGCTTCGTGAAATTGAAACAGATCTCCAGGAAATCAACATCTCAGAAGACAGTGTACAGGACAGATTTAAATTCAGAACCAAAACCGACAATCACCACTTTGAAGACAAACCCAACACCAGAGCTACTATAACTTGGACAGAAGAACGGAGGAAGAAGCTTAGCGAGAGGATAAAGAGGTTTTGGGAGGAAAAGAAGGCCAACACATCAGCTAAGCAAGTTCAACCGTGCTCCTGAATAGGGCATAACGATGTAATAATAATAATAATAATAATAATAATAATAATAATAAAAATAATAATAATTCTTTCTTAATCCGTTTACTCTCCCTCGGATTCAGCGAGGGATCCCACCTCTACCGCCTCAGGGGCAGTGTCCTGGAACTTCAGACTCTGCGTCGGGGATACAACTGGGAAGTAGGACTAGTACGTCGCCCAGGCGGCCTCACCTTCTATGCTGAACAGGGGCCATGTGGCGCGATGGGAAGATCGGAAGGGATAGGTAAGGAACAGGGAAGGAAGAGGTCATGGCTTTAAGTTAGGTACCATCCCGGCATTTGCCTGGAGGAGAAGTGGGAAACCACGGAAAACCACTTCGAGGATGGCTGAGGAGGGAATCGAACCCCTTTCTACTCAGTTGACCTCCCGAGGTTGAGTGGACCCAGTTGCAGCCCTCGTGCTATATTTCAAATTTCGTGGCACAGCTAGGAATGGAACCCGGGCCCCCGAGGGTGGCAGCTAATCACACTAACCACTACACCACAGAGGCGGACATAATAATAATTCGTGTGGATTTTACACCCGCTTGCAGCCCGTATAAGGTTAACTCTCCGATTAGAATAAACGGCTTCTGCCGGGTGCGAAAATCTGCGTTTTAATGTGAGGGAGGGCAGAGTTGGTATATGAATGGAAGGAATTTTAAGAACAGTAAAAACACTCAGTCCGCGAGCTAAAAAATAACCACTTCCAATTAAAATCCCACGACACAGCCGAGAATCGAGCCCAGGATCTCGGTCTACTCAGTCATAGACCTGGGCAGATTAAGTCAAGAATCTAATGGAACTAGCCGTGAAGAATAAAGAAAACATAATTTAATAACACTACGGCTTACAATACTACAGGTTGAGCTTAACATTACAACACCGTCATATGCAAATTCACACGTATCCTAAGTATTTCAAAATTTTACACTATGACTTAAAATAACAAGAACAACAACCATCGCAACAAGAGTAAAACTAGTAACTCCATGGGAAGAAAATATTACAAGAAATACTGCTAGTTTAACATTTTAGTACTCGCTTCGGCGGTACATATACCATCCAGCATCATCATATGCAAATTAACACACAACTTAAGTATTTCCAGCGCTTAAGACTACGGCTTACAATACTATAGGTTGAGCTTACTACTAGCTTAACATTACAACCCTATCGGGCTAACATGGCCAAAAATATGGCTTCCGATTGAGAAAGGTAAATAAAAATCGCTACCGGCTTGCTAGCCGGCCAGTGTCTTGGAAAGGTGCTGTATCCAACTGATGAGCCCATGGCGTGCTGGGGCGATACACTGGCAATTTTTGACGATTGAGTTTCCTGATTTTAATTTAACTTACTCGATAGGAAGCCATATTTTTGGTCAAATATTAGGCTCATTACCTGAAAAAAAATACTCATACGGATTCTATTTATCTTCTTCTTCTGTGTCCGATTCCTTGGTTGAATGGTCAACGTAGTCGCTTTCGGTTTAGAGGGACTCGGGTTCGATTCCCCGCTGGGTCGAAGAGTTTAACCTTAAATGGTTATTTCCCCTGACTCAGGTACTGGGCATTTATACTGTCCCGAGCATTTCTGCAACTCACACGCCACACACAACACAATTTTCCACTACTTCGCATGCACAGCACATGCCGCCCACCGTCACTGGAGGGTCTTCCTTACAAGGGATGCACTAGGCCAGGAATAGACACACGAAACTATTTATTATTAACTCCTAGTTTTATCATGTTTTCTTCACTCAAATATTAAAAAAGTTTTCCATTAATTTTCATTTCATGATTATCAACTCTTTGTCACATTTGAATTGCCCAAGCAGATTTCTTGACTAATACGAATGAGAATGCCACTCAGATTTGACTTAGACATGTTCATTGTGAATTTTCTATCTCATGCTGAATATATTAGCACCATGACTACGAAATTAAAGTAACGGACAATGCGCCGCACGTGATTAGACCCGTCAACACTTCCCTCCGACGCGCACAAAGGAAGGGCTCACCTCTAGCCTGTAATTGCTTCTTGATACGGGCTTGAATACTTGACTGCTTAAGATAAGTGCTTAAGTACCCTCGAGCAGTGCTCATGGAAATTACTGCTGTAGAGAGATCCAATTTGCACACGATTCTATGATAAGCAAAATCGCTTCGAGCTGAATTACATGTGGGTAAATCCAGAGAGCAAATACACAATTAGAGATACAGTTGAAATGCTGAAGATAATGGCAGGTATTAGTTGCGCCTACACTACTTTTGTAACTACCGGTCTGCTATATACTCAATGTAATTGAATGAGAAAATACAAACAGAATTCGATAGTACCCTAGAGTGGGAAATTATGATGAATGCGAAGGTTGACTACAAAGATAGAAGGATAATACATAACCTTCATAACACCCAGAGGATCACAATTAACGTAAATGGAGAAATGCAACAGGCTTCCTTACCGAAAGGGGTTAGGCAAGGGTTTACCCTCTCACCAGTTCTTATTAATATTTGCATTGAAGAGGCCATGGATGAGTGTAAGGAAGTAATGGGATATCAACAGTTATAATAATAATAATAATAATAATAATAATAATAATAATAATAATAATAATAATAATAATAATAATAATAATAATAATAATAATAATAATAATAATAATAATAATAATAATAATAATAATAATAATAATAATAATATAATGGGCGATTTCAATGCGAGAGTTGGGAATAGAACTGAAGGATACGAAAGGGTGATTGGTAAATGTGGGGAAGATATGGAAGCTAATGGGAATGGGAAGCGTTTGCTGGACTTCTGTGCTAGTATGGGTTTAGCTGTTACGAATACATTCTTCAAGCATAAGGCTATTCACCGCTACACATGGGAGGCTAGGGGTACCAGATCCATAATAGACTATATCTTAACAGACTTTGAATTCAGGAAATCTGTTAGGAATGTACGAGTTTTCCGCGGATTTTTCGATTATACAGACCACTATCTGATCTGTAGTGAACTAAGTATCTCTAGGCCTAGGGTAGAGAAAGTGAAATCTGCCTGCAAACGAATAAGGGTAGAAAATCTCCAGGACGAGAACATTAGACAGAAGTACATGAATATGATTAGTGAGAAGTTTCGAACAGTAGACAGTAAGCAGGTTCAGGATATAGAAAGTGAATGGATGGCATACAGGGATGCTGTAGTAGAAACAGCAAGGGAATGCCTAGGAACAACTGTGTGTAAAGATGGGAAAAGGCGAACATCTTGGTGGAATGATGAAGTGAGAGCAGCTTGTAAACGTAAAAAGAAGGCTTATCAGAAATGGCTCCAAACAAGGGCCAAGGCAGACAGGGATTGGTACGTAGATGAAAGAAACAGAGCGAAACAAATAGTTGTTGAATCCAAAAAGAAGTCCTGGGAAGATTTTGGTAACAACCTGGAAAGGCTAGGTCAAGCAGCAGGGACACCTTTCTGGACAGTAATAAAGAATCTTACGAAGGGAGGGAAAAAGGAAATGAACAGTGTTTTGAGTAATTCAGGTGAACTCATAATGGATCCCAGGGAATCAGTGGAGAGGTGGAGGGAATATTTTGAACATCTTCTCAATGTAAAAGAAAATCATCCTGGTGGTGTGAACAGCCAAGCTCATGGGGAGGAGGAAAATGATGTTGGTGAAATTATGCTTGAGGAAGTGGAAGGGATGGTAAATAAACTCCATTGTCATAAGGCAGCAGGAATAGATGAAATTAGACCTGAAATGGTGAAGTATAGCTGGAAGGCAGGGATGAAATGGCTTCATAGAGTAGTAAAATTAGCGTGGAGTGTTGGTAAGGTACCTTCAGATTGGACACCAGCAGTAATTGCACCTATGTATAAGCAAGGGAACAGGAAGGATTGCAACAACTATCGAGGTATCTCATTGATTAGTATACCAGGCAAAGTATTCACTGGCATCTTGGAAGGGAGGGTGCGATCAGTCGTTGAGAGGAAGTTGGATGAAAACCAGTGTGGTTTCAGACCACAGAGAGGCTGTCAGGATCAGATTTTCAGTATGCGCCAGGTAATTGAAAAATGCTACCTTTGCTGTTCGTAGTTTACATGGATCATCTGCTGAAGGGTATAAAATGGCAGGGAGGGATTCAGTTAGGTGGAAATGTAGTAAGCACTCTGGCCTATGCTGACGATTTGGTCTTAATGGCACATTGTGCCGAAAGCCTACAGTCTAATATCTTGGAACTAGAAAATAGGTGCAATGAGTATGGTATGAAAATTAGCCTCTCGAAGACTAAATTGATGTCAGTAGGTAAGAAATTCAACAGAATTGAATGTCAGATCGGTGATACAAAGCTAGAACAGGTCGATAATTTCAAGTATTTAGGTTGTGTGTTCTCCCAGGATGGTAATATAGTAAGTGAGATTGAATCAAGGTGTCGTAAAGCTAATGCAGTGAGCTCGCAGCTGCGATCAACAGTTTTCTGTAAGAAGGAAGTCAGCTCCCAGACGAAACTATCTTTACATCGGTCTGTTTTCAGATCAACTTTGCTTTACGGGAGCGAAAGCTGGGTGGATTCAGGATATCTTATTTATAAGTTAGAAGTAACAGACATGAAAGTAGCAAGAATGATTGCTGGGACAAACAGGTGGGAACAATGGCAGGAGGGTACTCGGAATGAGGAGATAAAGGCTAATTTTGGAATGAACTCGATGGATGAAGCTGTACGCATAAACCGGCTTCGGTGGTTGAGTCATGTGAGGCGAATGGAGGAGGATAGGTTACCTAGGAGAATAATGGACTCTGCTATGGAGGGTAAAAGAAGTAGAGGTAGACCAAGGCGACGATGGTTAGACTCGGTTTCTAACGATTTAAAGATAAGAGGTATAGAACTAAATGAGGCCACAACACTAGTTGCAAATCGAGGATTGTGGCGACGTTTAGTAAATTCACAGAGGCTTGCAGACTGAACGCTGAAAGGCATAACAGTCTATAATGATAATGTATGTAATGTATGTATGTATAATAATAATAATAATAATAATAATAATAATAATAATAATAATAATAATAATAATAATAGCTTTATTTTTGTTTTATTCTCTCCGTAATTACCAGCCGGTGAATCATGAGACACTGATAGGTCTCTATGTTCAGCCAGCTTTGAGCAATCATAACATCAAATCATCAAATGATCACTCCATTAATTGCAGGCGAAGGCTTACCCTAACTCGCAATACTTTCTGTACTTAGCAGGTTGCTAAGCGACTATCACTGATATTTTTCATCCTTGGTAATGTTATTGCAAGCAGCCATTGTTTTATTACTGCCTGTCAAGCCATAGAGTACACACTTCCTCCGATCATGACAGAATATCATCAGGACAGTGATCAGGACGAATAGAAATGTATCGTGTGACGACTTGTGCTGATTGATATGTTCGTTCACTACGCGGCGCTGGTGTAGCTACGTAGGTATCGGTTTTCATTAATATTTTGATGTACAGAATGTGATTTTGATTCTTGGTAATGCCTTGCATGCAGCCATGTTTGGTTACTACCTGTCAAGCCAGAGAATATACACTTCCTCTGATCACTGAAGAATACCATTCCTTGCTAGATACTCTTTGATTCTCTAACTTTTCCAGTTTCCAAATACACTGACTGACAGAGCAAGTGCAACACCAAGAAGGAGTGGTCAGAACTTTATGCCAATTGCAGGGCAGACTGACGTCACTGAGGTATGCTCATGATGTGAAATGCGCCGCTGTGCTGCGCACGTAGCGAACGATAAATGGGACACGGCGTTGGCGAATGGCCCACTTCGTACCGTGATTTCTCAGCCGATAGTCATTGTAGAACGTGTTGTCGTGTGCCACAGGACACGTGTGTAGCTAAGAATGCCAGGTCGCCGTCAACGGAGGCATTTCCAGCAGACAGACGACTTTACGAGGGGTATGGTGATCGGGCTGAGAGGGGCAGGTTGGTCGCTTCGTCAAATCGCAGCCGATACCCATAGGGATGTCTCCACGGTGCAGCGCCTGTGGCGAAGATGGTTGGCGCAGGGACATGTGGCACGTGCGAGGGGTCCAGGCGCAGCCCGAGTGACGTCAGCACGCGAGGATCGGCGCATCCGCCGCCAAGCGGTGGCAGCCCCGCACGCCACGTCAACCGCCATTCTTCAGCATGTGCAAGACACCCTGGCTGTTCCAATATCGACCAGAACAATTTCCCGTCGATTGGTTGAAGGAGGCCTGCACTCCCGGCGTCCGCTCAGAAGACTACCATTGACTCCACAGCATAGACGTGCACGCCTGGCATGGTGCCGGGCTAGAGCGACTTGGATGAGGGAATGGCGGAACGTCGTGTTCTCCGATGAGTCACGCTTCTGTTCTGTCAGTGATAGTCACCGCAGACGAGTGTGGCGTCGGCGTGGAGAAAGGTCAAATCCGGCAGTAACTGTGGAGCGCCCTACCGCTAGACAACGCGGCATCATGGTTTGGGGCGCTATTGCGTATGATTCCACGTCACCCCTAGTGCGTATTCAAGGCACGTTAAATGCCCAGCGCTACGTGCAGCATGTGCTGCGGCCGGTGGCACTCCCGTACCTTCAGGGGCTGCCCAATGCTCTGTTTCAGCAGGATAATGCCCGCCCACACACTGCTCGCATCTCCCAACAGGCTCTACGAGGTGTACAGATGCTTCCGTGGCCAGCGTACTCTCCGGATCTCTCACCAATCGAACACGTGTGGGATCTCATTGGACGCCGTTTGCAAAATCTGCCCCAGCCTCGTACGGACGACCAACTGTGGCAAATGGTTGACAGAGAATGGAGAACCATCCCTCAGGACACCATCCGCACTCTTATTGACTCTGTACCTTGACGTGTTTCTGCGTGCATCGCCGCTCGCGGTGGTCCTACATCCTACTGAGTCGATGCCGTGCGCATTGTGTAACCTGCATATCGGTTTGAAATAAACATCAATTATTCTTCCGTGCCGACTCTGTTTTTTCCCCAACTTTCATCCCTTTCGAACCACTCCTTCTTGGTGTTGAATTTGCTCTGTCAGTCAGTGTATATTCAACAGATGGCAGAACGTTCCTAACAACTTAGATGATGCTAAGAGAAAACAGTCTACGTACAAACAGACCCCAACATGACATACGCGTTAGACATTATCTGGGAACATATATCGAAGGATAACCTAGCTACACTAGAAAGAGTGAAGGCCATGCCTGGCAAAAAACGCTTCTATGCGCTCACAAGACAACAGTTCTATGTAGAAGAAGTGCTATTATAAATACCATTGCCTTCTACTACACAATACTAAGCTTTACATCAAGAACTGCAGGATAAAAAAGGCGAATATATGGATAGATTTTTACCAAACAGACAGCATGATGACGTCAGAATGGATGAATTCTGACTAGGAACTGCGGCATAGCACAACGCGCTTCTTTTTAAAACCACTGAAAAGGGCGGGCAAAACAATATGATTACGAGAGGCACATCAAGACGAGTTATCTGACCAATTTATAACGAATACTGCGGAGCACCACGGGTCTTCTAGTATATTACGAAATTATTATTATTATTATTATTATTATTATTATTATTATTTTCCATAGTTCCCTATTTTCAAACCAGGAACATGCTGGGAGCACGGCCGCTTCCTTCACACTTTTAGGCCTGTGCTATCCCATCGTCCCCATAAGATCTGTCTTTGTCCGTGTGATGTAAAACCATCACAAAAAGAGAATTAAAATATTTGTTTAGTATGGCAATCTGGAAGGTTGTGTCTTATCCTCGGGTCACAGCATAATAGACAAAATTCCACCGGGGTCGCATTAGATTTAGAAAGAAACATGGCATGCTGTATGTTTTTCGTTAAATTCTAGCCGGAATCGTGTCCACCCCTACCTGTAATTTACAGTTCATTACTAAAACTCAGCAATTCGATTCTGAGCTGCAGTTCTATTCTGGTACACTTACTATTCTGGCGGACGTTACGAGCCTGTTAGATCATATCACAAGCAGCATGCTCTCTCTGCATATATCTATAATTATCCTATCACCGTATTACATTATATACCGTTAGATTTTCTGACCTTTTTATCCTCTTAATTTACAAGTAAAGTAGAAAAAAACTCCAAACAATGCGAGGAAAGAAGTAATTAAGAGCACATTTTCCGACCATAGCTGTTTTGTAACTACCATTACGGAACACGAGGCATAAAAAACACCTACTTGTCTTGAAGAAACGAATATATTTCTCTTATAGCTTCGATAAAGTAACTTTATTATCCGGTAACTTGAAGAACCTAGCACGTACTACTGAGTCCAATTAAGTGTCTCTTCATCGAAAAAAATACTTATTGATAATACAGTCTGTGCTGTTTTGTTATTTTGAACTGAAGTATTATAATATTCACTTGATTACTCCAAAATAATAATAATAATAATAATAATAATAATAATAATAATAATAATAATAATAATAATAATAATAATATAAGAAAAAGAAAATTTATTCATTCTTACGGCTGGTTTGTCCTATGATAAGCCTTCTACAAGTGATTCTATCTTGGGCTGTCCTTTTACCACGTCCGGCACTCTTAAGAAATAATAAACGCAATAACCGTGTGGCCTCATCTACGGTATGCAGAACCATTGTCAGACGTGAGTTACATGTTGCTCTATGAAACATAGCCTTTTTTTTTTTTTACACACAATAGTATAATAAACGCACTTTTGTCAGAGTACCAGTCCCTCTTGAATGAGTTGGGAATCGAACCCAAAGCCATGGATTTGATTCTAGACTCGATTGGATGCAGTTCAGTAAGCCTTGTAAGATCCAAGTGAGAGACAGCGAAAGCGAAACAATACGGCTGACGATGTTCTCACATCTCCAAGTGGCACTCCAACAATTCTTTTGTTGTGACGGGTTCCAGACTTTGGAATTCCCTGCTTGTCAGTGTCTGAGATACCGCTTCATTACCAAAATTTACGACCATTTGCCGTGACTACCTGTTTAATGGAGCTGACTAATTTGTGTGACTGAATGAGTGAATGGCTGTGAGTTCGAAAAGTGTAATCTACTATTGTGTAGATTATTTACTACAGTACATATTATTATGTATTCTAAACTCTGTTCCAGTTGATGTATTACTACAGAGGTGAAGTGTAAGAGAGATCCCTAACTTCGCCACCTACCTAGGAATAATAAATAAATAAAATTATCTGCAACCCGTCTGACTAGACAACAGTCGTCTAGGCAGACCAAGGCTCTTGACACCTGCCCGCATGTGACGAAGTAGAAGATGACTAGATGCTTGATCCACAAGATCGGCATTGAGGCCGCTATTATTATTATTATTATTATTATTATTATTATTATTATTATTATTATTATTATTATTATTATTATTATTTATGCTATTTGCTTTACGTCGCACCGACACAGATAGGTCTTATAGCGACGATGGGACAGGAAAGGCCTAGGAATGGGAAGGAAGTGGGTATGGCCTTAATTAAGGTACAGCCCCGGCATTTGCCTGATGTGAAAATGGGAAACCACGAAAACCACCTTCAGGGCTGCCGACAGTGGGGTTCGAACCCACTATCTCCCGGATGCGAGCTCACAGCTGCGCGCCCCTAACCGCACGGCCAACTCGTCCATTGAGGTCGCTATTAACCAGTCAACAACGGACATGGTAGTCGTGTTGCTGGCGTTGAAGAAATGTGAAAAAAGTGTCTTTCCAGAAAACGAAAGCCTTTTCTAAAGAAAATTATCTGTCCCAAAACGAGATGAACTACTGGCATTTATTTCGTCAACTGCCTGATCAGTTCTAGGAAGACAGTTTTGGCAAAGACAGAGACTGTAAGATCTCACGAAAAGGGCTCAGAGATACCTTCCCTTTAAGGATGGCCTAAATCAGGACAAGAGAGTTTTCTTTCCAAGCAATTTCACCGGACGACCTTGATATATATACGATTACATGAATGAACTCTATTTGTTACACGTCTAAATATTCCTGATCCGACTTTTCCCCTACCGGAAGTGGGAAGAAACGTCATTTCAAACGGTCAGTCACCCAATGATCGTCACAACAATATATAACGTGTATTTCACTTGAAATTGACAGCTCCCATGAACTTGCTAATTGAAGGTCAAATATTTCGACGAATTCTTTCTTTTATGTCCTCGGTTGAGCGGCAGATGAGAAATTTGCCTGTGTTGTTGCGGACGGAGGTTAGGAGACTTACTGCCGACATTGGTAAGATAATTAGCTCTGACTGTCAGACAAATGTAATGCCACGGTGTTTTCCAATGTGTTGAAAGCCACATGAACTATGGGGATCTCTGAAATGGCTCCCGCCATATACAAAAGGCGAGCGATATTCAAAACGGTATTCCTGAGTTTTGATTAACTAAATTTACATGGGGTCGATGTATCAATCAAACAATACTGATCTGCATTTAGGGCAGTCGCCCAGGTAGCAGATTCCCTATCTGTTGTTTTCCTAGCCTTTTCCTAAATGATTTCAAAGAAATTGGAAATTTATTGAACGTCTCCCTTGGTAAGTTATTCCAATCCCTAACTCCCCTTCCTATAAATGAATATTTGCCCCAGTTTGTCCTTTTGAATTCCAACTTTATCTTCATATTCTGATCTTTCCTACTTTTATAAACGCCACTCAAACTTATTCGTCTACTAATGTCATTCCAGCCATCTCTCCGCTGACAGCTCGGAACATACCACTTAGTCGAGCAGCTCTTCTTCTTTCTCTCAATTCTTCCCAACCCAAACTTTGCAAAATTTTTGTAACGCTACTCTTTTGTCGGAAATCACCCAGAACAAATCGAGCTGCTTTTCTTTGGATTTTTTCCAGTTCTTGAATATGGTAATCCTGTTGAGGGTCCCATACACTGGAACCATACTCTGTATAGTATTGTTACCGACATTAGGAGTCCATCAACAGGGAGTTTTTTTTTTTTGCTAGGGGCTTTACGTCGCACCGACACAGATAGGTCTTATGGCGACGATGGGATAGGAAAGGCCTAGGAGTTGGAAGGAAGCGGCCGTGGCCTTAATTAAGGTACAGCCCCAGCATTTGCCTGGTGTGAAAATGGGAAACCACGGAAAACCATCTTCAGGGCTGCCGATAGTGGGATTCGAACCTACTATCTCCCGGATGCAAGCTCACAGCCGCGCGCCTCTACGCGCACGGCCAACTCGCCCGGTACAAGGAGTTATTAATGAGCCTGATGTTCGCCACCTTCATCATCTAAATGACATGTTCTAAATGTATTTCAGCCATGTTGTGAAAAAGTATGTGCCTCCCCATCAATGGCATGTAGCTCATCTGGTGGGAATCAATAAATTAGAGGGGAAAATACTGTGTGATTTAGCGTTTGTGCCCAAATAGGAAGTTGTCGAGCACTTTCAAAACATTTCCTGATGATGTTTTACAGGAATTCCTTTCTATTGGTGAATATTTTCAAATTACTCATATTCGCACAAAAAGAACAAGGGGACGCCAACAAGCAATTCCTCCTCGATATCCAGTAGAACAATAGAATCAGCACTTCAGTGACTTTCGAGGACTAATAACTTTTCAGAGGGGAAGAATAATCGCCTATAAACTGCTGTAGGACGCCATCGTCTTATTCACTAGTTCATAACCGAACTGCAAAAGGAACACGCAGACACTGAAACATTGACTGCATTGTTGGACGCGCTTGTGAATGATCGGCTGTTGAGAGTGCTCTTGTATTATCGTAGCGATAAAGTAGTTAAAACATATTGAATTTGATTTTGTGTGTGGGGGATCCATTTTGTACTTTTTTTATATTGGTGTTTAATGCTTATTGGTAGAAATTAAGAATAGCGATATTTATTTAAATTCAATTCAAGTAACTCAGTTGGCGTTCGGTAGACTACGCATTCTATCTTTAAAAGTCCCGCCACAAGAATAGTGTTAATGTTTTAGTCTGAGAAAATCGATAAAGGTTTAAACAGCGTTAAGCGTAATCTCAGGAATGCTCTTCTATGCCTTGCGCAGGTTTTCTTGTCTTAACAAATATAAGCTGTTATTGCGAGTGATCTATTGACGATAGCTATGTAAAACTCCACCCTTTTTTGTAGAAATTATTTTCTATATTTCTTCTACATGCTTAATTTTTAGGTACGAGAATGGCTGTTCCTAACACGAGACCAACCAAACGGATTTTTTTGCGGTTTTCGCTGCTGCTTGGAAGATCCCCCGCCCGGCTCCATGGCTAAATGGTTAGCGCTCCGGCCTTTGTTCTGGGGTGTCCCGGGTTCTATTTTAATCATCGTTTGTTAATTCCGATGGTTCGGGCACTGGATGTGTGTGCCGTCTTTAGCATTAGAATTATCACCTTAGGTAGGACCCCATTCTCACAGACTCACAGGTCACTTATCAGGTGTCAACTCGAAAGACCTGCACCAATACTTTCCAGAAGCCACTTACCATTATAATTAGGGGAATGTCCGGGGAAGTTTTCGTGTATTCAATATTTAACTGTGATGAAAGGAAACCGACGCGTAATGTTTTCTGCGGAACGACTGGAAGAAAATAACACTACGCGATACATTTGTCTCAAACCTTTTGGGTCGAATTGAAACAAGTGATAGCGATATATGGAGATATGGAACCAATGGTCGGAAATGCATATTTATTGTGTTATGGATATACACATCGTGCACAGCTTGACAACAAGGTAGCTCATAGTAATTGTTGAAAGCAACGATTGCCAGTCTCAATGCATGCATCGCAACGGGGCATTAAGTTCTACCGCACTCTCTCAAAGATCTCTGGTGTCCGTTGTACCAGGAGACAGGCAGCTTGGACCCTAGCTAGCAGGTCTTCATCCGTGTCAACGGTGTTTCATACAACAACGACTTGACTTAACCCCAGAGGTGTGAGATCCGGCGATCGCGCTGGCCATGGTACAGGACCTCCTTTTCCAGTCCGACGATGAAGGTACGTGTTGTTCAAGAGCTCCCGGGCGTTAACATCGAATTGGGCTGGTGTACCGTCGTGTTGAAACCACATCCTTTTGCGGACAACAGGGGGTACAGTCTCCAGGAACTGTAGCGGTACATCTCGCAGGAATACCAGCTAACGTGGACAACTCAACCGGAGAGGCAGAAAATAAGGTCCTATTCGGTGATCTTGGACAATGCCCTCCCATACGTTGACAGAGAATCGTTGCTGGTGGCCACCGATGTGGGTGGCGTGGGGATTGTCCTCACTCCAGACATGGTTGTTGTGGCTGTTGAAAACACCATCACGGGTGAATCGAGGTCTCATTTGTGAGTGATACAAACTGCACGAAGTTCGGCACTACAACACTGCGGTGGATAATCCATTGACAAAAGTGAACTCGGGGCTCAAAAACCGTTTGTCCCAGCGCTTTCACACGCTCGTTATAACAAGGGTGCAATACCTGCTCTGCAAGTACTCTCCACACTGTATCTTTCGAAGTAGGCAAGATGTCGGGTGCTTATTTCTGGGTGGTCAGCCACACGATCCAACACCATCTCCTCAAAGTGTGGAGTTCGGACATGTCTTTAGCGGGAACCTTGGCCGAGTCTCTGTGGCGGGAACCACCCCGTCTCTCGTAAGTTGTTATCCACAGAGACAATCTTCTTCCAGTTCAGATGACGCCTGTTGGGAAAGCGTTCTCTGTACATTCGTGCAGTTTTACGGCACTACATCTTGCCGCATTTTACATTAAATGCATGTCTGCCAACTCTCGTGACGAGTAACGTTCCATCTTTGACTACGTGTCAATGCACTGTACACAGTAACACCCTCACCATGAACATACCAAAAGCTGTCTGAGGCAATGGTCAACTGACACCAGGGATAGTGTTCGCCTCTATAGCGTAACAGTTAGTGTTATTAGCTGCCGTCCTGGGGGGGCCTGGGTTCGATTCCCGGTACTGCCAGAAATTTAAGAATGGCAGGAGGGCTGGTATGTGTTTGAAATGGTACGGGCACCTCAACTCCAATGGGGGTGTGCCTGAAAAGAGCTGCACCACCTCGAGATGAGGACACAAGTTTAATTATTTACCAGGGATAGTGTCGTGCGTGCGGGGCAGGGTAATGCGCCGATGCGATGCATGTGGTCATCACACGATACACGAGGTATGAGCTAAGCTGTGTACAGTACGTCTGTTTGGTGGTTAGGGGTGTACGCTGTTTATCACCCGCTGCCTGTCCTAGTGTACAACTGACATCTGGGATCTTTGGGGAAGTGCGGCAGAACTGCCTGCGCCATCGCAATACATGCATTGAGAATGGCGGTCATCACTTTGAACAATTACTATGAGCTACCTTGTTATTCGGTGTAGGCTGTGTATGTCCATAACATAATAATTATGCATTTCCGACCATTGGTTCTCTATTTCAATATAATCGGTTGTGGACCCATTATTACTTGTTTCAATTTGAACGAAAAGGTTATAGACACTCTGTATAGTATATGTATAAGAATTGAAAGCATAAAGAACTGCAGAGAAATATCCGTAGGATGAGATCTCTTCAAAAGGTCATCCAGGAGTTTACTTGATTTTTGCAGTGGAATTCCTGTTCTAGATATGGAAGAAGCATTCGCGAGGCTCGCCCTATTACTGCCAAAACCACTATAATTCGAGAACAGCAGGACAATCATATTTTCATGCGGTTTCCCTTGATGCTTAAAGAATCTCTCGAAGAAGGATTTCATGTATTAAACCTTGACTCATAATGAACGAAATGGAGTAGTAACAGTTTATGCGAAATATCTCGAAGAAAGTGACAGCACATGAACAATGTCTGGGCTTACGTTGCCTAAAGCATTAAGAATATCAACAAACTGCACGCATAAAATTGTAGATCTAAAATTTTTTTTTACAAAAATGTCCGCAGGATCCAACACTTACAATTACAGTTTTTATGTTTGTTAACAGTTTATGTGCAGTGTGGATACGGTGATAGAATTATATATCTCTAAAACAACTGGGAAATGTATATATAATTTTTCGCTAATGCCTAGACCTAGAGAATCTCCCGAGGAAGGTTTCCGTGTATAAAACTTTGGACTAGGACGAAAGGAAGCTGAGCAGAAGAGATTTCTGAGAAACAACTCGAATAAAATTAAGCAGGGTGAAAATATGTATCGGCTCACGCTACCCGGCTTCAGGATTAAATGCTTAGCGTGATGGTCTTTGGTCAGAGGGGTCACGGGCTCGATTTCCGACCGGTTTGGGTATATTAACCTGGATTGGTTAATTCCAACTGATCGGGTACAAGGCGTTAGCATTAGGTAGGAACTTATCCTCACAGATGGATAGGTCACAACTCACAACCATTAAATATACTACAAATGAATTCTGGGTACCACACACCTATCTTTAAAAGGTTCGACCACAATTACAGTTTTTATGGTTGTTAATGGTAGAAATCCTGGGTTAGGTTTGGAAAGAACATTCTATACTAGAGAACCGCTGGAGAGATTTTTTTATCCTAATTCACTGTTACCTAGAAAATCTCGTGGAGAATATTTGTATGTGTAAATATTAAACTATGATAAAATAAAAACGTGTGAAAACGACGTCGGTGAAACAACTCGAAGAAAGTGACAACACGCAAAAATTCTTCTAAGCTTAGGCTGCCTAAACTGTTCAAGATATCCACAAACCTGCATGTATAATGATTTTAGAGAATACAATGTTCTACAAAAAAGTCCCGAGGGCCATATACCTCTCTTCAGAAGGTAACATATATTTTTTCAGAGTATAGACCTTGCGCTAAGTATGAGAGTAGCATTCCTGAGATTGAACTTAACACTGCTTAAACCTTCAATGACCTCAGGCTGTTTGTAAGAATTTAGAATAAAATGTTCTCTGAAAAATTCCGCTAGACCTTCAACTAAGCAGCTAGATGTTTCTACGTCTTCGCTCAAGTGGCATAAATTAGTTTTCAAATAACAAAAAGGTAATATAATGTACCAGTAAAAGAGCCCGACTTTAAGATTTATTTTCAACGTAAACATGGAATAGTTCTCAGGGCTAAACTGGATGAATATTAGCTAGGGCTTGGTACAGGAGGCAGGGTCCTATCTACAAGAAAAGTTTGAATCTGATTTGATAAGATTTTATTCATGTAATGCATATTAAATTGCACATCACCTCATGGTAGATAGGGGTTGTCTTCCACATTGTCCTTTAAATGGCCCGGGTCTCCAGCTCACCAGGCCGCACCGGCTGGAACACGTTCCAGAAGGTGCCCAAGTACTCCGTCAAGATACGGACGGACCATCCAGGTTGGTTGCATGGAATCGCCTCAAATTCCCGATGCTCGGGATGACCTCTGATGGTTCCTGACGATGTTGCAGGTAATCACATTACCCAAGTACAATGAGGTTGATAGAATCAATGCCCACAAAACTCCGAAAATGTGTTCTTCGTCACTCGCAGAATTTATAAGTCAAAGTTCATGAAAACCTTGAATAATTAGTTTTCTCACCACTAGTAAAATCACTAGTCAATGTTCATAAAGACTTTCAAGAATTCACTCTTTAACACTCATGGAAATGACAAGTCCACGTTCATGAAGACTTTCAATAATGTTATAGTTCATCAATGGCAAAAATTACAAGTCTTTAAGTAATCACTGGCAAAAATCACAAGTCTATGCTCATGAAAACTTCGAATAAATTTAGAGTTCATCACTGGTAAATATTACAAGTCTTTGAATAATCACTGGCGAAAAGTTAGAGTCCATCACTGGTAAATATTACAAGTCTTTGAAAAATCACTGGTAAAATCACAAGTCTATGCTGATGAAAATTTTGAATAATGTTAGAGTTCATCACTCGTAAATATCACAAGTCTTTGAAAAATCACTGGTGAAATTTTAGAGTCCATCACTGGTAAATATTACAAGTCTTTGAAAAATCACTGGAGAAAATTTAGAGTCCATCACTGGTAAATATTACAAGTCCCATTTATAAAGACTTAGAAGAATTCAGAGTTGCTCAACACTCGTAAATATTTCAAGTCCCATTTATAAAGACTTAGAAGAATTCGTTCCTCAACAGTCGTAAATATTACAAGTCCCATTTATAAAGACTTTGAAGAATTCGCTCCTCAACACTCGTGAATATTACAAGTCCCATTTATAAAGACTTAGAAGAATTCGTTCCTCAACACTCTAAATATTACAAGTCCCATTTATAAAGAATTAGAAGAATTCGTTCCTCAACACTCGTAAATATTACAAGTCCCATTTATAAAGACTTAGAAGAATTCGCTCCTCAACACTCGTAAATATTACAAGCCCCATTTATAAAGACTTAGAAGAATTCGTTCCTCAACACTCGTAAATATTACAAGTCCCATTTATAAAGACTTCGAGGAAATTCAGAGTTCCTCAGTGAGACTATAACCACACGAAGATAGCCTCCGACGATTATGGCAGCGAGTAGAGCCACGCTGACTACTCGACTGTGTCTGACTGACTGAGATATCAGGCTATATTGAGCCCTCCTTATATTCGGTTTGGGAACGTCTACGCCACATATGCCGTGAAGCTGGTTATCTCCTGAATCCCTCGACGGATTTTCTTGACATTCAAGCATTGCGACGTTTATGTGATTGCCTTTAAATTGACACGTTGTTCAAGTCGCTACCATAATTATTATAGGAGTTTTAAATTTTTTCTCCGTCGAATGTTCGGGAAGGTGTGACGCACGTGGCATGACAGGCGGGTGATCTAACTAGCCCCTGCAGCTACGTCACACATACAGCTGTCCTCAGCTTGCTCGCTCGTCCCGCTGAATGTAAACAAACCAGGCTTCCACGGAGTAATACGCGTGATGATTAAATACAATTAACTCTCAAAAAATATGCATGTACAGGTCGTAACCGGTACAATAAGCTAATCTGAGAGAGGATGGTCGGTTCTACCAAACGATGCCTGCGAAAGATTCTAGGACGCTCGCAGCAGGACGAGGAAGGCTTGTAAACAACACTCGTCAGCATAGAAGCCACCCTTGATAGCAGATTGATCACCGAGGACACAAATACTGGCGGTGTTCTGACCCCATCTCACTTTATAGTCGGAAAAATGGTTAACAGCAATCCCGTTTGGAGTAGAACTCACCATAGGGAAACATTTGACGTTGGAATTCAAAAAGAGACAGCAATTAAATTGTGGAGTAACAACGCCGTGTTTATTACAAGCTAATCCTTTTTATTAACAATCCCCGGGCTTTACATAAACACATACACATACGTTAAAACAACCGCTAGATAGCGTGCTGTATCGAATTGAGTCCGTCACATCTCCTCCCCACCCTGGTCAATTTTCAGAGAAACGGCCAGCTGTACCGGTCGACTAATTCTGGAGCCGTCTTGCTGGCGTAGGATGATTGTTCGGAACTTTCCATTTCTGCCTGGGAAAAGCTCCACTATTCTCGCTCGTCCCCATACATGCCATCACCTAGAGTCCTCTTGGAAGAGGGCAACGCCTCCGATCCTTGGTGAAGCCTGTTGATTATGTGTGGTATTTTCACCTCGTGGTAGCTTCGCAGCTGGAGAAGATACTCTGCTTTCCAACATTCCCAGAAATGTTGAACTCGCTGTCTCGTTTTAAATTCTGATGTAATTTTTTTCCATATGGTGGGCTCTGCTCCAAACGGGATGAATGTTAACATTTTTCCGACTAGAAAGTGAGATGAGATCAGAACATCGCCAATATTTGTGTCCTCGGTGATCGGTCTGTTGTTAAGAGCGGCTTCTATGCTGACAAGAGTTGTGTACAAGCCTTCCTAGTCCTGCCGCGAGCGTCCTAGAACCTTCCGAGGGCATTGTTTTGTAGAACCGACCTTCCTCTCCCAGAATCCTCCCTACCAAACCGCCCGTGGAGCGATGAATTTCTATTGGACTCCTTGGTGAACACAGTAGTGATGCATACTTGGGTCTACCAAGACGTCTTCGAGGGCCATGACTTCCTTATTCGCTGCAGAGAAAGTGCGTGCGTTGTCCGAGTATATGGTGTCTGCTGATGAATCGTTGCAAAGCCATCGGAAATGTTTCTGTTGACATATCGGTGGATAGTTCTAGGTGGAGTGCGCGAGTGGAGGCACAAGTGAACAGAACTACGTACGATTTATTGACTTCTCTGTCCCATTTAACATGAAAAGTAAGGTTTGTTCTGCCCGAAGGCAGGTCCGAACCTCCGCAGAGGTGTTCCTGAGCCGGAATTTACGTGCGGTAGGGTGGCCAGTTCCTTTCCGCTCCTCCATTCCCTTACCCCCACCCACAGCGCGTGGCAACCCATCCAACTGCTGACCACGCCCAATGTTGCTTAATTTCGGAGATCTCACTGGATCCGGTGTTTCAACACGGCTAACGCCGTTGGCTTTAACATGAAAGGGACCAATGAAATGCACACCTGTTACAGAAAATGGCTCCGTAGGTTATACACGATCAAGTGGTAGGGTAGCCTCTATCTCGCTAAAGCGAGTGTTTAGTGCTATATTGCATGGTAGGTATGAGTGGAGTACTTTCTTAATTGTCCGCCTAGCTTGGAGAATCCAGTATTCTTGTCGTAGATCTAATACGATGCGAACTCCTAAATGTTAGAGTCGTATATGAGTGTGTCTAATTAGCAGTTTTGTAAAGTGGTGTTCACCATGCAGTATAATTGGGTGTTTCTGCTCGTTGGTCAACTCTTGGTTCTCTTGGTTCCGCCTAGTCGGTTTAGACCTTGGTCGATGAAGGGGTGCAGCTTAGATGCATTGGGTAGCTGTACAACTCGCTGCAGTTCGCTTACCTCGGCAGGACATTTTTCTTTTTGGCCATTTTTGATCCAATATATTCGAACGGTTTACAATTCCGCAACTGTCAATGCGTTAGAACGAGTTGATTTATCTTTGAGAGCTTGGATGAATCGAAATAGCCACGCTGTGACATGTAGTTGTTTCCAGTAGGCGCTGAACCTTAATACATCGAGGACGGGTTCGGTAGTGCTGATCACATTTGGCAGCTTTCTGGTTGTTATGTCAGGTGGCCAAATGTCGCTGTGAGTAAGCAAGCAGGGACCACACCACTACATGTCTAAGGATTGTAGCTGGTCTTCGTCTATCCCTCGCGTGAGATAATCTGCAGGGTTTTGGTCTCCGGGACAGTGTCACCACTGGTTAGGAGTTGTGTGTCTATTTATCTCTGTTACACGATTAGCAACGAAGGTCTTCCATTTGTTTGAGTCGTTTTGTATCTATCCCAACGTTACTGTAGAGTCGCTCCTCTGAGTGGCACTGTTCAGGTCGAAACCTGTTTCCCTACAAAAGTAGCGCAGGAGGCGTGTGCCTATACGTGCGGTGAGCAGCTCCACTGTAATCTTGGGTGGTATAGTCCCGTGTTGACTTCACATTAAAAACTACTAAGTATGCTCTCTCAGAGGCATCACAGAACACGTACACATGTGATTCGTGATTTGTCTGCCCCATCCCGATCCATCTGGGGATGTGTATAGATGACAGGAAGTTAAGTTTCCTAATCCAAGAATGCCAATTATTTGCCATATCCGGAGGTAGTAACTCCTCCCAAGTTACACCTCTGAGCCATATATCATGAAAGATTAATTTAGCAACTATTCCTACTGGTGTGAAGAGTCCAAGAAGATCTTAGAACTGGGCGGTGGCATGAAGAATGTTTCTCTTGGTTCCTGGTTTGTGCATGAGATCGCTAGCAATATTTTCCTTGTTGGTGGAGAGACAGTCTTCAACAGTATTCCAGTCTACTCCAAGAACAGTAGTCAATCTTCTTTCCTCCAGCTTTTCCTTGCGCCATAACATCTTTAACGGTTCCGAGTTGGTTTCCCACTTGGACAGTTGTAGTTTAATCTGTTGCAAGAGTGCGGTGAGTTCCTAATATATAGCTATTACCTTGAGTCATCATTAACACTTGCAGTGAAGTCATCAATAAACATAGATTTGTCAACTACTGTAGCTCTGATGCAACTGTATATCTATCCCGATTCAGTGTGGGCGTTTCCCTTATAGTGGCCTTCAGAAGGAATAGACTAGATGTCAAACTAAAGGGCAGGCGTTTAAAGCGATAGAATATCAGCTCGTTTGACGTGTCATAGGTTCCGTCCACCCTCTGCTCGATACGATACCACAGAAATCTCGTAAGATCTCTATTTTCCTCGTTGAGTGTTAATTGTAGGAATTCTTGCTGGCCTTCACATACAATTGCCTTCGAATGTTTTTTTAAATCTTAACAATTTCTCTAGAATTTCCGTTAACAGGTTAGAGCCCATTTCCAGCGCGTCGTTCCGTGGTGGAGAGTCTATTTCGTGGAAGGATGCATCGAAGACGACGACTCTGTACCCCAGAACAGTTGTTGTGAGGAACAGCCTCTACTTGATCTCTCCGTATATAATATAACACGTGTTTATGGTAAATGGACTTCAGCTTATCATTCCCTTGTAGTCTACTTTCTATTGATGAGAATCGCCTTTCTGCTGTGGTGCTGGGGGAAAGGAGAACGCCCTCGTTCCTAGTCAGCGAGACAACTCTCCTTCCATCTTCCTTACGGTAGGTGTTATGGAAATCTTGGAGAATGGCGTAATCCTTGGGTGACAGTGCTCGCCCTTGATGTTCCTAGATGTCGATGGCTTACAACTCCCAAAAGTGACATGCACTGTCATCTGAGATTTCATCTACAGCAAATTAAATATGATGGACCATTCTCCGGTTGACTGTAACGCCGGATCTGTATCCGCTGACGACGTATCAAAATATGGTAGGCAATATAACAAGAGAATGGGATTCATTGGCTGTTTAATAGTCACAATCTTCCAGTAGTGGTCTGCGCTTATGAGAACTTCTACCGGAAGTTCCCTTTCGTCTTGCGGATCTACTAGTTTGAGTTTGTTGTGTGAAGCCAAGACCGTTATATCGTGCGGTGGCGTCGGTTGTGGCGTATAGGTGTTGTGACTTTCGAAAGCACAAACTAATATACGAGCATTAGTCGAAAGTACCATCATTTCAAATGAGACGTTCCTTACAGAAGTTACAATCCTAGAAGGTGATTCAAAGGTGGTTAACTCCAATGTCTGGCTATGATAAATGTTGAATTCCAATGAATCTATCAGAGAATTATGAATCAAGCTAAACTGACTACCGGCGTCCAGGACAGAGCGGGTAAGTTTCAGTTTACCTGTCGGTCCTTTGATCGACAAGCGAACAGTCTGCAGGTATGTGAAGTTCGAAGAGAGTAACTTCTATTTTGCCCACGGAAGAAGGGAGGGTGTCTGCCTTACTGCAGATAGATACGTGATGGAGACCGTTACACTGGTTGCAGGACGCCCTTCCTCATTTGAAACACCTAACCTTATTATGATCTTTCCTTAGACACATGAAACAACGTTTTGGCGTCTTGAGTTTATCATTTCTAACCTTGGGGTCTTGTATTTGTTAACAGCCTGGCTCCAGTGCCCTTCAGTTTCACAATATACACAAAACGGTGCTGTTTCTCGCTTGCTTCTTCTAGCAGTATTGTTTGCTTTTGTGTTTACATGAAAAGCGGCGGCTGTAGGTATGTAAGGTGCTGCAGGAGAAATATCTCCTCGTGCTTTTCGTGCGTTGACAGCCCTTTCGACCACTTAACTAAGGAATTCCATTAATCTCGAGAGGTTCCCTTCTTGCGTGTTGTGTCTTTTGGCGTGAATGAGCCAACGGCGACAGATGTCTTCCGCAAAGATACGCAGTAGCTTAGGAGCAAGTATCCTTCCGTAGAAGTCCATGTCCTCTCCTAATGCTCGCAAGGCTTGAATTCGCCTGTGACATTCGATGTACGTATTGTTTAGTATTTCCGGGCTCTCTGAAGCTGCGACCTCGAGATTTTCTAAGAAATCGAGATGTGATTGGATAATTGTACTTTTTATCCCCGTAGCGTGATATCAGAATTTGCTTAGTTTGTTCGTACGCGTCGCTTGTAACGGCTATCCCGTCGACTAGCTGCTTTGGTTCCCCTTCCAAGTATCCGCGCAGGAAGACGTATTTATTTATGGCAAAGACTGATGGATTTCTGTCTACGTATGCCTCAAACTGTTCCCAAAACCGGAAACATTCTTCAATTTGTCCCGTGAAAGATTTCAGTTTTATCGTTTTATCGTTGGTAACCTGACTTTTGGAACAATGTTGTGAGCTGTAGGATTTGTAGAATGTTGGGTGGCGACATTCGTGCTATTTCCAACTTGGCTCTGCTCCAGAAGATATTTTGCCCTTCTAATAGCTTGTTTACTTTTGTCTGTGTACTCTTCACATGCTATTGTATCTGCATTGTATTCTACGTCGTCAAGCAATTCTTGAATAGATTTATCTAAGGCGAGTAAGTTGTCCAAAGCTTCGCGTAAGCGTTCACTAAAATGCTCTACTTCGTCAACAGGTGTGGAATGATCGAACGTATTTAATTTGATTTGATTTATGAAGCGTGTTTCAATTTTGAAAGATGCCCTGTAATTTCAATCATTTTGATGCCGGATTCTCGCTAGTACGTACACTGACTGACAGAGCAAATGCAACAGCAAGAAGGAGTGGTCAGAACTTTATGCCAATTGCAGGGTAGACTGACGTCACTGAGGTACGCTCACGATGTGAAATGCGCCGCTGTGCTGCGCACGTAGCGAACGATAAATGGGACACGGCGTTGGCGAATGGCCCACTTCGTACCGTGATTTCTCAGCCGACAGTCATTGTAGAAC
Source organism: Anabrus simplex (assembly GCF_040414725.1). Lineage (NCBI taxonomy): Eukaryota > Metazoa > Arthropoda > Insecta > Orthoptera > Tettigoniidae > Anabrus > Anabrus simplex. The sequence goes on from NC_090265.1 coordinate 357,791,080, forward strand.
GTGTTGTCGTGTGCCACAGGACACGTGTATAGCTAAGAATGCCAGGCCGCCGTCAACGGAGGCATTTCCAGCAGACAGACGACTTTACGAGGGGTATGGTGATCGGGTTGAGAAGGGCAGGTTGGTCGCTTCGTCAAATCGCAGCCGATACCCATAGGGATGTGTCCACGGTGCAGCGCCTGTGGCGAAGATGGTTGGCGCAGGGACATGTGGCACGTGCGAGGGGTCCAGGCGCAGCCCGAGTAACGTCAGCACGCGAGGATCGGCGCATCCGCCGCCAAGCGGTGGCAGCCCCGCACGCCACGTCAACCGCCATTCTTCAGCATGTGCAAGACACCCTGGCTGTTCCAATATCGACCAGAACAATTTCCCGTCGATTGGTTGAAGGAGGCCTGCACTCCCGGCGTCCGCTCAGAAGACTACCATTGACTCCACAGCATAGACGTGCACGCCTGGCATGGCATGGTGCCGGGCTAGAGCGACTTGGATGAGGGAATGGTGGAACGTCGTGTTCTCCGATGAGTTACGCTTCTGTTCTGTCAGTGATAGTCACCGCAGACGAGTGTGGCGTCGGCGTGGAGAAAGGTCAAATCCGGCAGTAACTGTGGAGCGCCCTACCGTTAGACAACGCGGCATCATGGTTTGGGGCGCTATTGCGTATGATTCCACGTCACCTCTAGTGCGTATTCAAGGTACGTTAAATGCCCACCGCTACGTGCAGCATGTGCTGCGGCCGGTGGCACTCCCGTACCTTCAGGGGCTGCCCAATGCTCTGTTTCAGCAGGATAATGCCCGCCCACTCACTGCTCGCATCTCCCAACAGGCTCTACGAGGTGTACAGATGCTTCCGTGGCCAGCGTACTCTCCGGATCTCTCACCAATCGAACACGTGTGGGATCTCATTGGACGCCGTTTGCAAACTCTGCCCCAGCCTCGTACGGACGACCAACTGTGGCAAATGGTTGACAGAGAATGGAGAACCATCCCTCAGGACACCATCTGCACTCTTATTGACTCTGTGCCTTGATGTGTTTCTGCGTGCATCGCCGCTCGCGGTGGTCCTACATCCTACTGAGTCGATGCCGTGCGCATTGTGTAACCTGCATATCGGTTTGAAATAAACATCAATTATTCGTCCGTGCCGTCTCTGTTTTTTCCCCAACGTTCATCCCTTTCGAACCACTCCTTCTTGGTGTAGCATTTGCTCTGTCAGTCAGTGTATTTTGGAGTAGAAATGACCGATCTTCCCTTAGTCGTATTACGTTTAGTTCCTAGAGAAGTGATAGATGGTAGCACTAGTCAAGATTTGTGATATCAAGTTTTCTCTATCACAAAACAGCGCCTTCGAAATTAAGTGATACGTTCAGGCATTCACACAGCTAAACGCATACCGTTACCAAACATTATTGAATGAAAAAGATATGGAGCTAAGTCCTACTTGCATGCCAGTAAGTATTATATTTCATTAGGAAGAGGGTGAAGCTTGTACTTATCCGTCGTGTTGAGGGTAAACGTGGTGACATGAGACTAGTGATTTACATTTTCAATAATCCGTCGGAAGTGAACTTCTCATCACTGATTTCTCCTCACAGAAACGACCAGTTATGTTTTGGAAGCCGATAGTATTCTTGGTTCGTGTAAACTCTCAAAAACTGCAAATCATGGCCACCCATGCCCGGGGGCAAGGTGGGGACGCGGACCCCCCCCCCCTAGCTCACAGTGAAAGGAAAAAATCCAATATAGTCAGGTGTTTTTCTTTCAAGAAAATTATTTTTAAATCGGTATTACGTAGAAGTGGTAGGGGATACCGTGTGTGGTACTCTACCATGGAATACAAGTCGCAATTCATCTTCCAAAATATTAAAAATACTACATACCCCCAGGTCTAGCCCCCCCCCCCACTACAAACTATCTTATGGGCGCCCATGTTCCAAATAATACCACTAAAACTTCTATATTTTTGGAAATATAATACAGTAATTCATCAATGAGTGACAAGTAAACAAAAACAAGAACGGCTGCGTATATTTCACATTGGAAGTACCGGTATTATCTCCCAGAAGATTTCATCTGACCTCTGACAGTCAAGTTTTGCCTAAGGTATATTAAAGTTCTTTTCCCTGCAACAGTTAATTCTGGTACGCCTTTCTGTTCCATTTAGTGATGGTTATGTGTAACTCAGGGACAATCGCGTGGATTCTCAAAACCTGGTCAACGCAGGCGGAGTCAAGGGTAAATGTTAGTAAAACCTGTATGCTAGCTATCCATAATAGAAAAGTTTTCGACTCAGAACTAGGCTGAACTCTCTTGAAGGAACGACTTCACTGAAATCCAAGATGAAGTATATCGTACATCGTTATGGAGACGCATTATGAGCCGGGACGTACCCGGATACAACCTGATGTATAACACTAATGAAACACTAACAAAAATAGTAAAAACGTTATATAGTGGAGCTGATCTGAGGAGAAGTGCGCTGAGGGAAACAGACTCCACAGCACGTACTGCATTGTTCTGATTTTGGTTTCAGTTGCCCAGAGGATCACCTAGTTTGGACGTGTACAATATTGCAGCTACAAAATTCTTGCAAGAACGAAAAGATGATCATTGTGTTCCTAAACACAAAGGAAACGGAATAAAGGGATGGATTATCGTAGATCTCTTCATTAAAAAATAAATTGTTATCTCAAATGGCACGTAAACTGACGTTCTGTATTAACTGCCTTAAACATTATTTTCCCAGAATTACTCGAGTGAAATACATGTTAACAACACTTTTATGGGTGCTTCAAAATCACAGTGGTAAGTTAGGTTCAATCGATAAGTGTACCATGTTAAAGAACATTTATCTATTCATAGTTTTAATGTGAATGCGGCTTAAATTATTTTCCTTTCAATTACACTGTAATAGCTAACTTATTTTGGACAGAATATTGGTATTACCTTCCTTATCTAAATTTTCGTGAAATAATATAGCAAATAATAGAATATCTATGTTAATGTATATTCCTGAATTTATAATCAAGTGCTGGGTGTCTTCTAATAAGACAGGTGCTGTCATCTGTGCTCAGAGTCGAGGATCCTGCTCACCCGGTCAACCTTGCTCATTGCCAGAAGCTTGCAAACTACATACCAAAATGTATGGCACTCTGTAATGAAAATGTTTTTGTAGGTATCATTGATGAGTTCATTTTCAAACTATTTCAGATGTGTTGAAGCAGAAGGCACACAGGACAGATGAACAATTCTAATAAAGAAAATCATTTCACGTAGCCAAATACCTCTATCGGGTTATTTCACACAAGGGAATTAAATACCGTAATAATGATATACTTATCGTTGCACCGTCTAGATTGGTTGACTATATATCTCGGTAGCAAGTGCAGAGCGTAGCTTTAGTAAATTAAAAACATAAAAATACTCGCTCTATCATGAGCAAAGCCCGTTTGTTAGCTTCAGTAAGCATCTCATCTGAGAATGAATTTGGCAAAGACTTCAATCACTATCAGATGTTGAGTATATTCAAGGAAAACTAAGCCAGGTGTTGAAAAGTTATGTGAGGATACAAGGTAGGTACTCTAGCGTTTTGCACTGTGGCGAAAATATATATTAAAAACTAAAATATTTACACTTTCGTGTGAATTAAAAGTTATTGTGACGTTTTCAAAGTAACCGTATATGTGATGCAGCAGAATGGACTGGACTAGCATAACATTAACTTCAACCATGGATGTCACTGGACAGAGTCTTCAAGCATGGTATAATGAATTATTCAAGTTTTATTGTTCAAGAAAACCAAAACCTTAAAAAATCGGGTGAGAGCACCATATTATGAACGAATCTGAGTAAGAAATGTATTTGGACTGGATCTGAGGCTAGGATTTGCGAATGGACTACGGGACTTTTAATAACGTAAAATCACAGCCTTTTCCTAGGAAGTGGGAAGTATCTTGGGAGGAAACCACATTCGTTTAGTCATATCATTAAAGACTATTATTATAATTATTATTAATTACTTGTACTGTTCAGTGTAAAAGGAATGACAGAAATGATTTCTTCACCAATACATCAGACATACGTCATTGGATCCGAAAAGTATTAATGTAAAAATATTAAAATTTCGTTTCTTATAACTTCTGTCATTTACACTATTTCCGAGAAATTAATAACTGAATCGGTGAGTCGTGAAAGGAACTAATTACGCAATGAGTACTTTCTGGTAAATCGATAAAAACTGTTAGAGTATTACAATTTTATAAATTTCATGTACCGGTACTTTATTTTTCCAAGTAGTACAGAAAGGAAGAAGTAACATTTGCCATTGTGTATTTTAATAGTTATAAACTAGACATGAATGTATTGTACTTAGTTCCTTTTAATTCTGAATGAGATTATATGACAAAAATTGGCGTGTTATAGTATGTAATTGTTATTTTTTTCAACTTGTAACATAAATTGAAACTTCTGAAACACAACTGTACACAGATTAGACATCATCATCAATGTTACAGGCATTTGTGTTAGGTCATTGCAAAAGTCCTTCATAAAATGTCTGTATGTCATCGTCGGGTGGAATGTATTGAGTCAATTTCTTAAGATCAACAATCTTGTTGTTATTAATAGGACCGTTCCCATTTCTATAGCACTGTTGAAGGCTGCCGAACAGAGTTCCTGGCTCAGGACGTGCACCTGGTTGCTTTAGCTGGAATGTTTGGTGCACACAGCTGTTTATGAATGGGTAAGCTCGTATAGTCCCAATGTGTTTCCTTGAGTATTCAAACTGCTTAAAAGATGTTGGTGTAAAGGACTGCTTTTGGTTTCTTGGTACAGCACGGGAATAGGATTCATTGGAAAGACATTGTTTTTTGTACAAGGGTGGCCACCATTGATTGAAGTCAAGGATTTCATTTCCTTGCACCATAACTACTGCGTTGATCTGTTTGTTTATATTAGCTATTATGGCCACATACCCCTTAGGGATGTAAACTCTGTCACGTTTCTTTATAGCACGTTTCATCATGCCGAATGTTCTATCACAATCAAGGAAGGAATGCCCTGTGACAGGAAAACGATGAAAAATATCGTCAAACCTTCCAGATTCTGCCAGTCCTAAACAGAAACGAATGACAGCATGATTTCTGTTTTGTCCAGGGCATCCATCAGAGAATATATGTAACGTTTTGGCACTGGCAGGAACATAGTTCTCAATATAATGGTACAAGATCGTACACACTTTATTAACACCTTTCTTCGCATCTCCTTCGGTGTACAAATAAATAACAGAACTGTTGTCCTTCAAATTTGATACACAAAAAACGAACACAGATAACTGTCTCAAGCAAAACACTTCTTGCACTGGGATGCATGGGACAGACAAGTTCTGCATATAGTCGAAGACTAGTCCACACACCGAGTCATCCCTGGCAGCTAGTTCTCTACACTTCTGTATCTCCTTGTAAAATTTCTGCCTCCTTCGTTTGTGAATGTCCAGTTCACCCTGGGCCACGCGTTTAACTGATTCAGACAGATGAGGTGATTTCAATTTGGTTTGTAGCTCTCACACGTGCTGCATACATCAATTTGTGCTCTCCCAAAGTTTTAATTAAAATTGGCATTGAAGTATGATAAATAAAAGCTATATTTAACTGTCGTTCCAGGATGAGACATTTTGAAGAGGTTGTACATGGTCTTCACATTTAATTCAGAGTGGAGAAAAAGAAGTCTTCTCCGTAGTGTGAAGTGGTAACAGGGAATGAACTTATGTGATCATAAATATCTTCCTGTAATTGCATGGGTCTTCTTGTTGTAACCCCTGCCATCTTCTGGTCTGGAGCCTGAGATTAAAAGAGAACCTAACCTGAAAACCCTTTTCTGTGATATACAGTGAAGGTTTATAACAGCTTTTCTGCAAATTTCTATGCGGTTTGAGTTATGCAGTACATAGAACTTAAAGCTTGCTCTTCTTTGTTTTGTTCTGTTTGAATGATCTGCATGATCGGAACGGCGTTTAATGTCAAAAGCTTCCACGAGCCGTTGTAGATGAAGGTCTTGTTCACTTTTTGTTGTTGAAATCATGAAATTTTGAGAGAATGACAATTTGATCATTTTCTGTGAACTTCGGATAACACTGCCGGAGTTTGCACTCACATATTGGAATAATGATTTTTTTGTCATCGATTAGTTTACCTGAACAACTAGTATAGGCTTGCACTTTCATCTATCTTTCCTTTCCTAATATTACATTTTCTCTTTTCAGGTCTTCTCTTGCGCTTCTTACCTCTGTCTAGAATATCTAGCTCATCTTGTGCTTCTTCAAACTCCACAGTTTTGCTAAATAATTCCAGAAAACCTTGAAAAATACTATTTTACACACAATAAGTTCTGGTACATACAAACTGCGCAGATATATATCGTATTTCCTTTGTCACGCAACCTTCAGCACTGCCCCATGGAGCCACTATCACATCAGCTGGCGGAACATTTGGAATTGAACAGAACTAAATGCAGCAGTTAGCTCCTTTCTTCGCCAACTCTAAAGAAGAGATTATGCATTACATCCATACACAGCTACCGCAGCTAGTTCTTTTCATTACCAATCGATGCGCCTACCTCGAAGATATACTATCCAATGTATAACTCATTTTACTTAAAATGTCATTTAGTGCCTTTCACGACTCGCCGATTCAACTGTAGAACTGTGAAAGGACTAACGAGCACATCTTCTGCCACCATGCTTAAGAATCTTTCAATAATTTGTGCTATAGGTATATTTACAGTGTGATTCTCTACTCAGTAGATCTGAAGTGATACTTCAACAAACAAACCAAGAAACAAACAAACAAACAAACAAAGTGGAATTGACCAGTATATACACCTCGTCCGAGATGAAAACGAAGTATTATACGTAAATTCTAACTGATCAGACAGAAAAGTATATGTGCTATGTATAGAGGTTATAGGGGCTTCCGATGTGATAAAGGCGTGTTTGATTCACTCGGAAGGACGAAGGTTCGATTTCCCGTTGAGGAGTCGAAACATTTAGAAACGAGATTTCTACGTCTTGAGAGGCGCATGGCCTTGATGTTCACTCAGCCTATACAAAGGAAAAAAACGAGTACCAGGAGGAAGGCAGCCGAGCATAGAGGTAACCACCCCATCCCAAGTACTGACCCTAACATCCAACTCATACACCACACACAACACTATCCTCTACGACAATAACAGGAAGTTTCTCACACACCCTCGTTGGAGGATCTGCCTTGCAAGGACTGCACCAGGCTAGCAATAGCCACACGAAATTCGATTTTAAAACTCCAAGACCCTTAATGGCCTCTGCGGAGTTAGCTTTGCTTCTTATATAAAATAAATAGGGACATTTAATTCATCAAAAGAGACAGTAATACTACAAAGGAATGTGCAATATAACACATGGCTAAAGCTTAAAACTTTACGCTCGTATGTCGGATTTCATCCGATATATTGTACGCGTTGACGTCGGTATGTAGGCTTTTAGCAACTCTCAGACACTATCACGTCTATAAAGTTGCAGTTCATTTTCCCTGTCGAAGAATTATTACTGAAGGGAAGGCCATACCTCGTCCAATCACAAATAGGAAAAGTCCTCTCGGTTTTAATTACTGAGTTGATGGGGTGAACGTTCCTTTTGGGGATCATTGTAAGTATCTGGGTGTTAATATAAGGAAAGATCTTCATTGGAGTAATCACATAAATGGGATTGTAAATAAAGGGTACAGATCTCTGCACGTGGTCATGAGGGTGTTTAGGATGTAAAGGAGAGGGCTTATACGTCTCTGGTAAGACCCCAACTAGAGTATGGTTCCAGTGTATGGGACCCTCGCCAGGATTACTTGATTCAAGAACAAAGAAAAGCAGCTCGATTTGTTCTGGGTGATTTCCGACAAAAGAGTAGCGTTACAAAAATGTTGCAAAGTTTGAGCTGGGAAGGACTGGGAGAAAGAAGACGAGCTGCTCGACTATGTGGTATGTTCCGAGCTGTCAGCGGAGAGATGGCTGGAATGACATTAGTAGAAGAATAAGTTTGAGTGGCGTCTTTAAAAGTAGGAAACGCAATATGAAGATAAAGTTGGAATTCAAGAGGACAAATTGAGGCAAATTTTCTTTTATAGGAAGAGGAGTTAGGGATTGGAATAACTTACCAAGGGAGATGTTCAATAAATTTCCAGTTTCTTTGAAATCATTTAAGGAAATGCTAGGAAAACAACAGATAGGGAATCTGCCACCTGGCCAACTGCTCTAAATGCAGATCAGTATTGATTGATTGACTGATTGATTGATAGTCGTCTCTGTGTTGTCTATGAGCTAGGTCATCAGCCTGGAGGTTGGCTAGGTTCCCATATAGCACCACCAAAGATGGTGGCGCCAGATGATTTGTACTAGACAACATTATGAGTGAGGTAATTTGCCGTCTGGCCGTATATTCACAAAGTAAGTGCAAAAGGTCTCATACGTTCGTGACAGGCACCGATGCAGACCAAACGCAGCGCATTGAAAATACATGCAAGACAAATATAAACGCCAGCGCACAGATATAACTTGATAAACTATTTTAAAAACCACACAAACAACCAATGCGATTGTTTGTAAATACATGGAACATCGTCCTCATTCGTGTTGTTCTACGACAGAATACATAAAACGAAATTTCTGCAGCAGTGTGCACATTGCATGAATGTAATCCGTTCACATGTGATACGTTTATCATGAGTGATTGCGTCAAAACAGATACGAATGGGTGTTTTGAATGCTTCCAGTGCCTCATCTATATATCCAGCTTTAAGAAACGTATACAGTGCAGTTGAATCTGGATGCCGAGAATTGGAAGTGCACGGGCTCTTGACATTTCAAAAAGTTTCCCCGTTTCCATATCTCATACTTTGGAACAAGAGCTAATTCAGGGTCTGTAATAAATTTTATAAAATTCTTGTTAGGACGAAAGGAGTACACGTCCAATGGTTGTATGAGACCTTTGTAAATTCAGAGAATCTGTTCCATTTTCAAATACACCTTAGTAGGAGTAGATACACTGTTGGATTGCTTGCTTATCTTTGTATGCACTTCATGAATCAGTGACTAGTAGAATGTCGTTACCTGCTGACACTGAAGGTGAGAGGCAGAAGGATTGAATGAGAAAGGCTATTTACCTGGGGAAGAATACTTCCTACAGGAAGTCATTCAAACAGTCTCTTTGTTATTTTCACTCGTAGGCACAAAAGATATAATGTTAGAAACATATGTTTCTTGATTTCAGATATACTGTGCAGTACATCCGTGAGAGTAGAGTGCCATCCATGGAAATCACAGGGATGATCATGTAACGAGTGTGTGGTGGCTGCACTCAATAAATCAACAACAAAGACCTGTTTTGCTACCAGCCGTCTTAACATCCTGCCACTATGTGTCTCCTTTTCGAAGCAATTTTTATCACAGCTCAGAACCTGTGAAGGCGAATGTTTTCACCGATAATCAGATCCTTAATTCTGATTCGGTATTTTGGGCTAGGTCCCACATGATGCTTAGTTGCAAGACACTTCATCCTGTTTCTTAAAAACTGCAGCCGTCGCCGTGAAATTGATGACAGGTGCAAATTCACTCTTTTGTCCGAGCGCTATCTGTCTAATAACTTTATAATGAGCTCTTTGCTGTAATCGTCATGCAGAAGTCATCGAAGGTTCGTTTGTTGATGGTTGCCATGTGCGGTGTAGCCAGAATGTTCTGCATGCTCTTGCAGTTTATTTCTCATTTCGGTATAGTTCCTGATGTCGGAAAGTTTCCAAAATTATTTTTACACGGTTTTCCATGACCACAGTTTCTCTGATTTTGTACCTTTCCAGCACTCGTATACCCTCTGAAGATAATCCTCATCATATGTGTGCTTTGATTTCTTCGGTGGCAATGATCTGTATTCCGACTGCGAGCTTGTATCTCGGCCAAGGCTGTCGTCTTCAACAGGCACATCACCAAGCGTTCAACATTGTACTCTGAGAGCTTCATGAGATGTGTAAGACAATACCTAACAATTTTAGATGTTACCCGGACGGCTTCAAGGGCCTTAATGGCTGCTTGGCTATCTGTAAATATGAAAATATTCTTATCTCCGTAGTTCATTTTCAGGTTTTCCTTACGGCATGTAATGATGGTTATCACTTTAGCTTGGAAAACTGTAGTGCGTCTGTCTTGGCTCAATTGGATTGATCTCTCAGGTCTTTCCCCGTTAATCCGTCCTCCTTCATCCATACCTTCGACACCGAGACCGTACCTGAAAGAATAAAAGTGGCTATGTAACGCCTGACTGTTCGTCCATATATCCCAGCACCAATGAGGTGCTATAACTGCGAAAAGTTTGGTCACACCTCATTGAGATGCCAAGGTTTGACGACGTGCAAAATGTGTGGGAAGTGCGAGCATGCTGGGGTTGGCTGAATACCACCACATGTGTGCGTCCACTGTCCAGGTGTGTATGCTCCTTTCTCCAAGGAGTGTCCCACATTCAAGCAGGAGAAGAAGATCCAGGAGATAAAAACTCCGGATAAGCTTTCTTATCCAGACACCCGGAGAAAATTCAAATCAATGGCTGCTCCGGAGTTCTCCATCTCCTTTGCTGCGGCCTCTATACTCTGTCTACAGGAGTATCGTTTGAGACCTGGACACGACACGAGTATGATAAATCTGTCACCAATAAGAGCAAGTACTGAAGGAAAATGGAGATCCTAGGGAGGTTCTGGAACCTCCTGCGATTAAAAACGCGCGTTATTGCCGAAGTCGCCTGGGGAAGGCTCTTCCCACGCACTTTCGGCTGGGAAGTCCTCCCCCAATAGGGTGGGGGGATAGGCTTCTCCAAATAGGGCTGGAAAGCCCAGCCCTCCTTCCTATGCCCAGAACAAAAAAAGAGGATAGGTTCCCTAACAATTTCTAGAAGAAGCCTTCTCGAACTCAATCGGGGGTCACAGGTTCCTCAAAGAAGACCGGTAAGCCATCTGCCAGTTCTCTTCTTAGAAAGACAGAAACAGTGGGCAAGAGCAAGAGTGCCAGACGCCCTCTTGCTCGAACAATTTCTGAGGAACCTAATTCTGCCGGGAAGAAGGCCCGCTGTTCCCGATCAGTGAGATAACCGTAAGCGGAGTGCTCAGTCACCTCGTCTCCCCCTTCTCAGGAGACCATAAACTCATTGTCGTGGATGGCAGTGACGACATAAAAGACACCGACAAAGACGGCGGGACCTGGTGAGTAGTGGACCGAACGAAGGGCAAGAAATGTTTCTAAATTCGAAGCGCTACGTGGAACTATAATAGTTATCACTGTCACCTAGCTGAGATACGTTAGCTGATACCCGTCTCTGCGGCCTCCATACTCTGTCTACAGGAATCTAGTTTGAGACCTGGACACGACACGACGATGAGAGGATATCGCCTTTACTCTAAAGACAGCGTAGCTGGGGATGGCGCGGCGACTGGGGCTTTTCTACTCTAGTTCGCTCCGACATCTTCAGCAATGAATTTCCGCTTCGTACTCAGCTAGATGCAGTTGCAGTTCGCAATCCTTTGCCGGTAACGGCAACAGTGTGCAACGTGTACATTCCACCGGACTACGACCTTCACATGCATGCAGTACAAGATCGGATCGCTCAGTTACCTCGTCCTTTTCTGTTGCTGGGAGACATGAACGCCCATAACACACTCTGGGGTTCTCCGTCTTCCTATGCTAAGGGGGGGATGCTCGAGCGATTGATCAACCAGTTCGATCTTTGTGCGCTAAACACAGCGGAACCGACACATTTCAGCAGCACACATGGCACATTCTCACATCTGGATGTCGCTTTGTGCAGCCATGCTCTAGTTCCCCTGCTACGGTGGCAAGTACACGATGACCTCTGTGATAGTGACTACTTCCCGATAATTCTATCTCACTTGAATAGAATACAGTCCGAAGTACCCAAGCGCAGGTTACTTCGGCGGGCAAATTGGTAAGTATTTTCCAAACGCGCAGTGATGGCCGATGATATGCTGGAGTCTGTTGACTACCACACTTCTTCACTACTGGAATTCTGGCTGCTGCAGAGGAAACAAGTCCTTCCACGTCCAGTATTCCTCGCCGGAAACAGGTCCCATGGTGGACCGAAGAAATTGCAGCAGCCATACATGATCACCGACGGGATTTTAAGCATTATCGTCGGAATCCTACGACGGCCAATCATATCACATTTAAGCGTCTGCGCCGGAAGGCCCGTTTTTTTATTCGAGAAAGTAAGAAAGCTACATAGGAAAAAGTATGTCTTCCATGACGGCACATAGTCCGTCATCACAAGTGTGGACAAAACTCCGCCATATTTTTGGAGTAAATAATGTGCCTTCAGTCCACAGAATACCCATTAATGGAGATATCATTACGATTCCTTCAGTCATTGCACATCACATCGCGTCAAAATTTCGCAGATACGTCCATCTCTGGGAGATACGACTCTGCATTTCTACCAATTAAACGCAAAGCAGAGGCGCACCATCTCTCTTTAGCCTCTAATGATTCGCATCCCTACAACGTGCCTTTCACACTGTGAGAGTTAAGGAGTACACTCGCGCTATGCAGAGACACGGCTCCTGGACCGGACAAAATCCACAATAAAATGCTTCAGCACTGGAGTGACAGATGTCTGAAGGATATCCTCACTCTATTCAACAGAATATGGAGTGAGGGTATGTTTCCATCTCAATGCCGAGAAGGAATTGTGTAGACACCTGCAGATTCCTAGGTCTCCATTTTGACAAGAGACTAACGTGGCAGCCCCACATACGTCAGTTGAAGGTTGCCTGAATGAACAGACTTAACATGCTTAAAGTTTCTCAGCGGCACTTCGTGGGGAGATGACCGTGCGGTGCTGCTACGTTTTTACGTGGCAACGGTCCTCTCCCGAATGGATTATGGTAGTGCAGCTTATGGCTCAGCATCAAAATCTACTCTGAACCTCTTAGACAGTATTCACCATAGTGAAGTTAGGCTGGCAACGGGAGCATTCCGTACTAGCCCTATTCCCACCCTACTCGCTGAAGCGGGAGTTCCATCGTTACGGATAAGGAGGAATCTTTTACTCCTCACGTACACTGCCAAAATTCGTAAATGCAGCTACATCCAAGCTTTGCATTGGCATCTTTAGTACCCAATACTACCAGAGATACCAAGACCGGCCGAATGCCACACGGCCGGTCGGGTTTCGAACTGATAGCTTGTGTCGTGAATTAAATATAGATATCAGTAATTGTCTTGAACAGACTTTTAGCGAGGTACCTCCATGGTTAGTTCTGCGACCGGAAATACGTCTAGATCTACTCCGTGGACGTAAGGTGAACACGGATTCCTCCGTATATCGGAGGTATTTCCAGGACTTCGCTCACCAGTATCCGGCGGTGAGACTATCTTCACGGATGGTTCTGAAGTCGGAGAAAATATTGGTTGCTCTTTCGTCACCAAAGATATGAGCATTCAGATCTCGTTTCCTAGTGTAAGTAGCGTGTATACTGCGGAGCTTTTCGCCATCTTAGAAGCTCTGCAGTAGCAATGGGTGACGAAAGAAGCCATTTTCTGTGTGTACCTACTAGTTAAGCTCTCTACAGTCCATTGAAACCTGTTTCTCGCAACACCCACTGGTGCAGCAGATTCATGATCTTCTAGCCAGGTTAAGTGACGCTGGCACCAGAATCACTTTCGCGTGGCTTCCAAGCCACGTTGGAATTACGGGAAACGAACTTGCGGATGAAGCTGCAAATGAAGCGGTACTTTTACCTCCAAGACCTGGCAATGTACCTGCTAAAGGTATTTGTTCTCAGCTATGTCGAACCATCTTGGCGTCCTGGGAATCGGAGTGGATAGCTATCCGAACACGCAATAAGCTGAGAACAATTAAGAAGACAGCTACCGTGTGGCAGTCCTCTTTCCGGCCTTCACGGGGAGAGGCCATAGTACTATGCAAGCTGAGGATAGGTCATGGTCGATCTACGCACTCTATCTCCTAAAGAGGTAAGACACCCCCCCAGTGTGTTCTTGTGGTGCCGACTTCACCGTGGCCCACATCCTCACAGAGTGCGCCGATCTCTCTGGCGTAAGACAGAGCCTCGGCCTGCAGGAAATCTCGAACGCATGTTAGCCGATGAAGCGACAACTTCTGTTCTCGTCATCCGCTTTATGAGCGACAGTGGATTATTCAAGGGTATGTAAATTACAGGTATACTGTTACTCAGGGAACGCACGTTCCCTTTTGATTCGTTGGTAATTTTTCGGTTTAATTCAATATTTTTTGTTTTATTTTGTACTTCATTTCCAAATTATTTCGTTGACTCTAATTTTATTTTAAATTTGTTTTCCACTTAATTTGGTCAGAGAGAATGATTACCTAGTTGTACTTCCTCTTAAAACAAAAATTACCACCACCACCACCTTGTGATTTCAGTACAAGATAATGAAAAACTTTCAAAATCCACTGCAACAAATGAGATGGGCACTGCAATCTGCTGTTTTTATCTCCTTTATTAATCGAGGCCATTAGCACTTTTCAACACCTTCGTCTTGAAAGGAATCAAGCAGATGAAAATTCCTGTATAGGATTGATATGCTAACTTCATAGAAGGGTAGCACTGAGCAGAAGAAAATAGAACTGTGCGATATTAAATCGTGCTTCAGACCGATATTGAAGAAAAAGTTATTGTACTATATATTTAAACATTACCTACCGTAGGCACAGAATTTACTTACCAGGGGACTTGTGAAAACCCTAAAGGATACACGTGACAAGATCTGATAAATGTGCTGCATTGCGCTGATATTGGGGAGTGTTTGGAAGATACTCTTTGCCATTTTCGATCACAGAAGTGTCTAATTCCATCTCCGCCTTTCTGTTTGCAGGATTAGCCAAGATTCCCGTCTTCAAAAAGCATTTGAGACCGAAAAAGAAAGCTCTAGCATCCAGCAAATTATTGCTGTCTGACACTTGCCGCAGAGAGCTAAAAACCATCTCTACAGTCACTAATGAATGCTCTGGTCAGAATATAATTAAACCCTGTCTGAAGAAGTTGCTTGACACACGCTACTGTTGATGCTGTATTTAGCAGAATGGTCTTATACGTCTCCTTGCTAAGGAATTTTCACTGAGGTCTTAATTTCTTTTTCTCATAGACTGTTCGATGTGTTTGCGTTTAAGGAAAGGAACCGGTTTCACAGTTCATTTTAGTTACATCTGATACAGTTTCTTGATAAAATTATCACTTACGTATTGCGAACCATCAAACATAAGTTTTTCCGGTAAATAATTTGTTTTCCAACTAATGAGCCCACTGCTACACTGGGGTGAAACGCTGGTCATTTCACGATTGAAAAAGCCTTAAAACCAAATACAGTAGAGATAATACGCGACACTGAGCGAGATATCGAGGGACAGCTATTGGAGCTCACTCTAGCGGATAGACCTGAATGGCACTGATTCTGTCATAAGAGCACGTGTATTTTTGTGTGAAGTTTTTGGTGTTAGTTATGCGTTTTCAGTGAGTTGACGTAATTAAATAGTAGCGTGTGTCATTCCTTGATATCTCCTCTCAACATGAGGGGAAAGGTATGTGCTGTGTTTGGCTGCAGTAATTACGAAGTAGAGAAAAATGCGCGGTCGTCCTTCAGGTTCCCTCGTGACAAGAACATGTAAGTAATATTGTGTTTGCATATATATTCTTCCAGTGACAGATATTTTTATAGTACTTAATAATCTTCTGACCTGCTCGACCCATATTTTAACTGGCATAAAATGTAATACGCATATTTTATTCTATAGTGCAGCAGTTAACCTTGAATACCGATGTGTTGTTGTAGGTGTGATCTGTGGGTTTTGACATGTCACAGAAGCGATTTGGATAAGGTGTACAAGAAAGAAGGGACGTTACGCTTATATAAGAATTATAAGATCTGTTCAGATCATTTCCACGCCAGCGACTTTAGAAATCCTCGACAATAGAGCCAAGGGTATGTTACATTTTTACTCTAATTGTACGTAAATAATCCTCAAAGCATCACTGTCGACAACATTTTCATACTTTTCTTTCTTTTATCCCTCTTCTCAGATTAAAGCCAGGATTTTATAGATTTTCTTTCTGTTAGTAGGCTTCATGTTAAGAGGAAAATTGTCCATATTTTAATTGTTAATTCATTGCCTCATGTGTGTAAGGAATGAGCTGATATTTTTATTGACAAGTGTCTTAATCTGATGATAAAATGTTTTTAAATGAGAAAAAAGACAAATCCAACCGTAAAAGTTCAGGCAGGAATGCTAAAGCTAAAAAAGTAATGCATAAATGAAAGATGAAGCCATTTCACAGCAGCCCATTTCATATCTTGTTTATGTGTCTAATTTCAGTCTTTGAATAATAACCTTTTAAATAATTCTTCATTAATTTATCCAGAACTAGCAATTGTACCCGTGCTTCGCTACGGTATTCCAGATTGTATACGGATATCGAAGTAAATTACTGTACATGACGTTAATAATAAATTTTAAATTGCATGTAAATTGGCGTTATCCGAGAAAAAGCATAGGGAGGTCCGCAGACGATGTTTCCAATGTAAAGTGCGAGTTGTGGAGTTGTGATGATAATGACAGGTGAACTTGTCTACCACAATTCATTATGTTTTAGAAACGTTGAATAGGGTGAAATTTGTGTAAGATTTTCACACAGTGCATTACTTTTCCGATACTTATGGGACAGCTTCAAACATAGAATTTGGCTCACATATGGCTACTGGGTGGGGCAATATTCATGTAGAATTTGATGATCCCATCTTTCCTATAAGTGGATCAAACCATCAATTGTACGTGTACAAAGTGCAAAATTTAGGTAAATCCAGAAATAGAGAAAAATGTAATTTATAAGGGATAGAGGTACGACAAAAGGTCATAGGACCGAAGTTGTAGATCACTCCAGATTGAACGGAGATTGTGCCATCCGTTTTGTGATACGACTTACCGTTTAGCCACGAAATACATCTAAAGGAAGGACTAGACCGTCATGAAAATTGCCTCCATATTTCGATATCTTTCGGGGGTAAAAATTAAAATGTTTAAACATATCGTAAATTTTCCGTCAGTTACACGCTAAAAGCTATAATTTTGCAAAATTTCAATTTTCTAACTTGTCTGGGAGATTGTGCTGCGATCTTGATATGGGGGAGTGGGTTAAAACTCAGGACTATAAGGAAACTTTTAAGCCCATAAAACCTGTAGGTTCTGGATAAATATCACCGACTGTGTTCTTATGCACGTTTGATACTCCCAGCATGTACCCCTCAGAGAATTATGAGAATTTGAGATTTTCTAGGGATCCTGAAGTCATCAGGTTGTCTGATACCAAGTTTTAAATTTGTAAGATGCCTAGAATGGTCTCACTAACTTAAGTCTGTTTTCATTTTTATGCCTTAATTTATATACACTGACTGACAGAGCAAATGCAACACCAAGAAGGAGTGGTTCGAAAGGGATGAAAGTTGGGGAAAAAACAGAGACGGCACGGACGAATAATTGATGTTTATTTCAAACCGATATGCAGGTTACACAATGCGCACGGCATCGACTCAGTAGGATGTAGGACCACCGCGAGCGGCGATGCACGCAGAAACACGTCGAGGTACAGAGTCAATAAGAGTGCGGATGGTGTCCTGAGGGATGGTTATCCATTCTCTGTCAACCATTTGCCACAGTTGGTCGTCCGTACGAGGCTGGGGCAGAGTTTGCAAACGGCGTCCAATGAGATCCCACACGTGTTCGATTGGTGAGAGATCCGGAGAGTACGCTGGCCACGGAAGCATCTGTACACCTCGTAGAGCCTGTTGGGAGATGCGAGCAGTGTGTGGGCGGGCATTATCCTGCTGAAACAGAGCACTGCTCAGCCCCTGAAGGTACGGGACTGCCACCGGCCGCAGCACATGCTGCACGTAGCGGTGGGCATTTAACGTGCCTTGAATACGCACTAGAGGTGACGTGGAATCATACGCAATAGCGCCCCAAACCATGATGCCGCGTTGTCTATCGGTAGGGCGCTCCACAGTTACTGCCGGATTTGACCTTTCTCCACGCCGACGCCACACTCGTCTGCGGTGACTATCACTGACAGAACAGAAGCGTGACTCATCGGAGAACACGACGTTCCGCCATTCCCTCATCCAAGTCGCTCTAGCCCGGCACCATGCCAGGCGTGCACGTCTATGCTGTGGAGTCAATGGTAGTCTTCTGAGCGGACGCCGGGAGTGCAGGCCTCCTTCAACCAATCGACGGGAAATTGTTCTGGTCGATATTGGAACAGCCAGGGTGTCTTGCACATGCTGAAGAATGGCGGTTGACGTGGCGTGCGGGGTTGCCACCTCTTGGCGGCGGATGCACCGATCCTCGCGTGCTGACGTCACTCGGGCTGCGCCTGGACCCCTCGCACGTGCCACATGTCCCTGCGCCAACCATCTTCGCCACAGGCGCTGTACCGTGGACACATCCCTATGGGTATCGGCTGCGATTTGACGAAGCGACCAACCTGCCCTTCTCAGCCCGATCACCATACCCCTCGTAAAGTCGTCTGTCTGCTGGAAATGCCTCCGTTGACGGCGGCCTGGCATTCTTAGCTATACACGTGTCCTGTGGCACACGACAACACGTTCTACAATGACTGTCGGCTGAGAAATCACGGTACGAAGTGGGCCATTCGCCAACGCCGTGTCCCATTTATCGTTCGCTGCGTGCGCAGCACAGCGGCGCATTTCACATCATGAGCATACCTCAGTGACGTCAGTCTACCCTGCAAATGGCATAAAGTTCTGACCACTCCTTCTTGGTGTTGCATTTGTTCTGTCAGTCAGTGTATATATATATATAGTACAGTATATATAGATCGCGCCAAACAGACTTCCATTTATTAGTGTGGATAATATTTTACCCGCTTCCCTAGTGGTTCTAGAGGCGTCTTACTCCCACAGTACGTTTTCCAGGTAGTAAGTCTTACTTGAAAGTCATACTGGAACATACACACGTCCATTATCTCGGTCATTTCTGACAACTTATTTTTTCACCCTTTCTCACCCCCCTATGCCAAAGGGGGCTGAAGTTAGACTTTAAACACCCGAAATGTTACTATTCATCTCAGCGACACGGAAAACTATGGATTCGGCAGTATACTCGATTACCATTATATCTCACTCCCCCTTCCCCCACCCTAAAGGGGGCTAAACTTTGAGTTTTAAAAAATCGGAATATTACTATTCATCTCAGCGACCCCGAAAAGTATGGATTCGACACTACTTTCGATGATTTGTATATCTCATTCCCCTTTGCCCCCCCCCCTAAGGGTTCCTGGGCTGTCTTACCCCCACGTGGTTGGTCTCCTGATACTAAAAATCCGGAGTGTACAATTCACCTCGGCGACCCCGAAAACTATGTATTGGACGCTATTTTCGTTTAATTTTATATATCGCACTTCCTCGACCCCACCCCAAAGGGGGTTGAACTTAAACTTTAAAAAATATCCGGAGTGTCACTATTCATCTCAGCGACCCCGAAAAGTATGGATTCGACAGTATTTTCGTTAATTTGTTTATATGACCCCCCTCGCCCCCCGCCCCTAAGGGTTCCTGGGCTTTCTTACCCCCACGTTGTTTGTCTCCTGATACTAAAACTCCAGAGTATACAATTCACTTCGGCGACCCCCGAAAGCTATGTATTCGACATTATTTTCTTTTAATTTTATATATGACTCCCCCCTAGCCCCCCATGCGAAAGGGAGCTGAACTTTGACATTTGAAAAATGGGGAGTGTCACTGTTCATCTCAGCGACCCCGAAAACTGTGGATTCGGCACTTTTTTCTATTAATTTTATACCTTGCCCCCCTGACCCCCTACCTCTAAAGGAGCTACGGATGGCTTACCCCCAAAATGCTCGTCTCCAGATAGTAAGTCATAAGTGTCCCAAGTTTGGATGAAATTGCTCCAGTGGTTTAGGAGGAGATGTGTCATTCACACACACACATACATGCATACATCCATTTTATATATAGTAAGAAGAAGAAGATTATGCTTGCTTTATTATTATATAGAGAAATTTTATTTTGAACACTGCAGAGATCTAAACTTAAACTGTATATCCGAAGAAATTATTCGAATCCAAGGAAAGAATATTACTTCGCTCGCGGCATGCCCAAACATGAGAATGGCTTCAATAATATTAGTCATCAGTTTCAGAGTCGTGTTCACTGCAGAGGGCAAGATTATTATTCTTAAGGAGGATAATTGGTGCCACAATCGTCCGCTCTAAGATGTTCGAGGGTACTCCATGTGACTCCAAGTCTTTCGAAGCTCTGCCGAGTTGTCGATAGACTTGTGACTGTGTAGAACATCGGGTAATTCTTGTAAAAGTTGCTTGTTGAAAGAAATGAATGACATGATATATGATAGCAAGAATGAAGAGGATGAAACCCGGCCCCGGCACATATGCCACTCCTCTCGAATAACTCAAGACTTAACGTCCCGATCCGACGGACGAATCATCATCAACGCCGTCATATGCCCTCACACCATATAAGACCAAAAACAGCTTCCTACGTCCTGGACGTAAAATGGCTCCTTGAATATTGTGTTCTCTACCTATCTTATGTACGTTGCCTAGCGACAGCGACTCTATGCATTTAATCTTGGTGACAGTACGTTGGATTGTCATATCTCAAAGCACGTTTTACGATGGTTTTTCGTTCATAACTCACCAACGAAAGCGAAAATGAAAATTCCGGCTTCGAGGTGCATTCGGACACCTTTCCATCTACCTATTTTTAAATTTCAGATCTCTACGTGCTGTAGATTTTGCTGGGCATCGCGCACAGACAGACAGACAGACAGACAGACAGACAGACAGACAGACAGACAGACAGACAGACAGACAGACAGACAGACAGACAGACAGACAGACAGACACTTCCTTTTATAATATTAGAGATTGCTTTAGCAACTTCGAAGTTAATATCTCAATAACACTTTCTAGACGTAATTTATTTATCCATTTCCGTATATACATTTCGATTGATATTTGAATTTAGCGCGATTTGTTCAGGTGAAGTCACTAGGAGCGCCATCGTCGAATTGTCTCCCATTTTAGCAAGGCGAAATCCGTAAGTGTCGCGTATTGTCTCTACTGTATTTGTTAAAACATAAAAATCTTAAATGTTTTTAACATTGTTTTTGCTAGTTGCTTTAGGCTACGTCGCAGCGACACAGATTGGTTTTATGGCGACGATGGGACAGGAAAGGCCTAGGAATTGGAAGGAAGTGGCCGTGGCCTTAATTAAGGTACAGCCCCAGAATTTGCCTGGTGTGAAAATGGGAAACCACGGAAAACGCTCTTCAGAGCTGCCGACAGTCGGATCCGAACCCACTATCTCTCGGATGCGAGCTCATAACTGCTCGCTCCTAACCGCACGGCCAACTCGCCCGGTACAGTGGGGTTCGAACCCACTCTCTCCCGGATGCGAGCTCACAGCTGCTCGCTACTACCCGCACGGCCAACTCGCCCGGTACAGTGGGGTTCGAACAAAATATCTCCCGGATGCGAGCTCATAGTTACTCGCTCCTAACCGCACGGCCAACTCGCCCGGTACAGTGGGGTTCGAACAAAATATCTCCCGGATGCCAGCTCATAGTTACTCGCTCCTAACCGCACGGCCAACTCGCCCGGTACAGTGGGGTTCGAACCCACTATCTCCCGGATGCGGGCTCACAGCTGCTCGCTCCTAACCGCACGGTCAACTCGCCCGGTACAGTGGGGTTCGAACAAATTAACTCCCGGATGCGAGCTCACAGCTGCGCGCTCCTAACCGCACGGCCAACTCGCCCGGTACAGTGGGGTTCGAACAAATTAACTGCCGGATGTGAGCTCACAGCTCCGCGCTCCTAACCGCACGGCCAACTCGCTCGTTTTTTTTTAACATTTGCAGTCGATAATATTAAATTGTGGTTTCCTTCTAGAAACACTCTTTTATATTGAAAACCTTACTCATACGTCGTCGAAAATGGCACCGAGAAACTGATAGATATCCTTCTCGGTGAGCTCAAGATAGTCGCATCGTACTTTTATCCAAAAGTCGAAGGGGTGATATTTAGAAAATGTATTTTTCAGTGCCGTATAACGTGAGAGATATTTTATCTGCTGTTTTTCTCGATATGTCAGCACTGCCGGCAAAGGGTCTTGATCAGAAACGGACCCATGATCCAGGTCTGAGAGTCAGTTTTTACAGAGACGTAAGTGGTCTTCACTAGTTGCCACAGTGGTTTCGTTTGTCTGTTAGAACAAAAATAGGAAGAACCATTTATAGTATATCTTTTTTTAATGTTTTGAAATTTTACCCAGTCCCCTCAATACGCACCACCGGTTGAATAACATTGCATTAAGTTATACTCCGTCCGCCTCTGCGGTGTAGTGGTTAGTGTGATTAACTGCCACCCCAGGAGGCCCGGGTTCGACTCCCGGCTCTGCCACGAAATTTGAAAAGTGGTACGAGGGCTGGAACAGGGTCCACTCAGCCTCGGGAGGTCAACTGAGTAGAGGTGGGTTCGATTCCCACCTCAGCCATCCGTGGTTTCCCACTTCTCCTCCAGGCAAATGCCGGGATGGTACCTAACTTAAGGCCACGGCCGCTTCCTTCCCTCTTTCCTTGTCTAGCCCTTCCAATCTTCCCATCCCCCAGCAAGGCCCCTGTTCAGCTTAGCAGGTGAGGCCGCCTGGGCGAGGTACTGGAAATCCTCCCAGTTGTATCCCCTGACCCAGAGGCTGAAGCTCCAGGACACTGCACTTGAGGCGGTAGAGGTGGGATCCCTCGCTGAGTCAGAGGGAAAAACCGACCCTGGAGGGTAAACAGATAAAGAAGAAGTTAAATAATACTGTTTGTTAGGTTTACAGTACTTTTTCAAAGTGTTGTTTAATGTTGTTAGTGCAGTGCAGGGTGACGTAACGAATGTTTTAGCAAAAGTTAGTACCACAAATTAGGCTGTGTTTACACTGAGACGGCAGCTCTCCGAAAATGAGAAGTAGGTGTCTACTGTTCCAATGTCCGGCTCCTTCACTCAATGGTCAATGTAGTCGCCTTCGGGTCAGAGGGCCCCGCGTTCGATTCCCTGTTGGGTCGGATATTCCAACCTTAAAAGGTTATCCCACTGGTTCGTGGACTGGGTGTTTGCACCGTTCCCAACATTCCTGCAACTCACACATCAGAGACAACTCTCTCCTCCCCTACAAAAACATGCAGTTCCCTAGTATTGTCCACCTTCGTTGGAAGATCTGTCTTACAAGAGCTGTACCAGGCGAGCCGAACATGTCCCCGGATGCTCCCGGCACTAAAACCGTACAATAAATAAATACTGTTTTAATTTCTTATACCAGCATATAAATCTTCCATTGGAGAGAGAGAAAATGAACTCTGGCCACCCAGGCTTGATCAATTAGGTTCACCCTCGGTGGTCTGATACCAAGAGAATTTATTATACATTAAACTGTTCACACCATATTGCGTTCCTTTCGAATGATTAATAGGTATTGACAACTAGTGCATCATAATGTGGTGTTTCAGAAATCATAGAGACCTGTTTGGTATTGCAGTCAGCAGGTAGGATGATGGAAACGACATTGATGAATGTTTATTACAGAAGTCGTGAATACTTGCGTTTATCTCAACGTGTAATTACAAGAAGAGTGGTAGGTGTTGCACACCTGCATATTCAGGCTGATGAAGCTGGTGTATTAATATTACAGGATATATACGTATTCTAATCTGCAACATGACCATTATTACCTGCAAATGCAATTTATCAAATGATTACACCTATAACGAAAGTTTCCGAACTCGATCAATAAGTGTATTTTTTTCTATGTGGCTAATTGATTGATTGGGAAACTGATGTGCTCAAACGTAAAACATAAGGTTCTGTAGCCTTCTTTTGTGGATAACTAGGCTTAAGATCAGATATATTTGTGTTAAGCGATATCGGGCACTTGTACACACTCATCACTAATACATATGGTAAAGTACCATACGTCCACATGTCGTAAAACTAGAAGAGATTTTCCAAGAACAATGACAGGAAACAGACAGATGTTCCGTAACTTGGAGACTGTGAGATATTCTTATATGAAAGCTTTCTATCCTTTCATTGCATGTTTTTACTATTACTAATTATTTACTTTCACTATTTACTATTAGCGATATGAATAAGGTCCGCCTCTGTGGTGTAGTGGTTAGTGTGATTAGTTGCCACACTCGGAGGCCCGGGTTCGATTCCCGGCTCTGTCACGAAATTTGAAAAGTGGTACGAGGGCTGGAGCGGGGTGCACTCAGCCTCGGGAGGTTCGATTCCCACCTCAGCCATCCTGGAAGTGGTTTTCCGTGGTTTCCCAATTCTCCTGCAGGCAAATAACGGGATCGTACCTAATTTAAGGCCACGGCCATCTTCTTCCCTCTTCCTTTTCTATCCCTTCCAATCTTCCCATCACCCCATAAGGCCCCTGTTCAACATAGCATTTGAGGCCTCCTGGGCGAGGTACTGGTCCACCTCCCCAGTTTTATCCCCAGACCCAGAGTCTGAAGCTCTAGGTCACTGTCCTAGAGGCGGTAGAGGTTGGGTCCCTCGCTGAGTCCGAGGGTAAAACCAATCTTGGATGGTAAACAGATTAAGAAAGAAAGAAAGATATGAGAAAGAGGCAAATATCCAGAAAGCGGTGAGGCAGGGCTGCAAGTTTGTCCTCCACTCCTTGATTTTGACGTTTATACAGAATAGCCGTTATGGGATGTTAAAGACGAGTTTAGAAAATGAATCACTGTTCAAAGATAGGAGGACGAGTTACTTTATTCTTATTTACAAAATATTATTATTATTATTATTATTATTATTATTATTATTATTATTATTATTATATAATGCATAATTTCCTGTTAATAACAATGGTGTCTTTTGAAACTAGTGAACATTATTGTCAGTTTTGAATTATTCTTCTTCTTCTACTTAATCTGTTTACCCTCCAGGGTCGGTTTTTCCCTCGGACTCAGCGAGGAATCCCACCTCTACCGTCCTGGAGCTTCAGACTTTGGGTCGGGGGATACAACTGAAGAGAATGACCAGTACCTCGCCCAGGCGCCCTCACTTGTTATGCTGAACAGGGGTCTTGTGGAGGGATGGGAAGATTGGATGGGACAGGCAAGGAAGAGGGAAGGAAGCGGCCGTGGCCTTAAGTTAGGTACCATCCCGGCATTTGCCTGGAGAAGAAGTGGGAAACCACGGAAAACCACTTCCAGGATGGCTGAGGTGGGAATCGATCAAACCTCTACTCAGTTGACCTCCCGAGGCTGAGTGGACCCCGTTCCAGGCCTCGTACTTTTCCAATTTCGTGGCAGAGCCGGGAATCGAACCCGGACCTCCGGGGTTGGCAGCTAATCACGCTAACTACTACACCATAGAGGCGAACCAGTTTCGAATTATGAATCGTAAGGTGGATTTCTGAATCAAGTAGAATTATCTCCTTAAATCCATCATTTTCGACAATGCTTAGTTGATTATCTTTGCATAACGTGAACTTGTGCTGTTTTTTCTGGTCTTTAGTATTTATTCCTTATATACAGGGTGGTGCGAAACAACGGGGTATATAAGCGTTAGAGGGTTGCTCATACTGATATGTAATTTGAAAGAAATAATTCGATATCTCACACCGTTGTCATTTTATCACCTGCTGAAGTTAGCAAATCAGATCACTTCGCGGCCGAATTCAAATGAGTTTTATGAGGCGGTGTTGCCAAATCTGTGCGTGGCTTAAGACCGGCATGAGAGTACCAAACGAAGAATAAAACTTCGCCCGGGGAGGGGTTTGAACACAGACCTCCGATCTCACAGGAACTCACCATAGCAAGTATGCTACGGTGACCCTGGCTGAAACCAATGGTGTATTAGTCACGTGCAGATTCTGCAACACTTCCACGCAAAGCTCATTTGAATTCGCCCGCGAAGTGATCTGATTGGCTAACTTCAGGAGCTGATAAAATGACCACGGTGTGAGATATCGATTTCTTTATTTCAAATTATTTATCACCATGACAACCCTATAACTCTTATACCAGGTGGTCCACCAGCCCCTTGCGATCCAGTTTTATGCATCCCTTCACATTTACTATAATTCTGAAAGACATCGGTCCCTCGTCCTAAACCGTGTTATTATAACGAGATGTGTGTTTACGGGCTAAAAGGCAGTAGGAATCGTGAGAGCCACTATTAATTGATTATGAGTACCTCGAATGAACCCGTAAAACGACTACAGATACGCAGAACACGTAGTTTAAAACAGGAGGTGGACGCACAGACCGGGAGCACGGTACTGTATAGGCTGGGAAGTGGGTACCACGCGTGAAGTGTGGCTGTAGCTCACACGGCAAACAGGCGTTGAGGTATTTAGTTGTGGGCAGTGCTCGAGGTGGGAGGTTCAAACCCCACATAACAAATTTTTTTAACAGCCTGGAATGTGGTAAGGTGAAGCTGGTTTATTAAAATTACAGGTGATATATTTTCAGGTATTCTAATCTGCAGCGTGACCATTATTACCTGCAAATGCAATTTATCAAATGATTACACCTATAACGAAAGTTTCCGAACTCGATCAGTAAGTGTATTTTTGATAGTTTCCAAGGACTGATTCGTTTATTTGACCCTGTAAAAGGCCGTATTGTCCACCTCTGTGGTGTAGTGGTTATTGTGATTAGCTGCCACCCCCGGAGGTCCGGGTTCGATTCCCGGCTCTGCCACGAAATTTGAAAAGTGGTACGAGGGCTGGAACGGGGTCCCCTCAGCCTCGGGAGGTCAACTGAGTACAGTGGGTTCGATTCCCACCTCAGCCATCCTGGAAGTGGTTTTCCGTGGTTTCCCACTTCTCCTTCAGGCAAATGCCGGGATGGTACCTAACTTAAAGCCATGGCCGCTTCCTTCCCTCTTCCATGTATATCCCTTCCAATCTTCCCATCCGCCCGCAAGGCCCCTGTTCAGCATAGCAGGTGAGGCCGCCTGGGCGAGGTACTGGTCATCCTCCCCAGTTGTATCCCCCGACCCAGAGTCTGAAGCTCCAGGACACTGCCCTTGAGGCGGTAGATGTGGGATCCCTCGCTGAGTCCGAGGGAAAAGCCAACCCTGGACGGTAAGCAGATTAAGAAGAGAAGGCCGTATGTATCGTTGCATTGGATATAGTGCTGGGTTGCACGAGGATGTAGAGTTGATGGTCTGTGGACAGTATAGGCTGGGAAGTGGCTGTCGTAGGTCAAGTGTTGCAGTGGCTCACATGGCTAGCGCGCGGTAGAATGTGTGATAGTTGACAATGCTTGAAGGTTAGAAGGTTCAAGTCCTGTGCAACTATTCTTTTAAGCAAGTTGCCTGGGATGTGGCAATATTGTATACTTAATATCGGTATTTCACAGATTGATTTGTGTATTTGGCCCTAAAAATGGCCGTTGGTATGGATTGGGTTGATAAAAGCCAGCAAACATATGACAGGATTTCAGTTATCCACGTTGTTGAACGCAGCACATGCTCGAATTGACGACCGCCGTGGTCGATACAGAGCGGCGCCCGATGCTGTAGGGACCGTCTGGCCCGTTGCAACATCTCTGGCCAAACGGATCGGCATGCCTCGGTGATGAGCTGCCTGGAGTGACAAGGACTGGCCAGCTCCTGTGCATACAACAGTTGTTTTACATGGCCCCACAGAAAAAATCCCGGGCGTTAGATCGGATGATCTGGTGGGCCAGGGGACAGGTCCTCCTCTTCCTCTCCATTTATCGGGATACGTCGCATGGAGATGGTTCCGGATGACAACCTCCGCGCACGGTGGAACTCCGTCATGTTGACACCACATCCTGCAGCGGTCAAGGAATAGCACATGTTCCAAAATCGATGATAGTTAATCTTGGAGAAACCGCAGATAGCGTTGGCTGGTTAGATGGCCCTCAAAGAAATGGGGAACGATAAGGTGATCACCCATGATTCCACACCATACATTCACGCCCCACTGTACCTGAAAAGCTGTCTGTCGTACAAAATGAGGATTATCCACACTCCAGTAATGCATATTATGGCGATTAACGGTTCCATTGTTGTGGAATCGTGCTTCGTCCGTAAATAAGAGAGTCGCTAGAAAAGCAGGACCAGTGTCCACATACTGTAGAATCCATTGACAGAACGCCACCCGGGCATCGAAATCATGACGATGGAGCTCCTGGTGTGTGTGCAGATGGTACGGGTGAAACCGGTGGGTCCTATACACCTAAAAAGGTTCCGCTTTTTATTTCCCTTTACTCCTGCTGGTATAATTAGGATTCCAAAGACTCCTTTTACCTTTAACCAAGGTTAACAAAACCATAAAAATAATGCTGATACTAGGAATAATAATAAAAATGTCCAAATCATGCTGGCAGGAGTAGTTCAGAATGAAAGCTCAAATTCTAGAGGCTAAGGATCACGTGAAAGAAAATGGGGTAGGTTGTTTCGGGAGACGGCCGCAAATTTATTTAACATGAATACGTCGTATGAATGGAGAGAATTCAAACAAAGACACTAGGCTACTTTTAATCAACTGTGCTTAATTTCTTCCTAAAACTCGCGCCCTTACTAATCTTCCCACGATGCATGGTCGACGACAATGGACGAGCATATCATCAGAGGTGTCGTTGTCCATGGACTCGTCCCTGGAACTCGTATCGATATCTAGATCCACTGGAGAAACACTGCCATTAATCGCTGCACTGGCGTCTTCACAAATGTACAGTATTTCTCCATTCCCTGTAGAGTATGCTTGGTCACGCTAGGCTTTTTGTCCCACGGCCACACAGCATATAAGTGGGCAGGCGGGTGACCGATGTGTGTACGTGAGCCACAGTGACGTTGTGGCTACGTCATGGGCCGTGAAAGTCAATGTCGGGCGAAGGTCTGCCAGTCAGACTAGATCACTGCGGCGATATCAGAGTTCAAACGGAGGTAGAAACTAATAAAAAAGTGAGGGCCTTACAGTATCTAACTGCAGGGACTCGGTGGGACGAACAGTTTCTTTACTACAGTGTGTGGGCAGTCTGTTGTATCGAAAAGCTATCGTGAAGAACGCCACTACAAATGGAACATGTTCATTCGCATGATATTGTTGAAGGGGATGATTGAATAAACACTGTTCAAGGTAGGTTTTTGATACTATTTTCAGAAACTTAATGAACAGTGAAAGTCAGAAAACACAAGCACACTCCGCAATTGAAGCATATAACTTTTGAATAATGTATTACGGTTTACTAAATGGATAACAGGAATGTTATTTTCTTAGTGGAAATTCTGTCATTCCCATCTAAGAAATTGTAAATCGTAGCTTGTGCGCTACAGTTGAAGACTTCAACCAAATACTTTAATACACCAATACCGGACAGCTCTATCTCAACAGCATTGAGTAGAGTGCGAACAGCGACGGTGGTGACATCTAGCGTGTTGGTGTGAACTGCATACTTGTCTATGCTACAGTTGAGATGAATGCATCTACACTAATTGGCATTACTTTTTGTTAAAATAATTGAATAATAATAATTAAGAATGCAATTTTAAAATATGAAATGCTTCCTTCATAAAACCCCAAACAAGCAATATGTTGCCGCGCCTTTCGCTATGTCTTAAAAATTAAAAGCAGAATTTGTTTGAGGATCCACCCAGCCTCTGGGAGGAATATTTAGCAAATACTCTTTCCTATTCTTTCTAGCCTTTTCCCAATTACCTGGCGCAGCACTCTACATGGATTTAGCCTAGTTTTGTGGCCGGATGCCTTTCCTAATATCAGTCACATGTGGAGGGATATATATTCACTATTGCGGCTGCGACTGTAGCAGACACCAGCCCAGAGCTATGCGGTCGAAAACGATGTTTACTAATGCAACCGGTGCATTCGACCGGCAACGCTGAGTAACATGCTGCGAGTGTGACTCTGTTTCTTATCTCTTCATATTCTGACGTAACCTGCCCGCTGGCAGTAGTTCCCCTGTTAAAATCGGTTGGTAGACACCCCACACATCACTTATGCATGCGGGACATTTATAAGTAGAAAGTACGGCGTCTGTGAGCCACCTGGTATATATATAGATTATTATGAAATTATTATGTTTATTTTTGGTATTTACAGAGTTTTTATCTACATGGGAGGTGAATCATTGATAATGGTAGAAATGAAGTCCGAGTGCGAGGAACATACAGTACCATGAGCTCGTTCTCTTTTTGAGTGACTCTACATTGTAACAAAAATTGCAACGTATCAGTTTTCTTTGAATGTGTAAAATAGGAAAATAAAACCATGTCTATTAATATCGAGCGCAGTATAAATCAAACACAAGTATTTGAAAATGATAGGTTTTCCTTGCGATGATAGCGTCTTACTTTATGCTGTATTCAGATCAACTTTTAGTTGAAAATTGAGCGAGTAAATCTTCGTAGTCACAATTTAACGTCGCTCTTGTGTCTTACCGTATGTGTTCATTCTCTCGCTTGACTGTGACGTACGCTTGGCAAGTAAGCTGCCCGCTAGGGTTCTCTAAAGACTGACAGAGCCTTACTGCCCGCATTTACGTCAAGCCGGTCCGGTCGCACTGGGCTAGTCTCAGTGGGCACCCAGCCGAGCAATTCTTCTATAAAGGCTATTCCGTACGGCACAAAAAACTGGCACATTTATAGAAATTTTACGAGCTGCTTTTTCTTTTAATTTAGTCTCCTGAAATTTCGCTTGTATAAATTTGCAATATGACACGAAGTCAAATGTTTGCACCCTTTAAAAAAATCTTCTCATAGTTATGATACAGTAATAACGTTAGTGTCCTATACAGTTCATTATATTCTTTACTAAATGACTTCAATTTTACTTAAACGCATGTGTTCCCTGTGTACTCTCGAAGTAGACAGACCGCATGAAAGCAAACGCTTGAGAAGTGCAACGATTTATTGTCGTGACCTTGAATATTTTCGAGAGAAGCTCTTATTCGTGGATACGTTAACTCTTGCCCTGCATATATGTTTACTCACCTTGAATTTACTGTGCGCGGGTTCAAACCTTCCTCATTTTCTTCTCACTCAGCGTTTAAAACTGGCATCGCGATTTATAAGACGTAGGCCATTCACGCAGATACGTGATAATATGTATAATAATTTAAAATAAATAATTCCATTTCAGTCCCACTCATTGGTTGAATGATCAGCATACTAGCCTTCAGTTAAAAGGGCTCCGGCCAGGCTGCGGATTTTAACTGCGTATTGTTTATTCTTATAGCTCAGGGACTTGTGTTTGTGTTAATACTCTTACCTTCATCTACACACAGCACACTACACTACCGTCACAGAAACACGTAATAGTGCATACATCTCTCCACAGAAGGTTGGTGGCGGGAAGGGCATACGGCCGTAAAATTGGGCCAAATCTACAGCAAGTACCGCCTCCAATAAAACTTTGAAAAGGTCCAGGAGGAAGAATTAAGCACATTTTAAACTTTTTTTTTTTGCTAGTGGCATTACGTCGCACCGACGCAGATAGGTCTTATGGCGTCGATGGGATGGGAAAGGCCTAGGATTTGGAAGGAAGTAGCCGAGGCCTTAATTGAGGTACAGCCCCAGCATTGGCCTGGTGTGAAAATGCGAAACCGCGGAAAACCATTTTCAGGGCTGCCAACCGTGGGATTCGAACCCACTGTCTCCCGAGTGCAAGCTCACAGCCGCGCGCCCCTAACCACATGGCCAACTTGCCCTGTCATTTTAACCTTTAAAGTACCGGTACTTCTAAGCATTTTATTTGAAATCGACCTTAAAAGCATGATTTGCAGTTGTAGTCATTGTCGAGGATAATTATTCTCATCCAACATTCTGAATAATATTCAAATGATACAGCACATAAGTCCCTTGGGAAAGTGGAAGACAACGGCTTCAGCTATCATTAACCCCAGTACTATGTGGGATGGAGTTGTTAGCTTAATTTCTTTGCAGGCTGAATGAACTTTAGGATATCATTACAAGTAGATGCCTCTTTTCTGAATAGTTTGACTTCCTGACGAGGATTTGCACCTCAGTTGTTCAGGATGAACCAAGTACACTCTTACTACCCCGGCTAGACAGCCTCCGATATAAAATGGGAAGTAAACGGTAAACAAAAACGGCATTTAAGTGGACATCCACAGCTTAAGTATCACTTTCAGGAGATATAACAAGATCACCAGGAGAACATTAAGTTTAATTACTTTTCGGACGCCTGTTGAATACAATACACGACTCCTTTTCACGATGCCGTCTGGAATGTTACTACTTGCTAACCCAATGGGTCCGTAAAAAGTATTGCGAGTCGATGCTGAAGGAAAACAGTTACGAAACTCATAAAAGTACGCCATTAGTAAGAAGTAGTAATTAATAAGAAATTTTTCTAATGGGGTCACAGATAAATGAACGAGTAGGCCAATAACCTGTGTCGTTTTCGCCAGCAGATGGGTCAACCTATTCTGCAGGCAGTAAAATTAACACATGACGCGTATGATAAAATTTAACTACCGAGCAAGTGGCTTTGTGGTTTGGGTCACGTAGCTATCTGCTTGCATTCGGGAGATAGTGGGTTTGAACCCTACTGTCGCAACCCTGAAGATGGCCTTGCCGTGGTTTCACACCAGGCAAATATCGGGGCTGCATCTCAGGAAGGTCACGATCCCTTCCTTCCCACTCCTAGCCCTTTCTTATTCCATCGTCGCCATAAGACCTATCTGTGTCTGTGCGACGTAAGGCAGGTTGTAATAACATTTAACTATTTCAATAAAAGGTCGAATTTTTTGCAGTCACCATTCTCCCTTTCCTGAACGCCAAACCCGTTTGATAATAATGTCCTTGAATCCAAAGAGATCATTATGTGAAATATTTCAGCTTGCAACTCTCGCCATTAAGATTCCGTCATCTGTATGTATGCTAAGTCTTCAGCCCGAAGGCTGGTTGGATCCTCAAGAGACCCCACTTTAATCTATCATAGATAGCCTAAGTGTCACTGAGAAAGTTTACTGTGGAAATGAAGAGTGAGGTATCTTTCTCGTTGCTTTCCTCACCGAGCCAGAAGTTGCTGTTGTATATCAGTCTGCCAAGCCTTCTGAAATGCATATACCAATCAGTCATATAACCAACACTTCACGCTATTGTTTGCAAGAACTACAGTAGTAGTAGGATTTATTGAACCTTACAGGCCTTCGCCCAATACAGTGTTCAAATCCATAATAGCCTATGCAAATACAGAAAGTATAAAACTCCCCTGCTTAAGAACAATGACAAAATAACAATTCGATTAAACAAAACAATATAGTATTTGGAAACAAATGGCCCACTGTCAACTCTCTTCCGGAGAGCCGTTGGTCCTGGGAATAAATCTAATCTACAGTAATAAATAATGAACAAGCTATGATATGTATAGTGGGCCCTCCACGCAGTGATCACTGCTCGGTGGAGCCTGTTGTATTCGGTGGTTCCCATAGAATCGCGAGGCTTCTCACGATAATAGTAAGAATTTATGATAATAAAGATAATGATAATAAAAATAGTAGCTCCCTCCCGTAGTGATGACTGCTGGAAGGAGCTTGGCGATTTCTAAAGAATAAACTGCTAGAACTACAGTAGTTGCATTGGGAATGGTGTTCGTAACATTTCTCATACGTCAGTCACTTTCATGTTGTAAAAGCCAAGGATGATACTGAAACAGAAAAGAAGAGACCAACAAAAGAAAAGGAAAAATGAAGGAAACTTATTTTATTCCATACCAGAATATACATACTGTATCTCACCTTACATTCATTTCGACAGTTGTGCGAAATGAATCAAAGAATTCTTGTCACATAACCACCGAGCAGAATAGCCCCGGTTAAGAGTGGCCACGGCTTTACCATGGCTTTATAGGTCTGCATTCGGAAGGCTGTAAGCTGGTCCCACCGTCAGCTGCCCTGAGTGGTTTTCCGTGGTTTTCCGTGGTTTTCCATCCTCCTCACTAAGGTGAATTCCGGGACATTTCTTTTATAGGCCACGACCGCAATCCTCAAAACTTCTCCGCACCTCAAAACACCGCAACACATCTCTCGGCCTGAGAGAAGGCGTCACCCTAAAGTAGACCCACCTATCCCCATCAGGGTACGGAATTAAAACATTTTAGTAGGAGTAGTCACATAGCGGAACTTTCAAGCGTAACACCGATGCTGTTTTCACTAGATTTACATTAAACTGACTTCTTAAGGCCTTCGGCGAATTATGTCATCTGGTATGGGCTAGAAGAAATGTGTTACTTTCATGACCTGACTCAGTCTCATGCTTGGCTTTGACAATATGAAAATGACATGTATGAGGGATGTTGGTAATGCCATTCCTTAGGTTATGCAGCCAGTCCCTCCTATGAAAACTGTGAAAATGTTGCTCACAAGATTGGGCTTGGCAGAATGATATGAAAGAGCAACTTCTGACTCGGTGATGAAAACAACGGGAAACTAGCTCACTTCTCATTTCCCTAGTACACAAATTTGGTGACGCCTAGTCTATCTATGACAGCTGATAGTTTTTGCTTTTGCTATTTGCTATTTGCTTTACGTCGCACCGACACAGATATGTCTTATGGCGACGATGGGGTAAGGAAGGCCTAGGAATTGGAAGGAAGCGGCCGTGGCCTTAATTAAGCTACAGTCCCGGCATTTGCCTGGTGTGAAAATGGGAAACCACGGAAAACCATCTTCAGGGCTGCCGACAGTGGGGCTCGAACCCACTATCTCCCGATTACTGGATACTGGCCGCACTTAAGCGACTGCATCTATCGAGCTATGTACAGCTGATAGTGGAGCTGTTCAGGTTCCAACCAGCCTTCGGACTGAGGACTCAACATACAGTGTCTTCAGTAATATAAGTAACGTACAGTAAGCTCTCCTGGTACGTGGAATAAGATACCACTTCAGCTTAGCCCACAAGTGAGTTTGAAAAAGTTCATAAGTAAACCTTAACGGATGAAAAAACGAAAATTCTCCGTGACATGAAACTAAACGTAGTCTGTACCCACATTAATAAAAATGTCAAAACACAGAAGTTTCGTTAAAGATTTATACTCTCTCAGTCGAAATTACAGTACCATCTGAAATTGTAATAATGATGCATGTATTTTACGTAACTCAATTACAACAGGTTTCAACATACGCCAAAGTGCTTGAATTTTATTTTGTAAAGAGGCTCTATAAGACGGCAGTAAACAGGTTGTCATGAGACTTCCCAAATACAAATACAAATAAATGCGCCAAAATTCGATCCTGCAACGGAGAGCAAGACGAGTGAACGTCAAATCAATTATAGTATGCCACTGAGTCAGCTACTGCATAGTATCGTTTTATGAAAGCTCGACAATTTGGCTTTCTTTATTGGCAAAACTTCGCAGAATATAACATGTACTTCGTTTTTAATCATCATCATCACCATCATCAGTTTACCCTCCAGGTTCGGCTTTTCCCTCGGACTCGGCGAGAGATCCCACATCTAGCGCCTCAAGGGCAGTGTCCTGGAGCTTCAGACTCTTGGTCGGGGGATACAACTGGGGAGGATGACCAGTACCTCGCCCAGGCGACCACACCTCCTATAGGGAACAAGGGCCTTGTAGGGGGATGGGGAGTTTGGAAGGGATAGGCAAGGATGAGGGAAGGAAGCGGCCGTGGCCTTAAGTTAGGTACCATCTCGGCATTCGCCTGGAGGTGAAGTGGGAAACCACGGAAAACCACTTCGAGGATGGCTGAGGTGGGAATCTAACCCACCTCTACTCAGTTGACCTCCCGAGGCTGAGTGGACCCCGTTCCAGCCCTCGTACCACTTTTCAAATTTCGTGGCAGAGCCGGGAATCGAACCCGGACCTCCGGAGGTGGCAGCTAATCACTCTAATCACTACACCACAGAAGCGGCCTTCATTTTTAATACTCTACAAAAAACTACACATCACTATTTCATGTTACAGACTCCTGATTCGCA
This sequence comes from Anabrus simplex, assembly GCF_040414725.1. NCBI lineage: Eukaryota > Metazoa > Arthropoda > Insecta > Orthoptera > Tettigoniidae > Anabrus > Anabrus simplex. The sequence continues at coordinate 357,827,198 of NC_090265.1, forward strand.
TTGCTGATTGTCAAACATTTTTCAGGTATGTTTTTTTTTTTTCTTCTTCTCTTTAAATATTATTATTCCTTGTTTCTTCATCGCAACAAAGTAATAATGATTAAGTTATCTTCTTTCGAATTTAAGTTTTAAGTTCGCCAACATCATGGTGAAGGGATAGCGTGTTTGCTTCTTATCCGAAGGACCATCAACTCTCGGCACATAAAAGGATTTAAAAAAAGGACAGAGAGCTCGAACGATTTCATTTAGCCTCAGAAGATCAACTAAGAAGTTGTCTCGTTTGAGAGGCAGTGGATACGGTCTTGTAAGCAAGTCAATAAGGGTGGGGATGTCGTCACACTGATTATGTGGCACTACAATATTTGCAGGCTATGTGGCCGGACAGCTGGCGAAGGCTCAGAATGGGTTGTATTTTCTGCGGATTTGTTTGTTTGATTGGTTCGCTTCTAAGATATCTGTATTATCAATAAAATGGGATAGTATTTGTTTATTTCTTTCAGACAGGCTCAAAAACTACCGGACCGACTGAACTGAAATTTGTTAAGTACAGAGCTTCAAATCCCGAGTCACGCAAGGGATACTATTGATTTTGATATATTTCACTGTATCTAGCGTGAGATTTCACAGGGGTATGACACAAATTTGAGGAATTTTTTCCTCACATCAACTAAAATAACGGGTAAACTGATAGCCCTACCGAAAACGGGCACAATGTGGCCTTGAAATTAACATTTCTACAAGAAACGTTACATGCCTTTTCTTTGTAACGCGGACGGTTTTCAAGAAAATGTAGCTTTCTTGTAAGTTATATGCAAGCATCTCTTCTTCTTAATCAAAAAGAAAAGTTTCAATAGTCTGTTCACGTAAGTCTCAGAATGGACTAGGACTGCGAAGGAATCGACCGTAGTCTTAATTAAGGTTAAACCCCAGCATTTTCCTGACGTGAAGATGGTAAACTACTGAAACCATATACAGGGCTGCGGACAAGGAGGTTAGAACTCATTATCTGCTGATAAGTAGCCTGAGCCACGTAGCTAACTCACTTGCTAATAATAATAATAATAATAATAATAATAATAATACCAGTATTTGTTTTTCCTTCAATTGCCATAGATTTTTGGACAAGCCAGGGTGTCGGAATTTTGTCAGGCAAGATTTAATTAATGTATTCAAAATTAACGACCCAGAGTTTACTTGAAACTTTCTTCCGCTCATCCCTGGTAGTTTTGGGCTCGGTGGAGCCACCTGGCTCCTTTTTTATATTTTGGCCACGAGTTTAAGATCGGATGTCCTTCCCGATATCATGTGATTTCCAGGTGAAAATTCCAACTTGAGATTGAGTGGGAATCGATTTTCGGCCGCCCGGGCTGAAAACCGGCAGCTAAGCCATTGCAGTAATCACACTCCCCACCTTTACATGCTACCATCCTTGGCCAGTATCAAACCCTCTGTCCGGCTCCATGGCTAGATGGTTAGCGTGCTGGCCTTTGGCCACAGGGGTCCCGGGCTCGATTCGGGGTAGGGTCTGGAATTTTAACCTGAATTGGTTAATTTCGCCTCCACGGGGGCTGGGTGTATGTGTCGTCTTCATCACCATTTCATCCTCATCACGACGCGCAGGTCGCCTACGGGTGTCAAATCAAAAGACCTGCATCTGGTGAGCCGAACTTGTCCTCGGACACTCCCGGCACTAAAAGCCATACGCCATTTCATTTCATCAAACCCTCTAACTTTTGAAGAGAACAGTGAACCACTGAGGTCAGTGAAAGACGTGAAAATGGAAGACTCCCTAGGCCTTCGGGAAATAAATTCCTTCAGGGTCGAGAAGGAACAATGCTTGTTCAGACAGGAAATATGAAGCAGAGGAGCCTGGCACAAACGATAGCAATAAGAGATTTGACTAGGGCTTCCATGTTCAGGAATTGCGAGTTGCTGACGATAAACACAGCATGAAGTAGAGATAAATATGTAACACAATTGATGTTCATTTAGAATATTAATCATGAAACACGTTCAAATTATATTTTTTTAGGAAGTTCCGTTCAATAATTTACGCTCATTGCAATTGGTAGGCGAGCGCCGCCAACGATAACCGTGTATCATTAGTATGCGCGGGTACCTCCAGGCATCCATCTCAGCCTCTTTGATTGTAATCTCCGCCAGCAGCACAAATGGTACCTGTCAAAAACGATGACATGGAAATTAAAATCGTCTTACGAAGTATGAGGTCAACGCCGCTGCATTAAATTGAGGAATGTATCGCGTGGGTGGACAGCCTCAGGTGCTAACATTAAATGCAAAACAGCCTCGTCCACCTGAAGCATTGTTGTGAGCAAGTTTACTTACTTCTCCATAGCTGTAATTGGTGCAAAATGTCATGCAAGGGAAGTGGGTTTCAGAGAGACAGGAGTTAAGACATTTCATGTTGCTACTTTTTCAGGGTGAACACAAAATTACCTCAAGTGGATAATAAGGAGGGTGAAATATTTTGAAACGGATATAATTATGTTTCATGCTATCCTTCTAAAATTTTGTTTTACGTCGCACCGACACTGATCAGTCTTATGGCAACGACGGGGCAGAAAAGGGCCAGGAGAGGAAAAGAACCGGCGTGGCATTAATGAAGGTACAGCCCCAAAATTTGCAGAGTATGAAAATGGTAAACCACGGAAAACCATCTTCACGGTTGCCGACAGTCGGGTTCGTCGACAGCGGCGACAGAACCCACTATCTCTCAAATGCAAACTAATAACTACGTGACCCAAACCACCTGCTCGGTCAGACATACTGTAAATAAGGATCTTCATAGGCTCTGCTGAGGAACTGTACTTGGTGCTTCAGTTTTCTTAAGTTTTCGAATATTGAAATTATTTTTCCCAAATCTCAGCTCCGTTAGCAATCAATTCTTTGGTGACTTCTCTTAACAGTACTTTGGTTATCCCTTAGGAGGTGGTGGTGGTAGTGGGGGTCATGGTGGTGATCATTGTTTTAAGAAGTACCACCGGGCAACCATTCCTTCTTAACAATTCTTCTTCTTCTTTTTCTGCCACTATTCCGACGCTCTTGGGGTCGCGGGTATGAACTGCGCCACACATACGTGGATCTGGCCCTGTTTTACGGCCGGATACCCTTCCTGACGCCAACCCTATTTGGAGGAAAGTGCCGGGAAGAACACAAACACCCAGTCCCCGGGCCAGAAGAATTAATCAAAGGTGATTAAAATCATTAATGAAGGCTTGGCCGGTGTCAATATAATAAAAATCTTCCGGGCTATTATGCCGTGGTCCACGCCTCTCGCTTCTTCCAGACGTTTCGACTACTGCTGCGTTAGTCATCTTCTGTGGCGTCGTGTAGATACGGGAGAGTGGGATACAGGAGAGCGTATCTATACGACGCCACAGAAGATGACTACCGCAGCAGTAGTCGAAACGTCTGGAAGAAGCAAGAGGAGTGGACCACGGCATAAGAGCCCGGAAGATTTTTATTATAGTGATTAAAATCGCCGACCCGGCGGGGAATCAAACCCGGGACCCTCTGAACCGAAGGCCTCAACGCTGAACATTCAGCCAATGAGTAGGACCATTCTTCCTTAACACTAATCTCAGGAAATGGAGTGGTCGGGCGTTTTAACGAATGTTATCGTTAAAAGAATGGGAGTGAGCACTTGAAAGATCTCCCAGGTCTCATAAAACTTCCACCGTCGGAATTAGTAAAAGATCAAGTGTAGACCAAGGGAGGATGAATGGGATAGATGAAAGTGAGGAGACAGGCATAAATCAATGCCAGATTCACATGGAGACCTCGTGGTCGCCAACTCATGCCCCCAAGACCATAAACTCGGGGGTATACCTCATTTAGTCGCCCTTCAGGGTAGGCTTCCACCCAGAAGGGGGTGAAGTAGGCTATTGTTGAACTGAAGGTGTTTCAGAATATTCAAATTATTTTCTCAACCTACAGATCAGTTGGTAGCATGCTCATTCCATGGTGCCTTTACTCTATAGTACATTGATTAACCCTTTACGTAACTTTTATGCTCCTATTCACATACCCTGCAGAGGGTCCAATAAATATGCAAAGAAATTCACCTCTTTGTATACAAAAGATTTAAAGCAAAATGTAAACACAGTTATATTGACACAATGTTTACGTACACATGGCTCGATGTTCAAAGAGAAAAACTTGCCAAAATATGCAATTTTCCAAAACACTCGGATGAGTAATCGGAACAAACTGAACCACTGAAATACACAGGGATAACTGGAACCGCTTCTGGGTGGAAGAGAAATAAAGCCTATCATCTACTGATCACGTACAAGCCAATGGTATTTGAAGGTCTCATAGGCCTATACGTCAGTCTGGTGTCGAGAGATTTGCCGCCGCGTGAAAGATCTCCTGCGAAACACAATTTCGTTGTCTCCGAAAACGGTAGTTGTAGCAATAGTAGTAGCAGTAGTACTACCCAGCGAGTTGGCCGCGCGGTTAGGGGCGCACAATTGTGATCTTGCATTCGGGAAACAGTGGGTTCTTCAGCAGCTCTTAAGATGTTTTCCGTGGTGTCCCATTTTCACACCAGGCAAATGCTATGGCTGTACCTTAATCAAGACCATGGCCACTTCCTTCCCACTCCTAGCCCTTTCCTATATCATCGTCGCCATAAGACCTATCTGTGTTGGTGCGACGTAAAGCAACTTGTAAAAATAATTATATAAAAAATCCCACTCTTATTGGGTGGGATACAGCGTTACCAAACTCAAAATACAAAGAAATTCGTGCCGAAATGTTTTAAAATATATATTTTCTCAATAGTATCTTGTGTTTTAGAAAAAAGCACTTTAAAAAGAAGTGCTTCATCTCTCATCGTCTGTTACCATTTCCTTCTATAATGTTTTCTATGTTTTAGAAGTTTGTTATAACTTTCCCCTTCTTTCTTTTAATTTTTCAATTGTTTTCGCAGTTTGTTCCTCTAATGTCACTTTCGTTGTCACTACCCGAATCTGACATTTTATAGAATTTTCTCACCCAAAATCACACGTCTTGTGAACCTCTGAATCTAAAATCAACACTAAACTGAAGAGAGAAACCCTCTATCGCACACGCTAAGATAATCTCCTCGACTGTACAAAACAGCAGAACTATGCGAGGTGCCGGGACCAAACAACAACTAGCAAATGTACCCGTGCTTGCTACGGCATTCTACATTGTATACGGATTTCTCCGTAAATTACTGTAAATACAGCGAGTAAAGACTACATTAAATTGCACCTACAAACGGACTTCACCATCAGACGGCAGATAGTATCATAAAATTTGGCTTTCACATTGCCACTGGTCATGTTAATGTGCGAGCTGAATGTCATGATTCTATCTTTCCTATAAGTGTGCCAAATGATAACATATACGTGTAAAAGTACAAAATTAACTTCAAATCGAGAAATACAGCTCTATTTAACGTATAAGGGATAGAAATACGACAAAAAGTCTTAAGATCAAAGTTGTAGCCCTCTCCAAAATGAAAGGTGATTTTGCTTTCTGATTTGTGATACGACTTACCGATTAGCCACCAATTATCCCGAAACGATGGTCTGCACCATCGTTAAAATTGCATCCATATTTCGGTATTTTCCGGGGCCATAAGTTATACATTTGCATAGTTTAGAATATTTCCTCAAAGAAAAGAGTGTCCAGCTTTCGGGATTAGCAGTCGCATACATAGGGAGTAATTAAGGAAGCAAAATAATACATCTAAGAAAGCTGACATTAATAGAAAATGAATTATAACTGAGGATAGCTGGATGACAACAAATATGTAAATGTCAAGTGAATGTATTGGAAAATCAAATCCCTCTCAAAAAATTATGCTGGTGTGAGTTATGGATATAAGAAACTGGTAACAGAGGAGAAATTTAGGCGCAGGGATTCTTAGGTAAACAGATATGAAGATGAGTAATGGCGTTATTACCTGAGCTCTTCGAGGATGTATGTATGTATGTATGTTTAGTCCTCAGCCCGAAGGCTGGTTGGATCCTCAACAGCTCTGCCATCAGCTGTCATAGATGGCCTAGGCATCACTGAAGAGGCATACTAGGGAAATAAGGAGTGAGGTAGTTTCCCGTTGCTTTCCTCACCGGGCCAGAAGTTGCTATTACATATCAGTCTGCCAAGCCCACTGAAATGCATGCACCAACCGACCCTATGAGCAATATTTTCACACCATTCATAGCAGGGACTGGCTGCAGAAGGAATGGCATTACTAGCATCACTCATACCTCAGTCACTTTCATTTTGTCAAAGCCAAGGATAAAGCTGAGACAGATCAATGAAAGTAACAAGATTGCTCTAGCCCATACCAGAAGACATAGTGCACTGTAAACACTAGGTCCCGCCAGCAAAGGCATATTCCGCCAATATCCCGCAGAATGGCCGATTGACGCCTCTCTTGCCTTCTACCCAAGGAACAACCACGAATTTAAAGGCTTGATAAGGAAAATGGCAATACGTTACTTCCCTGCTGGCATGCAGTCAGCCATGGTAACCTGTAGGTTCGTTGTCGGTCGTCGGTCACTCAATGCAGAGCATGATAACCGTAGAAAATAGTAAATTTCTCCGTCATTTGCAGAGTAAGGTAAATTATGAACATAACGAAAGTTGTTTATAATGAAGATTCGTTTCACATACGGTTCACAGAGTTTACAGAAAATTAATAGTATAAGAGAAAATGGAGGAAAACCGTTCTGGTTTTCCTATAAACCCCCCGTCTAATCAAAGATTTTAATATGATATGCATATCGAAACCTTCCTCAGGATGAGTATAATCTAAATGTGATATTTGGCTGAGATCTATCTAGCCGTTTTGCCGTGATGGTGGAACAAACAGACAAACAGACACGAAAAATAAAAACCACCGATACAGTCTTGAGTTGACCTAAAACGGATAAATATCTGAATAATTGGCAAAACAAACGAAATTACAGACAGCGGACCCCCTACAACTTTATTTATATAGATGAGACCTCACACGTTCAGATCATCGGTCCTTTTGGACCTTCGTGTATCAGTAAAAGATTCTATGTATACTCACTCAAAACAAACCATAATGAGCGAATGGTACTGTACACTGTGTGTACCTCGCATTTTATATTTTATCATAATATTGAATTCTAACTAGCTGAAACTCGTCAAGACATGACGGTCAATGGGGATAAATATTTATTGAATGATTTCCTTATATACGACATTCCTTGCTTCATTTTTTTTACAATTTTCCTTACATCGCACTGACAACAGCCGGCCCCGCATGTAGGGCCTCTTACCCGGAGGCCCCGGGTTCGAGTCCCGGGCAGGTCAGGGAATTTTACCTGCATGAGAGCTGGTTCGAGCTCCACTCAGCCTACGTGTTTACAATTGAGGAGCTATCTGACGATGAGATGGCAGTCCCGGTCTAGAAAGCCAAGAATAACGGCCGAGAGGTTCCGTCGTGCTGACCACACGACACCTCGTCATCTGCAGGCGTTCGGGCTGAGCAGCGGTTGCTTGGTAGTCCATGGCCCTTCGGGGCTGTTGCGCCATAGGGTTTGGGTTTGGTTTTGGCAGTGACAACAGGTAGGTCTTACTGTAACGATGGGATAGGAAGCGACCGTGGCCATAATTAAGGTACAGCCCCAGTAAAGGTACAGCCCCAGTATTTGCCTGGTCTGAAAGTGGGAAACCACAGAAAACCGTCTACGGGTCTGCTGAACAGTGGGGTTTGAACCCACTATCTCCAGTATGCAAGCTGATAGCTACGTGACCCAAACCACACAGCTACTTGCTAGGTGCATTCCTCGTAAAATTGAGAAGCTTATTTCCAAAAGGTACCAAATCCAAAAAGTAATATTTTACAGAAGAGAGGAAAAACGCTCAGAGTGTAAAATTACAACAGAAAACTCATTTGAGCACTTTTATTATGTTCAGATAGAATAAATGCATGGTTATACTAATTATTTCTGTTGAAGCTTTTGCGGTTTAGGAAATATTCAAAGAAAATGATGGATTTGGTACTTTTTGGCACCGAAACTCTAAATATCTTCACCTGAAAAACATAAATTTCACTGCAGTCATCAGAATTTTTGATTAAACTGGCTGTATTTAGTTATAAAATAGTCAGATTTAAGGTATTTACAGTGAAGGCATGGATTATTTAAACAATATTAAATAAAATTGAACAAAACAATGAAAATAATGCAAAGTACCAGTACTGAACTAAAGGAATTCTCTTTCTTCTCCTTAGCAGCATTTTCAATTTTCCTTCGACTGACATTCAGGAGGCTTAAAAATGTATCCCTACACACACTGACAACACCACTATCACTTCTAGCTTTTTATTTAATCGTCATTTTCGTCGAAACACGCGTACATGGTGTCTTTTGATTAGGCATGTGCCTTTCTGCTGACACAACATCAATGTACGAAGCAATAATATTTTTTTTTAAGAAACAGCATCTTTATTTTCCCAGAAGGCACCATGAAACGCTACTATTTCTTGTTCTGTTAAATCACGGGCTCTACAAAAACTCACCGACATTGTGGAAACAAGCAATTTTTAGTTTAACACTCGCTTTACTCTCGTACTTTTGCACTTCAGCACGCGTCTTCTTCCATTTATTGTGACGTACCCACTTGGCCCACATATGTTTGACAAAATTATAACGTAGCGGGTCACTTTAATATTAAAATAAATAAATGATATCTCGTTGTTTCTCCATAAACAATATCCCATGGGCGCCAGCCTTCAAGCTTATGGCTTGAAAACGAAAGTTAATAATTAATAATAATAATAATAATAATAATAATAATACGTAATGAGACTCAAAAAACTCCCAGGGGTAGGGTGATGGGACACAAATCATTAAGTACACTAACTTGGAATTTAAGGATCATTAATAATAATTTCAGAACATACAAATTAAAACAGCTATTTATTAGGATGAAAACGTGACGTAACGGCGTATTAACGAAATCTGAACTTACGGAAGAAAAGAAAAATTGAATGAAATTAACTCTAAGAAAATGAACTGTTGCGCGAAGACTTGCAGTAACTTATGCCATAAGCTCAGCATATGTAGACTCTGTTGTCTTGAAGCCGATGATCGATGGATCTCTCGTACCGGCTGCCTCATCTGTTGTTGGATTCCAGTCCTACTTATGCTTTTCCTGCCTTTAACACTTCCTACTTTACTCCTTACATAAAGTCGTAATGAGTCCTAATTTTAAATGCAAAACCACCATGGGTTATGTTCATGGAGAGAATACACTTGTATTCTTCCGAATTACGGAACAGTAGCGTAGCTAAATTCATAATAAAAGCTCTCCTCCCCTATACTAGTCAAAACCGGTCTCCCGTTGACTACCTCTCGTCATTGAGATAACAAGTCCCAATGAGAGTAACTTTTGAGTAGTATATACTCAGATGCGAAGTGAACTAAGTTAAAATCTTCTCCGATGTGCAGACGTAGAATCGTAGTGAGAGTGTCTTCCAAGAGTCAGCATAAGAATCTTCTCTCCAGCTCTTGTCTTCGAAGTATATCGGTTCAAAAGTCTCCTTCCATCAGCCATATCACATGGTCCAGTAAGATTCGAGGTCTCATCCCTTCTCCCTTGTATTGCTGTGAATCCATCACGTTGCTTCATTACGTTCATTCACATAGGCTGAACTTTCCCGCTGAAATAAAGCGTCAGGTAGCGAAGTTCGAAAAGTGGGCGTTTATAATGTATCAACTGTCTCTTCATGAGGTAGGGAGAGTAAGGTCTCTCGTAACCTAGATGACGTACTTTTCCTAGAAATGGGCTGAAATTAGCCTGCTGACTCCGGTCACCTCACAACGGCTATTGGAAAATTTACTGCAAGTTATTAATATGAATGATGTTGAAATACTTTACCCAATTATGTGTTCGTTCAGAATACGTTATAGCCGCGATACAAAGAAATGAAATGATGATTGAAATGGATGATAAAAACCCTATATATATTAATTTTTAAAAATGACCTATCAGTGATTAAATATATATATATATCTTATCAATGAATTATATAGTTCAATGATTGAAAACATGCAGTGATGTCCCAAACATCACATTATCTCGAGCTAATACCCTCTTCCTTGCTTTATTTACATCTTCACGAGTATCACAGTACTCATCTCAGATATCTGATTCCATAATTTTGAAAAACAAATAGTACACAGTAACAAAACCAACTTCGTAAGAAAACTGTCACTTCACGTCATGTAAACATAGCGCGGCCATTTTGCTGCTGTTCACGTGACCCAGAAATGGTCTCTCATTGGCTGCATGGATACGGTACGTATTGGCACATTCAGCCCACAGGATTTGGTACTTATTGGCATCAAACGAGATTTTTAATGCCCTGTTTGATATGGATTTAGGTCGTTTTGGCTATATCTTTTTATTTCATACGATGAAGCTACCTACCAACGTACGTTTTCCATCACAATCTCAATTTCGATTTTTTTTTTTGGAGTTGGTACCTTTTGTAAATAAGCTTCACAATTACCTTTTGGCACTGTTGCAACTTTTAAACATCGCTCTCTTGACATTGTAACATTTAACTGGCCATGGTTGAAAACTGGCTGAGGTAAACAGAGACCTTCACGTCCCTTGAGGTCTATTGAGCGTGATACAAAATGCCAAGCGATTTGGAAAATGATTTCTCTTGAAAGAAAATGGAAGTGTTTTTACGTCAATTCGAGAAAACGGAGCTCTCTGTCCAGCTTTAGCTCCACTTATTATTTCCAAATCTAAACAAATTCCGTACATACTTCTTAGAATTAGGCTCTAATCTGGTTCCGTTTAGAAGACGTTAGGAAACGTTCAGATTTATTGGGAACATAGTTATGGGTCCAAGTGTTAGATTAAGAATATGTGGAGGAAAACCTACAGGAAAACCTACATTCCCAAGGAATTCAAGAAATGTAGGAAATTGAAGTAGCTATCTTTCATCTTCAATATTAATCTGTTGAAGCTAGTGTATTGTTTTTAACTACCGGGTTTAAGGTCAATGAATTTCAAATTAATCAAGAATGGCAACTTTCTCAAAAATGATAACTTTCGCTGAAGTGAACGTTTTGGTATAAATTTCAATCACGACATCATCAAGTGCTAAAATTTTGGCTGGTAGATCAATAACGTTTGATCCGTCACCATATACCGAGGGGTAGACGCCGTTACCGACTCCTTGCAAAAATCAGCGAATTCCACATTTTTGTGGTTTTGCTCGCATATTTGTACGTAAGCGGCATGTTTTGAATAAGGGTTAAAGAAGAGAGAATTGAATACAATTATAAATACATAATTCTTCGGCGATAATCATGTGGCAAAACTGGCAAAACCTTCTTGAAATCTCCCTCAAGAACAATAATTTTCACACCAGAAGGAATGTCGTTACCTATGATATTCATTCATTCATTCATTCATTCATTCATTCATTCATTCATTCATTCATTCATTATTTATTTATTTACCATAAAACTTTACAGTATCTATGGAAGGCCAGGGGAAAAGGACAAGCCCCCTTACACGTAATTTAGAAGGCGATTCATACACATACTGAGCCATGTTTATCGAATATCGTTACGTGTTTGGAAATTAATTTTAATCCAGACACCGAACTCTCGTCCAAATTTAGAGCCATTCTGAATGTAATTTGCACTGTTCAACCGCTGGATAGCAAAACAGCGGCTATTCCTGTCCACGAAGTACAGCTGACCAGGAAGACGTCTGATAGCGCATGCGTGCCTACCCAATTCCACCTTCCCTAACGTGCTACCTGTTCAGCGCTCTCACCGTTCAGGAGGCCTTGAAGTAGTGGCGAGTGCTTTGACTAATCAGAATCGTAATTTTTTCTTCAATAATTAAAACATATACGGCAAGAATTGTTTATGCTTTTAAAGACATTCTGAAAATCTACAGGCCAAGCGCTTTCGTCAGAATGTTTTACTATGTCAATAGGTCCAGCCGTTCTCTCGAGCTCGCGGTCATAAAAATCAGCCAATTTTTTAAAATATATAGATTATCAAAATAAAATTCACGAGCTCGATAGCTGCAGTCGCTTAAGTGCAGCCAGTGTCCAGTAATCGGGAGATAGTGGGTTCGAACCCCACTGTCAGCAGCCCTGAAGATGGTTTTCCGTGGTTTCCCCACTTTCACACCAGGCAAAAGCTGGGGCTGTACTTTAATTAAAGCCACAGCCGCTTCCTTCCCACTCCTAGGCCTTCCCTATCCCATTGTCGCCATAAGACCTATATGTGTCCGTGTGACGTAAAGCAAAAAAAAAAAACCTCTCTTTAGATACATACCCTGTGGCTACCTACAACAAACATAACATTTGTTTATGAGAAAGGTGCACCTGCGAAGAACTTATACAATACCATGTCAACTATTCATGGGGAAATGTCTGTCTGTTAGGTCATCAGCCCAGAGGCTGGTTGGATCCTCAAATACCACCACCGAAGACTATGCAGTCACAGAAAAACCACAAAAACCAATGGCAGCACAGAAATGATGCGTACTAGGCAAGATGAGGAGTGAGGTAGTTTGCAATTGCTTTCCTCGCTCTGCCAGAAAGTGCTATTGCAGCACAACTAACCTGGATGAGGCTGGGACGTGGGTGGAAGCTACACTTTGCTCTGGCCTGCGCCTTGAGATGGATGCAAAAGTACTGTATCCATCAAGAAATGACAGCAGGCAGCATGGGAAAATAGGTACTCGAATTCAAGTAATGGTTCTGTACTTCGTTCATTATTTATTCAGAGTGTCCGCAAGTATGACGCTTATAACTTCTGCCTCCGAATTTCTAGTTGATCAACGTGCAAGTACAAAAAAAATTGAGTAGGCAAAACTTTATTGCACGGCCGGCACGCGATCACAATGCAGGAAAAACTTCAGATACGCAGGCAGTATACGCTACCACTAGACTAGCACTTACGAGCAGGCTGTGGGGGCACAATAAAGAAACAATTGCTTCATGCCATTTACTTAAAGAGCTTTAATTATTTTCGTGTAAGTGATAGAAAGATAAGGCCTAAGTTTTATTACTTTATGCCTAGTATCCACTATTAATAGAAGAAGTATCAATGAAATAGGTTACTCCAACGTCTGATGGTCTCCTTGTTAGTATGGGGCATTCCCTGACATGAAGTTCGCGAGATTATGTGGCTGTCACCTTACACAGTTTTGACTCGATTCTTCGCGAAGCTTCGGTATGCTTGGGCAGCGATCTTGAAGTCAGGAGACAAGGGTAACCACCACCGCAGCCGTGAATTGCTACGGAAGGGACTTACCACCACATGGTTTCTGTTGATAGCGTAACATCATTTATCATGAAGCGTCTGACCACTCTATGAGTACTAACAAGAGAAAAACGCACAATATTATCAAAAGTTTGCAAAAATATCGTATGTTTAGACAATATCACAAACCTAATATTGTACGTCGTACCAATCTCAAATTTATTATTATTATTATTATTATTATTACTATTACTATTATTATTATTATTATTATTATTATTATTATTATTATTATGTCCGACTCGTTGGCTGAACGGTCAGGGTACTAGCCTTCGGTTCAGAGGGTCCCGGGTTCGATTCCCGGCCGGGTCGTGGATTTTAACCTTAATCGGTTAATTCCAATGGCACGGGGGCTGGGTGTATGTGTTGTCTTCATCATCATTTCATCCTCATCACGACGCGCAGGTCGCCTACGGGAATCAAATAGAAAGACCTGCACCTGGCGAGCCGAACCCGTCCTGGGATATCCCGGCACTAAAAGCCATACGACATTTCATCATCATCATCATCATCATCATTATTATTATTATTATTATTATTATTATTATTATTATTATTATTATTATTATTATTATTATTATTATTATTATTATGCTACTTGTTTAACGCCGCACTAACACATCAAACTTTTCCAGCGATGGAGAGATGCGAAAGGACTTCGACTGGGAAGGTAGCGGCCGTGGCCTTATTTTAAGGTACAACCTGCCTTGTGAGAAAGTGGGAAACCATGAAAAACCATCTTCAGGGCTGTCGACAGGAGGATTAGAACCCACTATCTCCCGAATGCAAGCTCACAACTACGTGACTCTAACCTCAGGGCCAACTCATTCGGTCTCAAATTTATCATAAGCACCCGTCTAGTATTGTACAGATTGGTTTCTCTGCTGGGTGGTTGCCTTTATAAGAAGCCAGTGACATGTCACTCACCTCGACGCTCGACGACCTTTATTACTTGAATCATCTCAGATGACTTGCTGTGTAAGAGAATACAATGGTTCTTTGCTGTAAATGGAGATACATCAAAAGGAAGAGACAGAACATTCCGAATTTTGTAAGATGAGGTTGTTTTTAATGTTCATGGAATGTGAATTACATCTCACATAGCAGTTGCTCTGAACGCTGTGTTGACAATGTTAACGACTTAAGAAAGGAATGTAGTACTCTCAAAACGATGCAACTTGTGTGGGGAAAAAAGTAGAAATATTAAGTTGCAGGAAATTCCTTTTATATCGTCCTCTCAAATTTCCGCTCCATAATACACAAATGTCATAGTGCAATACTATTATTTTGTCCGGCTCCATGGCTGAATGGTTAGCATGCTGGCCTTTGTTCACAGCGGTTCCGGGTTCGATTCCCGGCAGGGTCAGAATTTTAACCAACGTTGGTTAATTTCGCTGGCACGGGGGCTGGGTGTATGTGTCATCTTCATCATCATTTCACCCTCATCACGACGCGCAGGTCGCCTACGGGTGTCATGAAAAGACCTGCACCTGGCGAGCCGAACTTGTCCTCGGACACTCCCGGCACTAAAAGCCATACACCATTTCACTGTTATTTCAACAATTTAGAGGTGACATTAAATAAGGTGCAATAACACTTGCAAGCACTGTTCGAATACGCGAAGGGAAGACTGCTATGGATTTAGAGATCACCTGTGAGAATCTATGTCACTACCCGGAACACCTGGTATGCTTGAAACTAGCAATGGAGCTGTTTGGATTGGAGCAGACAGATTTGTTTGAAAGTTGGAATTGATCAATTGTATGCACTGTAGAAATAGATCGATAGTTCTAGTTTAAATTTGCATAAAACGACCGATCCAACCATTACGGTTCGAAACAACTGTCTCTACCGACGTTGATGTGGAAAGGAGCACTTATAATATGAACTTTCCATCCCTTTTTTCCCCTCAATCGTATAATATTGTTGTGACGGGTCTCTCCTTTCGTGCAAGGGGAACAATTCCAAAATCATTTGTAAACTGGCAGCAGAAATATAGACTGGACAAAAACCTCCAAGATGAAATCGTGACGTGCATTATTAAAATACGTATATTCTGTCACCATAGTGCGACACCATCAGTATGGAGTACATAGCACGTAATTTGTAGCCTTTTGCATCTGCACTTTGCATGTGTTTGTGGATCGATACAGTGCAATGCTCTCTTTAACTCTTCCTGTATTTTTAAGAGGAAAAATGACTGTGTGCTATTCTGTGTAATTTGTTAAACCCAAATACCCTTCGTCAGATAAATAAACAAATAAACAAACAAATAAATAAATATAATTAAGTACTGAAAATGAGATGCTCATAACACGAACAGAATGTCCCCCTTCTAAAAACCTCGTTTACTGATATATTACATGAATATAACACAATATTAGGGTTTTAATACCTCTGTATCATTTATAATGGAAGATAAAATGTTATTTTGTATGGAAACTTGGTTATGTCTTACGTGTATATACATAGTTTTTTTGCAATTTACTTTACGTCCCACTGACGCAGATAGGTCTTATGGCGACGATGGGATAGAAAGGCCTAGCAGTGAGAAGGAAGCGGCCATGGCCTTAATTAACGTGTAGCCCCAGCATTTGTCCGGTCTAAAAATGAGAAACCAGGGAAAACCATCTTCACGGCTGCTGCCGAGAGTGGGGTTCGAACCCACTATCTCCCGGATGCAAGCTCATGGCTGCGCGCCCCTAACGGCACGGCCAACTCGCCCGGTTATCTGTATATAAAGAGGCATGCTATTAATAAGCTTTCATTAGCACAAACGAGAAGAATTCAGATTCCTGTTGAGAATTACTCGTTTTGTCATGCTGTGCAGAGCCGAAGTAACAACGGCAGGCGTGCGGCGTTCTGGTATCTTAATTGCCAAGTTGCATAGCAATCAATGTTTTGGACACAGCACGTTCCATTTCAAACTGCAGCTATAAATTACTATAGTTGATTGTGCTAATGTTACTTTACAGCAGAAATACTTCCTTCCTGGCCTTTCCCCATCACTTGGATCAGCACTAATGTGGATTAAACCCAGTTTTATGGCCTGATGCCCTTCCTAACACCAACCCCGGGATGTTCGCTATTGTGTGTTTCTGTGGTGATTTGTTGAGTGACGTCTTGTATGTAGATGGGTATGTGTATTAAGATCACAAGCATACAGTCCCCGAATCAGAGGAATTAATTATAAAACCAAATCGCATGGCGCAACAGCCCCAAAATGGTAATTTTAATGCTATCTGAGCGAATTTCAATTTCAGAAGTTAAGGTTGACAGTTTACCAACTTAAATGCGGCAATAATAGTGTTTTTTTTTTTTTTTTTTTTTTTTTTTTTAAGATTTGTATTCACTACACTGCAGTATTTCGTCCACATGCATTACAGTAGTTGAACATTATCGATAGCTCTGAGCACTCCCGACCAGAAAGATATAATTCCTTAATAGGTGTACCAAACCCGAGCATGGAGTAGCCTACGTTCTTTCTTTCTTTCTTTCTTTCTTTCTTTCTTTCTTTCTTTCTTTCTTTCTTGCTTAATATATTTACCCTCCAAGGTTGGTTTTCCCTCGGACTCAGTGAGGGATCCCACCTCTACCGCCTCAAGGGCAGTGTCCTGGAGCTTCAGACTCTGAGTCGGGGATACAACTGGGGAGGATGACCAGTACCTCGCCCAAGCGGCCTCACCTGTTATGCTTAACAGGGGCGTTGGTGGGGGATGGGATGATTGGAAGGGATAGACAAGAAAGAGGGAAGGAAGCGGACGTGGCCTTAAGTTAGGTACCATCCCGGCATTTGCCTGGAGGAGAAGTGGGAAACCACGGAAAACCACTTCCAGGATGGCTGAGGTGGGAATCGAACCCACCTCTACTCAGTTGACCTCCCGCGGCTGAGTGGACCCCGTTCCAGCCGTCGTACCACTTTTCAAATTTCGTGGCATAGCCTGGAATCGAACCAGGTCCTCCGGGGTGGCAGCTAATCACACTATCCACTACATCACAGAGGCGGCGGAATACTTTCTAGAGCCTTTTATTTTACGTTTCTTTTCCTTTCCCCACAACTTCCCCGGCGAGGATTCTTTCCTCCTTTATATTATGCAGATAATAATAATTTCATGTGACTATCACTGGCCGAGTACAGCCCTTGTAAGGCAGACCCTCCGATGAGGGTGGGCGGCATCTGCCATGTGTAGATAACTGCGTGTTAGTGTGGTGGAGGATAGTGTTATGTGTGGTGTGTGAGTTGCAGGGATGTTGGGGACAGCACAAACACCCAGCCCCCGGGCCACTGGAATTAACCAATGAAGGTTAAAATCCCCGACCCGGCCGGCAATCGAACCCGGGACCCTCTGAACCGAAGGCCAGTCCGCTGACCATTCAGCCAACGAGTCGGACATACTATGCAGGTGTGAAAGTATATCTTGCTGATACGTCTTCTTTTAACACGGTTTTGGTTCTCTGATGGCTCATAAAGTTTTATTAGTGTAATGTGACTCTTCCTAAGTTCCAGATCATATCGTGTTAAGATCTTAGTGATGTATACGAGCCGGATACTATGCATGCTTCCGTTTCACGTCCAGTACTGAACAGGTTTACCCTGATAGGTGGGTCTTTTATGTAGCGGATTCTTCTAGTTAGCGGACAAATTTTGTGAGGCTGAATGTACAAGGCTAAGGAGGTAGACTATCGGCTTTGTAAGTAGAAATTGGCAGGTTCGATCCTGGCTCAGTCTGGAAGTATTTGAGGGTGCTCAGATATGTCAGCCTCGTATTGGTAGACTTACTAGCGGTAAGATCATTCTTGGGCGACAAAATTATGGTACCTCGGCGTCTCGGAACGCCGTAAGAGTAGTTAGTGGGATGGTTAACCAATAATATTATTGAATTGTACAACAGGTGAAGGGAAATATGGGTTTCTAGGGCTATGTCATTGTACATGTATAATTGAGATAATAATAATAATAATAATAATAATAATAATAATAATAATAATATTTTTACATCACACTGACTAGTTTTATGGTTTTCGGTGGCGCTGTGGTTCCAGAATTTTACCCCGTAGGAGGTCTTTTCACTGAAACGAGACTGACATATTTGCACCATCAAATATAACCTGACTGTGCCGGGAATCGAACCTGCTAACCTGGGGTCAGAAAACCAGTGCGCCACCATCTGAGCCACTCAGTCTACCTTGCATGAGAAAATCACATTACAAGTGCAGTATAACGCTAAGGGTAATTGTAGGGTATTATGACGATCCAATAGTGCGCTTTGAAAGATACATTCACGTGTATCCCGTAAAGAAAAATGAAATGTAATTTATTTATTTTTTGCTAGGGGCTTTACGTCGCACCGACACAGATAGGTCTTATGGCGACGATGGGACAGGAAAGGGCTAGGAGTGGGAAGGAAGCGGCCGTGGCCTTAATTAAGGTACAGCCCCAGCATTTGCCTGGTGTGAAAATGGGAAACCACGGAAAACCATTTTCAGGGCTGCCGATAGTGGGATTCGAACCTACTATCTCCCGGATGCAAGCTCACAGCCGCGCGCCTCTACGCGCACGGCCAACTCGCCCGGTGAAATGTAATTTATTCCCGTTCCTTATTCAGTTAGAACCGCTTGGACACCCCTCTATGCCCTAATGCATTAAGGAGCAGAATATGGCAAGAGGAAATGAATCAGATGGTGCCAAGTTGCTGGGAGCGATCCCAACCTGCTCCCACATACCGGTTGGTAGGTCAAGCATCTTGACCTATGCATAGAGCGTACGTACTTCTTCACCAGGTGAGAGGTCACCAGAATATCAGAGAAGCTTGAACGATTCTAACACTGGTTCTGGAACAAGGAAGAGAAAATAATTTTAATGTTTGTGTGAATGATGGCGTCTTTCTCGACGTGCAAGATGAACGACGTGGTTTTGCATTAGAGTGTAGGAGAAATATATCTTCTTCTTCAGTCATTTTTATGTAACACGTATATAAAGTTAGGCTCTGGATCTAAAGACACGATTTGAATAGTTGAGGTACCGTTGATTTGAAATGTGGCACGTGAGAGAACACGACACTCGGTGGGTCTCTGTTAAAAACATGGGCGAGGTGGGGTAAGGACGTGAGAAAATATGAGACTTGGCGGGTCTCTGTTAAAAACGTGGGTAAGGAGGGGGGAGGGACTTGAGAGGAATTGACCCTCGGTGGGTCCCTATTAAAAATATTGGCGAGGAGGGAGGAGGGACGTGAGAAATTATGACCTTCGGTGCGTCTCTCTTAAAATCACCGGCGAGGAAGGGGGAGGGACGTGAGAAAATATGACACTTGATGGGTCTCTGTTAAACACGTGGGTGAGGAGGAGGAGGGATGTGAGAAAAAATATGACACTTAGGGGGGGGGGGAGCTCTGTTAAAAACGCAGGCGTCGAAGGAAGGGTGGGTCGTGAGAAAACATTATATTCGGTGGACCTCTGTTAAAAACGGAGGCGTGGAGGGGGAAATGACGTAAGAAAACAGGATACTCGGTGGATCTCTGTTAAACACGTGGGCGAGGAGGGGGGAGTGACATGAGAAAATATGACATTTGGTGGGTCCCCGTTAAAAACATGGACGAGGAGGGGGAGGATGTGAGGAAATATGACATTTGTTGGGTCTCTGTTAAAAACATGCGCGAGGAGGGGGAGGGATGTGAGAAAATATGACACTTGGTGGGGTTCTCTATAAAACGTGGGTAAGAAGGGGGAGGGACGTGAGAAAATATGCCATTTGGTGGCTCACTTAAAAACATGGGCGAGGAGGGGGACGGATGTGAGAAAATATGACATTTGTTGGGTTCTTGTTAAAAACATGGGCGAGGAGGGGGAGGAATTTGAGAAAATATGACACTCGGTGGGGCTCTGTTAAAAACATAGGCAGGCAGGGTTGATGGGTGTGAAAGAAATTGACCCTTGGTGGGTCTCTGTTAAAATCTTGGGCGAGGAGGGGGAGGGACGTAAAAAGTATGGCATTGGTGATCTGTCTTAAACATGTGGGCGAGGAGGGGTAGGGACGTAAGAAAATATGATATTCAGTGGGTAGCTATTAAAAACATGGGCGAGGAGGGTCGTGAGAAAATATGACACTTCATGGGTCTCTGTTAAACATGTGGACGAGAAGGGTTGATGGACGTGAGAGAAATTGACCCTAGGTGGGTCTCTATTAATAAGGTAATTGATGAGTTAGGGGCGACGTGAGAAAGTATGACCCTCGGTGGGTCTCTGTTAAAATCGTGGGCGAGGAGGGAGGGGGAATATGACCCTAGGTTAATCTCTGTTAAATACGTGGGCGAGGAGAGAGGAGGGGCTTGAGAAAATATTACACTTTTTGGATCTCTGTTAAAAAAATTGGACGAGAATGTGGGAGGGGTGTTGAGAGAATATGACACTTGGTGGGTCTGTTAAAAGCGTGGGCGAGGAGGTATTAAAAGAAGTGGCGATTTTTAGGTACATCATATGCTTTGAAATTAATAACTCTGCCAAAAGTTATGTGAGTAACACGTTTAGAAAGATACCATTTAGCGTATTACATTCACATAATGAAATGATCCCAAAAAACACGGTAAGGGAGGTACCGAGATTTAAAGTTCTCTTTAATTGAAAATCGCTTATGACCTTGTAAATATAAATTCGGACCCATCATTTAGAGTTCCGTTGAGAAGCTCCCTTTGAGCCTGAAATGATAATACTGTTACGGTTAAAACTCCGTCGGTTTCAATACTCTAATTTTTTTCAGAATGACCCAATAAATGCACACACAAATATACAATATGGTACAGTAGGCGGTCCAGCCCGTTGCTATACTTGCGGACGCTTAATCCTTACTTTCACTTTCCCCAAGTCCAGTCACCTAATACAGCAGCTGTGTGTAGATAGCTGGATCTGAATACAGGGCTACGGGCCACCCGATACACAATTACTGTTCGTTGGTTCGATTCCACAGACAGTCCAGTAATTCACACAGTCACATGCAGCGAACAACTAGACAGCTCAACAGTATTCAACAGCAGGACGATACTCACAACAGCGAGCATTAGCACAGGTCCATTTACCTTCACACTCGCGATAGCGGCTTCCCTCGCTGACGCACGCCAAGCCTTAGTCCATAGAAATACACAAACACACAGAACAGTTTTCCGTTCCGTCGTCTCCAGCCCACCCACTCACTGGTCTCTCTGACACCACAACGACCGTTCCTCGTTCAGACCTCGATAGGACACTAGCGACAGCCGACACCTCTGTGGTTCTCAGCCCAGCCACCGAACCCTAATACACTGAGTCCCTCACTGATTTCGCCATGGAGTCAGTGACTCCACCACGAGTTCAACTGTGACTGACTGTCCGCGGCTAGACTCCCGTTTTATAGCTCGGGTTATCTGAGCCAGAATTTTCGTGAGGTGACTAGAGGCAGAGCATTCCCGCTGAATCTCCAAGAAACTCACAGGTAAGCCTGCCGACGAGAACAATACACAGAAAAGTCGTCCCCACCCCGCAAGCCGTCTGGGAGGTCCCAGGTTGTGTGAGCCGCTAGCCCTTTCCTGGAAGTACCGAAAGGGGCTACCACGGGGCTGACACGTAACGTTAAACGTTTCGAGAGCTGATCGTATCGATCAGTTACCTTCTCAGCTATTCTCCGGGATGGCGCCCGTCGGTCTGGATGCACCACGTTGCACTTTAGCCTCCGTCTTACTTGGTAGTTGACGTCATTTATTCCTCTCATAACGTGGTATAGGCTTTTCCATCTCCTCTGGAGCTTGAAAGACAAGCATTTCTTCCTTACGGAATTATATAGGCATCCTAGGTCGCCCTCATTATTTCCCGTGGTGTTCGCTCGTTGGTCGTATCGCACCTTCTCCCGGTCGTTCTCTATGCTCGAACTCTTTCTGATAGTGGCGTCCAGATCTTCCGGTCTCCTTGTCAGACCCAGGTAGTACCTATCGGTCGGGGTAGGATGGTCCTCTGGCTGGCCGAACCCTAAATCCACTGGAAGTCGCAGCTCTCTTTCAGACGGCGTCCTCGCTAAAGTAAATCCCAAGGCCTCGTGAACTACGGACAGGTAAGCCAGAAGGACCAGAGGAAGATGACGATCCCCGTTCTTCTACGTTCCCATCCAGGCGTCACAGCACCAGTTTCCTTCGAACGCCACGATCGTTATTCGTCAGGGAACTTCGTGCTCGGCCTCCCTCCTGGAACAGGAATTGCAGTCTTGTGGACAAGATCTTTGGAACAGAGCGTTGACGTGCGGAACATGCTTTGTCTCGTGCAGACCCTCGTCTACGTTCCTCTGTCCGTCACTCATCTTCTTCTGGCCGTCTTCTGTCTTCTTCCGGTCGTCCTCGATCCTCCCCTGGCCGTCTTCCTTCATCTTCTGGTGGTCTACCGACGTCTTCTGTCCGTCCTCCACCTTAATATGGCCATCTTCAATTTTCTTTCGGCCGTCTTCCAGCATCTTCTGGCCGCCGTCAGCCTCCTGGCCGCCTTTTGTCCTTTTCTGGTCGTCTTCCATCCTCTTCTGACTACTTTCTGTCTTCGCCTGGTGATCTTTCAACTTCTTCTGGCTGTCCCCCTTCTTGTTATGATCATCTTCAGTCGTCTCGCGACCGTCTTCTAGCATCTTATGGCAGTCTTCCTTCGTTTTCTGGTCGTTCTCCATATACTTCTGACCATCTTGCTTCTTCTCCTGGTGGTCTACTAACTTCTTCAGGTCATCCTCCTTTTTAATCTAGTCGTCTTCAGTCTTCTTTCGGCCCTCTTGCATTATCTTATGTATGTCTTTGGTCTCCTTCTGGACGTCTTTCATCTTCTTCTGACCATCTTCTATCTTCTCTTGGTCGTCATCTTCCAACTTCTTCTGATCGTCTTTTATTTCCTTTAATTATCCTCTTTTGACTTTCAACTATCCTCTCCTGGCTTTCTTCCATCTTCTTATAGCCTTCTTCCAATTTCTACATCGTCATTTTCTGGCCTTCTTCTGTTTTGTTAGTCCGTCTTTCATCTCTCTTTTATAGCCCTCCACCTTCCTTTTATTGTTTTCCATTTTCGTCATCTTCTTCATCATATCGAAAAGCCCATTTAATTGAGCCTCCATTTTCGTGTGGCCTCTGGTCTCAAATGGCATGCAGTAATTAACTCAAGATGAAAAAATAATTGATATGAGTGTGAATTCACTATACACCGAAGTTCTGGAATGCTCCCGATGGCGGTCGAAACTCGCAGTATCTGGTCCGCTGATTCACGCTGATTACAATGATGTATCACACATGGGGTCTATTCTAACTTCAGACACCACATTTTAAAGAATAAAACTCCGTCTGTTTCATTACTCCAGTTTATTACAGGATGACCCAATAAATGCACGCGCACACGCACACACATATATATACACTTCTAATTAACTATGTATAACTACACTTACTAATTACAAGTCTATTCGCATGTCTCTCTCTTCCTTATGCTACAGTAGGCGGTCCAGCCCGTTGCTAAACCTGCGGACGCTTAATCCTTATTTTCACTTTCCTCAAGTCTAGTCATCTCATACAGCAGCTGTGTGTAGACCGCTGGATCTGAACACAGGGCTATGGGCCACCGGACACACGATGACTATCCGTTGATTCGATTCCGCAGACAGTCCAGTGATTCACACAGTCACATGCAGTGAACAACTAAACAGCTCAACAGTATTCAACAGCAGGACGATACTCACAACAGCGAACATAAGCACAGGTCCATTTACCTTCACACTCCCGATAGCGGCTTCCCTCGCTGACGCACGCCGTGCCTCAGCCCACAGAAATACACGAACACACAGTACAGTCATCCGTTCCGTCGTCTCCAGCCCACCCACTCACTGTCTCTCCGACACCACAACGACCGTTCCTCGTTCAAACATTGGTGGGACACTAGCGACAGCCAACATCTCTGTCGCCCTCAGCCCAGCCACCGAACCCTAATACACTGAGTCCCCCACAGACTTCGCCTCGGAGTCCAACGCTGACCGTTACTCCACCATGGAGCCCAACTGTGACTGACTGTCCGCGACTAGCCTCCCTTTTTATAGCTCGGGTTATCTGAGCCAGAATTTTCGTGAGGTGACTAGAGGCAGATCATTCCCGTTGAATCTCCAAGAAACGCACAGGTAAGCCGGCCGACGAGAACAATACACGGGAAGGCCGGGCCCATCCTACAAGCCGTCTGAGAGATCTCAGGTCGTGTAGGTCACTAGCCCCTTCTGTAAGTACTGAAACTCACTACCACGGGACTAATACGTAACAGTACCATAAAGATTCGCTTACGACCATTAGGGATGAAGTTATGCATGGATCGAAAGTATGAAAATTCATTAATTTGCTTCTTATCGATTTCTCAGAATAAACCCTGACCATGATATGTGTATTATTGAATAGATGATCTTACGTCCGACATAACGGTACCAATTTAATAGACTTAGGACAATAACAGAAGTTGCATAGAGTACGAAAACTGTATGTGAAAATTTTCGTTTGCAAGTCAAAAATGGACTAAGATGTTCTTAAATACGTGTATTTTAGTTGATTTTACAAAATAAACTAACACCTCAAAAGAGCAGCCACACAATTGTTCGTGCCAGGACTTAATTCGCTCCTTAAAACAAAAATAATATTCAGCTCATTACATGTGAATTTACATGTGTACATGCTCAAATATTGTATTTTACAACGTGGAACGATATAAAACAATTAAAATATTCGTTCAAGCACAAGTATACATTACATTTCGAACTTCGAGTACGAGTTCTGCTTTTACAGTCCTTTTGGCGACAGCACCTTGCCGTCAGACCTGCAAGAAAACTGGAGGTATAAATTTTTGTTTGTACTTCAAAAACTGACAAAAATGCTCTTAAATGCATATATTTATAGGTTATTTTAGAAAATAAAAACTAACATATGAAAAATCACCCAAACAATTGTGCACGTCAGAACTTAATTCACACCTTACAAAATAAATCAGCTCAGTACATGTCAATATACATACGTACATGATAAAATGTTCTATTTTACAGCGGTAAGTGAAATGTTAAAAAAAAGTCAAATTGTTTTAAGTGCGATGTAAAATGATTGTTAGTTGATGTTTAAGTCTGAAGCTTAATAAGGTGAGACGGTTTGATATTTGAAGTGTGGTGCGGTAGGTGGAGAAGACTGAGCGAACTAATGGACTTCGAATGAAAAAAGTTTGTCTGTGTAAAAAAAAAAGTGTTAATTGTTTTTGGTGCGTTGATGAGGGATTTTAAATGGTTGTTAGCTGATGTTTAAGTCTTAAGTTTTATAAGGTGAGATGTAGAGAGCGGGAGTAGTGCGTGAGAGGTGAGGGTGACGTATCAAGGGAAGAGCGAGGGGTGGGGACTTGACCCCACTCCAAAGAAGTTAGACTTAAGCATGTCTGCACGGAAAGGAAAAGGATAGGGAAGGTAGTGTGCTGACAATGGACAAGAGTATGTGTGACGTACATAGCGGAAGTGTGTTGCAGGCAACCTGTTGGGTCTGGTTTCAGCCAGGGTGGCTTGTAACACATGATAAGGAAAGGAACACAGTGTTTGTCAGCGAGGGTCGGTGAGATACGATACCAGTTCTCACGTGGCAAGGCTGGTGGCTGCTGTAGACGGGTTGGTGGGCGTGTGTTCCATGCCAGGGCTGTTGCAACGACCAGTCTAATAATTTTTTTAATTATTTTTTTATGTGGTAGTCAGGGGTTGGGCTTTGGGTAGTTAGTAGTGCGGTATCGTCCTGCATGTGTGCTGGCTATCCGCGTACGTGTAGGATGATACTGAGTAGATGTAGAGATAGTAAATGTAGTTAAGTAGTTTTAAGAGAGATGTAGTTGCTATTATTGCTTGTTTTCCTTTGTTTCGCTCTGTCTGGCTTTATTGCCTGTAAGCCGATGGTGTACACTAGGGTGGGCAATAAAGATATGTATGTATGTATGTATGTATGTATGTATGTATGTATGTATGTATGTATGTATGTATGTATGTATGTATGTATGTATTTTACAGCGAGGAAAGATTTGAAATAATTAAGTCTTTGTTCAAACACAAGTATGCACTGCATTTCGTATATCGAGTACGAATTCTGCTTTCATAGTCCTTTTGGCAGCAGCATCCAGCACTCCTTGTGCATCGCATGTAGGGAAACCTAGCCCGCACAATTGTGCATATCAACATTCAAAACATCATGGTATTATGTACGATGTTGCATCTTCACAATTTACGTTCATTAATCAATTTACACACTTCATTAATTACATTCTGATATTCGGCAAAGCTTCTGGAATGAAATGAAATGAAATGGCGTAGGCCTATGGCTTTTAGTGCCGTGATGTGTCCGAAGATTTCGGGTCGCCAGGTGCGGTATTTTGATTTGACTCCCGTAGGCAACCTGCGCGTCGGGATGAGGATGAAATGATGATGAAGACGACACATACACCCAGTCCCCGTGCCAGAGGAATTAACCAATTCTGGTTAAAATTCCCAACCCTGCCGGGAATCGAACTCGGAACCCCTGTGACCAAAGGCCAGCATGCTAACCATTTATCCACTGAGCCGGAATCTATAACAATATGAATGCAGTAAATAAATACTTACTTTTGGCATTACTACATCCCGCCATCTCGCCGATCAACTGTACTTTTAAACTCTTCTTCCTGCACCTTGGCGGTCAAGAGCTGACTATGAACAACTGAAGTACATGCTACGAGTCCCGCACAAGCACTGCAGTCCGGTCTAGGGCTACGAAAACGTCAAATACGCTCAGGCATAAATAAAACACGAACCCGCACAATTGTGCGTACACGGTCCGAAAGGGGATTGCTGTGTTTGGTATCACCGGAAAGAGGAATTTGAATGGGATTGATCTGTGCCAGAATAATTCTTCTCATGCTCAAATTCATGAATTATAATCGCGCGGAATCACATGACTTACCTAAGTGCACGCAGTATCTACTACGGAATGATACGGCGTGGTGTATCTTTGGGCTATATAATTACCCATCTGTAAGCAATCAGCCATGTTATTTTTCGGAATCTTAAAGCCTAGCGTCTCTCGAAACGATGCTTGTCGGTTTATCGGTTCCTTTGCCAGTTGTTGCAAACATGCACCATATTATTATTTTTTCATGCCGAAGCTGTTTAATATGAAGTCCGACAGCGAGACACCTACTGTATCTCTGTGCGGTCACGTACAGAACAACACCTATTTCTTCAACTTCATGGCCAATGTACGCGCTCTGAATCGTGTTATTACCTGTCCAGCGACCCTTCGCAACACCACCATCGACTTTATATTCGCAAGGAACATCTTGCCGACTACTATGTATCCGTCTCTTACTGAAGATATAATCGGCCACTTGTAAATTAAATTGTATTCAGCTGACTATCCATCACCTGCCCTCAACCGTACGTTTTTTTTTTTCATTTCATCACGATTTATTGAGTTACTATTTGTTGTTACACTGCAGTTGTTCTCCAAGGTAGGTAGAATCTTGCGCTGACAGATCAGGTTCGTGATCTTGGCTGATAGAAGACTATATTGTGTGCAGATGTTATTTAAATCTTCTTATTCGTCTTTTGTCACTCCTCCTGGTAAGGATAGTGCTCAGTGACATAATCCGGTTTCATTCCGTCCTTTCCTTGGTCTTCTACGTCTCTCTTGTCAGAGGGGCGGTACTGATATGCAATGTTGTCTTGTCTACTTGGATTCATACGTTCTACGTTATCTTTCAGTTTTTATATCTTAGTTTTTAAATAAATAATATTTGTTCGTGGCGTCGACCTCTATAGATCTTTTCCCACTACTTTCACCATATGATAGAAACCTGCGTGTAAGTGGAGCTGCGGAAGTGTAGAATGTTGAATGTGAGGCAAGGAATGTTAATGACGACACAAACACCCAATCCCCCAGATCAGGGATATTAATCATTTACAATTAAAAACCCCTGACCCGGCCGGGAATCGAACCCCAGGCCGCCGGCGGACGCGTTTCCCTCTACACCGCGGGGCCAGACTATCTTAGTGCTAATACGTAATTTAATGTTATTGGCTTTACATCCCACTGAGTACTTTTACGGCTTTCGGAGACGCCGAGGTGCCGGAATTTAGTCCCGCAAGAGTACTTTTACGTGCCAGTAAGTCTACCGACGCGAGGCTGACGTATTTGGGCACCTTCAAATACCACTGGACTGAGCCAGGATCGAACCTGCCAAGTTGGGGTCAGAAGGCCAGCGCCTCAGCCGTCTGAGCCACCCAGCCCAGCAGTATGTTAGTGTAGATGAATGTCCTCATTCCTAATCCTGTCTATACGCGAGCATCCGTTAACTTCTCGTAGAAAAATCATTCCAGATACTTGTATATGTCTCTTATAATTTATTTACAGTAGCCTAGTTTCGCATCCTTAGAACAAAGTCTACGGCTTTGTAAAATTCGAACTGCAGTGTGGGTTTTATTTCGTCTTCTTCGAAAGTGTTCTTCCGATATTTCCACACATTATTTCATATCGGTGTTTTTTATATGGCTATCATTGTCTCTGTAATAGCTCAAGTCACATCCCTCTTACTTAAAATGTTTCATCTGAACAATAGATACATTTTCAAGCACTATTTTTGATGTTATGGATGACTTGCTTATTTAAAGCGAAAAAGCAAGATATGATTTTGATTAACTTAGTAGAAACGTCAATGCTGAGCGAAAAGTACCCATTACTTTTCAACCCCGAGGACATTGTTTCATTCTCTATGAGGGGGACTTTGGGACTGTAAAACGGCTCGTGAGGAGGTGTGAGAGAATATAATTATACAGTGGAAGAATACTGCGAGCTCGTGAGGAAGAACAGTAGACTATATCTGCCGATTTAGTATCAAAGAAGTGAAGACAGTAGATAGTTCGGCATTCAAAAATGGCGGCCTGGGGAGTATAAAAGGGTCTGACTTTTGAATGAGACAGCCGGAATAGGCATTCCTAAGAAAGATAAGGCGTACTTTCGAGTGTCCAAAATGAAATGCGTTGAGTACAAAATAATGAGATAAAAGGAAACGTTTTTGCTGCTGAGTATATTGACATACCTTCAGCCTTAAATGCTGCAATGACCCTCCAAGTCTACACCTTGAGGGAGCATACACCACTGGCACTGTCCCAATACACACAGAAACTTGCATAATATATTCCTGCAAAAAACAGTAGATTCTACAGCATTCTGTTAAACTGGCCAACAATAAACTATGACAAAAATGGGGGTGAATGAAGGAAAATAGACTGATCGCTTATTTTCTACCGAGCTCGATAGCTGCAGTCGCTTAAGTGCGGTCATTATCCAGTATTCGGGAGATAGTAGGTTCGAACCCCACTGTCGGCAGCCCTGAAAATGGTTTTCCGTGGTTTCCCATTTTCACACCAGGCAAATGCTGGGGCTGTACCTTAATTAAGGCCACGGCCGCTTCCTTCCCACATCTAGCCCTTCCCTGTCCCATCGTCGCCATAAGACCTATCTGTGTCGGTGCGACGTAAAGCAACTAGCAAAAAAACTAGCTTATTTTCTTGAAGCTCCTTCAATAACTCTACTTTCAGAGGCTACATAAATAATTGTATGTATGTTGAGTCCTCAGTCCGGAGGCTGGTTTGGACCTCAACAGCTCTGCCATCAGCAGTCATTGGTTGCCCAGGCATCACTGACGATGTGTACTAGGGAAATGAGGAGTGAGGTAGTTTCCCGTTGCTTTCATCACTGAGCCAGAAGTTGCTATTACTTATCAGTCTGCCAAGCCCACTGAAATGTACGTACTGGGTGAGTTGGCCGTGTGGTTAGGAGCGTGCAGCTGTAAGCTCGCATTCGGGAGATAGTGGGTTCGAACCCCACTGTCGGCAGCCCTGAAGATGGTTTTCCGTGGTTTCCCATTTTCACACCAGGCAAATGCCGTGGCTGTACCTTAATTAAGATCACGGCCGCTTCCTTCCCATTCCTAGGCCTTTCCTGTCCCATCGACGCCATAAGACCTATCCGTGTCGGTGCGACGAAAAACAACTATGAGCGACATATTCACAGGGACTGGTTGCATAAGGAATGGCATTACTAACATCACTCATACCTCAGTCACTTTCATATTTTCAGAGCCAAGGATGAGACTAAGACAGTCCAATCAAAGTAACAAATTTGTTCTAGCCCATACCAGAAGACACAGTGCACTGTAAACACTAGGTCTTACCTGCAAAGGTATTTATTAGAGACTATGACGTAAAGTTAATAAATAGATTGTGTTCCAGTTTACACTGTTGGGTTCAATTCTTTATATCAAATTGAATGTTTGATAATATCACAGTTTTCAAAAACGGCAAATATACCATACACAACTTTGAACATAGCTGCATTATCATGTTCTATCTGCAGTATTTTATGCTTTCAGATTCATTTAAAAAGATGCTTTCAACTCATGAACGAAGTTAAACATGAATATCTTGAAATGGGAACAAGCTACACAGAGTTTTGTTTTTTCTGAAAAATATTGTTTGTTAGACATGCCCTTTCTGCATCTTGTGATTCATTCATAATATCCCCGAATTATGCGAGAAGATAAAACGTCGTTTGTTGTCCTTACAGCAACCTTTGTTCATCAACGTGTTCAATAATCTTCAGAAACGTTATGAACAATGTGTGGCAAGTGACGGTATACATTTTGAACACGTATTGTATCAACGAAATTAAATTGCGTTGCATTGTCGTTTGTTTTGCCGCAAACGGTACGATTCTGCTCTTTATGTTCACGCTAGAATTTTGTATGTTTTGCATTCAGTAATTCTGTGGAATGGGATCCTAGCGACCACGGGGTCCTTAACTGATTCCTGGTATTGTTTCCGCTTACCTGTGTCAGGATTCTCACTATTCTATCCTCCCACCCATGGTAAACTCTTCTTCTTCTCCGACCCCGACGTTATTAGGTTTTCGAGGCCTAGGGGAGTCTTATTTTTACGCCCTTCATGGACCTTGTCTTTCTTTCTCCGATACTTCTTCCATTTCTTTTTTCTGATTAGTGTGGCCCACTTGTACTTCCTCGTAAAACTTCACCGCTATTCCGTGGAATTCGAAATAGTCTACTAATGGTTTCTTAGAGGCTTTAAATGAAAAAAGCCTGTGGCTTGTGTAGTTCATGAAAAGCCTTTGGTTTGCCACGACGACCATTGCTCAGTCAATAACCTGGAGATATTAAAAGGTCACGACTCATTTGCCGCATTGTTTAACTTCAAGAATGCCAAAGAAATAGCTCACAATAAAATGATGCCTTATTCTTTGCTTTCTTGATTCAACAGCGAAATCTGTGAAGATAAGATTGCTTGATAGCCATTAAATTCGTCGCAGTTCTTTCAAAATTACAGGGGACGTGACAGCTGAGTGGCGTAGCTGCTTGCTTCTCATCAAGGAGGCCACGGTTCGAGTCCTGGGCAATGCATGAGGAGTCATATCCCTGTAGTTGGGATTCCACGTAACACTAGATGTTGGTTCCACTCAATGATCACACCAACAGTCACGTAAAACTACAAGCCTGATTGCTTCTCGCGAGTAACACATTCCACTTACAGGTCGGTTACTGTCTTTGCTGCCTTTGACAAGAGCGGTAACAGCACGACTGGTCTGTAACTGTCAACATCATCCTGTTACATAACCCTACTTCTACTCGTCTGGAAAATTCCGACCGCAGATAATTTATTTATGTTGTGATTTAGAAAGATCGCTAGCTGAGAAACACATTCTTTAGGCATAACTCCAAATATACCATCTGGTCCGAACGAATTCTTGACATCCATAGCTGAAGGAATTGCTGTTTCTTCTTAGTAGAAGATAGGATTTTAACAATCTTCCTACTATTCCAGCAACTACTTAGTTCTGTGGCGGGTATGTCAGGCTGATTTTAGTGAACTATGTTTAACCGAAGGAACAAATGTTCCTCTCCTTTTTGTTTACCAACAACAATCTGGTCTGTTACGTGTCTGACCGATAATTGCAGCTAGTGAGAGAGCGCGCTGATGTCTGTTAACATCCAAAGTACAAGCGTGGACGCGGCTTGCAAAATAAAGGAGCCAACATGTACCGGTACAGTCACTTCAAAGTACTATTGGCATTTATTTATTAGGAGGCTACGAATGCAGAAAATACGTCTCATGCTATGGTGCGTTTGATGTCCGACTCGTCGGCTGAATGGTCAGCGTACTGGCCTTCGGTTCAGAGGGTCCCGAGTTCGATTTCCGAACGGGTCGGGGATTTTTACCTTCATTCGTTAATTCCAATGGCTCGGAGGCTGGGTGTTTGTGCTGTCCCCAACATCCCTGCAAGTCACACACCACATATAACACTATCCTCCACCACAATAACACGCAGTTACCTACATATGGCAGATACCGCCCACCAGTGTTCTGACCATTATGTTAAAATGATTGTGGTGTCCAGTGGACACAGTTGACTTCTATGATACCGTTGACATATCGGATTGCTTCATAATTTTCCTGAATAAATAGGAATCTTTTAAATAGACCTTTCATTCCAGTAGATAGATTAGAATTACTGAACCCTACCTTTACCTCAGCAAGTGACGAAGAACCCTATACGACCCAAGAGACAGATCTCATGAACTTTGCTGATAGGTAAGGAAGGTACGTATCCCTCAATATGGACCTAAAGGGTTCAATATATATATGTATGTGTGTGTGTGTGCATTTGATGCTAATACTATAATATATATGTATGTGTGTGTGTGTGTGTGTGTGTTTGTGCATTTGATGCTAATACTATAATAATATTAACGCCATCTGAAGTGGAACATCCAACGTCAACTTCTTCAGCCACCGTATGGTTGACCAATCAGCGATATTTCTTGAACTACCGTCAAAGTCACCGACCATCACCAGCACAATGTTTTAAATTCTGCAATGTAGAAGAGAATACAGGTTAAAAATCTCTGAAGAGAACTGTTAAGATTGCACTGTAGGTACAAGTTATAAGACAGTGCTTAACGCTGAATTACAGTAGCTTATCACTGTTTTAGACCAGCATCTACCACAATCCTTTCAAGTTCTATTCCATTAATGATTCGCGGCACCATTAGTAATATCTTCCCGTGCCTTATAATAACCCAAGAAATTTAAGGGTACAGTTTAACAAAATGTTCGAGTTCTGTCTCCTTCGTACCAAAAGTTAGGGTATGACTTCCAGTCTCATCCAAAATAATAACTCTGATAGCAATTCACTTTACGCGAACAATGACACTATTATCGCCAAGACAATTTAATAGTGTACTGAGAGGACGCGATTGTGCCTTTCGTTTAATATGTACTGAGGTAACAGATTGTGGCTCGCAGTTTATTTTAAGCAATTTTCATTGTTGCCGCCCGTAAACAATCATGAGATGTGGTGATGGTGGTGGTGATTATTGGTTTAAGAGGAACTAAAAGTGGGCAACCATCCTCTATTAACACAAATCAAAGGGGAACATATGGAAGGGGTCCGACACTTCGGAAATGAACGTATCGGCCAAAGAAAGACAAGGGCCACGAAGGGCATGGAAATGAGACTCCCTAGGTCTCTATAAGTAGCTACTATCGGGGTCGGAAAGAACAAGAGGTGACCAAGGGTGATCGGATAGGATATATGACAATTACAGTAGGAGCCTAGCACGAGTAAGTGGACTCAGCTAAGGGCCCCGTAGTCACCAACCCACACGTCCAAGTTAAGAGCCCCTGAAGCCCCTTTTAGTCTCCTCTTACGATAGGCAGTGGTGTTATTCTGCCGCCCCCACCTACAGAGGGAAAACAATCATGAGACGACTAATGCCAACATGTATAATTTTTATGAAATTACTCATAAGCATTCATCTGTTGCAAAATCCGGCTCCATGGCTAAATGGTTAGCGTGCTGGCATTTGGTCACAGGGGTCCCGGGTTCGATTCCCGGCAGGGTCGGGAATTTTAACATTCATTGGTTAATTTCGCTGGCACGGGGGCTGGGTTTACGTATGTGTCGTCTTCATCATCATTTCATCCTTATCATGACGGACAGGTCGCCTACGGGCGTCAAATCGAAAGACCTGCACTTGGCGAACCGAACATGTCCTCGGACACTCCCGGCGCAAAAAGCCATACGCCATTAGACTTGACTGCTTACTGCACTAATAGCCGGGTACACATATAAACCCGTTTCAAGTAGGCCTATGTGGGTAGTTGTAAGTGCAAGTGAAGTAATTCAGTTCACTGAGTACTTTCCTTGCTGGTTTCTACAGGGCACGTGTTCACCGAGTGCAAGGTTGTCCAGGATTCAGTACCTTCTATAATTGAGAATTTCACTTAATTTCTAGAATAAATTAACTACATGAAATGTTCTGCTCATTTTTGTCTGCGAAACGGCTTATAGATAATCTTTTAATTTAGCTAATGAAATATGTTTTAACGCGTACCGGTACATGTAACGGCCGTTCAACATGAGACTGCACCAGAGCATTTCCAGAACTCTGCTCCCATAGCCAAATAATAATAATAATAATAATAATAATAATAATAATAATATTAATAATAATAATAATAATAATAATAATAATAATAATAATAATAATAATGGCGTGTGGCCTCGTGCAGGTCTTTTGATCTGACGCCGTATAGGCAACCTACACGCCTGTAAGGATGGTTCTTATCTAAGATGAAATCTAAGGCTTCGATCACATTGGAGGGACGCTTGTGCAAGTAATTTGGTGGCGCGCGCGTGCGCAAGCCTGCACATATGAACAAAATCTGCAGGAGAGCGACAGAAACAAGTGGTGACTTGTCCATCACCGCTCACACTGCCCGCCACAAGCAAGTGCACGCTTGCGCAAGCATGATCCGACCCAACTTCGAAACAAAAATATTTGTTTTGTAATTGCAAGCGTTCGTGATCTCAGTTGATTTCTGACCATCGAAGTAGTGACAGTGTAGTGTTATGGAGCTCTTCAGGTGATACACACTTTCGGAAATTAGATTGCCTCCTTATTCTTGGTGTGATTTTGTCCAGTATATAGTAGAAAGTGTCTGGTATCCTTCTGAAGTATTCAAAAAACTTATCAGACTGTCTAAGCAAATCGTTGAATATTCGTGCATACTCTCCATCTTCCTCTTTGTCCAAAAAATACTCGTTCACCCAATCTTCCCTGATTTCCTGCTCATCCAAAAATAAAAACTTTAAAACATTTTCCAAAAAAATATCCTCATCGTCTGACATCTCCATTTCGACTGACTTGTTCATAATAATTAACTTGCACCTGCTTGCATTTAGTGTGAGCACATTGCCGATCACGCCAGCGCATTTAGTGTGAGCACATTGCCGATCACGCCAGCGCATTTAGTGTGAGCACATTGCCGATCACGCCAGCGCATTTAGTGTGAGCACATTGCCGATCACGCCAGCTTGCGCAAGCGTGCCTCCAATGTGATCGAAGCCTAATGCTGAAAACGTCACAAACACCCAGCTACCGAGCCATAGGAATTAACTAATGAAAGTTAAAATCCCTCACCCAACCTGGAATCGAACTCGGGACCTCTTGAACCGAAGTACAGCTTGCTAACCATTTAGATATGGAGCCGGAGAGCCAAACTAATATTTTTTCAGCCAGCCAGACAAAAATCAGCTTTTGTTTCGGAATTAAAACTTTTATAACACAATGATACGATGTTCAACCTAACTTTCGCTAAAAAAAAAAACTTCACTTTTTCACTGTTCTTCAAACAAAGAAAAAACTTATATCCAACCTTAACGCCATGTCATTCATGCATAATAAGTCAATTGCTAATACTTTGAATTAATTATAATGCATGAAAAGTAATAAATACTGTATAAAGTTATTAAACTGTATATGCAAATTAGCTACAAGAGGGGAAATCGTGTAAGTTAACAAAAAAATAGATAATTACTATTCCTTATTTACTACGTACACTTGATGTTCTTTTAACAACACAGGTTTGCAATTAAAATGAAATAATGCATAGCCAGCCTTGCCTCATTAATCACCTACAGAAATTATACGCAAATAAAACTCATCTTGCAGTATTATTTATTTTATGTAAGTTTCCTGTTTTACTCATTAATTCATCCCGTAATGCCATCACGCTCAATACATTCGTAAATCTATATATATAAAACTAGCAAGATACCCGTGCTTCGCTACGGGATTATACTGAAATTTATAACTGAATGCTTAAAGTTTTACATATAATCCGCCGAAATTCGCGATCTGACTCGTTTTCTGAGAGAATCCGCCAAAATTCGCGTTCTCACTCGTTCTCTGAGAGATTACGGCAAAGTTCCTCCCATATTTCAATTATTTTTTTTCCAGCAATCGATTTCGTACTTCCCGGCCTAGGTCCAAGTATTCCACCCGGTCAGTTGGGTCCCTAAATCTTTGCCATCTTTTCCTATAAGCATTTTTAATATGGATCAAATCCTTGTGGAGATCCAGCGTGGTGTCGTCTTTGCTGCCTTGGCGGTACTAAACCCGCGGCCGGACTGCAGTCGTAGTCATTACCCGGCCAGGACCCGTTTCCAGCGTGGTCCGCACATTTTGACGACGGTCCAGAACAATATTATTATTATTATTATTATTATTATTATTATTATTATTATTATTATTATTATTATTATTATTATTATTATTATTGATGTTCAGGACTCCACAGCAAGATGCATGACCGCTACTTGGCGGTAAATTACAGTACATCTGCTGCCATTTTCATTGCTGACTGTGTGACCAGCACCATTGTTGCGCGTATGCAAGTGCGCGGGATTTCTGGCGATACGAATGATACACTTCCGTGCATTATTGACCTTATTATAGAGGTGAACAATTGCACCGTCAATATCATTCCTATCGTTTATTTCAAATGTGTTTAAATTTTATTTATATGCCAGGAGAATCTACTGTAATCTAGGAACGTTCTCCAAAGCAAAAGATGACTCTTGAAAACGAACCCAGAAAAGATTTAAAATGTTCGGTTTATGATCAGAATAAATACATTGAAAATCCACAGCCTGTTCCCAATCATTCTACCGCGTCAGGAATGTAATGAATGAAGCCCCTATCTAGCTGCGAGGATAGGAATTGATTGTGTCGGCTGCCGAAGCCTGTCGCACTCCTCTGGGGCAATGATTAATGAATGACAAATGAAAAGAAATGATATTGAAGAGTGTTGCTGGAATGAATGATGACAGGGAAAACCGGAGTACCCGGAGAAAAACCTATCCCGCCTCCGATTTGTCCAGCACAAATCTCACATGGAGAGACCGGGATTTGAACCACGGAACCCAGCGGCGAGAGGCTGCTGCCTGAACCACAGGGGCTCCTATTAAGTACATTATGAACAGTAAAATCAATTGGTTTCAACTCCTTTTTCATCCCAACGCCGTTAAGTTGATTCCTCCCCCCCCCCCTCTCTCTCTCTCTCTCTCCCAAAAAAGTAAGGCGTGTTTCTTTATGTTTAAAGGAGATTCCAAATATCAATGTTCACGTCTGTTACCTTCAGTTTTGAGATGTAAGTACCCCATAAAAAATTAACTTTTCTCACTTCTTTTCACAATCCCCCACACCCAAATTTTCGGCAAAAAATTCTTGTTTCTTTAATAATAAAGGATCTACTAAATAACAATTATCACGACTCTAGCATTTTCAATTTTTTGAGATATGTGACCTCATAAAAGGAATTCAACTCCTTTTCACTCCCGCCCCCAAGATGATTTTCGCACACCCCTCCCCCCAAACGTGTTATTCTTTGTTTTCAAAGGAGATCCAAATGCCGATGTTCACGCCTGTGGCAACTTTAGTTTTCATTAGATGTAAGTATCCTCATACAATTAATTCAATTAATGTTTCAATTCTTTCACCTCCCACCCCCTTCCCACCCTTCATTGGATTTTCCAAGAATATGTTTCTTTTCTCTTGAAGCAGATTCCAAATACCAAATTTCACATCTGTAACATCTTCAGTTTTTGAGAAATCAGCATCCTAATTAAAAGAATTCAACCCCAATTTCAGTCACTTTTACCCCCACCCACCCAAGTGGCTTTACCGAAAACAAATACACGTAGAAATTCTCATTTTAAAATTTCACCCCCTTTTTTAGTTAGTGAGCTCAACTAGGGTTTTAAACTTCTAAGTATAAGTTTCAAGGAGTGCAAGTGTCTGCCCACACATAATTTCCGTTTTGGGACCAGTAACATTAACATGTGGTGTTTTTTTTTGTTTTTTTTTTTCGTCCTACAAAGGCCTGCTGGAATGAGTATTCAATACTCCTGCAAAATGCAATCATGTATATTAAGTGGTCAGACTGCTGAGAGTTTAAGACAGTGAATTCTGTTTAATGTAGGTTGTGCCTCGAGAGGCCTGGAAAGTGTACATTTTCGTGAGCAGAGATGCTCGGGTTGTAAATGTAGAAGGTTGCTTCTAAATACCAATTTTTACATCTGTAAACTTTTAAAGTTTTGAGATATAGATACACTCATTTTAAAATAACAGCCCCCCTTTTCACCCCCTTAAGGAATATCCAAAAATTCTCTCTTAGCGAGCACCTACATCTTAATATGAGTATATCCCCAAAATTTCATTTCTTTATGTCCAGTAGTTTTGGCTCGGCGATACAGTATATCTCATAAACGTAAAATATTACAGACGTAAAAATTGGTATTTGGAATCTCCAGTAAAAGTAAAGAACCATTTAAAAATAAGGAAACACGTATTTTTTTGTTTTCAGAAATCCCAATAGGAGGGTTGAAAAAGGGTGAAAAAGGGGTTGAATGCCTTTAATCAGGATACCGGTACTTATATCCCAGAAACTGAAGATATTACACACTTGAAAATTGGTACTTTTGAACCCTTTTAAAAATAAATATACACGTTAATTTTTTGTTTTTGGAAAATCCAATGAATGGGAGGGTGAAAAGGGGGGTGAAACTTTAAAATGAGTGCATCTATATCTCAAAACATTTAAAGTTTGCACATGTAAAAATTGTTATTTAGAATCTTCATTAAAAATAAAGAAACACTAACTTTTTGTTTTCGGAAAATCCCAATAGGAGGGGTGAAAAGGGGTGAAATTAGGGTTGAATGCCTTTAATGAGGATACTTATATCTCAGAAACTGTAGATATTACAGACCTAAAAATTGGTGTTTGGGATCTCCTTTAAAAATGAAGAAACACGTATTTTTTCTTTATGGAAAATCCAATTAATGGGGGGTGAAAAGGGGGTGAATTTTTAAAATGAGTGTATCTATATCTAAAAACATTTGAAGTTTATAGATGTAAAAATTGGTATTTAGAATCTCCTTTAAAAATAAAGAGACACGATTCTTTTGTTTTCGGAAAATTCCAATAGGAAGGGTGGAAAAGGGTGAGAAATGGGTTGAATGCCTTTAGAGAGAGAGATTTATTAAAGAAATAAATCATCCGTCCTCCAATGAGGGTGACCATTTGGATCCGGAATACATTTTCAATTTCAATGGTTTAAAAATATCAAAAGATGAACATTTAAACGTTAATGCTGTTATCTTCTTTTTTTTCCACGGTTAGTGGGGGAGGAATGTAACTCACGTTCTCAGGTATAGGTGGAAATGAATGATTTGCAGCGAGTCCCTCAGTATCTGTATTACTATTTTTTCTAACTCGCAGAATGGAACTTTCAAATTTTGAAGGAAGTTCGATGTCTGACTAGGGAGGGTGCCTCTTGCTCCGGAAAGCAGGCCTGTGACAATCCACCGATCAATAGGTATTTTATACTTAGATGAAAGGTAAGGCAAGCACGGAACATAAATAGCTTGCTTTTCTAGGTCCACATCCCGAGCCTGATTAAGGTCTCTTTCAAAGCGAATGGTGGGATCTAAGACCATCGCTTTCATGTCCTCTCTGTTGATGGCTACGATGTCCGCCCTCCGATTAGAGTCATCAGTAGAGATGCAGTGAACCTCCTCGTGCACCTCCCATCCACGCTGTCTCAAGCCTCGAGCTACTTATATTTCAGAACCTGAAGATATTACAGACCTAAAAATTGGCGTTTGGGATCTCCTTTAAAAATAAACAAACACGTACTTTTTGTTTTTGGAAAATCCAATTAATGGGGGGGGGATGAAAAGGGGATTAATATTTAAAATGAGTGTATCAATATCTCAAAACTTTTAAAGTTTATAGATGTAAAAATTGGTATTTAGAATCTCTTTTAAAAATAAAGGAACAAGTATTTTTTTTTTGTTTTCGGAAAATCCCAATGGGAATGGTGGAAAAGGGTGAAAAACGGTTGAGTGCCTTTAATGAGGATACTTATATTTCGGATCCTGAAGATATTACAGACCTGAAAATTGGTATTTGGGATCTACTTTAAAAATAAAGAAACGGGTATCTTTTCCGTTTTTGGATAAATCAAATAAGCGGGGTGAAAAGGGGAAAATGAGTGTGTCTACATCTTAAAACTGTAAAAGTTTACAGATGTAAAAATTGTTATTTAGAATCTCCTTTAAACATAAAGGAACACGTATTTTTTTCTGTAAATCCCAATAGGAGGGGTGTAAAAGGGTGAATAATGGGTTGAATGCCTTTAATGAGGATACATATATCTCAGAAACTGAAGATATTACAGAACTGAAAATTTGTATATGCAATCTCCTTTAAAAACAAAGAAACACATATTTTTTGTTTTTGGAAAATCCAATTAATGGCGGTTAAACAGCAGTGACAAATTGAGGTAAATTTTTCGAAAGACTATATCTACAAAATATCTGAAACGTAAAATGTTACACACGAAAAAGGTCGGTGTTTGGAATTTCCTGTAAATGTAAAGAAACATAGGTGATTTGTTTTTGGAAACTCCACTTAAGGGAAAATAAAAAGGGGTGAAATTTTAAAAAGAGATTTTATACAGTATACCTCAAAAAACTTAACATGTTACAGAAGTGAAAAGAGGTATTTTTATCTCTATTAAAAATAAAGGTATTTTCAGTTTTCGGAAATACCACTTGGGTAAAAGTGACTGAAAATTGTGTTGATGTATTTTAATTAGGCTACTGATATCTCAAAAATTAAGATGTTACAGACGTGAAATTTGATATTTGGAATCTGCTTTAAAAGTAAAGAAACACGTATTCCCGGAAAATCCAATTGGGGGGGGGGGAGCATTGAAAATATATTGACTTAATTGTATTAGAATACATACATCTAATAAAAACTAAAGTTGTTACAGACGTGAAAATTGGTTTTTGTATCTCCTTTAAAAACAAAGAAAAAGGCGTTTCGGGGGAAAACATCTTGGGGGGCGGGAGTTAAAAGAAGATGAATTCCTTTCATAAGGACACATAAATAAAAAACTGAAGAAGTTAGAGTCGTGATAATTGGTATTTGAAGATCCTTTTCTATTAAAGAAACAAGTATTTTTTGCCGGAAAATTCACTTGGCGGGTGGGGGGTGAAAGGAAGTGAAAAAGTGATTTATTTTTATGGGGATACTTATATCTCAAAACTGAATGTAATAGACGTGAATATTGGTGTTTGGAATATTTAAACATAAAGAAACACTCCTTCTTTTAATTTTTTTTTGGGGGGGGGTAAATATACTTAACGGCGGTGGGGTGTAAAAGGAGGTGAGACCAATTGATTTTACTGTTCATAATGTACTTATAAGGAGCCTCCGTTGTTCAGGCGGCAGCGCGCCGGCCTCTCACAACTGGGTTCCGTGGTTCAAATCCCGGTCACTCCATGTGATATTCGTGCTGGACAAAACGGAGGAAGGACAGGTTTTTCTCCGGATACTCCGGCTTTCCCTGTCATCATTCATTCCAGCAACACTGTCCAATATTTAATTTCATTTGTCATTCATCGATCATTGCCCCGGAAAAGTGCTTCGGCAGCCGGCACAATTCCTATTGTCGCCGCTAGATGGGGGTTTTATTCATTCCACTCCTGACCCTGTAGAATGACTGGAAACAGGCTGTAGATTTCCGATGTACTTATGCTGATCATAACCCGATCATTTTTAACCTTTCCTCGGGTCGTTTTCAACAGCCATCTTTTC
The DNA here is from genome assembly GCF_040414725.1 of Anabrus simplex. Taxonomy (NCBI): domain Eukaryota; kingdom Metazoa; phylum Arthropoda; class Insecta; order Orthoptera; family Tettigoniidae; genus Anabrus; species Anabrus simplex. Next base: position 357,869,633 of record NC_090265.1, read on the forward strand.
CTTCGGAGAACGTTCTTAGATTACAGTAGAATCTCCTGGCATATAGATAAAAATTTAAACATATTTGAAATAAACGATAGGAATGCGATTGACCGTCAAATTGTTCACCTGTATAATAAGGTCAATAATGCACGGAACTATGTCATTCGTTGTGACGTACCCACTCAGGCCACGGATGTGTGACAGTATTATAACGTGGCTGTCCACTTTAATAGTAATATAAATAAATGATATCTCATTGTTTCTCAATAAACAATATCCCATGGGCGCCAGCCTTCAAGCTTATCACTTGAACACGATAGTTGATAATTAATAATAATAATAATAATAATAATAATAATAATAATAATACGTCATGAGTATCAAAAAACTCCCAGGGGTAGGGTGACGGGACACTAACCATTAAGTACACTAATTTGGAATTTAATGATCATTAATAATCATTTCATAAATTACAAATTAAAACAGCTATTCATTAGGATGAAAAACGTGACGTAACGGCGTATTAACGAAATCTGAACTTACGGAAGCAAAAGAAAAATTGAATGAAATTAACTCTAAGAAGCTCTCCTCCCCTATACTAGTCAAAACCTGTCTCCCGTTGACTTTACCTCTCGTCATTGAGATAACAGATCCCAATGAGAGTAACTTTTGAGCAGAATACTACTCGGATGCGAAGTGAACTAAGTTAAAATCTTCTCCGATGTGCAGACGTCGAATCGTCGTAAGAGTGTCTTCCAAGAGTACGAGTACCAGTGTGAATCTGAATGCGAGTAAGAATGTCCGAATGCGAGTCTCCTCTCCAGCTCTTGTCGGCGGGTATATAGCCGTCAAAAGTCTCCCTCCATCAGACATATCACATGGTCCAGTAAGATTCGGGGTCTCATCCCTTCTCCTATGTATTGTTAGGAATCCATCACGTTACTTCATTACGTCCATTCACATAGGCTGAACTTTCCCGCTGAAATATAGCGTCAGGTAGCTAAGTTCGAACAGTCGGCGTTCGTAATGTTTCAACTGTCTCTTCAGAAGGTGGAGAGGGTAAGGTCTCTCGTAACCTTGATGACGTACTTTTCCTGGAAATGGGCTGAAATTAGCCTGCTGGCTCTGATCACCTCACAACGGCTATTGGAAAATTTACTGCAAGCTATTAATATGAATGATGTTGAAATACTTTACCCAATATGTGGTTCGTTCAGAATACGTTATAGCCGCGACACAAAGAAATGAAATGATGTGAAATGGATGATTAAAATCCTATATATACATATTAATTTAAAAATGACCTATCAGTGATTAAATATATACATCTTATCAATTAATTATATAGTTCAATAATGAATACATGCAGTGATGTCCCAAACATCACTTCGTATCGCCAGACATCCCGCACACTTGCCTAAGCGCGACATTGGTGCTGGTCACATTTTCAACAATGACAATGGTAGCAGATGTAATTTACCGCCAAGTAACGGTTTTGCATCTTACTGTGGGATCCAGAACATCTAATAATAATAATAATAATAATAATAATAATAATAATAATAATAATAATAATAATAATAATAATAATAATAATAATGTTCTGGACCGTCGCCAAATGTGCGGACGGCGCTGGAAACGAGTCCTGGACGGGTAATGACTAAGAATGCAGTCCGGCCGCGGGTTCAGTACCGCCAAGGCACCCAACACGACACCACGCCAGATCTCCTGAAGGATTTGATCCATATTAAAAATGCTTATAGGAAAACATGGCAAAGATTTACGGACCCAACTGATCGGGTAAAATACCTGGACCTAGCCCGTGAAGTACGAAATCGATTGCTGGAAAGAAAGATTGAAAAATGGGAGGAAACTTACTGTATTCTATTAGAAAACCAGTCAGATCGCGAATTTTGGCTGATTCTCGCAGAAAACGAGTCATATCGCTAATTTCGGCAGATTATGTATCTAAAACAATAAGCATTCAATTATAAATTTCAGTATAATACCGTAGCAAAGCACGGGTATCTTGCTAGTCTATAACTACCAGGTGGCTCACGGACGCCGTACTTTCGACTTATAAATGTCCCGCATGCATAACTGATGTGTGGGGTGTCTACCAACTGATTTTAACAGGGGAACTACTGCCAGCGGGCAGGTCACGTCAGAATATGAAGAGAGAAACAGAGTCACAATTGCAGCATGTTACTCAGCGTTGCCGGTCGAATGCACCCCTTGCATTAGTAAACATCGTTTTCGACCGCATAGTTCTAGGCTGGTGTATGCTACAGCCGCACTATATTTGCTGTCTGCATATCGACAGTAGCTAGTGTGATCAGCAGCGGTGAATACACAGACATTATTTTAATCTGGACAATCTGGTCGGAATTTAACAGAAGCTCCAAACAGACGTATGCCTTCTACATACGTACTTCACCGAACAGTATTAGTTTTTGTTTCATACATGCAACTCTTCCATCGAGTGGAATGTCTGCACGTGTCTAAATAAATAAGTTATTAGATTTCCTTTTCTACATCTTTCGCGTGTCTACAAACAGTAGCGGCGGTTAGGAGGTGGGGTGAGGAGGGACAGTCGCTCCCACCTGCACTTTGTAGAGTAAATATGACATTTATTCCATTTTAGCCAGCTGGAACTAGGAATTATTTTAAAAAAGCTATTTGTACAAGCCTTGTTGTCTTATATGCTAAAACTTTCCTTTATTGTATAGCGCTACGGCAAGTAGTGGAGACGTTGCATGTGCTGTGAGGAAGGTTAGTAGGGGTACAAATTTTTGCCGAGGTCGTGGCCACGGAGTTATAATTCTTATGCTTGCCGCGCGCATTTGTCAGTCTGGCAGTCTCTTTATTGTCTGTTAGGTTCTTAGTGTATATTCAAATACTAAATGATTATTAATTTCATAATCATGCCGTACATCTATGTAATTGTACAGGGCGATCTGGCCGTGGGGTTACGGGCGCGCAGTTGTGATCTTGCACTCGGGAGATAGTGGTTTCGAATCCCATTGTCGACACCACTGAAGATGGTTTTCCGTGGTATCCCATTTTCCTACCAGGCAAACGCTGAGGTTGTACCTTAATTAAGGCCACGGTCGCTTCCTTCACATAAGTTCTATCTGTGTCGGTGCGACATAAAGTCAATTGTAAAAACAGATATATTTAATTGTAATTGTAATTTCAACGCGATAGAATTCCAACTTTACATTCACCGGACTAAATTATTTCGTTTGTATTATGCTTTTTTACAAGTAAATGTAATTAATCAGCCCCGTGGATTAGGCCTATTCGTAATAATAGTCTTTTTGAGATTTTGATTCAATGCTGTATAATAAAATTTTCACCAGGTCTCACGAACATAGTACGAGGCATTTACTTAATAAATAACATAACACAAAGAAATAACTTAGGAACGTTGGTATTACCTCCTGCTGAAATACGATTACAACTGGATATATATATATATATTTACAATTGGCTTTACGTCGCACCGACATAGATAGGCTTTATGGCGACGATGAGACAGAAAAGGGCTACGCGTGAAAAGTAAGCGACCGTAGCCTTAAATAAGGTACAGCCCCAGCACTTGCCTGGTGTGAAAATGGGAAACCACGGACAACCATCTTCAGGGTTGCTGACAGTGGGATTCGAAACTACTATCTCACGAGTGCAAACTCAGAGCTGCACGCCCATAACCCCACCGCCACCTCGCCCGGTATAATTACATAGAAGTACGGCATGATTATGCAATTAAAAATAATTTAGTATTTGAATACTCACTAAGAAACTAACAGACACTAAAGAGACTGCCAGTCTGATGAATGCGCGCGACAAGTGAGTGGCCACGACCTCGGCAAACAATATATACCCCTACTACCCTTCCTCACAGCACAGGCAAAGTCTCCATCATTTGCCGTAGTGCTATACAAATTGGTTAGCGGCGACGAACAGCATTTTGTGCGTATTTCCGTCATTAATTATGTTAATAATTAAAGAAAATAAACGAAGGAATTAGCAGATAAGGTAACAAGATTTGTACAAACAGCTTTTAAAAATAATTCCTAGTTCCAGCTGGCTAAAGTAGAATGAAAATGTAATGTGTACTCCACAAAGTGGAGGGGGTGGGAGCGACTGTCCCTCCTCGCCGCACCCCCTAATCACCGCTACTGTTTGTAGACACGCCAAAGATGTAGAAAAAGAAATCTTATAACTTATTTATTTAGACACGTGCAGACATTTCACTCGATGGAAGAGTTGCATGTATGAAACAAAAACTAATACTGTTCGGTGAAGTACGTATGTAGAAGGCATACGTCTGTTTGGAGCTTCTGTTGCATTCCGACCAGATTGTCCAGATTAAAATAATGTCTGTGTATTCATCGCTGCTGATCACACTAACTACTGCCGATATGCAGACAGCAAATATAGTGCGGCTGTAGCATACACCAGCCTAGAACTATGCGGTCGAAAACGATGTTTACTAATGCAAGGGGTGCATTCCACCGACAGCGCTGAGTAACATGCTGCGAGTGGCTCACGACGCCGTACTTTCTACTTATAAATGCCCCGCATGTATAACTGATGTGTGGGGTGTCTACCAACTGATTTTAACAGGGGAACTACTGCCAGCGGGCAGGTTACGTCAGAATATCAAGAGATAAGAAACGGAGTTCCGCTCGCAGCATGTTACTCAGCGCTACTGGTCTTATGCACCCCTTGCATTAGTAAACATCGTTTTTGACCGCATAGTTCTAGGCTGGTGTGTGGTACAACCGCACTATATTTGCTGTCTGCATATCGGCAATGGCTAGTGTGATCAGCAGCGGTGAATACACAGACATTATTTTAAGCTGGACAACCTGGTCGGAGTGCAATAGAAACTCAAACAGACTTATGTCTTCTACACACGTATTTCGTCGAACAGTATCAGTTTTTATTCCATGCAATCAACTATTTTATCGAGTTGAATGTCTACACGTATATAAATTAATGAGTTATTAGATTTCATTTACAGCATCTTTGGCGTAATTGCATAAGTATGCCGTACATCTATGTATTTGCACCAGGCGAGCTGGCCGTGGGGTTACGGGCGCGCAGCTGTGAGTTTGCATTGGGAGATAGTAGTTTCGAATCCCACTCTGCCACGAAGTTTGAAAAGTGGTACGAGGGCTGGAACGGGGTCCACTCAGTCTCGGGAGGTCAACTGAGTAGAGGTGGGTTCGATTCCCACCTCAGCCATCCTGGAAGTGGTTTTCCGTGGTTTCCCACTTCTCCTCCAGGCAAATGCCGGGATGGTACCTAACTTAAGGCCACGGCCGCTTCCTTCCCTCTTCCTTGTCTATCACTTCCAATCTTCCCATCCCCCACCAACGCCCCTGTTCAGCATAGCAGGTGAGGCCGCCTCCCAGTTGTATCCCCGACCCAATGTCTCACACTCCAGGACACTTCCCTTGAGGTGGTAGAGGTGGGATCCCTCGCTGAGTCCGAGGTAAAAGCCAACCCTGGACGGTAAACAGATTAAGAAAGAAGAAGAAGAAAGTAAAGTTGGTATTATCTCGCGTTGATATTACAATTACAATTAAATATATCCTTTTTACAATTGACTTTACGTCGTACCGACATAGATAGAACTTATGGGAAGGAAGCGGCTGTGGCCTTAATTAAGGTACAGCATCAGCATTTGCCTGGTAGGAAAATGGGAAACCACGGAAAACTAGCTTCAGGTCTGTCGACAATGGGACCCGAAACCACTATCTCCCGAGTGCAAGCTTACAGCTGCGCGCCCGTAACCCCACGGCCAGCTGGCCCGATACAATTACATAGATGTACGGCATGATTGTGCAATTAACAATCATTTAGTATTTGAACACACACTAAGAAACTAACAGACAATAAAGAGTCTGCCAGACTTATTAATGCGCGCGGCAAGCGAGTGAATTATAACTCTGTCGCCACGACCTCGGCAAAAAATATGTACCCCTACTATCCTTCCTCAGAGCACATGCAAAGTCTCTACTACTTGCCGTAGCGCTATACAATAAAGGGGAAGATTTAGCATATAAGACAACAAGGCTTGTACAAATAGCTTTTTTTTAAAATAATTCCTAGTCCCAGCTGGCTAAAGTGGAATAAAATGTAATATTTACTCTACAAAGTGGGGGTGGGAGCGACTGTCCCTCCTCACCCCACTCCCTAACCGCCGCTACTGTTTTTAGACACGCCAAAGATGCAGTAAATGAAATCTAATAACTTATTAATTTATATACATGTAGACATTCAACTCGATAAAGAGTTGATTGTATGGAACAAAAACTACTACTGTTCGGCGAAATATGTGTGTAGAAGGCATACGTCTGTTTGGAGTTTCTAATGCACTCCGACCAGGTTGTCCAGCTGAAAATGATGTCAGTGTATTCACCGCTGCTGATCACACTAGCCATTGCCGATATGCAGACAGCAAATATAGCGCGGTTGTACCACACACAAGCCTAGAACTATGCGGTCGAAAACGATGTTTACTAATGCAAGGGGTGCATTAGACCAGTAGCGCTGAGTAACATGCTGCGAGCGGAACTCCGTTTTTTATCTCTTCATATTCTGACGTAACCTGCCGGCTGGCAGTAGTTCCCCTGCGAAAATAAGCTGGTAGACATCCCATTCATCATTTGTCATTGCGAGGCATTTATAAGTAGAAAGTACGGCGTTCGAGAGCCACCTGGTATAAAATAACTTGTCCTGACTGACTGACTGACTGACTGACTGACTGACTGACTGACTGACTGACTGATTCATCACCACCGAGCCAAAACTACTGGACATAAAGAAATGAAATTTTGGGAATATATTTATATTAGGATGTAGGTGCTCGCTAAGAGAGGATTTTTGGATATTCCGTCGCTAAGGGGGCGAAAAGGGGGCTGAAATTTTAAAATGAGTGTATCTATATCTCAAAACATTAAAAGTTTACAGATGTAAAAATTGGTATTTAGAATCTCCTTTAAAAATAAAGGAACACGTATTGTTTTGTTTTCTGTAAATCCCAATAGGAGGGATGTAAAAGGATGAATGATGGGGTGAATGCCTTTAATGAGCATACATATATCTCAAAAACTGAAGATATTACAGGACTGAAAATTTGTATATGGGATCTCCTTTAAAAATAAAGGAACGCGTATTGCACCCGCCCCCTCCCTAAATGGCACCGGCATGGAATCTACAGGGTCGCACACGGGTCATGAAGTATGAAATAAATAGGCGCTGAACTAAAGTAAACTTAAAGGCGTACAGGGGAGGAGAAGCGGGGCATACATAACTAAAATGAGAACACATTAAAATTAAAATATTTAACTCACAAACCGGTTTATTCAACCTTAATGATGATGGGAAATGGCGCACTAAATAACACTAATGAGTTACATTAAAATTTATAAATGTTTGTTGCGGTTTGTTAGGTGGGCATCTGCCCGTTATACTTGATAGAAACGAGTACGTTTATCGCGAAGCGATGTATCGTGACATATAGCGAATGGTAATTTTATCATAACACTGAGGCTATATTATCACCAACACATAAAACTAACGTGCACCCGACAACACGTCCGAGCAATCCCTATTCTAATGAAGACCTAGATTACCCAATGAAATGACGTAAAAGAAAAAATACACACATATGATACAACACCTGGGTTCGAACCGAACCTCGCGATTATACACATCGCCAAGCTGATGGACAGAACCACCACTGGCCTTATGTACAACCACACATGACATAACACATAAATAATACATGATGTGCAACAAAATACGTAAAAGCCACTTTGATCTTTCTTCTGACGCTGTAGGCCTCCAATGCCTACGTTGAGCATCGAACTGACAACCTCTTGCGATGAAGGCAGGGTCCTGTAATCCCTATCTATATTATACTCGAGCAATTAACAATGATTCATTGGCAAACATTATCATTATCGGCCGGGTCGTTTGTTAATTATTACACTGCTCTGCCGTGTTAGGTAAATCACATTATTTTGCCGTTCAAAGAAGCCAACTTCTCTTTAACAGCAATGTCGCTCCTTCCTCAGCTTACGGAACGCCAACACACACAAAAAGAAACACAACTGGAGCAGGGTCAGATGAAATGCTCCCCCTTCCACACGCGGTCGACAACCCACCATTAACAGGCGTAACATTTCCTTTCAAAAGGAAACAGTAACACTTCACTCGGAAGTACATCTACAATAAACTGCAGTCTGAAAGACTCGCGCAAATCACCTTGAATTCAACACATATTTACCCAACAGTATCACGTCACTATCACAACGCGACTCCGGTATTACAATGGTAATCTTTGCCCGATTGTTGTTATTATTATTATTATTATTATTATTATTATTATTATTATTATTATTATTATTATTATTATTATTCCTGCCGTCCTACATGGCTTACCCGCGACATTACTTATACATGGTCATCGTGCGGAATCTACTCAGCAATTACAACACAATTAAGTGCTCGCTCGGCAATTAACATCAGATTACTGACTGCTAATTAATCGATGGTCAGCACATGGCCACTTTATCGTCACACGGCAATACATTCATTAATTACTTAATATCCACACGGAATGATATTTGACACACGCATTATGATCACTTCCTGATAAATTTAATCACATAATCAATTTAATCTTATCACTTCCTATCTAAGTATTTCAAAGGGTGGAGATTTTGTGGCTGTCAGTTCGGCCGCTGAGCCTCGTAGTTACGTGCCTTACACACTGTAGTACTTACCGTTTTACTTGCCATACACTTATCAAATTAATGATTACTCTAATAACTACTCTCACTGCACTCCCCTCAACCAATTAATCCTGGTCTTCTGACGCAAATAAACAAACAGAATCTCCCAAGAAAGAAATAATTGAATGAATCTCTATCCCATGCAAAGCTAAAGTATTATATTCCCTAAATTATTTACAATCAATTACTCAGACCTGTCGCCGGTTTCCTAAACTAAGAATTAATAACTACGCGCCCATTCCGGCGCTCTATTTCAATAGGACTACATCTTTAATCTCTTATAGCGTCAGTTTACAATAAATATTCCCATCCCTCTATGCATGCCAGTTAATAAGACTTCGTACTCATCTCTATCACATGATGACACCTTCGTCAGCTCAGGAGGTCCATCCTGAGCTTACTCCTCCTCCATGGGCACCACGGTGATTACTTTCATCTCCATTCCATCTTGAAGTTGAAGATGCATTGTTCGATGCTGGTGGAGCCGCTGGCAATTAATCCTGTACACACACAACGTCACTGTTTAATTCACACTCCGGTTAACAGCGTTCAATGTGAACGTCCGGTCACGATCTCGTAAGCGACTACGTAAGATTATTGTACTATCGTAATGCTAATAATATTACTTTACACATCACGGTTTTCTAAAAAGTTAACACTGGCGTCACAGAGATCAAAACTATACACTGTTTATGCAAATTGTATTATTTCACTTAAAATGGGAGTTAACTTCACTTGAACAAAGAACTAACGAGGGCTTAACCGAGCATAGCTTCGCCGTCGATGAGCCGCTAACCCCGAATGACGCTTGTCCCTTACTGCAGTAGTTTTTACAAGGGAGCGATACCCCTTCCACTAATTTGCGTAGCGCCTATTCCCGGCGTACTCGAGGTATGATAGTACGGTTAATCGGTGACCAGTATTTAGTTGATGCGATTGAGACATAACCACTCAATTATCCTTCGGTGAATCTCCTTAAATTAATTAAAATCTCTCCTGCTCCCCCCACCCAGCTTGGTGAACTCCCTTTCTCGAGGAGGTGTCGTGAGAATAAACAGATGGCCCAGTACTTTTCCACGCAGAAACCACACAGTATTCTTTTTTCTTCTGAAAGTTATCAAGGAAGAGGGCAATAACACTCTAAATAAATGTCCCAGTGACATTTATCCCTTTTAAATCGGGAGACGACTGCATAATTTGAGTTTCATTAATTTTCTAGATCGTAGGTAATTAAGTTGGCTAGTCCGAGTCCAAGATGGCTCCTATATTTCGTTTCGAAAAAGTTGGTTTCCCCTCATTCTGTGAGTCTTGAGGAGGGATGTCTTCTCTCGAGTGATGTCACAGGGAATCCCCATTCATAACCCCTCCCGGGTCTAAGTTGGCTTAGCTTCATCTGCGGGCCTCCGCCACACAAAGGACAATACTGCGCAATAAGTTGCAGACAAAGAAATCTCGTAGAATAATTTTTTTAAGACACAATTTATCTATCTCAATGATATGAATATTAATTAGTTTCGGCATGACCTCTATTAATGATATGAATATTAATCGGTTTCAGCATTCTTCCCTTAAATAGCATTGCGTGCGTAATTACGAAGATCAATATCAACCAAAGGTCCTTGGATCATGCCCCTGTCGGGTTCAGTATATTTTTGTTTTTGGAAAATCTAATTAATAGCGGTCAAACAGGAGTGACAAATTGGGATGAATTTTTTGAAAGACTATATCTACAGAATATCTGAGAAACGTAAAATGTTACAGACATAGAAAGTGAGTATTCGGAATCTCCTGTAAATTTAAGGAAACATTGGTGATTTGTTTTTGGAAACTCCACTTAAGGGTAACTAAAAAGGGGTGAAATTTTAAAATGAGAATTTCTACAGTATATCTCAAAAACTTAACATGTTATAGAAGTGAAAAATGGTACTTTTTATCTCTATTAGAAATAAAGAAACGTGTGGAGGCGGGGGGGGGGCGTAAAAGTGACTAAAAATGGTGTTGATGTCTTTTAATTAGGCTACTGATATCTCAAAAATTAAGATGTTACAGACGTGAAATTTGATATTTGGAACCTGCTATAAAATTAAAGAAACACGTATTCACGGAAAATCCAGTGGAGGGGTGGGTGCGCTGAAAGAATTGAAAAATTAATTGACTTAATTTTATGAGAATACATACATCTAATAAAAACTAAAGTTGTTATAGACGTGAGAATTGGTATTTTGATCTCCTTTAAAACAAAGAAAAACGCGTTTTGGGGTGGGGAAACCATCTTGGGAGGCGGGAGTGAAAAGGAGTTGAATTCCTTTCATAAGGACACATAAATCAAAAACTGAAGAAGATAGAGTCATGATAATTGGTATTTAGAAGATCCTTTACTATTAAAGAAACAGGTATTTTTGCCGGAAAATTCACTTAGGGAGGGGGGGAAGGAGTGTGAAAGGAAGTAAAAAATAAAGTGAATTATTTTATGGAGATACTTATATCTCAAAACTGAAGGTAATGGACGTGAGCATTGGTGTTAGGAATCTCCTTTAAACCTAAAGAAACACGCCTTCTTTTACTTTTTGGGAGGTGGGAAATAAACTTAACGGTGGTGAGGTGTAAAAGGAGGTGAGACCAATTGATTTTACTGTTCATAATATACTTATAAGGAACCTCCCTTGCTCAGGCGGCCTCTCACAGCTGGGTTCCGTGGTTCAAATCCCGGTCACTACATGTGACATTCGTGCTGGACAAAACGGAGGCGGGACAGGTTTTTCTCCAGATACTCCGGTTTTCCCTGTCATCATTCATTCCAGCAAAAATGTCCAATATCATTTCATTTCATTTCTCATTCATTAATAATTGCCCCAGAGGAGTGCTTCGGCAGCCGGCACAATTCCTGTTGTCGCCGCCAGATGGGGGTTTTATTCATTCAATTCCTAACCCTGTCGAATGACTGGAAACAGGCTGTAGATTTTCAATGTACTTATTCTGATCATAAACCGATAATTTTTAATCTTTCCTGGGTTCGTTTTCAACAGCCATCTTTTCCTTCGGAGGACGTTCTTAGATTACAGTATTCTCCTGGCATATAGATAAAAATTTAAACATATTTGAAATAAACGATAGGAATGAGATTGACCGTCAAATTGTTCACCTCTATAATAAGGTCAATAATGCACGGAAGTATGTCATTCGCATCGCCAGAAATCCCGCACACTTGCCTACGCGCGACAATGGTGCTGGTCACATTGTCAATAATGACGATGGCAGCAGATGTCATTTACCACCAAGTAGCGATCTTACATCTTGCTGTGGGTTCCAGAACATCTATAATAATAATAATAATAATAATAATATGCGGACCACGCTGGAAACGGGTCCTGGACGGGCAATGACTAAGAATGCAGTCCGGCCGCGGGTTCAGTACCACCAAGGCACCCAACACGACACCACGCCGGATCACCTGAAGGATTTGATCCATATTAAAAATGCTTATAGGAAAACATGGCAAAGATTTATGGACCCAACTGACCCGGTGGAATACGTGGACCTACCCCGTGAAGTACGGAAACGATTGCTGGAAAGAAAGATTGAAACATGGGAGGAAACTTGCCGTAATCTATTAGAAAACCAGTCAGATCGCGAATTTTGGCGAATTCTCGCAGAAAACTAGTCAGATCTCGAATTTCAGCGGATTATATATCTAAAACAATAAGCATTCAATTATAAATTTCGGTACCGGTATAATACCACAGCGAAGCACGGGTATCTGGCTAGTCTATATATAGAATAGAATAGAACATCTCTTTATTGCCCACCCTAGTATACACCATCGGCTTACAGGCAATAAAGACAGCGAAACCCGCAGAAACAAAAAAACAAAATTTTAAACAATATCTACTCTATGTCTCTTAAAACTACTTAACTACATACCCTAACTAATTCGGTGGCGCTGCACAGGCGGATCACCAGACCATGAGCTGCGCCACCCTTCACTAAAACTAATATTCTACTAACTACAACTAACTAACAAAAGGAAAAAAAGAGACAACTGGCTGTTCGCGGTATCCCCTGGTAATGAGGGAACCCCTTCCATCCATGATACCACTATCAGCCACACCCATGGGTCAGATGTCATCCCCACCTAAACCTCGTTGGCAATGTGCTTCCTTCCCATTCTTTGCGTGTCGAATCGCAGAGGTGGATACCAGACTGAACTTGTCAACAGCTCTACAGTTTCTTTTTCATCTTATTTACGTCTCTTATGCTAAACAACCACTAACTAATTACACATTTATACCATTTTTTCAACTCATCCTCGTCCCTATCTAACTATTTCAACTCTCTTCTTAATACTAATATCTACAATCCTTTTCTGTCACTACATTAACTGAAACATCACACTTTCGACAACGTAATACAATCTACTTTCAATATCTACATTTTTAATAATACATTCTTTCCCAGTATATTCAGATCTCCTCTTATTTTTTATTTTTATTTTTACATTATATATAAATTAGTCGAATTATTTGTATTTGTATAAATGTATATATATGCCAAAAAATATAAAGGTGTTACAAACGTGAAAACTGGTATTCGGAATCTCCTTTAAAAATAAAGAAGCACCCATTTTCGGTGAGAGGAAACCACCTTAACGGGCGGGGGTGGAGTGAAAAAGGAGTTGAATACTTTTCATGAGGATACTTATATCCCAAAAATTGAACATGTTACAGACATGAAACATTGTACTTGGAATTTTCTTTCAAAGTAAAGAAACACATAATCTTTCGTCTTTGGAAAATCCACTTAATGGGCGGGGAATTGACTGAAAAATTAGTTGAATTCTTTGTATGAGGATACATATATCTCAAACACTAAAGATGTTACAGACGTGAAAATTAGTATTTGGAATCTCCTTTAAAAATAAGGAAACACTTATTCTTTGGTTTTCGGGAAAAGCCCCTAACGGGGGTGGGGGGATGAAAGAATTGAAAAATTAGTTGAATTATTTGTATGAGAATGTATATATACACACCAACAATTTAAAGATGTTACAAACGTGAAACTAGTATTTGTAATCTCTTTTAAAAATAAAGAGACACGCATTTGGAAGAAGGAATCAACTAGGTAGGGTGGGGGGTGAAAACGGAGATGAATTCCTTTTACGAGGTTAGATATATCTCAAAATCTGAAGATGTTACAGTCGTGATAATTGGTATTTGGAAGCGCTTTTAAAGAAACGGGTACTGTTTGTTTTTAGAAAATTCACTTGAGTGGGGAGTGTGAAATGAAGTAAAAAGAATTGAATTCTTTTTCGGGAGAAACTGATATCTTAAAACTGAAGGTTACAGACGTGGAAATTAGTATTTGGAATTTCCTTTAAAAATAAAGAAACACGCATTTTTGGGTGGGGGAAACCAACGTAACTGGGGGGTGTGGAACAAAAAAGGAGTTGAATTACTTTCATAAAGATACTTATATCTCAAAACTAAACATGTTACAGACATGAAAATCCACTTAAGGGGGGGATGAATTAACTGGAAAATTAGTTGATTTCTTTGTATGAGTATTCTTATATCTAAAAAAAAACTAAAGATGTTGCCGACGTGAAAATTAGTATTTGGTATTCCTTTAAAAATAAACACGCATCCTTTGGGAGGGGGGGAATGAACTTGGGGTCGGGGGCGGTGAAAAAGGAGTTTAATTCCTTTTTATGAGGATACATATATCTCAAAACTGAAGACGTTACATTCGTGATAATTGTCATTTGGAAACTCCTTTATAAATTATGAAACAAGTTTTTTTGGTTTTCGGAAAATTCACTTAAGGGGGAGGGTGAAAGGAAGTGAAAACTTTAATTCTTTTTCTGGAGAAACTTGTATCTCAAATAGTTAAAGTTACACACGTGAAAATTTGTATTTGGAATCACCTTAAAAAATAAAGAAGCACGCATTTTTGGACGGGGGAGGGGGATCAACTTAACGGGCTGGGGTGAAAAAGGGGTTGAATTCCTTTTATGAGGATACTTACATCTCAAAAACTGAACATGTTAGGGGCATGAACATTTTTATTTGGAATATTATTTCTTAAAGTAAAGAAACAACCGTTCTTTTGTATTCGGAAAATCCACTTAAGGGGGGGGGGTGAATGAATCGAAAAATTACTTGAATTCTCTGTGTGAGGATACTTATATCTCAAAACTTAAATTTTGTTAAAACGTGAAAATTGGTATTTGGAATCTCTTTCAATAATGAAGGAACACGCGCTTTTGGGGAGGGGGAATCCTCTTAACGGGTATGAAGGGGGATGAAAAAGGAATTGAATTCCTTTTATGTGTACACTTATATCTCAAAAACTGAAGATGTTACGGACGTGAACATTAGTATTTGGAATCTCCTTTAAAAATGAAGAAACACTCATTTTTTTTATTTTTTCGGAAAAACGGCATAAGGAGTGTGGGGTTGAAAATATGTAAATAAGGAGTTGAAATATGTTTATGAGGGTACTTTATCGTAAAAACTGAAGCTGTTACAGACTTGAAAGTTGGTATTTTGAATTTTCTTTCAAAATAAAGAAACACAAATTTTTGTTTTCAGAAAGTCCACTTAAGGCGGGAGAGGGGTGGAAAGGAGTGAAGAAGTAGAAGTTGAATTATTCTTATGAGTATACATTTATCTAAAAAACATGAAGGTGTTACGTACGGACATGAAAACTGGTATTTTTAATGTCCTTTAAAAGTAATGAAACACGTACTTTTTATGGTTTTCGGAAAATCTAGTTAAGGCACTGAAAATAATTGGATAAGCGGGTGAATTTTTAAAATGTATATCGGTATATCTACATTGCATATAAAAAACTTAACATGTTAGAGACAAGAAACTTGGTATTTGGAAAGTCCTTTAAAAATACAGGAACCTGTACGTTTTTTTTTCGGAGAAAGCACTTAACAGGGGATGAAAAGAAGTGAAAAATAGTTGAATTACTTTTAATGAAGATACTTATATCTTAAAAACTGAAGATGTCACAGACGTGAAAATTGATATTTGCAATCTCCTTTAAAAATAAACATTTATTTTTCTTTTCGGAAAATACACTTGGATTTAGGTGGGGGAATTACTGATCAAGGGGTTGAATTTATGAGGATACTTATGTATATCTCAAAAACTGAAGATGTTACAGATGTGGGAATAGGTATTTGGAATCTTCTTTAAAAATAAATAAACATGTATTTATTTTTTCGATTTCAGAGAAGGCTCTTTCTCTCATGTACAGTTCTATGTCGCATGGTCGTCTTAACCCCAAAAGTTAATACCACAAACATGTTTTACAAAGAATTTCTGGGGTAAATGAAACTCAGTTTTGTGGTTGTATATACTTTAGGAATTTTCAGATATTGTCTTAGTACAAAGCTGAGGAACTAATTCATTGATCAAATTACGAAATCCACGCGAGCGAAGCCGCGGGTATTTGCTAGTCTATATACATAAAATAACTTGTCCTGACTGACTGACTGACTGACTGACTGACTGACTGACTGACTGACTGACTGACTGACTGACTGACTGACTGACTGACTGACTGACTGACTGACTGACTGACTGACAGATTCATCATCGCCGAGCCAAAACTACTGGACATAATGAAATGAAATGTTCTTTATATTACAATGTACGTGCTCGCTTAGGCAGGATTTTTGGATATTCCGTCGTTAAGGGGGTTAAAAGAGGGGTGGATTTTTAAAATGAGTGTATCTATATCTCAAAACTTTCAAAGTTTAGAGATGTAAAAATTGGCATTTAGAATCTCCTTTAAAAATAAAGAAACGTATTATTTTGTTTTCGAAAAATCCCAATAGGAGGGGTGAAAAACGGTGAAAAATGGGCTGAATGCCTTTAATGAGGCTAATTATATTTCAGAAACTGAAGATATTACAGACATGAAAATTGGTATTTGGGATCTCCTTTAAAAATAAAGTTCCACGTATTTTTGTCTTTGGAAAATCCAAATAGTGGGGGATGTGAAAGGGGGGGGGTGGATTTTTAAAATGAGTGTATCCATATCTCAAAACTTTAAAGGTTGACAGATGTAAAAATTGATACTTAGAATCTCCTTTAAAAATAAGGAACACGTACTTTTTGGTTTTCTGTAAATCCAAATAGGAGGGGTGAAATATTGTAAATAAGGGGTTGAATGCCTTTAATGAGGATAGTTATATCTCAGAAACTGAAGATATTACAGACCTGAAAATTGCTATATGGAATCTCCTTTAAAAATGAAGAAACTCGTATTTTTTGTTATTGGAAAATCCAATTAATGGGGATTAAACAGGAGTGACAAATTGGGGTGAAATTTTAGAAAGACTATATCTAGTGTATATCTCAGAAACGTAAAATGTTACAGACGTAAAAACTGATATTTGGAATCTCCTGTTAAAGTAAAGAAACATAGGTGATTTGTTCTTGGAAACTCCACTTAAGGGGAACTAAAAAGGGGGTGAAATTTTAAAATGAGTATTTCTACAGTATATCTCAAAAAACTTAACATGTTACACAAGTGAAAAATGTTACTTTCTATCTCTATTAAAAATAAAGAAACGCGTATTTTTGTTTTCGGAAGAACCACTTGGGTGAGGGTAAAAGTAATCGAAAATGGGGTTTAATTATTGTAATTAGGGTACTGATATCTCAAAAACTGACGATGTTACAGACGTGAAATTTGGTATTTGGAATCTGCTTTAAAAGTAAAGAAACACATATTCTCAGAAAATCCAATGAATGGAGGGGGGGGGGGTGAAAGAATTGAAAAATCAATTGAATTAATTGTATGAGGATACATACATCTAACAGAAAAAAAGTTGTTACAGACGTGAGAATTGCTGTTTAGAGCATCTTTAAAAACAAAGAAAAAAGCATTTTGAGAGGGGGGAATCATCTTGGGGGGCGGGAGTGAAAACTAGGTGAGTTCCTTTCATGAGGACACATATCTCAATAACTGAAGATGTTAGAGTCGAGATGATTGGTATTTAGATCTTTTACTATAAAGAAACAAGTATTTTTTGCCGGAAAATTCACTTAAGGGTGGGGGAGTGTGAAAGGAAGTGAAAAATGTGAATTATCTTTATGGGGGTACATATATCTTAAAACTGAAGGTAACAGACGTGAGCATTGATATTTGGAATGTCCTTTAAATATAAACGAACACGCCTTCTTTTGGGGGGGGGGTAATCAACTTAACGGCAGTGTGGTGAAAAATGAGGTGAGACCAATTGATTTTACTGTTCACAATGTACTTATAAGGAGCCTCCGTGGCTCAGACGGCAGTGCGCCGGCCTCTCACAACTGAGTTCCGGGGTTCAAAGTCCGGTCACTCCATGTGAAGTTTGTGCTGGACAAAGCGGAGGCGGGACAGTTTTTTCTCGGGGTACTCCGGTTTTCCCCGTCATCATTCATTCCAGCAACACTCTCCGTATCATTTCATTTCATTTGTCATTCATTAACCATTGACCCAGAGGAGTGCGACAGGCTTCGGCAGCCGGGCACAATTCCTATCCTCGCCACTGGATGGGGCTTCATTCATTACATTCCTGACGCGGTAGAATGATTGGGAACAGGCTGTGGATTTTCAATGTACTTATTCTGATCATAACCCGATCATTTTTAATCTTTCCTAGGTTTGTTTTCAAGAGCCGTCTTTTCCTTTGGAGAACGTCTTAGATTACAGTAGATTCTCCTGGCATGTAAATAAGAATGTAAACGCATTTGAAATAAACGGTAGGAATGAGATTTACCGTACAATTGTTCACCTCTATATTAAGGTCAATAATGCACGGAAATATGCCATTCGAATCTCCAGAAATCCCGCGCACTTGCCTACGCGCGACAATGGTGCTGGTCACATAGTCAGCAATGACAATGGCAACAGATATAATTTACCGCCAAGTAGGGGTCCATAACATCAATAATAATAATAATAATAATAATAATAATAATAATAATAATAATAATAAACGGGTCCTGAACGAGTAATGACTAGGAATGCAGGCCGGCCGAAGGGTTCAGTACCGCCAAGGCACCCAACACGACACCACGCCTTATCTCCTCAAGGTTTTGATCCATTAAAAATGTCTATAGGAAAATATGGCAAAGATTTAGAGACCCAACTGATCGGTTGGAATACCTAGACCTAGCCCGGGAAGTACGAAACCAATTTCTGGAAAGAAAGATTGAAAATTGGAGGGACTTTGCCGTAATCTCTCAGAAAACGAGTCAGATCACGAATTTTAGCGGATTCTCTCAGAAAAGGAGTCAGATAGCGAATTTCGGCGGACTATATATAAAACGTTAAGCGTTCAATTATGAATTTCAGTATAATACCGTAGCGAAGCACGGGCATCTTGCTAGTAGAATATAAACTAATATCAAAACATGTTGAGTGGCCTTGTAAATGTATGACAGGTCGCAGTTAAAATCTCCACTAATACAGGTGGGATTAATGGAAAATCGTATCGATGTTCATATTCGGAGTAGAACTCTAGATCCTGCGGCTAATGATCGCTAGATCGATGCTAATGTCTAGGGAAATAGTTGAAATCACGTAATCCTAATTGGGTTCGATTATCGATATCATTATGGAAGAGAGAAGAGAAGAGAAGAGAAGAGAAGAGAAGAGAAGAGAAGAGAAGAGAAGAGAAGAGAAGAGAAGAGAAGAGAAGAGAACAGAACAGAACAGAACAGAACAGAACAGAACAGAACAGAACAGAACAGAAGACGGCTAATGTCCTGCGATCGGTCATCTCGTTGTTTACAATATTCTTCAAGCCACTGCTTATTACAAACACGTACATCAGTACAGATACCACATTTAAACAGGTTATGAAATAATCTAATACAGACATTGTTCCCGACTCCTACCAAGAGGGGATTATAGATCAAGAAAGTGGTGGTAGCGTTTAACCGTATTCGCCAATACATGAACAAGAGAGGGGAGAAAGGGAAGTAAGTGAAGGAAGAGAGTAAGAGAGAAGAGTGACATGGCGTCTCAACAAGGTCGTCGTTCGAATCCCCACGAAATCATGTTGAATTTTTAATTGAAAGTTAACGTCCCTGTGGTTTGGTTTCCTGTAAAACTGGAGATCCTAAGATCATGATGCCAACAGTCAACGTAAAACTGCAAGGTTTATTTGTACTGAGTTGACAGGTTATGGCATGACCTATCAACTACTGCCATCGAAAAAATGTGACTTCTATTCAAGTCTGAATACTTAATAAACGACTGTCTATACTATATTTCTTTGAAATGAACATTCGACACTTTTCTTAGTATGTTCCA
Source organism: Anabrus simplex (assembly GCF_040414725.1). Classification (NCBI taxonomy): domain Eukaryota; kingdom Metazoa; phylum Arthropoda; class Insecta; order Orthoptera; family Tettigoniidae; genus Anabrus; species Anabrus simplex. Next base: position 357,889,747 of record NC_090265.1, read on the forward strand.
GAAATCTTTCTTGTTTTGTTTTTTTGTTTTCTTATAAGTTGCTTTACGTCGCACTAACACAGGTAGGTCTTATCGCAACGATGGGATAGGAAAGGGCTATGAGTTATAAGGAAGCGGTCACAGCCTTCATTAAAGAACAGTCGTGGCATTTGCTTTATGTGAAAATGGGGAATGAAAATCACCTTCAGGGGTTCGAACGCACTATGTCTCGAATGCAAGTTCACAGCTGCGTGCCCCTCTCGTATGCGGCCAACTCTCTCGGTTCCAGAAATCTATAAACAAAACTTTATACGAGGGTCGAAACGTACATTTACTTGTTCCTTTGCTCAGAAGAAAAGAAAGGAGTTTGCTCCAACTTACGTAACCAACAATTTGTAATCACACCAATAAATTGCGTGCAGGTGCTCAAGCCGATAAACAAGTAGGACGGCTCCGAGACAATTGCAGAATGGCGAAGTTTTTGAATGAGTGATTTTGGCAGGAGGTCGACAAAATGTTCCATTTTCTACAGTTAAAGATATGGAACCGGTCAACATTCACATTCACAGAAGGATTGCGAGAAACTGAAATAGTTCCAACAAATGTGGAAGTGGCACTGTGCATTTGAAGAAGGTCGAAGAACGAAACACGAAGTGTGAAGTGGATACTCATTTCCATCGATCCCACCGAACTCCACCCCCACCCGGACAGCGTGGGGAGATTGTATAGGGGTGATCAATAAATACAATAGTTTCCGCCTAGTAATAGTTTTCATAACCGTCAACTGACATCTTTGTTACAACTTAGTACATTACGGTTGTATACCTAGAACAAGCTCTGTACTCGTATCTCCCGAATGGTGTATTTTCTTCATGTACGTTGTAACAGGAAAGGCCCGTACTTTATGCTTGAAAAGCATGAGATGGTACGCAGGGCGTGTACGGTACATTAAATTGGAGTGGTACAGAGAGAGTGAAAATATTTGCTTTGAATGAAGTTCAAAAAAAATTTTTAAACTGTTTTCTTTATTGTGAAAATTCAAGTTCATATCACCTCAGTGCAGGAGATGATGGATTGGTCATGCGGCTGGCGATGTCCCGCGTTGCTCCGCTACTCCTCTCGTCCTCACCATGGATCAGTTCTCGGCACCATGGAACCACGTCCACTCCAACGAGGGAAGCTCTACAAGTTCTAAAGTTCTAGAAATTCTTGAAGTTGTTGAAGATCTTGGAGGTCTGGGAATTTGGTTCGCCAAGATCACTCACTTCGAAGGATGGCGCGAACACACGCATTTAAGCCCTTGTATATATTGGACGTATTGGTCAGGTGTAATTTCTGAACTCACTTTAATCATTCACATGAACCCAAAAATAACCAAACCCCATGGCACTATAGCCCTTTTGAAGGGCCTTGGCCTACCAAGCGACCGCTGCTCAGCCCGAAGGCCTGCAGATTACGAGGTGTCGTGTGGTCAGCACGACGAATCCTCTCGGCCGTTATTCTTGGCTTTCTAGACCGGGGCCGCTATATCACCGTCAGATAGCTCCTCAATTCTAATCACGTAGGCTGAGTGTACCTCGCACCAGCCCTCAGGTCCAGGTAAAAATCCCTGACCTGGCCGGGAATCGAACCGGGGGCCTCCGGGTAAGAGGCAGGCACGCTACCCCTTCACCACGGGGCCGGCCTTTCACATGAAAGGACAAAAAAAAGAAAAGATGCCGCATCGAATGTCAATGGAATCGACACAAATGTTTTAAGGCTAATAAAATAGTCACTTGAGAGAATAAAAAATTAACTTTACGCATTATTTTTAACGTACGTGACAGTTGGCACAAATTATGATATTGTTCACAAATAGTTCACTTACGCTTTTAACGTTCGAAGAATATAACACAATTATTTGTATTCTACTGCTTTATGATTGTTTTGCATGTATTTACAAAGTTTATTTAGCACTGTGATAGCACTATGAATAGCAATTACTTCACTTTCGTAGAAGAAGTTAAATTCTTTACATGTGAAATTAATTCTGTTCACACGCACTGTTATATGACAAGAAGTAGCACTATTAGACTATTAACGCAGTAGTGAAATTATTCCCGTTCACTCACACTGTCAAGTTTATGTTCAAACATGAATAATAACACTTGTAAGGCTTTATAATACTTTGATAGTAGAGGAGCTGTGGCGATTCTAAATACACAAAGTCAGCACTTTTTCTGCTGCGTCAGCACCGAGGTCATTGACCAATAGTAGTGTACCTAGGTCGGTTCCGACTCCGCGGTCATTCCCTAGTACAGTAGCTGGGCAATGACAATTTGCGGATTTTGCATAACAGAGCGAGCCTAACGTCACAGTCGCTATCTTGAGGGGCCTAACCTTACTTTAACGGCTAGTTGCCCTTCCCGACGCCTAAGAGAGCGAGCCTAATCTCACATCGGCCATCTTGAAGGGACTATCCTTAGTTTACGGCAAGATGCCCTTCCCGACTCCAATTGCATAAGATGGCGGCTATACACAGCTGTTTATGAGACGGTCTAGGGGTGCTTGCGCAAGATAGCGGCTGCTCTTATGAGACGGCCTAGGGACGCTTGCGCAAGATGGCGGCTATACACGGTTTATTATGGTGAAAGATGCCGTTCATGGGCGCTTGCGCAAGATGGCACCTGTTCTTATGAGATGGCCTAGGGGCGATTGTACAAGATGGCGGCTATACATAGCCTCTTATGTAGAAAGATGACGGCCATGGGCGATGGCGCAAGATGGCGGCTATACGCGGCTTCTTATGGTGAAAGATGCCGGCCATAGGCGATTGTACAAGATGACGGCTGTACATGGGCTCTTATGGAGAAAGATGACAGCCATGTGCGATTGCGCAAGATGGCGGCAGTGAGGTTAGCGATGTTCTGTTGTTTAAAATTCCACGCCCACGTGGTAAAGATGACAGCTGTCATTATGATAGGTGTCAAAAAAGCACCTGGCCAAGCACAAGGCTTTATTTTAAATTCCGCACCACTACGTGCATAAGGTGGTAGCAATGATGTTTAGCGCCGTGAAGATGGCAGCAGTGAGGTTAGCAATGCTCTATTGTCTTTAAAAGTAAGGTTAGGGTCCGTTAAGCACTTGGCCAAGCACGTGACTTTGTTTACAAACAAGAGCACGTGCTTGTGACGCCACGGTCGCGTGGTATGCTGCGTCAGCACACGATGTATAAAATCCACCCCCAGGTCGTTAGAACTTGTCAAAAGCACGTAGATTTTAAATTCCGCGCTCTACGTCGAACCGGCACACATAGGTCTTATGGCACCGATGGAATAGTAAAGGGCTAGGAGTGGGAAGGAAGCGACCATGAGCTTAATTAAGCTACAGTCACACAATTTGCCTTGTGTGAAAACGGAAAACCACGGAAAACCATCTTCAGGGCTGCCAACAGTGGGGCTCAAACCCACTATCTCCCGGATGCAAGCTCACAGCTGCTCGCCCATAACCACACGGCCAACTTGCCCGGTAGGTAAATTTTAATTCTTCTTTAGTATTAGTCACCTCCTCTATCTGGACATTATCCTTATAACCAATAATTTTAAATACTGCTGACTGAATACTTCTGCCTTTTGAAGATCTTAGCCTACACACTAGCCTTGTTCATTAATGATTTCTGGAATGTTCTTCTTGGAAAATGTTTCCAGTACGCTTCCATTTTTCACTAAAATTTGTATGACTGCCAATTATGCTTGCTATCATGTTATCCTTAGCTGACTTCTTTGCGAGATTCAATTTCCTAGTAGGTTCCTTCAATTTCTCCTCACTCTCACAAACATTTCTAACTCTATTTCTTTACTTCTCTGTTATAATATTGTGGGTCTTTACCATTCCTTATCAATTTTAAAGGCTCAAACCTGTTTTCACATTCCTCAACACATGCTTTAAACCCATCCCAGAGTATGTTTACATTTTTATTTACCGTTTCCCACCGATCATAGTTACTTTTCAAAAACTCCCTCATGCCTGTTTTATCAGCCATATGGTACTGCCTAATAATCCTAATTTCAAGACCTTCCTTTCTATCACATTTATTTTTAACTACGACAAAAACAGCTTCGTGATCACTAATACTATCTATTACTTCGGTTTCCCTATAGAACTCATCTGGTTTTACCAGCACTACGTCCAGTATATTCTTCCCACTTTCTGAATCAGCTGTCCTTCCCATCTTAACTTATTTGCCATTTGTTGGTCAAGCTTCCTGTCGTTAGCATTACCTTCCCATTTGACGTTTGGTAAATTGAGGTCCCCCGCTGCAGTCACGTTCCTTTCCATAACGTTCACCATAGCTGATTATCTTATCGAATAATTCCGCATCAGCGTCAACGCTACCATTTTCCGGTCTGAAGGCCTACACTCCAATGACATCAAGTTGCCTATTATCTTTAGAGAGAAGCCTTAGACCTAGAATTTCATGTTTGTCATCTTTAACTTTCTCGTAGCTTACAAATTCTTATTTCATCGGAATAAATAAATACTCCCCCTCCTACCATTCCTATCCTATCTCTACGATACACACTCCTGTTCCATGAGAACATTTCTGCAGCCATTATATCATTTCTCAGGCATGATTCAACTCCTTATACAATATCTGGTACGTACACATCTATTAAATTACTTAAATTCTATTCGCTCCTACATACTTTTCCACTAATGACAATCCCTGCTTCCTTAAACTTCCCCGTGGTGCATAGATACAGATGGTTTAATTAAAAATTTAACGGAAAATCAGAGAAGATAATCCGAAGTGGAGGATAAATAATAATAATAATAATAATAATAATAATAATAATAATAATAATAATAATAATAATAATAATAATAATAATAATAATAATAATACAAATGTGGCACTAAGTTGGAAGATGGGTGTAGGTAGGACTTATCAAGATGCTGTCAAGAGTTTAAAATAAACTACAGCAATTTACCCTACAGCGGACTGAGTGGCTCAGACGCTTGAGGCGCTGGCCTTCAGATACCAACTTGGCAGGTTCGATCCTGGCTCAATCCGGTGGTATTTGAAGGTGCTCAGATACGTGAGCCTCGTGTCGGTACATTTTCTAGCACGTAAAGGAACTCCTGCGGGACTAAAGTCCGGCACATCGGTGTCTCCGCAAACCGTAATTATAGTTAGTGGGACGTAGAAAGTAGCATTATTGTATTATTTGCTACTTAATTCCCCGAATGGCAACATGTTTCTCTGCGTTGAACATGGAACGTTTGGAAGTGATGCCATCTTTGGAGGAACTAATTTACTACCAAGGAAGAAGGGACAGCTGGAGACAATTTTATTCGTGGAAAACCATTTTGTTGTGAGTTGACGCCTCTGCAAACTTTGTTGTGCATTGAGAGGGAGGTAAGAAACTAATATGGAAACGGATATTGTATTTGTAATTACATTTATTGGTGGTGCTTTTAAGATATAATTATCCTGATTATTAAAATATAGGCTGCTTGTGGTCGTTAATGTTTAAGAATTTCCCCTTATTTTCTTGACACGGCATAAGCCCAGAAGCCTATATCATGTCTATAAGTACGGGCCGTGAAAGCATCAATGGCAACAAAGTCTTACTTCCTTCCACTCTCAGTTGCTTAAATGACATGCATGAGTACCTGTATTTCAACCATTTCAAATGGTATTTCTGGATTGTATATAAGAAATAATAATGATTAAATCCTTGTCAATAATTAAACAAACAGATGTGATCTGTCAAGAATAAATGCACTATGGTCATTCATGGTATGTAGGTCTGTACATACGTCACCACGTATAAATTATGTTAATAATCGATATCAAAATATAAACTTCAGTTACGTTCGAAATATTCTGACCCCTTCCCATCATCAAATGGTAGCCTATTATTTTACGGCCAATCAACTCTGGAGAAGCATTGTCAAAGATTTTCTATAGCTCTCGTAACTCATTTTTTCGAGGAAATCTCCTTAGGCGAACAAATCAATTTTGGTTCAATGTTGCAGATATGCTATACAAAGCATCTAAGGGTCATTTCTGCTACTTTTTCACAAAGAACAACGGAGAGATTAGTCAGTTAAACTTATTCTGCTCGCGGTAGTGGTAGTGAATTTCGTTTTATCGGGGAAAAGCAACAAAGTCTCAAGCGGCCCATCAAATGCATTACGGGATGCCTAACGGAGCCGGTAAGAAGGTGCTTGGTTCATGCGGAAGGACGTGGGCTCGATTTCCCTTTAGGAAACATAAAAATGTACACCAAGGGGCTAAGGCGACCGGGAATAGACCTAACAGTTCTATGCCACTTAGTGCCGAAGTTAGGGATAGTAAAAGCCTTTACCTTTCACTCCTCCAAGGGTCTGCATGACATGATTTGCTTTCGCCATATGCATTAAGCGTGTGAAAGAAAGAAACTGGATTCTTCGAAGAGTGAGGGCAATGGACAAAGGAAAGACAATGCATGGTGCCTAAATGAATGACTGTTTGGGTCATGTGACACCACTGCCATCTGGAAGAGAACAGAACGAAAAGGAAAGCAAACTAATCTCCATACGGGCCATGAAGGCCCTTGGAGGAGTGTAAGGTAAAGGCTTCCACTGTCCGTAACCTCGGCACAGAGTGGGATAGAGTGGTCATCTCTATGCCCGAGAGTCTTTGCCGACAGGAGCTGACCTGGTACATATATTTCGTGTACACTGAGTGAACCTCTAGGCCATGTGCGCCTCCAGAAGTGTAATTTTTCGTTTTTTAACTTGCCTACTTTCTTACAGGGAATCGAACCCACGTTCTTCCAGGTGAACCGAGCACGCATTTACTGCCTCGGCCAGGCAACCACCAACAGAAGAGAATAAGTCTTGAGTAACAGAAGGAACTAGAAGTCCGTCACCGTATGTAAACTAATTTAAAGTTGGTTGGAAACGTGGAGACTTAAATGGCTTCGTCGCGTCTTATGCAATATAGTAGTTCGAGACCTCGATACCGATATTGTAGTTTACTTCCAGAAGCTAGTCAGTCTAACACGCCTCTTTAATGTATCATTCCTTTTATGTCATATGATTGCTTGTTTATCTGCACTCTTTATAAAGTTTGCCGAACGATACACGAGCCAATACAAGTTAGCTGCTACCTGCTGTCCTTCATGGTCAGTCGTTGAAAACTAGATTCAGAAAACATTTCGCTCTCGATTCCTCCTTATACAATTTTATCTGATCGATCGTGTATCCAATTAGAGCCAGATTATAAACTTTTCGATAGGACTTGTTTGTTCGTGAAATTGCCCTGTAACTGTGGGATTTGTTTAGAAACTACACCTCCCTGTGCCGCCTGACTGGCGTTAAAATAATAGTTTGCAAGTCTTAGTCAACATGTGATCATATTTGCATAATAATAATTGTTACGGAGTTATCCGTGGAAGGCAGAGGTGAAAGAAGGTGCGGGCTGGAATGGGTCTAAGTACAAAGCTGAAAGATGAATTAAAATTTCAATAAAGGTTATATTTTCAATAGTAGAAAACTTAACAAATTTCACATAGAATTTAAACAAATAACAACAACTCGACCACTATCCACTAATCAGGTACAAGGTATAATTTTACAAACGAACGCCCGAGTTTCGGGGTCTTTACAAGTTCTGAGCTTCGAGCCCCAATTACACAATCCTTTAGCTACTAGCCCAACTTTACCAAGGGACACTCATTTGATCAAAGGGCAGAAAACCCCTTCATTCAAGGAGCACTTGCTCCCACCTAGTAATGTCAAGCGTCCTAGAAGCACCTTTCAAAATACCAGAAAGAGCTGACCCGCTCTCAATCTTTCAAGCCTATTCAAGGCAATACCATACCTTACAACCACTTGCCATCAAGGCACAACTTACAAGAATTAAACAGGGGTATCTCGTACCCAGCCTACAGGGCCTTAAAAGAAAAATAATAGGTTAATTTAAATGGCCCTAAATGAAAAAAGAATGGAGGCGTGTATCAGCACTCCCAAATACACTCTTTAAAACCTAAGAGGCACTAGGCCGATGACACAGGGGCTATTCCCAAACTAGGGAAGTGACTCGTATAAGAAAAATTTTAACACATTAAGGAAGAGTAGAAAATCGGTTACGAAAACGTAGTCACCTCCAATCAAATGAAGGGGAGCTCTAGAGGGTAAAGCACTCTCTATCCCCGAATTAAAGTTAAAGTTAAATGAAGTTTTACAAAGACTGAAAAAGGTTTACATGTTTCAAGAGATAGGTTACATATTAAACGTTTCGGACCTCCCCGCGGTTTAGACTGTTGAGCTAGCGAGAAATAAAGATGTTAAGTGGCCATTACCTTGTAGAAGAGCTGCTGTCGGATGAAAGAGGCGCTTCCCGCCTCCTTCTACACTTCCATACGCTAGGCTACGCTAGCCGTGAAAATCAGCAGTTTTTATACCCTCGGGGAAGATTCGAGACCTTTCATGAATAATTAAGACACACCCACTCAACTTTATTGGCTGGCTAAAAGTTACACATCAAAATTGAAGAAGGACACGATTGGTCAAAAATTAATTACAGAAATTCCGGATTGGCTAAGTTCAAAACTGGCGGAAAGAAAAGATTTATATTGCCAACCCACAAATGAAAAAACGAAATTTAGTTATAGGAAAACTTATGAGTACAAAATATCTTCAAGAGAAGTTTCCTCGCTTCGCACCAGGGTGCATGATCATAGTTTTTTAGTAGAGACATCTATAAGAGAATGTCCACACTTCTTGATTAATGGAAAACAAAATAAGTTGAACTCCACACAGTATTGAAAACTTTGTAATCACAAAATTTATGGTAGTGCCATCTTCTGAGAAAACTTATAAGTTGATACAGATGTTAAAGTTCAGAGTTTCTCCTGTAGAGGAGTACTTAACGGCGGAAAATTCAAATGTGCGGCGTATAGGTGTACCAGCCGGTACAATAATAATAATAATAATAATAGTACCGCGGTAACATCATCTCCGTCCAGTTAAATTTCTCGCCTTTTATAAGGCCATCTATGTTGTTGAACTTGAAGTAATGTAATGCAAGGTACTTGGGTTTGCAACTGTTAGATGTCTCTACCTTCGGCCTAAGTGCCCCCATTGATGGGATTAAGAACAATTAATTCTTAAGGGAAAGTTAATTTTCAGAGGTGGCTAACCTTATTGTTGAAGATTTTTTGTTCTTTTATCAAGGTTGTCAACACTTCCCCCTCCCCTTCCCACAATCTACTGTAGCCTATCAACCTATTATAAATTTTGTGAATATTTTCTCTAGCCAATTAAAATTGGGGGTGTGTACAGGCATCCAGCCTATCTGTAAAGGGCTCTGGAAATTTCTCCTCGAAATGCTATAAAATCTTGCCACTTTAGGGCTGTTTCGTCATCTTCTTCACTCCAGTTGATTGCGTGCGACATGTACTAAAGAGGCAGAGGCCGCAGGTCGGCGTTCGGAAGGCCCAGCATCTCAAGGTAATAGCAGACATTTCTTAACACGTGATAGCTCCGGCAGATAGTTTGTGGGGAAGGTTTCAAACTCCTTTTATTCATGCAAAGTTATAATTTTATGGTTTAAATGTAGATTTTCGGCAAGTCTGAGGACTCTGTTCAAATTCCTGCTGGGAAACATATAATCTAATGGAACAAAGAGTGATTTCCCTCTGTTGATTCCCATTCAACTTGGTATGGGGTTACTAAAGTTTCTAATCATCTAAAAATTTGAACACTCTTTTGTAATTTAAGGTTTCTCATTTAGTCACCTCGGCTTAGTCTCTGTATCTTTGAGCCATAAGCCCACTTAGGGTTTTAAAATATTCTAGTAGGAGTGCAAATGTCTCGCCTCCCAAACTTTTGTTCATGACCAATTGTGTTAAAACTTCTCTTTTTTACATTAAGGGCATTTAGATTGGGCACTCATTGCCACTGTTTATTTTGTAATTGTTTATAGACCCGTGCGTTACAAACTGTCCAGCGATAAATAATAAGCCCACATCAGGGCAAAGAGGTGTAAAATCTTTACTAAGAACAACCTACGGGTTTGTCAAAAATGTCAAAACGCTTTTCAGGCGTTTGCTCTATTAACCAGCGTCTTAGGTCTGACACTAGATTCATCAGAGTGGGATGTGTCAAGCCCTACCCACTGACGCTGGGGTGTATGCAGGTGAAGCCCTTATAAGAGGCACAGTCTGATAACTGTATACGGGAGATAAATCTCCACAATGGAATTATTGCCCGCCTAGCAATTCCGAATGGAAAATTCTAAATTTCCATGGAGGGAATTAGATATTTTTCACCAATAGAGCATGTCAAAAATGTCAAAAACATATCAGATGTAAGGCTTTTCAGGCATTTGCTCTATTAACCAGCGTTTCGTCTTAGGTCTGACACTAGAATCATCAGAGTGTGATGTGTCAGACCCTACCCACTGACGCTGGGATGTATGCAGGTTTTCAGTGCGCTATTAAAAACCTATGCTTCTGGGAGGCTGGACTGCATTAATTTTGGAGTTCAGACTCCTAGGCTACGTAAGTTAGTGGAGCAAGCATGCTCGTATAAAATAGTGTACCTGTTCCAGAGCTATAGTGCTTCTTCTTTGTATGTTATCGTGTTAACAATTCTATCGACTTCTGTACCAGTTTCTGGACTTGAGCGTGAGACATTGTGTCGGGGGATACAACTGGGGAGAATGACCAGTACCTCGCCCAGGTGGCCTCGCCTGCTATGCTGAACAGAGGCCTTGGTGGGGGATGGGAAGATTGGCAGGGATAGACAAGGAAGAGGGAAGGAAGTGGCCGTGGCCTTGAGTTAGGTACCATCCCGGCATTTGCCTGGAGGAGAAGTGGGAAACCACGGAAAGCCACTTCCAGGGTGGCTTAGGTGGGAATCGAACCCACCTCTACTCATTTGACCTCCCAAGGCTGAGTGGACCCCGTTCCAGCCCTCGTACCACTCTTCAAATTTCGTGGCAGAGCTAGGAATCGAACCCGGGCCTCTGGGGCTGGCAGCTACTCACACTAACCACTACACCACAAAGGCGGACATTATTATTATTATTATTATTATTATTATTATTATTATTATTATTATTATTATTATTATTATTATTATTATTATTATTATTATTATTATTATTATTATTATTATTATTATTATTATTATTATACGGTCCCAGCTAACTTTTTGCAAATCTTCATTAAACAACCAGGTTACTAATTCGACCCTACTGGACTGTTCTTAAAGAAAAAAAATTTGTCGGGTGGACACGAAATATACTTCTAGTTGTCTTTAACATGCCTGTGAACATGCGGTGCCAAGAATTTTGACCCTCCCCACCAATCAAAAATCCGTTTCTTGAGCTAAAATTGAGTCCACAAACATGGTGCCAGTACATGAATCTGACATTCTACGTCTGATCCACCAAGTTAGCCGCTTTAATGATATATAATACAACAGTGATTTAATCTGATTGCTTAGCTGAAGAGTCAGAATAGTCGCCTTCTGGACAGAGGGTCATGGGTTTGGATTCTGGATGGACTGGGGATTTTAACCATCCGTTCCACTCTGGCACCGAGTGTTTGTCCGGCTCCGTAGCTAAATGGTTAGCGTGGTAGTTGTTGGTTACAGGGGTCCCGGGTTCGATTCCCGGCAGGGACAGGAATTTTAACCATAATGTGTCGTCTTCATCATCACTTCATCCCCATCACGACGCGTAGGTCGCCTACGGGAGTCAAATCAGAACACCTGTATCTGGCGAGCCGAACTTGTTCTCGGACACTCTCGGCACTAAAAGCCATACGCCATTTGCTTTTTACAGACTGCTGTAATACCTACACAACACACTGCCATACAACTAGGTCACGTCCTCATGTGCGACACAAATGACACTCTTGAGACCACCAGAGAGGGGAGAGAGATTCAAGTCGTAGGACGTCTGTCCCAATTTTAGACCTGTGTAAATTAAAGTTAGAAATTTTAATTCAGGTGGCACGAGAATACGGGTTGTCACGCTGATCGTATTTATTCAACTAAACAGTCTGACTCCCTAATATGAGCCCAAAACCTGCACTCGTCAGATAACAGCTCTCCAAATTAAAAGGGTACCTGGATATGAACGCACTGAAATTGATTTAGCATTTCGTGAGATACTAACATTCCCATACCACCTAATGAGCTGAAAATTGCTATGCAAATTGTAACACTTTTTATCCAATAATGTTGAGAAATTTATGTCTTAATCTCAATATTATGGTAAATTACGGCTTAGACAATAAGCTGCTGAAACACCTGTACGTATGTTATTTGTGTACACTTTGCTCGTAACCCAATGATGCTTTCGAGACTAAACTAGGTGAGTTTATTTAACACATCCATACCTATACCCACTAAGTCATACGTTTTTTAGACGGCTGCCAAACATTCCCTAACTGATCCTGTCTCCTTTCGGAGTACTACCTAATTTATAGATATTCACACGAGAGGAAAAAGGTGTGTACTCTCTTATAAGTAAAATTGTGCACTCTAACCAACATGGATTTTGGATGTTTTGAGTTTGTTTCGTTGTTTGTTTCTTTACCTATTCTATATTCTTTATGACAGAACGTTCTGCATAGATTTTTTTAGAAAATTAGGAAGATCTAGTTTTCGGAGCTTCATTTTAGTATCGTTGCATTTTACTTTGTTATTTTTATTTAAAGTTCTGCTGTGATGTGATTGAAAACATATTTTTAAAGGAATCAAGTTCAATAAACTATGATAAATAAGAAAGCAGTGTTTAATTTAATACTGAATATCCGTGGTCTGACAGACACTATGATACCAATTACGTTACAAAAATGTATGACACCAGCAGAAAGTTGTTTTAGGGAATATTTAACATAAAATCTACACGGTTAATATTTCGGTATGTTTTAGTATTTATAATATGCCATGGTACTTGTGCATTATTCTCCTGCTGTAATGGATCCATTAATACAGCAAGATAATAACATGATAATTACGTGTACCAAATTTCAAAACTGTAGCTGTCATAGTTTCTTAGAAAAATGTAAATTCTCAGCAAAATCAGTAAAATTTTCAGTAAAAAGTATAGATTATCAGTAAGGCATTTGACATCAACGTCACTCACGATATCTTCAGAAAAAAACCTCCTGTTTCTTTAATTTTCGTTCTTCTTTTCCTAATCCTTGATATAGTATGTACACTGACTGAGCAAATATCATGGGATAGCGGAGCACTGATGCGCAGGTGTGTTGTCTGCGCACCACACGCCCCCTGTGCCAGCGGCAGTCGTATAGGAGACCTTGTGAGCAGTGGCTGTGCATGTGACAGGTGTAACATGGAACGTCGTCGTGAGCTGACATCGTTCGAACGGGGTGTAGTGGTCGGTGCCCGACGGGTGGGAAGTGCGATTTCGGAAGTAGTGCGGGAATTCGGCTTGACACGATTAACCGTGTCCAGGGTGTATCGTGAATGGTTGAATGCGGGTGTCACCGTCCACAACAGACGAACGACCGGCCGTCCAGCCACCCTCGATGACCGTGACCGGCGACATCTGAGACGGATTGTCAATAGTGACAGACGGGCAACCGTGCAACAAATCACGGCTCAATTCAACACAGGCCGCACTAGACACGTCTCCCAGTCGACAATCCGTAGGAACAAGGGTTATATGGGGTATGGGAGCCGGCGCCGCACACGGGTGCCACTGTTAACCCAACGTCAGGGCCGATAACCTCGATGTTAGGCCCCTTTAAACAACAAGCATCATCATTTGTCGCCAGTCACCACGGATGGACACTGGAACAATGGCGTAACGTGATATGGTCGGACGAACCACGATTTCAACTTCACCATGCCGATGGGAGGCACCGTGTATGGCGCAGACCACATGAAGCGATGGATCCCGCCTGCCTCGAAGGTGTGGTCCAGGGCGCTGGTGTCTCTGTTATTGTCTGGGTTGCATTTTCCTGGTATGGAATGGGCCTCCTAGTTGCTCTGGAAGAGACTTTGAATGGTACGCGATATGTTGAGCTGCTTGGAGACGATCTCCACCCATTTTTGGCCTTCCTGCTCCCAGACGGTTCTGCGGTGTTTCAAGATGATATGGCGCCGCCACATCGCTCCCACGTCGCCCGGGAATGGTTCCAGGAACATGCAGCGCAGGTCCAACGACTGCCGTGGCCACCCAGGAGTCCCGATATGAATCCTATTGAGCATATCTGGGATGTCCTGGAACCCAGGCTCCGTGCTATGGATCCTGCACCCACGAACAGACCAGCATTGGCGGCCGCTCTGCAAACGATTTGGTGTCAGCTGCGTCCAGAGGACTACGAGGGAGTTGTCGACTCACTTCCACGGCGTCTCACTGTAGTTCGCAGGGCCAGAGGAGGCCCCACACGCTATTAGGTAACTATCCCATGACATTTGTTAAGTCAGTGTATTTCTCTACTCTAGAAGTCACTAAAGTCACTAAAGTGAGATACTATCATTTCCATAATACCTAGTGATTTGAAAATTCCTATGCATATTGTAACTCTTTTTATCCAATAATGTTGAGAAATTTATGTCTTAAACTCAATATTATGGTATATTACGGCTTAGACAATACGCTGCTGAAACACCTGTGCGTATGTTATGCTCATGGCTTACGTACGGGGCGGGTCAATTGCACGGACGACTATAAATCGAATTTAGAAGGCTTTAATTAATCAAAAACCATAAAATCATATAACTTATATTTCGGGAGAATCTAGATTCTATTTACAACTAGCAAATGTACCCGTGCTTCGCTACGGTATTCTACATTGTATCCGAATATCGAAGTAAATACTGTACATGCAGTAAATAAGATTGTTGTAAAATCGCATGTCTCTTAGCGTTATCGGAGAAACAGCTGTTTCCAATGTAAAGTGTTTGTTACGAATTTGTGATATAACGGCAGGCTCACTTGCCTACTGCCAAACACAATCGGGTAGGGGAGTTTTAAACAAAACTGCACGCTCCCTTGCCTTCTGCAAGTCAAATCGAGAAGTGAACTGTTCATTACAATTGTAGGCCTCCCTTATTACTGCCAGTTACACAGAAGTTGGAGAAGGACCCCATTCCTACTGCCACTCAAAGTCGGTTTGGGGAGTACTGTTTACAATAGCAGACACACCCTTTCTCGATCGCTACAAATCGACATCAGTGAATATATATAGATCGACATACGAAAGTATATGCGTGTTTACAATATTGCAGACCTTCATTTACAGATTAACTACTGCTAAACGTACGTCATATCGACAAAGGATTGTGCCATAAGATGCCGGATTTAGTGGCCTAAATGGCTGGTCCTATGATATATCATCTATTCATGGGTCATTTTGAGTTAGAAACGTTGAACAGGGTAAAGATTTTATAAGATTATCTCACATTGCATTACTTTTCGGATAATTATGTGACAGCTACGTACATAGCATTTGGCTCACATATGGCTACTGGGTGGGCCAATTTTCGTGAAGAGTTTGATGATCCAATATTTCCTATAAGTGATTGAAAGTATGAATTATGCATGTGAAAATCCAAATTTACTAAACGTCGATTAATAGAGAAAAATCAAACGTAAAAGGGATGCAGATACGACAAAAAGTCATAAGACCAAGGTTGTAGATCATTCCAAATTGAACGGAGATTGTGCAGTCCGTTATGTGATAGGACTTCCCGAAGGTCTGCACCATCATTAAAATTGCCTCCTTATTTCGATATTCTTCGGGGATAAAAAGTGAAAAATCTAAAGATCTTGGAAATTTTCCGTCCGTTACAGACTGAAACGAATAGTTTTGTGAAATTTCCATTTTCTTTTTCGTCTGGCAGATTATGCCGCAATCTGGATTTTGGGCGAAGAGGGTAAAAATTAGGACCTTCAGGGAACTAAACCAAAAAAATTTGCAGATGGTCATTATTGCCCCTTAAACGGGTAGCTGTGAGAAAATTTCTCCAAAATAGTCAATGTAGAGGCACACAGTCGTTACGATTTTATTTAAATAGATAGATAAGGAATCTGCTCCACGTACAACACCTTTTGGGCTATGTCCGCTGGACTTAACCCGAAAAACTGACCATTCATGATATCTCCGTTATTAATCCTCCTGACGAAAAAATGCACATGAAGAAAAGTTTTAGAGATGGAATTCCATCACGTTTGGTCGATTTTCAGTCAGGTTGGTCTTGTACTGTATATATTGTGGAAGAGTAAAATCACCATTCCGGTTCCCTATAAACCACCAGACCATTCCGGGAACATGAAATGTTATTGACATTTAAAACCTACCTTTGGACAGGTGGATGCTAAGTATAAAGTTTGGTTCGAATATCTTCAGTAGTTTTCAAGTTGTAAGAAATACGCTTTACACGCACCCGCTATTGAGTTAAGTCCGATGGGACTTGTACCGATAAACGGTCCGTTAATGATATCTCCCTTATTAATCCTCGTATCAAAATGATGCACATGAGAAAAAAAGGTTTAGAAATTAATTTCCATTAAGGCAGGCAGATTTCCATTAAGTTTGGTTGTGTATATTTTGTGGGAGTGCAAAATCACCGTTTCGGTTTCGTATAAACCCCCAGTCAGTTTAGGGGTTTAGAAACAATATTTGCCCTAAAACCTATCCAAGGACAGGTGGATTCTAAATGTGAAGTTTGGTGGAAATATATCCAGTAGATTCTAGCACTCGCGCACATACGGAGTAATTAAGGAAGAAAATAATACAGTTGAGAAAGTTGAAATTAATAGAAAATGGATAAAAACTTAGGACAGCTGGATAACGACAAATATGTAAATGCCAAGTGAATGTATTGGAAAATCAAATGTCCCTCAATAAATTATGCTGGTGTGAGTTATGGATATAATAAAGCGGTAACAGAGGAGAAATTTATGCGCTGTGATTCTTAGCTAAACAGATAAGAAGATGACTAATGGTGTTATTACTTAATCTGTTCGAGGGCGGTTATAACCTCCAACGATATTCCGCCAATATCCCGCAGGTAGGCCCATTGACGCCTCTCTTGCCTTCTACCCAAGGAACAACCACGAATTTAAAAGCATGATGAGGAAAATGGCCATACGTTACTTCCCTGCTGGCAGAGACGTTGCCATGGTAACCTGTAGGTTCGCTGTCGGTCTGTCAGTCACTCAATGCAGAGCATGATACCCGCAGAAAATAGTAAATTTCTCCGTCATGTGAAGAGTAAGGTAAATTATGAACATAACGAAAGTTGTTTATAATGAAGAGACATTTCACGTACGGTCCACGGAGTTTACAGAAAATCAGTAGTATAAGAGAAAATGGAGGAAAACCGTTCTGGTTTTCCTAAAAAAAACGTTTATTCAAAGATTTGAAAATGATATGCATATCGAAACCTTCCCCGGGATGAATATACTCTAAATATAAACTTTGGTTGAGATCTATCCAGCCGTTTCGACGTGATGGTGGAACAGACAAACAGAGAAACAGACACGAAAAGTAAAAACCATCGATTCGGTCTTGAGTTGACCTAAAACGGATGAATATCTGAAAAACTGGTAAAACAAAAGAAATTACGGACAGCGGACCCCCTACAACTTTATTTATATAGATAAAAAGTATATTTTTAAACACTTCCATGTCCGAGTCACCTACAGATTTTTACAAAGCTTTCACGATGATATTGGTTAAACAAGCCCCCTTTCTTATCCTTTTGATTCTCTGCTGGGAAACAAGAGTAAAAATACACATATACAGGGTATTATTAAGACGAAGAAGAAGAACAACTACAACAATTAGAAGCATATGTCTCCTAGTTCGACTAGGTTTTTAAGTTATTTAATGAGGTTGAGACCTAAACGAGGCCACAGAGCAGGTTACAAATAAAGGATTGTGGAGGCGCTTAGTTAATTCACAGAGGCTTGCAGACAAAATGCTGAAAGACATAACAGTCTTATAATAAGACGTATGTATGTAATAATAAGAAAAGAACAGTCATCAAATTTACTTATCGATAAGCGAGTGGCATAATTACTGGGTTTTGAACAAGATGGCTGCGGTTCGAATCCCGACTAATGTGTGTTGGATTTTTGAAACGAAAATTCACGTCCCTCTTGTTCTGATTCCTCGTAAAACGGAAGGTCCCATGGCTGTCATTGTGATATCTGCATTCGTTTTTAAAAGCAACAAATTTGCTTGTTTATTTATTACCGTTTCATACAGATAGCCGACGTTTTGACACTATATTGAGTGATGAAGCATTTGACATTTTGATCGAGCATCAAATTGTTTAATGAATATTTAACAAATAATCGATTGTGTAGTAAAATAACTAATCGGCATCCTTATGATTCATCTCAATCGATAGCACATTTCATGACGTGATCTGCATCGATAATCAAGTCTAGCCCTTTTACACTCCATCGCCTAGTGCTGAAGCCTGTATAAGACCGTAATTGTTATCACCTCTCGGAGGATATGAAAGTCACGAACTACAAACTGGATTTACAGCTCGGTTACTTCTGCAGGAAGTGGTGAACGCGTCGTGCATATCCATCTGTTGGCTACATAGTGTGTGATGGGAAGATACCGTACATATTTTATAGGTTATTGCTGTGTTTATGATACTCCTGCTGGTACTAAGTGTTGCCACGTGCATTAATTATTTCAATCAGCTCTCCCCCTTACAATTTACGATGACCAAGACAGTCCACCGGCTTGATATCTCACGATGTCAGATATTCTACGCCACAAGTCCCTTTTCTACTTTTCATATGAATGCCATTGCTACCGATTACACCGCGTTACATGAGTTTGCTTTCCGGGAAACTAATGGAAACTCCTGAAAGCAATATTCCTGTTGAATTTGAAATTGTAATTATTTGCATTTCTGTTTTAGACACCGGTTTTGAAAATTTGCTGAAAATTTTGGATAAAGCGTTTACACAAAGAATGTTCTTGCTGATACTACCGAAGGGCGCACTACTTGCATCCTTTACCGTTAGATTACAGGATGTTCAGAAGACACAATAAGCCGATCAGTCCTTCCCCTCACTCTGAGGTATAGCGACAATATATCTTAGTTACTGTGGAATGGTCAATATTCAGGGATATGACAGGAACGATTATTTGAAACAAAAACATCATGTGGACATATACCCTATTCCGAATGCTTTCCGAGATGGAGCACGTTTAATGTACATTTGTTATTGGGCTTGCGGCGGGCACATATGTGTCTTACCCACCCAACCTGTTTGAAGTTTTATTCTAGCCCAGCCTATCTCGTTGCTTTCAACCTCTTTGCTCGGGATGTGTTTCTGCCATTAACCCGCGATCACTCGCGCTATGAGGTTTAATCTAACATTTTTACCAATTTTACTACAATTCGTTTGTCCGTAGCTTTGAATCGATGTCCATTTGAAAATGCCTCACTCGGTCCTTTGAGCACGCCGTGATGTATTTGTGTAGTAGATGGGATATTTTGAGGGGAGGAAAGAGTGGGGGATATAGCGTGTCACGCGTTGTGTTAGTTGCTAGCCTATCTCACAGCGCGAACGGTAGAGATGGGTAAGAGTAGTTCATCTGAAGGACTAGTGTCAGAACTGATCAGTCCCTGAAATGAATAGTTCTGTGGGAGCAGTTCCTTTAGTTCCTACTCTTCTCAATCAGTAATTTCGCTCGAAAAGGTCCCCAGGCGGCTGGGCTGCCGACAATGGCCCGTGGATAAACTATGAGTTCGGTGATTCAACATTATTCATATTTTGATTATACAATTTGGGATATGTTTTCAAATCCTCTAAATATCGAATAACGTGCGTTTGCATTAGGCCTATTTTTAACTTTCAGTACTATACATCCGAACACAAAAATGTAAAAAAATTATGTGGATACATAAATTTAGGCTAAGTTTTAAGGTTTTCCTACTGATGTTTCGTATTGCAATCGATCTACACAAGTTAATTTACATTTAACTAGAAAGTTCTCTCCGCACACTCCTTTAGAAGAGTCCCGAGCCAACCTTCTGGTTAGTCCTACTCCAACTCCTACTCCTAGTCCAATCACGTCCCGCTCACATCGCATATAAGCCTCTCATTGGTCGGTTGGGACTAAAAGAACTACAGGTCCGTAGCTAGTCTCCCGACACGAAAATGAAAAAGATTATGTCGACACTTACATAAATATACGCCAAGTTTTATGGTTTCCCTACTGGTGTTTCGTATTGCAATCAATCTACACAAGTAAATTTACATTTTACTAATAACTAGCCAACCTTCTGTTCTGATTAGTCTTACTCCTACTCTTAGTTCCACCATGTCCCGCTCATATCGCATGCAAGCGTCTCATTGGTCGGTTGGAACTTAAAGAACTACAACTCCGTAGCGTGCCGTAGCTAGTCCTTCCTAGAAGAGTTACTCATCCCGGGGAGCAGTTCTTTCGGAGCAGTTCAGTCAGGAAGGACACATCCTAGCGAGCGGTCGTCTGTGTGTGACCAGTGAGTAGCGTTAGTGGAGACCTAACAGCGCGAGTGATCACGTGTGTCTGATTTTCTACAATTTTATTGATATTTATTGTTATAACCGGCAATATGAGTGTAAGTCAAAGACAGTAAATTATTAGCTGGTTGTGAGATGAAAATTACGTTGATCACATGAGTTTTCCTGAGAATAATTATGTGTTGCTTGTGTGAAAATGCTGAAAATAACATTAATACCATAGGATAAAGTAACCTCCCTTTTAGACCGTAAACCAATATACTGTATATTTCATTAATATTCCAAATTTTATTTGTGATTTAGTAAGTACGCTGATACGTGTATAGGCTACTATTATCAGTTGGTGCTATTTCATTTAAGTTTAACTGAATGTCGTATTCAATAAAAATAATAAAACATATTAAAGTTATCAGTATACAATTAAAACATTAAAATAAAATAAAAGCAAAAAGAAGCATACGAATTTACTGATTTTATTAGAGAAATACAGATGTTAAGTTCCACCTAACAGCGCGAGTGATCGCGGGTTGTCCATGGTGTGTTGTGAGTGAAGTACTGCGAGGAATTGAGAGTGTATCAGAGAGAAACATCGTCTGTGTTTGTACACGCGGTGGCTAAAATGCCACACATCTACATTAATGAAAAATATGCAGATATGCTCTATTTTTGCGGCTTCTGCGATGGTAGTACTCCTGCTGCTGTCGAGGAATACCATCGGCGCTTTCCGACACGTCGAATTCCTGATCTAGTGTGTTCACCAGAGTTTTCAGCACATTGGCGGGAAACAGGTATTCTTCATAGTTCACATTTTTTTTTCTCCTCACCGCGTACTTCAACAACCTGTGCAGTAACAGCAACACATTGTTGAAATGGTGCAGCGTAGTCCTACTACCAGCACACGGCGACTTTCTGCACGTATCAACGTCCCATGAACACGTGGATGGCGAACATTTCATGCGAAAAACTTGTATCCATTTCAAAACGTCAAAGAAGTTGGACACCATTCGGAATAGGGCATGTGTCCAAATTAAGTTTTTTTGCTTCAAATGATCGTTCCTGTCATATCCCTGAATATTGACCATTCCTCCTGGGACACTCCGTATAAGGACGTTAGAAGAACGAATTGGAGACACATTTTGGTTTCAGAAATGGCTTTCGCACAAGAGATGCTTTATTTAGTATTGGTAGAAAGATGCCGAGACATAAACCAGAATGTATTTGCGTGTTTTGCACACTTTTTTCAATTTGCTTTACGTTGCACCGACGATGGGATAGGAAAGTCCTAGGAATGGGAAGGAAGCAGCCGTGGCTATAATTAAGGTACAATCCCAGCATTTTCCTGGTGTGAAAATGGGAAACCGCAGAAAACCATCTTCAGGGCTGCCGACAATGGGGCTCGAACCTACTCTCTCCCGTATGCAAGCTCACTGCTGCGCTGCCCTAACGGCACGGCCAATTCATCTGGCTTTTGCAGACTTTGAAAAAGTTTTCGATAAGGTTTAACATGGGAAGCTTCTGGAAATTCTACGAGTTCTGGCATAGATGGAAAAAAATGTAAGAATTATTGCTAATCTTTACTGGTATCAAAGAGCTGAAGTACAAGTAAAGAACCAAACATCAGAAGAATTTCACATTTGTAAAAGAGTTTGACAAGGATGCATATTGTCTCCATTATTGTTTAATATCTGCTCCGATGAGTTGTTCAGAGAGGCTCTAGAAGGTGTAGAGGATGACATTTCTATAAATGGGGTAATTATTAACGACTTCAGATAAGCTGATGACACAGTTCTACTCGCTGATAGTTCGGAAGGACTGTAAAGTATAGTTCATCGAGTAGTAAGTGTCAATGAAAAATATGGAATGCATCTTAACACACTGAAAACAAAAATGATGTCCATAATTAAGGGCTGTGACAAAAATATAATCCGATTTATGTCAGTGGTAAAGAAGCAACTACTAAGAGTACAGAGGATAGATTATTTAGTCTGTTCACAAAATAAGAAATGGGACTAATATCAAGAAATAAAAATCCGAATTGAGAAAGCAAGGGCGGCATTCCATCGGATAATAATAAGTTCGTGTGGCTATTTCTAGCCGAGTGCAGCCCTTGTAAGGCAGACCCTCCGATGAGGATGGGTGGCATCCGCCATGCGTAGGTAACTGCGTGTTATTGTAGTGGAGGATAGTGTTATGTGTGGTGTGTGAGTTGCAGGGATGTTGAAGACGGCACAAATACCCAGCCCCCGGGCCATTGGAATTAACCAATGAAGGTTAACATCCCCGACCCGGCCGGGAATCGAACCCGGGACCCTCAGAACCGAAGGCCAGTACGCTGACCATCCAGCCAACGAGTCGGACATTCTATCGGATGAAAAATGTATTATGTTATCTGAAATGAAATCTTCATGTTATAACCCGAGACCTTAACTGTCGTCTTCTCCACGTTGCATTACGGTGAGGAGGCTTGTACATTCTTGGCCATCACAATTAAATGGTTTGAGCTCTGGTGTTATCGTCGTATGCTCAGAATATATTGGTAAATGAAAATGGCGTACGGCTTTTAGCGCCGGGAGTGTCCGAGGACAAGTTCGACTCGCCAGATGCCGGTCTTTTGACTTCACGCCCGCAGGCAACCTGTGAGTCGTGATAAGGATGGAATCATGATGAAGACGAAGCATACACCCAGCCCCCGTGCCAGCGGAATTAACCAATTATGGTTAAAATTCCCTACCCTGACGGGAATCGAACCTGGGACCCCTGTGCTCAAAGGCCAGCACACTAACCACTACACCACAGAGGCGGACTAGCAGATTTAATTAATTACGTAATATACTTCTTCCAAATTTCTACTAATTATACTCAAATCTCAATGTAGCGCTCTTATTTTCTAATATCACGAAATTGTGAGACGCCAAAATCTTTATGTATGGTTTATGTACCATGTGAGTCTTGTTAAGGAAGTATGAAATAGTAAAAATGTCATATCTTTGATTTGCACATATCTCACAAACTCTACCTGATAGAAACAAAACGTTCTACTGTAAGTCTTCTTACCGATCCCCACTGTGGGTGGGGGCGATAGAATAACACCCACGGTATCCCCTGCTTGACGTAAGAGGCGACTAAAAGGGGCCCAGTGGCTCTGAACTTGCGAGCGTGGTTTGGCGACCATGGGTCCCTTAGCTGAGTCCTGGCATTCCTTCCACTTACTTGTACCAGGCTCCTCACTTTCATCTATCCTATTCGACCTCCCTTCGTCAAATCTTTTCTTTTCCGACCACGACGGCAATGAGCACTTGAGGCCTTGGGAGTTTTTCATATTCACGCCCTTCGTGACCCTTCTTTCCTTGCCCGATACCTTGATTTTTCGAAATGTTGGATCACTTCCATTTTTTTCTCTCTTATTAGTGCTATATAGAGGATAGTTGCCTAGTTGTACTTCCTCTTAAAACAGTAATCACCACCACCACCACCAGTCTTCTTACTGACTACACAGTCAACTTTCGTGGAAATGCTGGTTTTCATATCATACTCACTACCCGTCCCCTCAGGCTCCACTATATTACTCAAGGATCGCAAGCTTTCAGCACAGTCCGCCGTAAAGACCGAGTCGTCGGCATAGACTAAATTGCTTCGGGTAATAAAAAATGAAATTATATGAAACGATAAGATATAAGGTGCAGTATAGGAATAATGTAAAAACCGAGAAAATGGCTGCGTGCTTGCAGTCAGGAGGTAGTAGGTTCGAATCCCACTGTCGGCAGCCCTGGAGATTGTTTTCCGTAATTTCCCATTTTCAAACCAGGCAAATGCTGTGTATGTACCTTAATTAAGGCCACGGTCGTTTCCTTTCTGCTCCTAGCCTTTTCCTATCCCACCGTCGCCATAAGACGTACATGTGTCAGTGCGATATAAAGTAAATTGTTTTAAAAAATGTAAGAAAAGCAGTATACTGTATAAATAAAACAATAAAATACGAACATAATGAACACAAATATAATGAAATATATCAAATGAATATATGTAAAATCCATCAAGCAGGCACTACAAACTGGTTATTTTTTTTTTTTTTTTTTTTACATACGTGTTTTTATTGCTTTCATCTGTTTTTCACTTTTGCAATACAGTTACTATTATTGATACCTTGATTATGCATCAGTGAAATAAATGGCATCAAAACAGACTCGCAAAAGGTTTGTGATCAATTGCTGTTACAGTGCAAGAGGTTATAGTATCACTGTACTTAGTTTCATTAGTTATACCGACACAGTACATACCTTGACAACGAAATCTATGACGAAGGTCGCTCATATCATTGAAGATGTCTATGCACGTCTGAAAGAAGTAGGAATGCTCGAGTGGACATTTAATTTACTATTTTACAACCTGTGTCTGAAAAGTTCGGTGAATGGTCGGCTAGGTTGTACACCGTGCTAGTTCGGACGATGCGCTCACGCATACGCATTGCGAGACATGACACCCTATCGGTCAACTCAACACAGTTAAACGGAGTTGAACGCTGCAACACATCGCACGGAGTCAGTGTGAGGACTCGTATCATTGCACAATGGAGTGCAAAACGGAACACGCGTTGACATGAAGTTTTGCCTCCACCTAGGCAAAAAGGCAACGGAAACACACGCAATGTTAGTGCAAGTTTACCATGCTCAAGCAGTGAGTATAAAGTGCGCTTTTGACTGGTTTAAACGCTTTCGAGATGGAAAGGAAGGTGTTGAGGACGAGGCGCGTTCGGGTCGACCAACCACAAGCACATCTCCAGACAACATCGAACGAGTGCGACAGATCTTACGAATGATCAGCGACTGTCCTTACGAATGATAGCATATGAAGTGGGTGTAGGCAAGGAAAGTGTAAGGACCATTGTTCACGAATATTTGAAAAAGCGGAAGATTTGTGCCCGGTTTGTACCGCATAACCTGACAGACGAGCAGAAGCGAACTCGGATGGAAAAGTCGGGAGATTTCATTGACGTTTGTGACCAAACTCCGGAGGTGTTGAAAACCAGCATTACAGGAGACGAGTCGTGGTGCTACCAGTATGATCCGGAGACCAAGAGACAGTAAATGGCGTGGTGTTCAGCGCCTTCTCCGCCTCCCAAGAAGTCGGCGCACAAAGTCCAAGGTTAAGACAATACTGATCGCCTCTTTCGACAGCAGTGATGGCATTCATCATGAATTTGTACCCCAGGGTACACCCGTCAGCGCGGAATTCTACGAGGGAGTTTTGAAACGGCTACAGGAACGCATCAGACTGGTTCGGCCTGAACTGTACCGGAGTGGACAGTGGAAGCTCCTCCACGACAATGCCCGTCCACACACCGCGATCCGCCTGACCCGTTTCTCGCTGAACGCCAAGTGACTGTTCTTCCACACCCTCTGTATTCTCCTGATTTGGCTCCGGCAGATTTTTTTGTTCCCCGTCTTAAATTGGCCCTGAAAGACCACCGGTTCGACAGTGTAGCAGGTATCCAACAACGCGTGACAAGGGTTCTCCGGGAGATTCCAAAAGAAACGTTTGCTGCCAGCTTCCAGAAGCTTTACAGTCGATGTCAAAAGTGTGTTGTAGGTAACGGGGATTACTTTGAAGGCCAGTAAAGGAGTTTTGTGTGAAACTTACCTTGTCTTTATTTCATTAGATCATTCAGCGAACTTTTCAGACACATAGTCAGAATCGTTCTTGTATAACCCTACACTGGTCTTAAATAAAACTCAAAACTTCATTCTTAACAAAGATAAAACCTAAGTAACGTAAGTAACCATCTCAACTAGAATGGTGTACATGAGCCACCAGCCATACGTGTGAAAATACATTTGCTATACAGGTATTTCTACAATAAAATAGGAAATTCTACAATAAAGTACAGACTATCAAACCAAAAAATGTAAGTGCCAGTATTTCCTCCGCCAATCCGATTCCACCATCGTCCTTAACACAACACGAAGAGCATCCCTGATTCTTTTTGTCAGTATAGTTCTGATACACCTGTATAAAATGAATTACATTCTAGGCACGTAGACCGTGGTCAAATTGCACTAATAGCTCCCAACGTTTCACCGGAACTGCGCCCGACGTTCTCAAAGGGTTCGCTCTTTCAGCATTTCAAGAGGTACAAGCGCGGAAAATAATTCCGTTTGAATTCATCGACACACCGCCCCGTTCTTCTCCATGACGCTACAGCACTAATGGGCTATGCTCCACCATGTAACCCATGCTCAGCCCGAAGGCCTGCAGATCACGAGGTGACGCGTGGTCAACGCGACAAGTCCTCTCGGCAGCTATTCTTGACTTTCTAGACAGCTATCTCACCATTAGATAACTCTTCACGTAGGCTGAACGAACCTCGAGCCAGCCCTCAGATGCAGACAAAGATCCTTGACCAGGCCGAGAATCGAATCCGGGGCTTCAGCATAAGAGGCAAGCTCACTACCTATAGGCCACGGAGCCGGAAAAATCTGTTGTACGGAAGAGTTCGTTTTCCGCGCCAACCTCTGCATTCGGAAGACGCGTGTGTTAGAACTCCACCCCGCAATCGGCTGTCCTGATAATGATTTTCTGTGGTTTCCTATTTTCACTTTCAGGCAAATGCCTGGAGAGTTTCTATTCATAGGCCACATCCGATACCTTCTACACAAGAACCTCGTTTATCCGGACCTCGTTAATCCGGATCTCCGGTTTATCCGGATCGAAAATAATAAAAATTTATTTTTACTTGTACAGGACAGAAATTGGAAGTAATTCGGCCACGGTCTATCAAAGGTACCGTCCTGTCGTTCATCTGGAATTGAGAAATGGAAACCATGGAAAACCATTCCCACGACGCCCGAGGTGGGGTTCGAACCCACGTCCTTCTGAATGCAACGCACTATTAATTCACTGATGGTGATCTCGAAAATGAAATCGGCGCTCCATCAGAAGAAACAGTGACTCATGGAGATGCAATAATGCAGCTGGACAAACTGGTGACCTATCTAGAAACCTTGATTGAAACCACACCGGCAGAACTCATACTAGTAAAACGTCTTCGTGATCGTGCTGCGCGAAACGCTATAGGCCTACAAATGTAAAACACAAAAAAAAACATTATTTTTGTGCATGTACAAAAACTGTTCTGATATTTTTTGTACAATTGAAAAAATGCATTACCGTACAACTTACGTTAATAGATTATATAACATGTACTGTACTGTATTTGTTTTTTCCGGACTATCTGGATTTTCGATAATCCGGATCAGTTCCGGTAACTCTTAATCCAGATAAACGAGGTTCTTGTGTACCTCCTCACCTAATTTCATTCGCCATCATCATTAGTTCAACTGAAGTGGGCGTCAGGAACCGCGTCCGGCCGAAAATCATGCCATTATGTTAATCTCACCATATCCCCCACTCAGTATCAAAAAACAGGACTAAGGAGTAGTACAATTATTGCCTTTACGTCACACCGACACAGATAGGTCTTATGGTGGCGATAGGATAGGAAAGGGCTAAGAGTGGGAAAGAAGCGTCCATTGCTTTAATTAAGATTCTGCCCCACCATTTTCCTGGTGTGAAAATGGGAAACTACGAAAAACCAACCTATTTTTCTGCTAGTGGCTTTATGTCGCACCTACACAGATAGACCTTATGGCGACGATGGGATAGGAGAGGCCTAAGAGTTGGAAGGAAGCGGCCGTGGCCTTAAATAAGGTACAGCTCCAGCATTTGCCTGGTGTGAAAATGAGAAACCACGGAAAACCATCTTCAGGGCTACCGACAGTGGGATTCGAACCCACTATCTCCCGGATGCAAGCTCACAGCCGCGTGCCCCTAACCGCACGGCCAACGCGCCAGGTAAAACCATCTTCAGGGCTACAGACAGTGAGATTCGAACCCACTATCTCCCGGATGCTAGCTCACAGCCGCGTGGCCCTAACCGCACGGCCAACGCGCCCGGTAAAACCATCTTCAGGGCTACCGACAGTGGGATTCGAACCCACTATCTCCCGGATGCAAGCTCACAGCCGCGTGCCCCTAACCGCACGGCCAACGCGTCCGGTAAAACCATCTTCAGGGCTACCGACAGTGGGATTCGAACCCACTATCTCCCGGATGCAAGCTCACAGCCGCGTGCCCCTATCCGCACAGCCAACGCGCCCGGTAAAACCATATTCAGGGCTACCGACAGTGGGGTTCGAACCCACTATCTCCTGAATGCAAGCTCACAGCTGCGCGCCAACTCGATCGGCGGAAGAATTTTTCAATCTGAGAGATTTGCCAACTGGTTTGTGAAAGTCATTTCTGAAAATGAGTGGTTAAAATAAACAAGTAAACCGTGACCACCATGTATTGGTCTGTTCTGTGGTTAATTACAAACAATAAGGCAGTAATAGGCACCTCTCAAGGTCTAGAAGTATTTATGGTAGGCAGCATCCCTAACATATAATATAACAAATGTAAAGTTGCTGGCAATGTGATGTCGTTTAAAACAAGTTCTGGAAATGTAATTCCTGTGCGGTTTCGTAACAACTCGTCCTCTTATTTCGCTGTATACAAGCGACTAATTATCATGTTTGTTCAAATGCCAACCATAATAAAGGATTTTGTCTCTAGGCGAAGGCTATGAAATACAAACTTTTCTTGTGGTTATTTCAATGACAGGCAAGTTGACACGTGAAGGTTCATATGACAAAGTTTCCAACACTCCCGTTGTATGGTTCCGGCGGCTGGAGAATAAGAGATCATCTGCCTTGTTTAGTTGTCCTATGTTGTGATTTCAGTACTGATGTATTTGTAATTTGAACCAAAAATTTGAAATACTCAGCAAAAGTCAACTAGAATAATTATATCTCAGCATTCTTCTTCTTGTCGGCCCCGTGGTGTAGGGGTAGCGTGCCTGTCTCTTATCTGGAGGCCCCGGGATCGATTCCCGTGCAAGTCATGGATTTTACCTGGAGCTGAGGGCTGTTTTGAGGTCCACTCAGCCTACGCGATTAGAATTGAGGAGCTATCTGACGGTGAGATAGCGACCCCGGCCTACAAAGCCAAGAATAACGGCTGAGAAGATTCGCCGTGCTGACCACACGATACCTCGTAATCTGCAGGCCTTCAAGCTGAGCAGCGTTCGCTTGGTAGGCCAAGGCCCTTCAAGGGCTGTAGTGCCATGGGGTCTGGTTTGGTTTCTTCCTCTTTTTAATATGTTTACCCTCCAGGTTTGTTTTTTTTTTCCTCGGACTCAGCGAGGGATCCCACCTCTACCGCCTCAAGCGTGGAGCGTGAGACTTTGGGTCGGGGGATACAACTGGGGAGAATGACCAGTACCTTGCCCAGGCGGCCTCACCTGATATGCTGAATAGGGGCCTTATCGGAAGATGGGAAGATTGGAACGGATAAGCAAGGAAGAGGGAAGGAAGCGGCCGTGGCCTTTAGTTAGGTACCATCCCGCCATTTGCCTTGAGGAGAAGTAGGAAACCACGGAAAACCACTTCGGGGATGGCTGAGGAGGGAATTGAACCCCCCTCTACTCAGTTGACCTCCCGAGGCTGAGTGTACCCCGTTCCAGCCCTCGTACAACTTTTCGAATTCCGTGGCAGAGCCGGAAATCGAACCCGAGCTTTCGGAAGTGGCAGCTAATCACACTAACCACGACACCACAGAGGCGGACATCAGTATTCTTATCCTTAATAATAATAATAATAATAATAATAATAATAATAATAATAATAATTGTACCGGGCGGTACACCTCCACGCCGCTAATTCAAAAGGTGCGCCAGTTGAAACTCCTCTGCTGGAGGAAGTCTGAACTTTATTGACGGTATTAATTTTATACTTTCTCAGAAGATGTCACTACCTGTAAATTTTGGAGTTTTAGAACTGTGTCATTTTTGATGTGTTTTTGTTTTGCTTGAAGTAAGAAGTGTGAACTTTCTCTTCTAGAGGACACTACTGAAGAACTACAATAGTGCACCCTAGTGCGAAGAAAAAGAACTGTTCTTTGGGGAAAATTTTATTTCAAAAGTTTGTTCTTTGTTAAATTTCTTTCAGTCATTGGTTAAGTTGGCAATATTACCCCTTTCTTTCCCCTTGTTTTAAATCTAGCCAATCCCGAATTTCTGAAATTAAGTTTCCACCAATAATGTGTTTCTTCTTCATCTTGTGTAGGGGTTTCTCTTTATTCTCCAATAAAGTGATTGTGGGCGGGTGTTCTCATTCCCCTAACGCCTAGAACCTTCCGCGAGAGTATATAAACTGCTGATTTTAGGGTCTCTGCGCCACTTCTGTTCCATCTTTCAGTGTGTAAAGTACATAGCAGGGGGCGGGAAGCGCCTCTTTCTTTGGCAGCGGTCAACAACCAGGTAATGGCCGATTAATTACTTATTTTCTTGCTTGCTCAGCAGTTTAACTCTCGGGGCGGGTCCGAAGTGTTTCCATTATGTAACCTTCCTTAAAATGTAAAGAAACTTGTATCTATTCCATCTTTAAACTGCATATCGGGATAGAGAGTGCTTAACCCTCTCGAGCTCCCAATCATATTGTTTTGAGGTGAACTTATTTTTCTCAACCTATTCTTCGTTAATATAACGTAAATTGTTCTTTTCTGAAGTCACCTCTGTAGTATGGGATTAGCCCTTGCATTAACGGCCTAGTGCCAAGTAGGTTTTAAATAAAGTGTATTAGGAGTGCGGAGAGCCTCCTTTCAAGTTGGTATTTTAGAGGCCATATAATTAACCTTTTCTCACTTAATAGGCCTCAGTAGATTGGGTATTTTACCCCTGTGTTTATGTCCGTTGAGGACAGCTTGAAGGTGGAGTTTGGTGTGGCCTGGGAGAGGCTTAAATTTGAGAGCGAGTGGCTCTTTTTTTGAAAACTGAGTGTTGTATGCCTCGAGGAGGCTTTACTGTGTAATTTGGAGCAAGTGCTCCAGGGTTTGATTGGGGTCTTCTGCCCCGTTGTTGAAATTTGTATATCGTAAAGTTGGGCTAGTTGCTCAAGAATTGTGTTTTCAGGGCTCGAAGCCCAAATCCTGTAAATACTGTAATTGTACTTTGTTGCCTTGCTACTCCGTACCTGCCATTCTTGTTATTTCTGAATTTTGGAAAGAAAATATAACCTTGTTAAATTTTACATTAACTTTAATTCCGTAGTTGGAGACCTATTCACACCCGCACCTTCTTTCACCTCTACCTACCACGGAAATCTCCGTAACAAGTGGTAGCAGAGCGTGGTTGAATGGGTCTCATTTTAGCCCCTTTTGACGGCTAAATAATGTTCTGTTCCGAACTCTAACCATTTTCTCAGTTGCTGGACTTTTTGAGGTTTTCAAAATTGTTCTGTCACCTTGCCCGGCCCTCGCGATGTTCTCCAGCTTAACTATTTGCGCAAGGAAGAGTTGATCTATGAGTTAACTATCAGAAATGTACAATCTGGAGGCACGGTTGCAGTAGACACAAACAAGCTTAGAGAGTCCCTAGATTTGCCCATTTCCATCCCCAATTTGGGAGAGAAAAAAATTGACGACTCTCTTTCCACGATCACGGAGAATACTACTGGGCTAGCTTCTGTAGTTAGTTTTTCTGATGAAAATGATCCTCCTCCTAATCAAATTAAGCGTGTGCAAGCTAGGCTGTTTCATTTTTCAAATAGAGTTAAAGATCTGTTGTCTCTAAAGTTGAATGACGTTCAGAAGAAGGAAGCTAGTGCGCTGCTTGAAAATATTTCTGAATTATCTAGCAAGGTCACTCAATTGTTAACTGGGGAAGTTCCTCCCAAAACTGATCAACCCGCCACGATGAATGCTGGGAGCGAGGAAGAGCCTCCTAAGGAAGAAGTCAATAGGATAACCGTTGCTGCTCAAACTATCTCTGCCCCATTAGACAACGAGTCTGAACGCCGTAACTCATTGACTAATGTACGTTCTGAATTGACTTCCTTGCCATTGAAACCTTTACCTACTATGTCACCCGGGTTTAGCAGCTTGCCTCATCCATTGGCAATGTTGCTCAGGGGTATCTCTAAGTTTTCAGTTAATACCACTAGTGAAGTAATTTCATTTTTAAGATTTTTAGTTGAATTTCAGGATCATGCCCTTGTTTTTTCTCTTTCTCCGTGTCAAATTTTGCAAATAATTTATCCTTATGCAACTGGTATTCTCTCAGACAAAATAGTAAGAGCCATAGCCGAACAGTCATCTACTGAAGATTTTCATGCACACTTGCTTGCAAATTTTATTCCTGCTCGCGCGAGGTCATCTCTGATTCAGAAGTACTATTACCGTGTACAACGCTTGGATGAAAACTTGGCTGATTTCATACAGGACATTAAGTTTTATACTAGGGTGTTTGCTCTTCACTTCCCTGAGGATCAGATCGTACAAGCCATTGTAGAAGGCATTTCACCACCCTATAGGTCATATTTGTGTTTCGCGGCGTGCCCGCAAACCTTCTCCGAACTTGAAGCGTTGGCCGTCTCAGCGGAAGGAGTAAGATACGCCGATTCCTTGCGTGTCGCGAAAGAACCCCCGCCTTCTTTTAGTAATACTCGGCCTCCACCTCGCCGATCAGTCACACCCCGTAAATGCTATGCTTGCGGGTCGCCCGACCACCTTCGGAACAAGTGCCCATTGCTCAAATCTAGTGTGACAAGGAATGGAGCTGGTTCATCACAAGGCTGTTTTAAATGTGGGGCTTTCTCACATATCGCCAAGAATTGTTCCAATTCGAATAGCACCCCCTCCTGCTCAACTTCTGGTGCAACTTCCAACAACAATATAAAGTGACTAGTGCCTTCGGCTGAGTCGATTAATCCATCTTCCCGAGACTCAGCCCCGGGTAAACAGAGCGAAAAATCAGGGAAATTTCAATCTTCAAATCCATCCCTTGAATGCCCCAAGGAGTGTCTTAGGATTGCGGCGGATACCCCCGCACCGGTTCCTTTTCTTAAGATTGAGTTAAATAATGAACCTGTAACAGCTCTCTTAGATTCAAGCAGTGTTTGTTCGATTATTTCGGCTGAATGGTATTCTAAATTGAAATCTGTTTGTAAACTACCTGACTATGTCTCATCTCCTGTTCAATATGTTTCGGCTAATTCATCTCCATTAGAAATTCTAGGTTCCGTACAGGTCAAAATTCGTATTTTTAAATTTACATGGAAAACCAAACTGTTTGTGGCTAAGCATTTGTCTTGCCCCATTATACTGGGAGCGGACTTTATTTCTCACACTGGTCTTGTGCTCGATCTTCAGAGTAAGTCGTGCACATTCAAATTTGCGTTCAATTGTAAAATTCCCTTGTTAAAGTGTAATTCTGTATCATGCTCATCTATTTCGCCTACCCAGGATGAGATGTTGTTAGACCTTAGACATCTACCTGAGGAGCAGGCTGATAGTATTCGTAAATTATGTCAGTCATTTCCAGAGGTGTTCTCTGATACTCTTGGTGTTACTGACCTTATTGAATACAAAATCGAGGTCACGGATTCAATTCCTGTACGTTTTCCACCTTATAGGCTTTCTCCACCTAAAATGAAGGCTCTGAAAGAAATCATCGATCAGATGTTGAAGGACGGTATTATTAGGCCCTCTAAGTCGGCGTATTCGTCACCTATTTTTCTAGTCCCGAAACCCCAAGGAGGCTTCAGGCCTGTCATTGATTATAGGGCTCTCAATCGGAAGGTGGTGTTACAATCTGTGCCCCTTCCTGACCTTCATTCTTGTTTTTCATGGTTTCGCAAGGCCAAGTTCTTTACTATCTTGGACTTGAATCAGGCCTATAATCAAATTCCCCTTGCCGAAGAGTCTAAACATCTTACAGCGTTTGCTACGGACTGGAACTTGTATGAATACAACCGCGTGCCGTTCGGGCTCCCCACCGGAGCAGCTGTACTCACTAGGCTACTAGATAGGGTCTTCTCCGATATCAAATTTGAGTACTTATATCACTACTTGGATGATGTCGTCGTATTTTCAGAAACGTTTGAAGAACATCTAGATCATCTGCGAGAAGTTCTCGATCGCCTTCGTAAGGCTGGGTTAACTGTCAAGTTGTCCAAGGTTGCCTTTGCTAAGCCCTCTATGTCATTCCTAGGGCATATTGTGTCACCTGATGGTGTAGCAGTCGATCATTCTAGAACACAGGCCATCCGTGATTTTAAACCTCCTAAGGACGTTAAAGGTATCGCCAGGTTCATTGGTATGGTGAATTTCTTCAGGAAGTTTATTCCTAACTTCGCTAATAGAGCGGCGCCCTTGAACCTTCTTCGTAGGAAAGGCATCAAATTCGAGTGGGGACCTTCTCAACAAGCCGCTTTTGAAGATCTGAAATTAGCTCTCTGTAATGCCCCTGTCCTTGCTATGCCTGATTTCTCAAAGAAATTCATCGTCCAAACGGACGCGTCGTCGTCAGCAGTAGCTGCAGTCCTTCTTCAAGAGACTGAACTAGGGAGGCGACCCATCGCCTATGCATCTAGGACTCTATCGGCTCAAGAAGCAAAATACTCCATATATGAGCTCGAAGGTTTGGCAGTCTTATTCGCTTTAGAGAAGTTCCGTCTCTATCTGGAACATGTCAAATTCGACCTGGAGACAGATAATCAAGCCTTAAGCTGGGTCTTAGGTAGGCCGCGTCGTACTGGTCGTATAGCCCGTTGGGCCATCCGTATTTCTGCCTTCCAATTCGATGTCAGGCATATCCGAGGTACCGAAAATGTTGTCGCTGATGGACTCAGCCGTATGTTTTCCAACGACATTGAGAACCATGAACCGGTCGATAGTTCATCTCCTCCCGAGTCCATGTTATCTGATGTTAATGCCATCTTAACAGATGCCCCCATGCTTTTTAGGGATATCGAGAAATACCAACGTGAAGATCCGACGCTGGCTCCGATAATGGAAACCCTTTCTTCTGGGGAACGTGTGGTCCCTTATGTTCTGAGGAATGGTGTTCTATGTTGCCCTTCGAGGCAGGATAAGATGATGAAAGTTGTCGTTCCAGCTGTTCTTGTACCTATGATCTTCAAGTACTATCATGAGACCCCATTAGGGGGGCATCTTGGAATCTTTAAAACTCGTGAAAAGATTCGTGAAAGGTTCATCTGGAAGGGTATGGACGGTGAAATCCGTGAACTTGTAAAAGCTTGTAAATCTTGTTTGCTTAGTAAACCCACCATGTCCACCAAGGTAGGCCTTCTGTCTTCGCATCAAGCGTCGCGCCCCATGGAACGCCTGTATATTGATTATGTAGGACCCTTCCCCCAGTCAAAGGGAAATGCCAACAAGTTCATCTTTGTGTGCGTAGATGGTTTTACAAGATTTTCCTGGTTATTTCCGACTAAGCTGGCTACCGCTCAGTCCACCATTACTTGCCTAAATTCTATTTTTGCTTCTTTTGGTCCGTGCCAATATGTTGTGTCTGATAATGCTAAGGCGTTCACATCAAACCTTTTTCGTAAATTCTGTTTTGACTTGTCTATCTCTCATGTAACTACTTCTGCTTATTACCCTCAACCATCGCTGGCTGAACGGGTTAACCGTAATCTCAGGTCCGCGCTTATTGCCTATCATCATGAAGATCATTCCAGGTGGGACACGTCCTTGCATTGGTTAGCTTTTGCTTTGAATTCGGCGGTTCATGAATCACATAAGTTTACTCCAGCCTCTTTGATGTTCAAGTTTGTTCCCAACACGCCGCTCTCTAACCTCTGGTCTCTGAGTGACATTCTACCCGAGACAATACATCCGGACAACATCAAAGATCTTTGGAAGAAGGCTAAAGCCAATCTTAAAGTGTCTCATGAAAAGGTTAGGGAAAGGTATGATCGTGGACGTAGACCCACCCCTTTGAAGGTAGGTGACCAAGTTATGGTCAAGAACTTTGTTCCCGCGGGCAAGCTTGCCCCCAGATTTCATGGGCCTTGTATCATTCTCGATTTTCTTACGCCGGTTACGTTGTTATTAAGTAATCCAGCCACCGAGAGGATATTTAGGGTTCACCTGTCACAGGTGAAACCAGTGTAAATTTTGTGTCAACTTGCTTCATATAATTTGAAAGGAATATGAAGGTTATATTTTTTGAGTTTCACTTTTAAGGCTTTCTGCCCCTTCTATAAAATTTAGTTTCATATGTAAGTATTTTTGTAAACCCTCCCCGCATCGTTAAACTGCCATTCTGTCCTTACCACGGCCATTACCACGCTCCCGTCTCCTGCTATACACACTGTGGCTTGCTTATATTAAATGCCATGGATATCTGCACGCCGCTGGCCCCTCAACCTCTCCACAAAGTCTGTGCCCTCAAAAAGATGATGGTCCAACAATATTCTGCCGCCTAGCTTTAATGTTTCAGTGCCCCCGCAGCCGCGCGGCGCTGTGCCGCGACTGGGTTTGAGGATGGGCCCCCTCGACCCCAGCGAGGACGACATGTGCACGGCGAGCCGGAGCTCTCCTCCCGGCCAAGGCTGATGTGCGGCGCACGAACTGCTACTTGCCCGCAGCCTGTATATCTTCACCGCGGGCGCGGCGTGTTTCAACACCACTGCTCCCCTCATGGTGCGGGCGAGCGGTATCTCAGGGTACTTGAGGGGTCCGAGCGGCCTCTCCTGGACGCAAGCGGCAACGGCCGATCTGGCCATTCAACTTAGTCTACATCAACTACATGGACATTCCAATTCGACATTACTACCTTCCCTTGGATTTTTCTGCAATACCTGGTGGACTTAGAAATTTTTTTTTCTCAACTTTAAAAACTAAAGTTTATCTTCTGAATTCAACTTCTACAAGCATAAAGACTTTACTTCACCTGCAACAACAACATTTTGAAACTGAATCAAACCATATTAAGAAAATCTTAAAAATACTTCTGCAATTAATCTCCACATCTACATCAAAACTTGGACCTAGTTTTCAAACAAATTTCATGTGTCACCCCTGGAGGAACATTTGGGGGGGGAGGTCTGTACCGGGCGGTACATCTCCACGCCGCTAATTCAAAAGGTGCGCCAGTTGAAAGTCCTCTGCTGGAGGAAGTCTGAACTTTATTGACGGTATTAATTTTATACTTTCTCAGAAGATGTCACTACCTGTAAATTTTGGAGTTTTAGAACTGTGTCATTTTTGATGTGTTTTTGTTTTGCTTGAAGTAAGAAGTGTGAACTTTCTCTTCTAGAGGACACTACTGAAGAACTACAATAGTGCACCCTAGTGCGAAGAAAAAGAACTGTTCTTTGGAGAAAATTTTATTTCAAAATTTGTTCTTTGTTAAATTTCTTTCAGTCATTGGTTAAGTTGGCAATATTACCCCTTTCTTTCCCCTTGTTTTAAATCTAGCCAATCCCGAATTTCTGAAATTAAGTTTCCACCAATAATGTGTTTCTTCTTCATCTTGTGTAGGGGTTTCTCTTTATTCTCCAATAAAGTGATTGTGGGCGGGTGTTCTCATTCCCCTAACGCCTAGAACCTTCCGCGAGTGTATATAAACTGCTGATTTTAGGGTCTCTGCACCACTTCTGTTCCATCTTTCAGTGTGTAAAGTACATAGCAGGGGGCGGGAAGCGCCTCTTCGGCAGCGGTCAACAACCAGGTAATGGCCGATTAATTACTTATTTTCTTGCTTGCTCAGCAGTTTAACTCTCGGGGCGGGTCCGAAGTGTTTCCATTATGTAACCTTCCTTAAAATGTAAAGAAACTTGTATCTATTCCATCTTTAAACTGCATATCGGGATAGAGAGTGCTTAACCCTCTCGAGCTCCCAATCATATTGTTTTGAGGTGAACTTATTTTTCTCAACCTATTCTTCGTTAATATAATGTAAATTGTTCTTTTCTGAAGTCACCTCTGTAGTATGGGATTAGCCCTTGCATTAACGGCCTAGTGCCAAGTAGGTTTTAAATAAAGTGTATTATTAGTGCGGAGAGCCTCCTTTCAAGTTGGTATTTTAGAGGCCATATAATTAACCTTTTCTCACTTAATAGGCCTCAGTAGATTGGGTATTTTACCCTTGTGTTTATGTCCGTTGAGGACAGCTTGAAGGTGGAGTTTGGTGTGGCCTGGGAGAGGCTTAAATTTGAAAGCGAGTGGCTCTTTTTTTGAAAACTGAGTGTTGTATGCCTCGAGGAGGCTTTACTGTGTAATTTGGAGCAAGTGCTCCAGGGTTTGATTGGGGTCTTCTGCCCCGTTGTTGAAATTTGTATATCGTAAAGTTGGGCTAGTTGCTCAAGAATTGTGTTTTCAGGGCTCGAAGCCCAAATCCTGTAAATACTGTAATTGTACTTTGTTGCCTTGCTACTCCGTACCTGCCATTCTTGTTATTTCTGAATTTTGGAAAGAAAATATAACCTTGTTAAATTTTACATTAACTTTAATTCCGTAGTTGGAGACCTATTCACACCCGCACCTTCTTTCACCTCTACCTACCACGGAAATCTCCGTAACAATAATAATAATAATTATTATTATTATAACATTGATTTTAAGTGCCACTAACGACTTTCAAGGTTTCCAGAGATACCGGGGTGCTAGAATTATGTCCCGTTTGGCTCGCTAAATAAACTCTTCTATACTGTATATGCCACTAAATCCATCGACAAGAGCCTGGCGCATTTGAGCATTCTGAAATGCCACCAGACTGAACCGGGATCGAATTCACCAAGTTGGATTCAGAAGCGTGATACCGTTTGAGTTATTCAGCCTGGCATTATTATTATTATTATTATTATTATTATTATTATTATTATTATTATTATTATTATTATTATTATTATTATTATTATTATTATTATTACCGAGCGAGGAGCCGAGAGTGAGCGCCATGACTCCGGAGCCAAACTCTGCATTCGGGAAACGAGCAAGTTGGGACCCTATCGTCGGCTGTCTTGGGAATTGTTTTCTGTGCTACCCTATTTTCACTACCAGGCTTTCTCCACGGCCGATTCCTTCCATCTCCTTACCCTATTTCAGGGCCTCTCAGGGTGCATGCACTGTGCACTGTGCAAAAGACGACTTCGCTTGGTTGACCAGAGTGCAGACCCCCACTCCCCGATTTGGAGCAATAGCGCTGTCTCTCTCTTTCCCCACGCCTGTCTCGATCGCTCCGCCTGTCTCCCTCTTCCTCACTTGCTCCGTAGCGCTCCAAATCCGAGCCGAGTTGAGCAGAATAGAGCTGAGCTTAGCCGAGTAGCCCAGAGACGAAGCGTTGGTCCGAGCCGAGCCGAGCAGGACCGATGCACTGTGAACAGGAACACTGCACCGCTGTTTGTCTGCGTGCGATTTTGGGCGTTTGAGAGGCCCTGCCCTATTTCATTCACCATCATTTAATTAATTTTCATTAGCTCCTTGACTGAGTTTGGTGACGGGAAGGGCATTCGGCCGTAAAACCACGAATTTCCTGAATTTCATCTCACCTCATCCCCGAATCTGTATCAGGAAACGGGACTAATGGGTAGACATATATTACATTATTATTAGTATTATTATTATTATTATCATTATTAAACCTGACCTTTTCCCTATTACTTGAGGTCAGCACTACATGTTTATTAAGTCCAGTTTTATGGATGGATGCCCTTCCCGACGCCAAACCTACATGAAATGATTTTTTCATTGGTTCTTTTTTGTGTGTGTGTGTGGTATTGAGATGAACACTAATACTCAAAATCGAGACAGAGAAATGAACCGAACGGAGCTAACGTTCCGGCTTGGCCAGTAAACGAAATTAGGACCCTCTGAACCGAAGGTCACTGAGCTGATCATTCGGCCAAGGTGCTTGACTATCATAATCCATAATTTCGCTAGTCGTTTAAGGTCGCTCCACTCAGACAAGTATTTTGGTAACGATGGAATAAAGATGGAGCTGGGACTGGTAGGAAAGATTTTTAATTTTTGTTTTTGCTTTTTAGTTTACCTTAAATCGCACCAACACGCGTCTTTTTTTGGCGACGGTGGGATAGAAAAGGGTTAAGAATGGGAAGGAAGTGGCCGTGGTCACCAAACTGAGCAGTAATTTAATTCAGTCCCAGTACCGGTTTCGCTTTAGCGATCCTCACCTGGGCTCTTTGGAAAATAGGTATAAGAATAATAAATATAGATATTTGGTAATAATAATAATGATAATAATAGATGTTAATTGAAATGTGGCATTCGTATGAGTAGTCTGTTGATAGATATTAATTCGGCATGATTTAACTCGCTGTGTGTTGCAACGTGACTGTGTGTTCGTTTAATAACAAGCTTTGTTTCAGCGGCAAGTGGTAGACCTGGGTGGTCACTCATCCGGGTACTGACCATGCCCAATGTTGCTTAACTGCAGGAGTAGCGGTATCAGCATCAGTGGGCCCTGCCACTATTTTTACACGAGAACAGTATTAGTTCTCGTGTGCCGGCTGTTAATGGCACTATACATTTTAAAAAAAAACGTACATCATGTATCTTGCAGCTTGTGGGCGTCCCGCCTCGGCGTCCTGTTGGTTTCCAGTGCTTCGGTTATGGTGATTTTCATTTATTGTTTTGTGGATTTAGTAGACGGTAATTGTGGTTTTTGAGCTGGTTGTTGTGATATAGATCTGTTTGTGGGGTTGGTACAAGGCTAGAAGGCTGGTGGGGTCAGGGGGCGTGTTGGCACTGGGGGTGTGGGTATGGAGAATGGTAGGTTGGTTTTGTTGGAAAGCAGGTTCAGTATTAGTAGGTATAGAAGGGTGGTTGTGTCTGGGGTGCGTGGGGTGGGGGTGGTTGTGGTAGGTCTTGGGTTCAGGTGTGATGGGGTGGGACTGGGATACTGAGTAATGTGGGGGGGGGGGGTGGATTTGGATGTAGGTGACGGGACTGCCTGTAATGTACCTTAATTGCCTCTTTGATAAATGGGCAGCCAGGGAACGAGGCTGCGTGGCTGCCTTGGCAGTTGGCATACCTCGCCTGGTCCCTTGGCACCTTACAATCTGTATGACGGTAGGTGACCGTGGTCTTTCATATGGAGTGAGGGTATATGGTGAGTGATTCGTCCGTCGGATGGTGACGTTAAGCCTTAAGTAGATCCGTTGGTTTTATTCAACAGGAGTGGACTATGCGAAGGCTCCGATCCTTTGTATTATGGTATGGGCTAGTTAAAATATGTTGCATTCATTGACCTTTCTCAGTCTTATCCTTGGCTTTCACGGTATGAAAGTGACTGAGGTATGAGCGATGTTTTTTTTATACTAGAGGCTTTACGTCGCACCGACACAGATAGGTCTTATAGCGACCATGGGATAGGAAAGGCCTATGAGTTGGAAGGAAGCGGCCGTGGCCTTAATTAAGGTACAGCCCCAGCATTTGCCTGGTGTGAAAATAGGGAGAGCGATGCTAGTAATGCCATTCCTTACGCAGTCAGTTCCTGTTATGAATGGAGTGAAAGTGACACTCAGAGAGTCGGCTGGTGCATGCATTTCGGTGGGCTTGGCAGACTCATATGCAACTTCGGCTCGGTGAGGAATGTAACGGGAAACTACGTTACTCCTAATTTTAGTATAATGCCTCTTCAGTGATGCCTAGGGCATCCTTGACAGCTGATGGCGGAGCTTTTGAGGATCAAAAAATCCTTCGGACTGACTACCTAACTAACTAACAAACAAACAAAAACAAACATCACCAAATTAAATGAATAAAATAAATAATGAGAAATTCTTTATGAAAAGTGTTTTAAAAATTAATTGACATGTTTATGTCATTTCCTTGTTACAAAAAAGCGTATTGTATGGGGAAGTTTACATTGAAATGTTTTAATAAACGGGTTAAACACGTCGAATTAGATGTTTATTGAATATGATTTTAAAAGTATATTTCTTGCGCTGCGGGAATTATCTGGCAACATTGCACAACATCTTACAAAGATTTCGAAATTGGTACGATCTTCCTACGTCTGAGGAAGAACCACATCTATGAGGGCAAGGTAAAAGTGAAAGGTGAGCGGGGTGATGACATCGATGTTAGACCCATTTAAACAACAATCGTCTTCGCCATCATAAGAAACAGGAAGATCCTCAGATGAATGACTTAAAGTTTTTCTGTTCATTTGAGCAACATTAATTGTACGATCATTCAATTTTCAGTAAAATAAAAGAAATGGACAGATTTCTAAACATCTTCAGAAATTTTGACCAAATATTCCAAAAATCTCGAGCACTATCTTCCAAAATATTACTTTTAGATCTGTCAATATTGCTCTGGCACGTTCTGCAGCAGACCTTTTGTTGACTTTGTGAGAGGGGTGGGGGTGGAGGGGCAGGCCTACTCGATTCCTCAAATTTCTCCCTTTACTCCTGAACGCGTTTCAGATCTTTTTTAGACCACAAACATTTAGACATTTTGCAAATTTTAATTCTTCAACCGACCTGGTCAAGAAGTTACGGAGGTTTTGCTGACCGATGGCAGCTACGACACATATGTAATCATATCACTTACAACAGTCTAGCACAGGCGTGCTCATGCTAGCTGAGCTTTCTGGCCCATGAACACACAGCATATATGTGCGCAGACGGATGACTAGATTGTGTACTTTAGACACAGTAACGTTGTGGTTACGTCACAGGCCGTGAAGGTCAATGCCGAGCGAAGGACTGCCACACGACTTGATCATTGCACCGATACCCAAGTTCGAAATGGAGGTAGAAACTAATGAAATAGCCTCTCCACATTTAACTGTAGAGATCCAGGGGAAACAACAGTATACTTAAATAATTTATTTTATTTTATATTTACCACAGTATATTGGCAGTCTGTTGTATCGGAAAGCTATAATGTGCTGTAGAATGCCACTACAAAACGAAACATACTCGTTCGTATGATACTGCTGCAGGGGATGCTCGACTAAAAATAGTCCAAGATAGGTTTTAAATATTATTTTCAGAAACTCAATGAGCAGGAAGTCACAGAACATTGCAACACTGCGCAAAATGAAGCATAAAACTCTGAAATATGTATTACGTTTTACTGAATGGATAACAGGAATTTACTTTTCTCACTGGAAATTGTGCCATTCCCATCCAAGACATTTTTAATCTACCTTGCAAGCTTTAATCCTGTATATGTACAGTTTTTCAAAAACAAATAATAATAATAATA
This sequence comes from Anabrus simplex, assembly GCF_040414725.1. NCBI lineage: Eukaryota > Metazoa > Arthropoda > Insecta > Orthoptera > Tettigoniidae > Anabrus > Anabrus simplex. Next base: position 357,933,311 of record NC_090265.1, read on the forward strand.
ATAATAATAATAATAATAATAATAATAATAATAATAATAATAAAAACAAAATTTTTAACAAATATTTGGGATGCACCAAAATTTCTGAAAACAGATATTGGCCAAATAGAGAGGGTAAAAAATTCAAATATCTAGGGGAAATAATCCAAGAAAATGGTTTAGAAAAATCTGCAGTAGAGGAGAGGGCACATAAAATGGAGAGAGCTTATGGTGTCACCAAAGATATCTACAATAAAAGATGCCTATCCAAAAATGCAAAAATAAGGCATTACAACACAGTAGTGAAGCCAGAATGCCTATATGCAAGCGAATGTCTGGCATTAAACTATAATTTAGATAAACTAGAAATACTAGAAAGGCGAATCATGAGGAAAATATTAGGCCCACAAAACACAGCAGAAGGTTGGAAATTACGAAGTAATGCTGAAATATATCGAAAAATAGAAAATATATCAGATGTAATGAGGAAAAGGAGACTTATGTTTTTTGGACATTTATATCGAATGCAAGATAGTAGATTAACCAGTAAGATTTTCAGATATTTGTGGGGTAAGAAATCAACGACAAGCTGGGTTAATGAAGTAGGAAAAGATTTAGAAAAACCAATATAACAACAGAAGAAATAAATAATAGAGAAGGCTTTCGGGAAAAAGTATTGAAAATAGAAGGATTCCAAGGTAGGAAAGTAAAAAAAGACTGGTTCAAAGTGGTCTGAAGACAGAAAGAAGAAACATAGTGAACAGATGAAAGCGTACTGGAAGAAAAGGAAAGAACAAAGAAGAAGGAATTGAAATTGGCACGTGGTCCTCTGGTGGCCCATTCGAAATAATAAGAATAATAATAATAATAATAATAATAATAATAATAATAATAATAATAATAATAATAATAATAATAAGTGCATTTGTATAAATTCCAAAACAGGTAGATTTTTCAGAAACAATTGAGACTATAGATATATTATTTGTTGTGGGTATCCACAGGGTATGTAATCTACATGGGAGGTGAATTATTCTTTGATAATAGTAAAATGTAAATCTGAGTGCGAGAAACATACTATATCATGCATTCATTCTCTTTTTTGAGTGACTGTGCATTGTAACGTGCCATTTAACTTTGAATGTGAAAGTATAGGAAAGTAAAACCATGTCTGTTAATTCTGAGCGACCGGGCGAGATGGCTGTTAGGGGCGCACACCTGTGAGCTTGTATCCGGGAGATAGTGGGTTCGAGCCCCACTGTCGGCAGCCCTGAAGAGGGTTTCCCGTGGTTTCCATTTTCACACCACGCAAATGCTGGGGCTGTACCTCTCAATTAAGGCCATGACCACTTCCTTCCCACTCCTAGGCCTTTCCCCTCCCATCGTCGCCATAAGACCTATCTGTGTCGGTGCGACGTAAAGCCAATTCTTCTTCTAATTCTGAACGCAGTATAAACCAAACACGAATATTTGAAAAAGATAAATTATTCTTGCAATTATAGCGTCTTACTTTTTAACATTTATTTGAAAATGTTGCGACGAAAGCTTCGTAGTCACAATCGAATATCACGCCACTCCTGTACCGTAACGAATGTATTCGCTCTCTCGCTTGAATGTGACGTACGCTACCCGCATTTACGTTAAGTCAACCCGGTCGAACCGGGCACCCAGCTGAGCAACTCCGATCTAGCACCACAGATCCACGAGCTATACTACCTGCACTGCGTCACAGCTACCTCGCTTTCAACACAAAATGACGGGCGCCCTCACCACTCGTCATGACATCACTGGTTGTTGAACATAATTTCAAAAATGTTCATCCTTCACCTTTCTTTACCGTATGTTATTATAGTCGCAACGTTGGTTGTTTTTCTCTTTATTGTCGGACCAACACAGATATATCGCTTCTCACGAGAGTTTAATCCTGGTGTAAACAAATAGGTGGAACACCTTGCCTTTGCACGTGGACATAGACGTAGTTGACAGGAGAAGCAACCGTCGCACTCACTCGACTGTATGCCAGCTCGAGGGAAAGTAGTACATCGCATTAATTTTATTTTATTTTAGTTTATTACATTTAGAGTTTGGAAGAGTACGTAATCAAATTAAAATATGGTTGTCATATATATATATATATATATATATATATATATATATATGCTTTTCTTCTTCTTCTTCTTCTTCTTCTTCGTTTAGGCCTACGATGGACCACGTGGTTCTTAACTCTGGTGAGCTCTTTTCTTCCTCTTAGCCCAGTATTCTTTCATTCTAGAGCTATGGATGCCTTTTCTTTCTTGAGTCCATTTCACTCCTACTCCTGGACGCAGTGATTTAGTTGTTAGTGACTGGAGAGAGTCAGATGTCTTGACTAACTTTCTGAATTTATCTCGGTTGTAAATGTCAATGTGATCAATGTTTAGGTATTGTAGGTCTTTCCGTACTAAATTCGTCCATTTGGCATTTGTTGCTTTCCCTCTAGATACAGTGTTGAAGATTCTTGAAGTGAGTCTCTGGCTGTCCATCCTGACTACATGACCATAGAAGATTAGTCTTCTCTTCCTCATAGCTGTTGTAATGCTCTCTATTTTACTGTACAGTTCCTTGTTGTGCCTGATTCTGTAGCCATCTCCTTCTTTAATGGGACCCATAATCCTTCTGAGGATCTTTCGCTCTTTCAGTTCTAGTTTTCTGAGTTGTCCTTTCCGGGTCATGTTTAGGCATTCTGAGGCGTACAGTTCAGATAGTCTTACTACGGTGTTGTAGTGTCTAAGTTTAAGATTCAAGGAGAGGGATTTAGACTTGTATATGTTCTTACAAAGATGATAAGCTCTTTCTAATTTAGTGCATCTACTCTTCATTGCAAGATCCTCATTAACATTTGGGGTTATCCACTCTCCAAGATATTTGAATGAGTTCGCCTTGTGTATTATTTTGTCCCCCAAAGAAATGAAGTTGGGTGCTTCTCTGATGTTTGTCAGAAATTCAGTTTTATTGACAGCGATATTTAGCCCTGCTTTAGCTGCTATGCATTCTAGGGGGATATCTGGAACGTAGCTTCTTCCATACTTGAAGCTAAGAGTGTGAGGTCATCTGCGAAGGCTAAGCAAGTAACTGTTAACTTGTCTTTTTGTAGCCGATTTTTAATCCAGAGTTGTCAGCTAGTGTTTTCGTCCATTCCCGAATGACCTTCTCCAGCAGACAGTTAAACAGGATAGGGGACAAACCATCTCCCTGTCTAACACCTGTTTTGATCTCGAAGCTTTTTGATAATACCCCTCTGAATTTGACTTTGGACATGGTGTTTGTCAGAGTAGCCTTCACAAGATTCAAAGTCTTCTTATCCAGTCCCATTTCAGTCAACGTCTCAAAGAGGGACTGCCTGTCTACCGAGTCGTAAGCCTTCTGGAAGTCAACGAAAATTGCTACATAGGGTGATGTGCTGAGGTTTTTGTAGGTAAAGATAGTTTTGAGGTTCAGAATCTGCTCTGTGCACGATCTTGACTTCCTAAATCCAGCTTGGTACTCTCCTATGCAGGAATCTAATTGTGCCTCCACTCTTTTAAGCAATGCTTTGGAGAAGATTTTGTACGTCACTGATAGGAGAGAGACCCCTCTATAGTTGTTAGGGTCTAACTTGTCTCCTTTCTTGTGCAGCGGGTGGATGATAGCTGAAGTCCAATCCCTTGGTAGTGTTTCTGTTGTCCAGATGTCAGTTATGATTCTATGGATACTGTCAATTGACTCTTCATCTGCATGTTTCCATAATTCTGCAATGATGCCATCTTTGCCTGCTGCTCTGTTAGATTTCAGTTCAGAGATGATCTGTTTGATTTCTTCTTTGGTAGGAGGAAGGGAGTCAGGGTTAATAACATTCTTAGGTTGAAATTGTAGTTTTTCCTGTGGTTCTTCTGCGTTGAGGAGGCCATCAAAATATTTTGCAAGGGCTGTAGTACAATCTTCATTGTTCATTTTCAGTTCTCCGTCTGGTCCTCGAAGGTGGACTGTAGGGGCTGAGTAAGCATTTGTCTGAGGTTTTAGAGTTTTGTACAAGTTACTGGTGTTGTTCCTTTGAAAGTCTTTCTCTGCCTGGTCTATGATGTCGTTGTTATATTGCCTCTTAGCATTTCTAATGGTCTTGGCCGTGTTCTTTCTGACTGTTAGGAAGGCTGTATGATTCTCCGTGTTTTTGATGCAGTTCCATTTCACCCATGCCTGTCTTCTCCCCTCTATTGCCTTATCACATGTTGGTGTCCACCATGGGTGTTTACTCCTTCTAGTTGCAAGGATGGTTTCTGTTGCTGCATCTATCAGTGCCTTCTGTAGGTTAGGCCAATCTGTTTTATTCTGATTATTGCTTAGTACCTTAGTAAAGTTGTTGTTCTCTTTCAGCTGGACTGGATTAAATTTTGGGATTCTGGACCTGGTGTAATTGTTACCTCTGTACTTCGTGAGTGGAATGAAATTTGCTTTGACCAAAGATAGGTAGTGGTCTGAATCAATATTGGCACCTCTCAATACCTTGACGTTCATCATTATTTCCTTGCTATTCCTTCTACTGATGGCAACGTGACGTAACTGGTACTCTCCTAGCAAGGGATTGGGACATCTCCAGGTCTTGGCTTTTCTGGGGAGGTGTCTGAATGCTGTAGATTTAAGAACAAGGTTGTGATTTTTACACAGATTGATCAGCCTCTCACCATTACAATTGGTTCTCTTGTGGGCCGGGTATTCTCCGACTTTGTTCTTAAACCTCCGCTCCTTACCAATCTGGGCATTAAAGTCCCTCATTAGGATGATCACGTGATGTTCTGGAATGTTATCGATTGTCTCTTCCAGTTCTTCCCAAAAGTGATTAAATAACGAGAAATGAAGGCACAAGGCGTGGTGTAATACAGGAAATCATCTCGTAGTGGGGCAAAGTCCCAAACTGTACGGCTTGGAGATAAGGTGTTGCATCTTGCAGCAGCAGTCAGTGTCGGTATTCACAGTGAGAGAAATGGAGCAAGAGGTAGGACCATCTCGTGTAGTGAAGCACAAAAGAGGAAAACCGCTCAGAAGTGACCACAGGCAGTGCATTGTGAATGTGTTCAATAAACTAAGTGAACAGAATCCAGGTTTAGTCGTTTATTCAGAAGTTCAGATCTTGGCACTCTTGTCGTATGTAATGCACAGCCCTGTACGTCCGAACACGAGACGTTGACGGGGTAGAGGTCGGTACTACACGCTCAGCGAATCACAACTCTTTCTTTGGCGGAGGCGTGGACATATCATGTTTACATCAGGATTAAACTCTCGTGAAAAGACGTATAGGTGTTATGACGACTATGGGGTAGGAAAGGCATAGGAGTGGATAGAAAGAGTCCGTGGTCTTAATTAAGGTACAGACCCAGCCAGCATTTGCTTGGTGTGAAAATGGTAAACCACGGAAAACCATCTTCAGGGCTGCAGACAGTGGAGTACGAACCTCCCTCTCCTGAATGCAAGCTGACAGCTACGTGATCCGAACACCACAGACACTCGCTTGGTACTTACAAAGTTATAAAACCATACTTATTACATATTCTCAGGTAACGCTCGAAATTCTATGCGGGTCACACTACACGAACAAAATTAGGCATATTTTACATTTAAAGATGCGTATTATTATTTATGCCTTTGCTGGCAGGACCTAGTGTTTACAGTGCACTATGTCTTCTGGTATGGGCTAGAGCAATTTTGTTACTTTCATTGATCTGTCTCAGCTTTATCCTTGGCTTTGACAAAATGAAAGTGACTGAGGTATGAGTGATGCTAGTAATGCCATTCCTTCTGCAGCCAGTCCCTGCTATGAATGGTGTGAAAATATTGCTCATAGGGTCGGTTGGTGCATGCATTTCAGTGGGCTTGGCAGACTGATATGTAATAGCAACTTCTGGCTCGGTGAGGAAAGCAACGGGAAACTACCTCACTCCTCATTTCCCTAGTACGCCTCTTCAGTGATGCCTAGGCCATCTATGACAGCTAATGGCGGAGCTGTTGAGGATCCAACCAGCCTTCGGGCTGAGGACTAGGAGAAGAGAGAGATTATTGTTTAATTTTTGGTTCGATCCTGGCTCAGTCCGGTGAAATTTAAGGGGCTCAAATACGTCAGCGAATGTTGCTAGATTTACTGACAAGTAAAAGGACTTCTGCGGGACCTATTTCCGGCACCTCGGCGGCTCCGAAGTAGTTTGTGGGACGTAAAGCAAAATATTATTATTATTATTTTATTTGCTATTTTTTTACGTCACATCGTCGCCATTACATCTGAGTCGGTCCGGCGTGAACACTGATAGCAAAGAAAAGTAATAATTTTGCAGTGGGATAGAAAAGAGCAAGGAAGTGACTATGGCCTTAATGTATTGCCCCGGCATTTGGCTGTGTTAAAATGGGAAACGACGAAAAACTATCTTCAGTGCTCCCGACAGTGGGGTTCAACTTCACTATCTTGCGTGTGCAAGCTCACAGCTACGTAAACCACCGCGTAACCAATTCGCTCGGCATTATTATTATTGTTCATATTATTTATTTATTTATTTCTTAATCTGCTTACCCTCCAGGGTTAGTTTTTCTCTCGAACTCAGCGAGGGATCTCACCTCCGCCGCCTCAAGGGCAGTGTCCTGGAGCGTGAGACTTTGGGTCTAGGGATACAATTGGGGAGCAGGACCAGTGCCTCGCCCAGGTGGCTTCACCTGCTATGCTGAACAGCGGCCTTGTAGGGGGATGGGAAGATTGGAAGGGGTAGATAAGGAAGAGGGAAAGAAGAGGTTGTGGCCTTAAGTTAGGTACCATTCCAGCATTTGCCTGGAGGAGAAGTGAAAAACCAAGGAAAACCACTTCGAGGAAGGCTGAGGTGGGAATCGAACCAACTTCTACTCCGTTGACCTCACTAGGCTAAGTGGACCCCGTTCCAGCCCTCGTAACACTTTTCAAATTTCGTGGCAGAGCCGGGATTCGACCCCGGGCCTCTGGGGGTGGCAGCTAATCACACTAATCACTATACACAGAGGCGGACATTATCATTGTTATTATTATTATTATTATTATTATTATTATTATTATTATTATTATTATTATTTCTACTGATAGTGTAGGCCTATTTTTCATTATGTAGTAATAAACTTGTCGAATATCTGTCCGTCAACGACGTTACGAACGTAACCATGGTTGATACCATCAATACTCCGAATCATTTCCAGTATATTTATCACAGTTCGTGCCTAGAATGTGTAAATGTGCAATAACCTTTGAGAAAACCAATTTCCATATCCGTTATCCCGCGCAAGTTGTTTGCGCTGATAAATGCATAAATTTCGTGTTCTTTCAATTACCTGAGGTGAAGGTACACTTGCAGGGAAAAAAATAGCTGCAGATACCTCATCAATTATGTACCGGTATGCTACTAATGTTAAACCTTAGACCAACTTCTGAGAACAGTTGCTAATAGTGTTCTTAGACTACACAGAGGAACGTTTTTACTGATGAACAGACTGATCTCTCTCGGATGGATATCCCATACGTATAGCACGTGTTTTCAACATATGGAAGTTCAGTACATGTAGTATCGTATATACCGAAAAGATGCTAGATTCGTGTGGGATGCTCTACCGATTGAGTTATGGTGGCCTAGCTCATTTTATTGTGTCTCAACATCTCTTCAGCATACACTACATGGAAGAGAAGGCCTGAAGGCCTTAATCTTGTAAAATAAAACATTGTTTACTTACTATGTGCTCAACACGACCTATTAAGCTGAAAGTTTATATCAAGTACAGTCCAATCGTGAAAAATATTTACTTCACATGAGAGTTAAATTCCTAATACTCTTTTTAGAACATACATGATGACCTTAACTTAATGTGCATCATTTTAAGGACATCTTCTACATCAGTTTCGGTGCAGCTCCTTGGCTGAATGATCAACATGGTGGATTCCAGTTAATGAGCCCCGGGCATGATCAATAAATTGGGAAAAAGGCCAGAAAGAAGAAGATTCGACATCAATTTGACACAACATGTCTTGCTATGTATCATGTAAATACCCGGCCAAAGCATACGAGATTTTTGAAATTGTAAGTCACGTCTCTGTGTTTAGGATTTCGGGTAGTACTGAAGGTCCCATGGCCATGAAGATATCGATAATGATGATGATTATTATTCTTCAACAGTCACGTAAAACTACAAACTTGCTTGCTTCATTTTTTAATTAATCATGGATAGAATTTGCAAGGAAATAGTCGTGGCCTGTACGTTATGTTCCATTCCAATATTCTTCCTGAGTTATGATGGAGAAATCACAGGGAAAAAATTCTATGACATGTGCGAGTGAGATTTTAACCCATCTCCCTTCTCAGTTCTGCCTATTCCATGGCTCTATTTGTGAAAGGCCTAGGGTTCGGCTCTCGGCTACGCCAGACCGTCGGCAGCCCTAAGATTGTTTCCATGGTTTCTGCTACCCACGGCTTCGCTCGCGAGTATTTCGTAATTTGATAAAAATTACTTGTTCCTCGGTACTGCACCAAGACATTATCTGTAAGTCCCTAAAGTAGTATAAAAGCTCGCCGAAAAATTGCATTTCATTTACCCCAGAACCTCTTTGTAAACCACGTTTGTGGCATTGCCTTTTGAGGCTAAGATGACCAGGCTACTGGCAGACCTAAATCTGGAACACCGGACATGGAACTCTATGTGTGACGAACAGTCCTCTTTTATGTCGGAAAAAAAAGTTTTCTTTATTTCTAAAGGAGATTCCAAATACCAAATTTCACGTCTGTAACATCTTAGTTCTTGAGATATAAGTATCCTCATGAAGGGAATTCAACTCCCCCTTCACTTATTTTCGATCTCCAGCTTAAGTTGATTTTCCGAAAACAAAAAGTACGTGTTTCTTTATTTTTAAAGGAGACTACTGTACAAATACCAATGTTCACGTCTGTAACATGTTACGTTTATGAGATATAATGTAGATATACTCATTATAAAAACTGATCCACTCCTTGGCTGAGTAGTCAGCGTTGAGGACTTCGGTTCACAGGGTTTCGGCTTCGATTCCGGGCTAGGTCGGGGTTTTTAATCGCTTGTGATTAATTCTTCTGGCTCGGGGACAGGGGATTCCAAATACCAATTTTCATGTCTGTAACATGTTAGATTTTTGTGATAGGCCTAGTCTATTATTTTTATATTCCCCCACCACCCCGCCCATGTTACTCAGTGGCAATGTAGCTTTCTATAGGTGAATAATTTTTAAAATCGGTTCAGAAGTTTTTGTGTCTATTCGTTACAAACAAATATACAAATTTTTCCTCTTTATAATATTAGTATAGATCACGGCCACAGTCGTTTTGGTTCCAGGCCTGTTTTATCTTACAGTAGCCATAATACTGCACCCATAAGCGAATTTACGTAATTAATTTATGAATTAAAAGTTGAATATTTCGCATATTGGAATACTACAGTAGGCTGTGAGAGCTAGCAGTCACAAAGCAACATTCTGGCGCCAGTCAGTCGGCAAGGAAATCCTCGAAACTCTTCTTAGAGCACGAAGAACTTGTAGACCGACCTGAGTGTTGCATCCAATAAATTTTATGGTACCGCCTAGGAGTGGCAACTTTCTACTTGGTTCTCACGAGAAAATCACGCGTTGAGGCTTGACCTACTTAGCAGGACAAGGGAGACAACGATAGCACCCACCAACCCTTGGGAGAAAATGGAAGCATCCATGCTGCGAAGAGCGCGAAAGTCTCAGCCAATCACAAAATTCCAAATTTGAATGAACTGCCATAGCGGGAATCTACAGTCAGTATTTCGCTATTTGGAGCCCGGAGTAGTTGTGTAAGACAGTGTCCTAACTTCCTAATAATATTTGAAAATTTATCGGTGCGAAGGTGTGGTTAATTATTGGCTAATTAATAAAATTTTAACTTCACACGGAAGAGTAGTATCGCCCACGAATTGAACTGTCATGGCGGGAAGAAGCCATTCGCAGAAAGAAAATAACGCCGGTGACGCGCGCCGTCGTGTGGATTATCCTGTGATCGTTTCCCACGGCGCAATATAACAAGTAAGTCAGACCAAAATTAGGAAGATTTTGTACATAATTTTTGAAGCTTTAACCTACGGATGTATGATAAAGCGCTCCCAAGTGCTAGATTACTACGCCACATCCCTTCCACAGAACTATTTTCAAGGTGGGGGGAGAACCGATTACAAAACCAGCGAGCAGAATGGTGATTCTTCAGTGTGTTCACTGTGTGTCAGTGTGTTCAGTGTGTTTAGAGTGTGTCAGCTAATTCAGTTAGTCAGCTTTCAAATTCAGTCTGGTTTGAACTGTATCTTTATGAATTCTGAGTCTGGTAGGAACGCGATCAGAGACACTTGTTGGCATTGCGACTGAGCCATGTATTTTACTTGGGAGAGTAATATTTCAGGAGAAATGAACACTTTAACAAACTTTTACCTTACTTTGAGCTTATGCAGAGATAACAGGCAATAGCTACACTTTTCAACACTTGCCATAAATGAACTCACATTACCAACCGAGAGGGACAATGGAACATGTTGCGACACGTAACTACATAAAACCTTTCTAATCCACGTGTAGTTTGACATTTGTTGGAAAGCTATTTTATTCTGTTATTTTGGAGGACGATCAGCATAAATTTCTCCACACATCATTGGAAACTGTACTTTTAGCTTGCTTTTCAGCACTAACAATAAACTGTTATGGCAAGCGAGATGTTTTGGGGAGAGAATAGTTAAAGCAGACAGGGAGCAGAATGACTTTTCATTAATGGAAGGCCGCAATGTTAAAGACCTTGAGTAAACTGTTGTGTTCCGAAGAGGTGAACAACCGGTAAGCTGTGAGTAAACAAACTGAGAGGGTGTGTGAGACCAGCAGGAGGCGTTAGGCAGGTAGCGGAGAGAAAACTTTCGACTTCACGTCAGATGTTATGCAGTGCTGTTGTATCATCTTCACTGAAGTGCTAAAAAATGCGTGTGTTATGTAAATGTGAGCGTGTGTAACGCCATGATAAAAATGTATCAAGTTTGCGTGCGTGAAAATTCGGAATACCACATCAGCTTCAAGATGGAATTCTAATTCATCATGACGGAGCCCGGAGGGTGATCCAACGTGCCTCCAGCACCCAGGTATGAGCAACATCAAAGATAATGTGTAAATAAATATGTAGGACTGTGACTAATCGATGATCAAATGTAGCTTAGACTGTTAGATAGGATTGTAAATAATTCACATAATAATAATAGACCCTAATAATAATAATAATAATAATAATAATAATAATAATATTAATAATAATAATATAATTATAATTTTTGCACTTTTAGCTAGGGTTATTTTGCGCACTTCCTTTACGTAGATGTGTTGGCGTATTATTATGGATCATTTGTAGTAAGTCACTTTGACAGTTTAGGCCGCTATATTATTAGATCTCAATGAGTGTAATGCCGATTTTTATAATAGTAATCATGTTGTTATAACTTTAGTTTTGAGCGGTATTTCTGTTGAAGTTATGATTTTGGAGACGCCGCCTTGTTGATTTCAATGCTTATTTTGCTATTTGCGCATTTTAGCTTATTTTGTGTTGTGGAATCATCATTCAGATGACCGTTTCCGGTAGTCCTTATACCGTGTATTTTTGCGACGATTTTGGTGCACGCGAGTATTTTATTTCTGTGTGTGTAGTTGCGGTTACACATTTTTCAATAGCTGTGTTTTGAGAGGCAATCTCGTCTTTTTTAGTAAACAGTTAGTGACAGGAAGCCATTGATGAGTCAGCTCTGATATTTTGTGATATGTGAAGCAGAGGATCTAGAGATCGAGCTAAGTGAATAATATCCCTGATGATCTACGTTGATAATGGAAATGTGATATTTGGACCAAGTCATGAACTGTCGTAAGAAATAGAGATGTGCACGACAGATATTTCGCCCGCCGGATACGAGCGAGGCCGTATCATGAGGTACTACGTCGAGAATAATAATGAGTAAATAGAATTGAAAGATGAATAATTTAACCAAGAGTGTTAAATACGTTACGACATGGGTTATGATTGTAGGCAGAAGCCTGTATTTTGTTTCAAATAATTCCAGGGAAAGTAGATGCTCGGAATATATGTTAATTAAAGCATGTGGTATACTTGGGCAGAGCGACGAATCAATGTGCATTTTGACAGTCATGTAGAGTCATGGATGACATGAAATAGCAGTAATTATTGTCCATAAAGGTTAAATAGTGTCATGGCCAGACATTTGTCGTCTGAGGTTAGAGATTGCCGTCAAATTCACAATTTTGCTACTCGTAGCGGGGATAATTTCTTTATTCTTATTAATTTTCAGTGGGCAGCGATGTTGGGATCTAGATTTGTTTGTTTATTATTCTTTCTTTGTGTACCTTTTATTACCGTTTATTTGTAGGATCATACGTGAATTATTTGCACTTGACTTGATGTAAATAGATAGGTGTATCTAGGCTAGCTTTGATTGCTGTATTTTCTTTTGTTGGAGCAGTGTTTCTCCATTAACAGATTTAATTATGTAAATAAGATTTCATGTGTTAGGATAAGAGATCATCGATTAGTTCATAGTAGTAGTGGTATGCTCATACCAGACATTCAGTAATTACCAAACCTTTAAAATCCACTACATATTAATTAGGAAATGAAGCGATCTTTAATAAACCAGTTGTATAATAACTGCCGCAATGAATGAGGTAAATAAGATGGGGTGTGCCTCCATCTAGTGGTGGTACCACAAATTATGAGTTCGTAATGAAATGCAGTCAGCGGCAAATTAAGTAAAATTTTAATGTACAAGGATCGCTTTCATTTGAAATGTAAACATGAGGCACTTGGCCTAATCATTATTTATATTTTAAAGAGTTCCAGGCTATCACAGTCATGCAAGTGAAGTTTAAATAATTAAATGAGTGATTGTAACACTCAGGTTCATGTTTCAATAATTTCCTTTTCAACCATGAGTAGTTTAAATGTGACAGTGATTATGTGATAAATGAAGTACGATGTTCATGGCTGTTTTCTTTGAATTCTGTCTTTTATTTGTTACACATGGTTAGTGCAGTCCACGATTATTTTTAAGTTGGATGTTTTCCAACTGAGTCACATATGTTAAATATTTAGTAAACACCTCTGAGCCAGTGTTGATTTGATGACGTAATAAATTAATTAATTATTCAACAACACTAATTTATTTTGAGAGACATTTTTCTATGCAATACAATTCTGTATTTCAAATGAGGTGGTATTTTCTGACCAGAGTTTTGAATTTATTCACATCATCGTCTTGAAGACAGTGTCAACATAATCAGGAATATAATTAATTTGATCGACCTTCAGTCAGTTTTATTAGGCAGACAATTGTGTTATTGTAAGGCAGATCTTTAATTTTTTTGAATTTCTATTTCATTACACTTTGTTTACATTTTTCACCAGCTTAGTTTACTTTCATTTTGGCACTTTGCACTTTATTCAATAAATCAGTTTGTTATTTAAATTTTAATTCAGTCTTTGGGTACCGTCATTTATAGTTAGTTTACCCCATCTTTTCATTTCCTCACTCCCTGATCGACGTGTGGCCTATCTTCGGGGATATCATCGGACGGTCCGCGACTGAGGAAGAAGAGTCTACATGCAGCGGTGAGTATCATTTAAATGTCATTTATTACAGGAGCAGCCGGCGCACAGAAGAAAGAAGTTCACCGCAGTTGTTGCCTTGAGAAGGGCACAATACCAGTCTGAGTCAGTCCGACGTAAATGCTAATAGCAAAGAAAATTTTGCAGTGTAGCTATGCAGCAGCAAATAATGAATGAATCCTCATGGATGCGTGGTATCATTCCCTTTTTTCTTAATGAAATTATAGCTTACATTTGTACTAAAAATTATAGCCATCTATATACAAGCCCCTGGAAGACTGAAAGGTGAAGGTCACTGGGGTCCCTGGTTCGATTCCCTGCAGGGTCGGGAATTTTAACCATAATTGTTTAATTTTACTGGCACGGGGGCTCGGTATATATGTCGTCTTCATCATCATTTCATCCTCAGCACGACGCGCAGGTCGCTTACGGGAGTCAAAACCAAAGACCTGCATCTGGGTCTTGTCCTCGGACACTCCCGGCACTAAACGCCATACGCCATTTCACTTCAGTGGGATTATGTGCTTAGCTTCATACCTCGCCGCCGCTGACTCAGGAATGAACCTGGAACTCATGTTTCCATTTTCAACTTCCTGGCGGGGAATCGATCCCATGCCCCCTCCCTCGTGAAGAGAGCACGCCTTTACCGCCACACTTAGGCAGCCCCCTTACCGTAAGTGGACCATCAAGTATTTATTGTTGTGTTTCTCTCTCTAATACGTTTTCTTCCAAAATCAGCTGCTCATAGATGAGAAGGAAAAGTAGTAGAGAAACTTGGTTTAAGTATGCTAGAGAGCCAAGATAAATTGCGCTCAATACATGCAGAAAGCTGTCCAGATGGTGAGCAGACAAATGTAGACAATGTACCATTAACATACAAGAGGTCTTGCGGACTTGTTTCGGGAGCGGCCAGGTCAGGGTGTGTATATAGTACGTAAGGTCTGGCAGGCACGAGGTCGACCAGTGAAGAGCAGGCTACCTTCTACTGTCACAATGGGCTCATAACTCTTACAGCTGATGAGCCTAACCTGCCCTCTTAAGATATTTCAATGGTCAATGACAAGAATTCCTCTTCATGTGAAGTGCACTATAAAATAGCTTCTCTTCAGTTATACGAGAACCATGACCTCATACCTGTGAACATATTAGGCACTCTATATTTCAGGCCAATGGGTCAATAATTTTTACAACTGGTCTTGTTCCTTTTTTTTCCTGTTGCTACAAAGCTGTCACTAACGTACGGAAACATTTCAGATGTAAATGTTGCCAATGCCTTATTTATCTTAATAATCGTGCACGTTAACTCACAATACTAGAGCCATAAGGAGGCCAGACAGCAGAAATTGGATGGTCCAGTCGAAAGTAGAGCAGATACAGTATATTTCACGTTATATTATATTGTCTCCTGAATATGTCGATTTGGTACGGTATCAAATATGAGGACGCTTATCTCATGTCTAGTTCCAAGTTACTGCAGTTGATCACACAGATTACGGTAAGTCACATCACTAGACAACATTTTCTTCCACCACCTTTCCCACACACCCTGGAGATATCGCAGGTGTGATCTGTGTCGCATATTGGCCGTGTTTCACTACCGGATGCCCTTCCTGACGCCAACCTAATTTGAACGGATGTAGGCCTGTTCACTACTGTGTATGTTTGTGGTGGTTTCTTTATCGGAGAGCTACAATGTAATACTCATACCTAACAAGCCCTGAACTGTGGAGCAAAGAAGTGATCCGAGGCTCCTAAAGGTATACAATCAAAAGAGGGAGAAAGGCTATGAAAGACAGAAGAATGATACACTCTCTAAGCTTCGAAAACCTAATAACATCATGGTTGGAAAAAACACGAGCTGGCCAAAGGAGGTTAGATATAAGAAAGATGAAAATGAGGAACCGTCACATAAAGTATACCCCAAGGATGGGGGTGGCAGAATACATTCACGATATCTCCTGCCTGACGTAAAACGTAACTAAAAGGGGTACCTCGCGGCTCTTAATCTGGTACGCGGGTTAGTGACCACCAACCCTCTACCTGAGTCTGTCATTGCTTCCATTTACTTGTGGCAAGCTCCTAACTTTCAACTTTCATATCGACCTCCCTTGGTCAACTCTCGTTCTCTTCCAACCCCGATGACTTTTGGTTTACATGTCCTAAGAAATATTTCATGTCTACCCACTTCCTGCCCGTTCCCTTCCTCTACTTAGTGTCAAGAGAGGATGATTTTCCGGCTGTAAAACAATAATCAAAACCACCTCCACGTCTACCTCACAAGCAGACTCACCTAGTTACAACCTAGTTCAGAACCCCTGGGGGGTCGCATCTTCTATTCACCTCTTACGATAGCCAGTGTACGCAGGTCTATTTAATGGACGTATTCTGTTGGTTTTACGACGCACCGACTGACAGGTCTTATGGTAATGATGTGATAGGAAACGGCTAGGAATGGGAAGGAAACGATCGTGAAGATGGTTTTCCGTGGTTTCCCATTTTCACACCATACAAATGCTGGGGCTGTACCTTAATTAAGGCCACGGCCGCTTCTTTCCCATTCCTAGGCCTTTCCTCTCCCAACGTCGTCATAAGACCTATCTGTGTCGATGCGACGTAAAGCAAATAGCAAAAAAAAAAATTAAGGTACGCTCGATCACCACCGTCGGGAGCCATGAAGATGGCTTTCCTAAGGATTCCTATTTTTCCACTAAGCAAATGCTGGGAACTGAATCAAATCCTAGATCTTTCAGGTTTAAAGTCGAGGAAAACCTGCGCCAGTGCATCCTTAAAACACTTGCGAAAAGAAATATTACAAATCATTCATTGATGAAGTTCCAAGCTCAGCATACTATTTTTACTCTTAAGTAAAAGCATTTCTTCACTAGGCGTTGGCCCTTGGAGCTGCTACCGTGTGCATTTCATCAGATGTTGTTCACCTGGTCGATGTCGCACATGCAAATGGCTATGATTAGCGACAACGTAAAATCTCTTTGACTTTCGTGCTTCCTTCTCGAGCCACTGGAAGCTGGTTGCATGATGGTGAGACGTGTATGGATTTCTATCTAGAAGTATCCGTGATCGTATCCTATCTTCAAGGAAATGCGAATGATCCTAGGTACGACATTACCTGTAATCCGTTCTAAGGCCACTGTGTAGCTCACTCTGTCCACTCGTATTATGCGACCTTGGCATTCATCTGAGTGTCAGAACCAGATATACGGGAATGCACACTTTTCCTTGACCAACAACTCCAACAGCGATGCACTGCTGGTATTTCTTGTTTGACCTGTTGCAGTACACCGCGACCCTGCACAGCCTCACAAAAACTCCATTAATTCACAAACGGGGGGCGTGTACGTTGCCAGGCACGGCTACAACGACAAGTGTCCAACTACAATGTACTTTTGCTAGTTGCTTTACGTCGCACCGACACGGATAAGTCTTATGGCGACGATGGGACAGGAAAGGGCTAGAAGTGGGAAGAAAGTGGCCGTGGCCTTAATTAAGGTACAGCCCCAGCATTTGCCTGGTTTGAAAATGGGAAATCACGGAAAATCATCTTCAGGGCTGCCGATAGTGGGATTCGAACCTACAATCTCCCGAATACTGGATACTGGCCGCACTTAAGCGACTGCAGCTATCGAGCTCTGTTAGAAGTGTACTACTCAATTCCTAATTCTTCCAGTGTGCTTAATCATCTCGGGTGTTTCCCTCTAGTAAAACGTGGTTTTCCTCATCATCTTTCTTTAAGGTGTTCTTTGTCCATTATTCTTTAGTGTATAACATAAGGGGACCAGAACACGTGCGGTGCGTTTATATTAAAAGGAAAGTTCACTCCGGTAAGTGGTTTATAATTGCCGAGTGAATATTAAATTTCCACACGGCAGAATTAATAATAAAAAAACAGGAGAGAATTAAATTACTGAACTCGCAGGTTTCCGGGATTGTTACATCAGAGAAACAGAAATGATAATGCGAAACAGTTGCAGAGGTTGTATACCTGATAAACAGAGCAAAGCTATCTCCGTACAAGTAATGAAGAACCCTCGAAGACAAGACGGTAAGAGCTTCATCAATCACTACTGATCTGCATTTAGGGCAGTCTCCCGGATGGCAGATTCCCTGTCTGTTGTTTTCCTAGCATTTTCTTAAACGATTGCAAAGAAATTGTAAATTTATTGAACATCTCCCTTGGTAAGTTATTCCAATTCCTAACTCCCCTTCCTATAAACGAATATTTGCCCCCAATTTGTCCCCTTGAATTCCAACTTTATCTTCATATTGTGATCTTTCCTACTTTTAAAGACACCACTCAAACTCGTCTCCTTTCTCCCAAGTCTTCCCAGCCCAAACTTTGCAACATTTTTGTAACGCTACTGTTTTGTCGGAAATCGCCCAGAACAAATCGAGCTGCTTCAGCCTTGAGCTTTTGCAATTCTTAACCTCAAATTATTGGTCGAAATTCGTACCAAGAGCATCAGTATCAATCAAGCAACCAATCAATCAATGATTTTCATTTAGGGCTGTCGTCTAGGTGGCAGATTCCCTATTAGTTGTTTACCCATCTTAAATGATTTCAATAAACCTGGAAATGTGTCGAACGTTTCCATCGATAAATCATTCCGGACCCAAAATACTCTTCCTGTAAATGAATACTTTCCCCAGTTATCTTCTTGATTTCCAACTTTATCTTCATACTAGCTGATGTACCCGTACTTCGATACGGAATTCTCATAAAGACTGTTTCCAAAACTACCGAGCTCGATAGCTGCAGTCGCTTAAGTGCGGCCAGTATCCAGTATTCGGGAGATAGTAGGTTCGAACCCCCTGTCGGCAGCCCTGAAAATGGTTTTCCGTGGTTTCCCATTTTCACACCAGGCAAATGCTGGGGCTGTGCCTTAATTAAGGCCACGGCCGCTTCCTTCCCACTCCTAGCCCTTCCCTGTTCCATCGTCGCCATAAGACTATCAGTGTCGGTGCGACGTAAAGCAACTAGCAAAAAAAAAAAAAAGTTTCCAAAACTGAAGTCAACATACGTCATTACAATGACGTCAGTAGGAAAGTAGCGTTATCGTATAAAATACTCGATCAAACGAAAAACCGTACATTTTCTCACTTTTAATGAACAGCACTACGCTGCCGATCTGACAGACCATAGTTCCAGTACTGGAATGACCAGGCTGCAGACAGCCATGACAACTCCTATGTCATTAGTCCGTTAAGTGTGCATACTGCTCATTCCAATCAGCACTTCAGAGTAGGGATCGAATAGCTGGAATACTGTGATGGACCAGTGTGTTTTATGTAGCAGCAGTATCAGAACTAGAGGAAAGGCATGCTGAAGAAGAGAGCGATCTTACTCCCCATCTACTTCCGGCCAATATTCAGGCAGATTGTTATATTCGGTACGCAGCAGTAATCCCATCTATCGGAGATGAGTTGCAACAGAAGACAGAAAGCACATCACAACAAACAATGGGCAATGTAATGTTCTTCTTGATCAATTGTATGAGGTTTCTATATATTGTAGGCCTTTACATTTAGTTTTCTTTCGACTCTGTGATATTAGGGCGTCTTATACAATTATTTATAGCGCAGTCTGTAGTTCCTTATTCCCCGACTTTACATACCGATTTTCATTAAATTCTATTTATCCATTTTCTCGTGACTCAGCGCTGATATGAACTTAGCAAAAAACAATCCAAATTCTTTTTTTTTTTTTTTGCTATTGGCTTTACGTCGCACCGACACAGATGGGTCTTATGGCGACGATGGGACAGGAAAGGGCTAGGACTGGGAAGGAAGCGGTCGTGGCCTTAATTAAGGTACAGCCTCAGCATTTGCTTGGTGTGAAAATGGGAAACCACGGAAAACCATCTTCAGGGCTGCCGATAGTGGGGCTCGAACCCACGATCTCCCGAATACTGGATACTGGCCGCACTTAAGCGACTGCAGCTATCGAGCTCGGTAAATCCAAATTCATGAATATCTCTGATATCATAGCCGGTACGGTAAAAATGTATAAAATATAAATGATCAGAAATTTAATTGTATATAACTTTAGTTATGTAGTATTTACCGATAGGTACCACTAATAACATAAATATTTGAGAATTAAATTTTATATCTTCCCCTAAACTACCATTTTATTCAGCGCGAATAAAATCATTTATGGCCTAGATTGTAGCAACTTACTCCCCGACTTTACATACCGATTTTCATTAAATTCTCTTCAACCGTTTTCTCGTGATGCGTATACAGACAGACAGACAGACAGACAGACAGACAGACAGACAGACAGACAGACAGAAATTACGGAAAATTAAAAAGTGCTTTCCTTGTTACTGTGGACACGACTGATTCAGAAATATTTTTTTTTAATTCTGAGTAATGTACAGAAAAAAATCTCATATTATATATTACAATCTTCCCTACTTTTAAAAGTTCCACTCAGGCTTATACATTCACTAATGCCACTCCAAGCCATCTCTCCACTGACAGGTTGGAACCTACCACATAGTCGAGCAGATCGTCTCCTTACTCCCAAGTTTTCCCAGCCCAAAGTTTGCAACATTTTCGTTACACTGCTGTTTTGTTGGAATTCACCACAAGAACAAACGTGATGTTTTCCTTTGGGTCTTTTCCAGTTCTCGTATTATGAAATCCCGGTTTAGGTCCCATACTTTAGAATCATACTCCATTTGGGTTCTTACCAGAGAGTTGTACGCCCTTTCCTTTACATCCTAAAACCGCTAAATACTCTTATAACAATAAGAATAGTTGTTTCCTTTATTCACAATCTCGTTTAGCCTATATGACTTCCCCTATGAATATCTTGGTTGGAAGCAAGTGGCGAATTGTCTCAGTTACCACGGCCTCTCAGGATAAAAACACTGGTAATAATAATAATAATAATAATTTTGTGCGGCTATTTCTAGCCGGGTGCAGTATTTACCGATAGGTACCACTAATAACATAAATATTTGAGAATTAAATTTTATATCTTCCCCTAAACTACCATTTTATTCAGCGCGAATAAAATCATTTATGGCCTAGATTGTAGCAACTTACTCCCCGACTTTACATACCGATTTTCATTAAATTCTCTTCAACCGTTTTCTCGTGATGCGTATACAGACAGACAGACAGACAGACAGACAGACAGACAGACAGACAGACAGACAGACAGACAGACAGACAGACAGACAGAAATTACGGAAAATTAAAAAGTGCTTTCCTTGTTACTGTCACTGACTGTTTTGTCGTAGCCCAATGGTAGTCCACAAGCACATCAGCATTCCAAGTGCCAGGATACCTTTCTTTCATTGTCGAAATGCCTTGGTGGAACAGCTCACGGTGCTCATCTCTCACCGTATCACAGTTTTCTGGAAAGAAAAGTTCAGAAGGTATATATTTTGAGGAGCAACTTAATCGGTGGTATTGTCTATAATGTACCGGTAGTTTAAAATCTCTACATAAAGTTTTAAATGTCCTATTGAATTATAATAAAAATTACATCCATTTCCTAAATCATCATAAATTTAATGTCAGAAATCGGCTTCGCGTTTTTAATGGCCATGATTGTGAGATTTCTCATTGCTTCTCTCCTCTACTCTTGTTCTGGGACATTATTGTCGTTGCCCAATGGTAGTCCGCAAGCGCATCAGCATTCCAAGTATCTGGATACTTTTATTTCATTGTCGAAATGTCCAGGTGGAGGACACTGAAGCTTTAGAAGAAAAATAACACTATTATTCGTAAATCACAATTCCTAAACAAATAATCCTCTTGGGGAGAGCTGAACAGTTGTTTAACAAAAGTCTTGTTGCATAATCAGTACGGACCATTCATGAAAAGCAAAAGAAGGACTGCATGAAGCAAACTATGATAAAATTTCAACGGGAAATTTATGGCTGGAAAGCATTACCTGCAGCATTCTTAGAGCCTTTTCACAGGAATATAAGATACATCAAGAAAAGATTTCAATATTCTGCAAACTCAGTGTAAATGGTTATGCTAGTAGTAAATCACTATATCACTTAACCTACTGTAATTTGTAGTGCTGATTTATTGAAAATACGTAAATTATCTGTGAATATATAATGTGTTTTCATAGAGAATTTCCAACGGAGGATAAGCTCAAGAACTTCAAAGAAACATCTGCCATATTCGGAGGAGAAGCAATGGAAGAACGAAGCATGCAAGGGTACGCTTTCACCAAGTAGTCTCAAACCTCCCTGGGGAAAATGTCCAAGTGTCAATAATGTAACAGTGCGTTTTCGCGAATTGTTGATCTCGAAAAACACAATTGCATCCTCTCGGAGGTGAGAGACTACACAAGTGTATAACATGCAGCAATACGTTTTCACGAAACATATATGTGTAACATTGGGAACTTAGTACTTTCCTGTCGCTAATGCTCACTGTGACAGATCAGTAACAATACATACCATGAAGTTTTCAATTATGCGCAGAATCTTTATAGAACAATCATTTAAGTAGAATTCTGAATGAAAATAAATATTTTGCTATGGAGACCTCTCCTGGGCACTGGAGGGTTGCTCTTCAGGACCTGCTCATCTGATGAGTTAAACTGAACACTGTCCCGGAATGCACGAGGCCATAGCCCTTAGCGGATTCACAAGGCTATTTATTTATTTTATATTTATTTATATAATGTGATTAGTGTCCTACTTCGATTTCTTTCCTTGCCTTTTCCCAACCGTATGGGGTCGGCACTAACGTAGATTAAGTTCAGTTTACGAACGAACGCCCTTTCTGACGCCGAAACTGTGCAGAGGGATTTATTCACTGTTGCGTGTTTCTAAGCTGGTTGGTAAGTGATGCGATGAATAGAAGTGTATTAAGACGAGCACAAATTCCTAATCCCCGAGCCAGAGGAATTAACCATGCGCAGTCCAAATCCTCGAACCAGACGGAAATCGAACCCAGAGCCCTCTGAACCGGAAACCAGTACAATGAACATTCAGCCAAGGAGCTGGGAATATTTGAAGTTTTCTGTAAATTTCGTACGAATTTCTACGCGATAGCTTCTAATTACTGCACTACCCTAAGTAATTTTTAATTGTCTTGTACATTTTCTTGTTTTAAAGTACCTCTTTCTTATTTCCCTTCTTTCGTCATCGTGACATTTTTGTACTGATGAATCCTTACAATATTCTGTATGCATGTAGCTGATAGTTATACTTGGGCTGTAATATATGTTTTAATTTGCTTTCGTTGTTATACTGACGTAAGCAGACATTTTCACCAGGATATCTCCCTATTCCAATGTATTTGTTAATAATAATAATAATAATAATAATAATAATAATAATAATAATAATAATAATAATAATATTAACAGTCTCGAAGCAATAGGAAACGCATTTAAAAAAAATCAAAAACACTTTCACAGTTGAATGGTGTACCTAAGGCAGTCGTTTGTTTATTTTTTCAAAATGGTCTTATAAAATATATATATATAAATTCCGGATTATTTAATAACTTCCTCAGCATTTATTTAAACAAAAATTCCAAATTTAAGTTAAATAATTTGGAACATTTTTGAGTATGTAACCCTGGTGGTATGCGGTATAAGGTACTGTTAACTGCATTTTTTCCGTGATAGGAACTTGAATTATTTCCTGTAACTCCTGGGGAAGAGGATAGGACCGAAGCCAGGTTTCGGCATCCGGTTCTGTGGTAAGATATTCGGTTTAAGTCTCTCCAAATATAACCCATCTGTAGACTCTCCTCTTCTACCGATACCTTCCACGCCCTTTTAAGTCACCCCCCTCTCCTCTGTGATTGCAAATTCCACTGTAGGGCTTATTAGGTGTTTGGAGATGTTGCCGTCAGATTTTAGCAATGAATGTCCACGGCAATAAGACGGTCGAAAGGAACTACTTTGGAAGAATTTTACGAAACAATAATTTCACCTGGTGGAGGGCGAGGAGGGATGGATAGGATAAACATGATATGCAACGAACTTGTTACACCATAAAAGTAATTCTCATGCATAAAATGCTCGATGAAGAAGATACTTATTAGCAGAGAATTCATCTCTTCCTGTTCTGTAGTCGTAATAATCTGTTTAAGTCTTCTTCCATTAACGAAAAGAAATATTAACAGCGAGCAATCAAGAAAATAAATTTAATGTTCACTATATTAATTCTTTAATATACCTGCAATTTCATGGCGCATAACGGAGGAGGAAATCCCGCGGCAACATACATCTTAGAGACAGCAGGAAGATATAACATGACGAGGAAAATTAAATGCAGGCTTGAAGATTATACGTGTTGTAATCTCGAGTATGGCGACATAATATACAAACATAATATATCAGATAAATGGCTTTTGCACGGCTTAAAGCACACAATCAAATGGTTTAACACAGCATTCGTGATAAACAGCAATGGATTCGTTAAGTCAAATTTCTTAGGAATGTGAGTTAAAAGAATACTCTATTACGAAGAGCATCTCCCACTTGGAGATCGGTGAAGAACTAGTTATTTTACGTTACGTGTGAGATGCTAATAACCTAAACTTATCACTTTATAGGTTGTTCAGTACAATATTTTATTTCATACTGTGGTGAATTTACTTATTATATACGAAATTAATGTAATTATAAATAATTTTGATTTGTCACGACCGAGCGAATTGGCCGCGTGGTTAGGGTTGCGCAGCTGTGAGCTTGCATTTGGGAGATAGTGGGTTCGAACCCCACTGTCGCCAGCCTGAATATGGTTTTCCACCGTTTTACATTTGTACACCATTTTAAGACCACGGCCGCTTCCTTCCCATGCTAGCCCTTTCCTATCCCATCGTCGCTATAAGACCTATCTGTTTAATTGTTTAATTTCGCTGACACGGGGGCTGGGTGAATGTGTCATCATCATCATAATTTCATCCTCATCACGAAGCGCAGGTCGCCTACGGTAGTGAAATCAAAAGACCTGCATCTGGCGAGCCGAACTTGTCCTCGGACACTCCCGGCACTAAAAGCCATGTCGTGTGGCCTCCGGAGAGGCCCAGTCCAGGTCTTCTGAGTTGACGTCCGTAGGCGACCTGCTTGTTGTGATGCCAGGCAAATTAACAAATTATGGTTAAAATTCCCGACCCTGCCGGGAATCGAACCCGGGATTTGATATTTTGATTTGTATATTAGTGTTTATGTGTTGTGGAATGTTTAAGGAGTGTTTATAATGTACGTGTGTGTTGCCAGGGTCGTCCCATCCGTTCGTGGTATGGTCGACACAGCTTTATTAATCAGTAATGCAGTATGTGGTGGACCTGAGTGGTCATCCATTCGGGTATTGACCATGCCCGATAATGCTTTCGCGGTTGCATTTGAGCCAAATGCCGCACGTTTTTACGCGCGACTTATCTTATTTTGTTATCTTGATGGGATGTCCGACTCGTTGGCTGAACGGTCAGCGTCCTGGCCTTCGGTTCAGAGGGTCCCGGGTTCGATTCCCGGCCGGGTCGGGGATTTTAACCTTAATTGGTTAATTCCAATGGCACGCGGGCTGGGTGTATGTGTTGTCCCCTTCATCATTTCATTCTCATCACGACGCGCAGGTTGCCTCAGGGAGTCAAATAGAAAGACCTGCACCTGGCGAGCCGAACTCGTCCTGGGATATCCCGGCACTAAAAGCCATACGACATTTCATTTTCATCTTGATGGGATGCGGTTGAGGTGAGAATGTCTTGGCGGGAGGTGTAGGGCGGTTACTTGGCACTGAGGGGGATGACTTGACTGGTATGTTCAGGGTCTCGGCTTCTCAGACCATCGAGGTGGCCCTGAATTAGGTCGATATTAGCTGTTTAGGAAGTTAAGGAGAAGTAGTAACAAGTTGCTGATGTCTTGGTGGGGGGTCGCGTTTGAGCAGGTGTTGGTTCGTGTTGTAGGTATACTTGTTTGCCGTGTTTAGCCTTAACTGCTTTTTTTAATATACGGGCAGTCAGGAAACGAGGCAGCTTGTCTACCTTGGCAGTTCGCGCATCTCACCTGGTCCCAAGGCACCTTACATTCATTGTGACGATGAGGACCACCGCACCTCTACAGCGGGTGTTATTTTTGCAGCTAGCTGCATAGCGATCCAGTTTGTCGTAATTAAAGCATATCAGGGAGATATGGGTAGGAAGAGCATTGCGAGATACGATGTTTTGCTTTCTCAACAACGATTATGTAAACTATATATACTGTAAATTTACGTGCTTCCAGTTAATAAGCTATTCATGTTCCTTGTTTCGCAATGTGTGTAACTTGTGATAATCTGTTCGAGGCAGTAGAACAGCAGTAAAAATGAAATGAAATGGCGCATGGCTTTTAGTGCCGGGAATGTCCGAGGACAAGTTCAGCTCGCCAGGTGCAGGTCTTTTGATTTGACTCCCGTAGGAGACCTGCGCGTCGTGATGAGGATGAAATGATGATGAAGACGACACATACACCCAGTCCCCATGCCAGCGAAATTAACCAATTATAGTTAAAATTCCCGACCCCGCCGGAAATCAAACCCGGGACCCCTGTGACCAAAGGCCAGAACGCTAACCATTTAGTAGTGGAGCCGGACAGAACAGCAGTCTTCGGATACCTTGGACCTGAAAGTGAGGTGGAAACTCCGAGGGACGTTACATGCCGTATCTGGTTTAACCCAAGTCTACGGTAATGTCCCAGTGCAAGGGATGGTCTTTGACTGAGATCTACTAGTGCTATTTTTTTATAGAGGGTGCCAAAGCGTTTGCTTTAACTGGTGAATTTTTTGAGTGCAAACATCACTACTACACAATTGGCACTGTAACGGTTCAAATCCCGTTACAAGATGATATCTGTATTTTATTATTGTATGATTTTATCTGTATCATTATTATTATTATTATTATGTCAGTATTATTATTATGTTATCTGCGATATTGTTACTATTATTGTAATTATCAGTCTTATTTAATTCGATTTTGCAATTGCCTGTTGCTTGCAAGATTGTACTTAGATGTATGCATATATACGTATGTGTAGAGTAACACTCAATACCTGTACAGTGAGAATTATTGTATATATCAGAGATTGGGTGTGACGTTGGGACATTGTGCAAGATTAGTGGCGATTCTGCCAAGTCATCGCCACTTCATGGCTACGGCATTGTATTTATTTAGATATGCGCTCAGCGAGTCGGCCGCCGCAGGGCTATTTCACCACTGTATGTAATATTTGCCGCGTTGTGGGAGTATGTCATGGTTATTTCTGGAGATTACGTAGCTGTGTCAACCAACGTCTATAAAAGGTGGGTGCATATTGTAGCGTCAGTCATTAGTTATACGGATGCAGTACAGTGAAGTAGTCTACTAGATCAAGAGGCCTTAGTTGGTCAGTCAACCAGTGTGAACGAGAGATGGTGAAGACTCAGTGAGCCATTATTGGTCATTGAGAGAGTGAGACCAAATGGTTGGTCCGTCACTTAGTGGAAGACACGGACGCAAGGCTTACCATGAAGTCAGAGAGGGCAACCCTGGACCTGCCAAGAGGTCATACCATATTGACTTACAAAGAAGTCAGATGATATGGAGAAGAAGCAGTCACAAGGATGTATCACCAAGTTAGGCGTGACACATCTACAGTAAACACCAGAGCAAAGGAATACGTCGTAATTACACTAAAAGTGTTGAAGGTACAGTCAAGTGAATCAGTGAGGGAAATATTTCGTATAAATTGTTAAATGTCCGGTCAAGAAGAATTCAAATTCATGCCTAGTTTCTTTCAGTTGCAATGTCATAATTTCACATTCTCATCTGTTTTATCGCAACAAGACTCACTATTTTTTGATATATTATTTAAAGAATATATATTGTTCTATCAAACGAATTCATAGTTTTATTTCAATGAATGTAAAATATCTTAACCTCAAAATTAATGGGGAAACCGAACGCCAATCTCCTTTTCCCAGAACTTACATGGTATGTTGTCAAAAGTAAGCTTATTACCCCACACCCTAGAGATAGTCAAGAGTCCCATTCTATTATTGCTGTACTGAGTGGCAGCTGGCGCCCTTCAAATAACGTATGTGTAAGTAAGCAGGTAACAAGTAAGTGTGAGCACAAGGTTCGACGAGTGTGTATTTTATTTAATGAATGTTAATTTTCATCATTTCCATTTTAAATGCAGATATTCAAATTTTTCAAGTTAAATCCAGATTTATATATATGTTTCAAAAGATAGTAAGAGAGTTAAGAAACTAACAATGTGTCGACGCAACGTGGGACTCGAATAAATTCAGAATCTGTTCTGAATGACAGCATATCATAGGTTCATTTGGGAAGAGTATGCACATTTAAGCCAACGGAATTATTACCGGTAAATTTCAGGACTATAATTTTGTGATATATATTTGTATTTTGGGGATATGTCAAGGGATTTGAAGAGGGAAATTAATTTGAGATCGCGTACTATCACTAGTGAACCAAAGATGGACAAGGAAGACAATAACAAGTCATGTGACGACGAGGTCATTGCTTCTGCGGACATCCAAGGTGAAATTCAGAGTAGGGAGCAGGTGAATACGTTGGGAGCTTCTGAGGAAATTAAGAAAAGTGCAGAAATTGAGAAGCAAACTGAAACTCAAAAGGAAATCGCGAGGGGAATGAACCAAGAGCTTTTGAATTTGTGGATGACCAAAATGACCGAGTTTAGCGAAAATCTAAGCAAACAGATAAGTAGTAGAATGGAAGAAAAGATTGATACTTATTGTGAAGATAGGAGTAAACAGATGGAAGAATTAATTAGTAGGAATGAAAATAATAATAAAGAGAGTAGTATCGAAAATAGGAATAGACAGATGAAAGAATTAATTGGCAGTTATAAAGAAAATTTTAATGTGACCATTAGTAAAATAGATACTAAGATATTAGAGATAAATAATCAAACATCTAAGTTAGAAAGTAAGTCAAATGAAGAGTATGTTGAAATTGAAGGTGAAATGAAGTTGAATCGGAGCGATCTTCATACTCAAATTGAGCATGTCAAGGGAACACGTACAGATAAGATTGTACTGTAAAATAATACAAGTTCTAGTAATCGGAAAGAAAT
Organism: Anabrus simplex; assembly: GCF_040414725.1. Taxonomy (NCBI): domain Eukaryota; kingdom Metazoa; phylum Arthropoda; class Insecta; order Orthoptera; family Tettigoniidae; genus Anabrus; species Anabrus simplex. Next base: position 357,962,069 of record NC_090265.1, read on the forward strand.
TCACGAGATTGTAGACAAAAGATTGGACAAGATTTGCAATGTAATTGGGGAAGATACGGGGGAACAGATTAGTAGTAATGAACAAATTGAAAGCAAACTTGTGGAGGTCACTGAACTACGGAACGAACAAGAAACGCTATCACAGCAGGTGAGAGAGAGAGAGGAAGAATTGCAGGAAGAAGTGAGAATAGTGGAAGAGAATGCTGAAAGAGCAGCGGAAGAAGAAGAAGAAGAAGTTGTGAACTGCCAGGGAGGGATACGGCAGAAAGGTAGAGGTAAGTCGGCGGGTGAGGTGATAGTAGTGAGTGGTTTGTTCAGTAGGGATTGTGATTTAACCAAGTTTTCTGGAAAACAGTTTAATTCGATAGAATTTGTAAAAGTAGTTGAGAAAAGATTTGCAAGTAAGTTGAGGAATAATGTTATTGAATGGGAATACGTGTTGGAGATTTTGTCTAATGTTTTTATCGGTGAAAGTAAAATATGGTTTCAAGTGTACCGTAATGATATGTCTAATTTAGGAGAATTTAAAGAGAAGTTCGTTGACAAGTTTTGGGATGAGAATATACAAGATCGTGAGAGAGAACGGATTATGCTTGGTAAATATAGACAACAGGAGGGAGTGTCTATGACAGAATACTTTCTGACACACGTGCTTATATGGAAAAATCTTAATAGTATTGGTTCAGAAGTTGATATCGTAAGGATTATGTTAAAACATTATTCTGATAGGATTAGGGAAGCTGCGTGTATGCAGAAAGTCAGTACTATCAAAGAAATGGAGGTATTGTTAGATAGTTTTGAGGCTCTGAATAGTAGCATAGGGGGTAATCGACCGCAAAGTAGAACTGTAGAGGGAGCGGGAAACAGGTCAGATAATTATCAGAGGAGAGGTAACAATTATGATCAGCCGAGGGCTAATAGAAATTTAAATAGTGATAGAGGTCAGCAGAATTACCAGAGAGAATCGGAAGATGGGAGGCGTGCAGATGAGAATTATGTGAGGAATTATAGACAGAATAGCTGGAGAGGGAATAATTATGATCAGCGGACGACTAATAGACATTTCAATAGTGATAGGGTTCAGCAGAGTTACCAGGGGCAATCCGGAGAAGGAAGGCGAGGAAACTTTATAGGCCAAAGTGACCGAAGGCGTGAGGATTTAAGTCATCAGAGGGAGAGTAGTGGGCCAAATACGAGTGGTATTCAGGAATAGTCATCGAGCCAGAGTAACTCACAGGGAATCGGGTTAGTTAAGTTGACAGGCTGAAGGCAGTAGTTGAACAGGTATGTAGTATAAGTAGTTATGTAGTGAAAGTAGATTTAAGAGTACAGTGTGATTGTGACCTAAGTAATGTTAAGTGAGATATTTAAGTAATGACGTAGTCGTAGATAATGAAGTAATTAATGGTAATCGTAAATTAGACGTAAGAAGTGATCTGTTAAAGTGATGTAAGTACTTGTAATACCGAGAATATGATGTACGTAAGTAGTGAGGTAGTAACTCCGATGATGGAAATTGTGATATGAAGAAGGTAAGTGAAGGTACTATTAGATATTATAACAGCCGTTGAGTAAGTCACAGTGAGTAAATAAGATGATAGCGGTACTAATCACGATTGAATATAATTGTAAGTTTCAGACATGCCTTGTTGTACCAGAACTTGTGTATTCAGTTGTTTTAGGAGCTGACTTGGTTGCAAATCATGGAAGTAGAGTAGTCTTTAATTTAGGTAGTGTGTGTTTGTTCTGGGATATAACTAGCAAAGAAGTACGTGTTAATTATGATGGTCTGAGGTAAGTGTGTTGGTGACGTGTGTTCTTTGAAATATATGAGAGGTAAGTGAAGTTGTTCCTAGTGAGAGGAAATGTTTTGTTGGGTGTGTTACGTGCCTGTACGACCAGTATCCGAGGGATAGTCGGTATGAGGCAGTGACGTGAGGTAATTTGGGTGAATTACAGGAGGAGTAATTGTGTTCGATGTTAGGTAAGCATCGAGAGGTATTTAGTGGTAAGTGAGGAAGAACACGTATTTGAACATAAATTTGTAGTACATGACCATTCATCGTTTGTGGGAGGTAAGTACCCCATTCAACTTAAAAATGCTAGTGACGTCTAGGAACAAATAAACATTATGCTGGATTACGGAATAATTGAACCATCTTGTAGCCATAGTATTGATTCTTTAATTATTGTTGCCAGGGAGGATGTGATCTATTGAGTAATGTAAGTTAATAAGGGCAAAATTGATTCACTTTGAGTGACAGAGTGCTACTCAGAGTTCCATTTCATCATCTGCAGAGGCGGGAAATATGTTGAAGTTATATTTTCGTATCAGGGGTATTTCACTATTGTGAACCGTATCGGGATTGTGCATAATTCCTTAAAAGATCAGGAAGGGGATATTGTCGGTGTTTATAGTATAATATATGTAAGGAAGTACTTCACGTGAGATTTGTTGAGATAATAATAAGATGATTAATTTTTCTAAGAAACTGGCAAAATAAAACTAACATATATGAATTTGCGTGTGAACCAAGTGTCGTATTGGTGTATTGGAAGAATAAGTGCTACATTGTCATGTACTGTGTGACAAAAAAACGGAGAACAGGACATTGGACAGTTAACTGCGATAACAATATGCGAGAAAAGTTCTCATATAAGTGAATTTTCACAAAATATTTTGATATGTTAAAAAAAAGGAGAAGAATGTTGTATATTGATTGAAAATTATTTGTGTGTGTTAAATTAAGGGCTATGCTCTTGTGTATTGTATGAGAATGGGACACTGGACAGTTAACTGCGATGACAATGTGCGAGAAAAATTCTCATATATGTGATGTATTATAAAATGTATGGATGTTGAAAAAGAAAATTATTGTTGTATACTCATTTAAAGTGTTTATCTGTGTCAGTGTTATATATATAATTTTGTTCATAAATCAATCGATTCTTTGTTCTTCGATTTATTTATGAGGGAGGCGAATTGTAACGGTTCAAATCCCGTTACAAGATGATATCTGTATTTTATTATTGTATGATTTTATCTGTATTATTATTATTATTATTATTATTATTATTATTATTATTATTATTATTATTATGTCAGTATTATTATTATGTTATTTGTGATATTGTTACTATTATTGTAATTATCAGTCTTATTTAATTCGATTTTGCAATTGCCTGTTGCTTGCAAGATTGTACTTAGATGTATGCATATATACGTATGTGTAGAGTAACACTCAATACCTGTACAGTGAGAATTGTTGTATATATCAGAGATTGGGTGTGACGTTGGGACATTGTGCAAGATTAGTGGCGATTCTGCCAAGTCATCGCCACTTCATGGCTACGGCATTGTATTTATTTAGATATGCGCTCAGCGAGTCGGCCGCCGCAGGGCTATTTCACCACTGTATGTAATATTTGCCGCGTTGTGGGAGTATGTCATGGTTATTTCTGGAGATTACGTAGCTGTGTCAACCAACGTCTATAAAAGGTGGGTGCATATTGTAGCGTCAGTCATTAGTTATACGGATGCAGTACAGTGAAGTAGTCTACTAGATCAAGAGGCCTTAGTTGGTCAGTCAACCAGTGTGAACGAGAGATGGTGAAGACTCAGTGAGCCATTATTGGTCATTGAGAGAGTGAGACCAAATGGTTGGTCCGTCACTTAGTGGAAGACACGGACGCAAGGCTTACCATGAAGTCAGAGAGGGCAACCCTGGACCTGCCAAGAGGTCATACCATATTGACTTACAAAGAAGTCAGATGATATGGAGAAGAAGCAGTCACAAGGATGTATCACCAAGTTAGGCGTGACACATCTACAGTAAACACCAGAGCAAAGGAATACGTCGTAATTACACTAAAAGTGTTGAAGGTACAGTCAAGTGAATCAGTGAGGGAAATATTTCGTATAAATTGTTAAATGTCCGGTCAAGAAGAATTCAAATTCATGCCTAGTTTCTTTCAGTTGCAATGTCATAATTTCACATTCTCATCTGTTTTATCGCAACAAGACTCACTATTTTTTGATATGTTATTTAAAGAATATATATTGTTCTATCAAACGAATTCATAGTTTTATTTCAATGAATGTAAAATATCTTAACCTCAAAATTAATGGGGAAACCGAACGCCAATCTCCTTTTCCCAGAACTTACATGGTATGTTGTCAAAAGTAAGCTTATTACCCCACACCCTAGAGATAGTCAAGAGTCTCATTCTATTATTGCTGTACTGAGTGGCAGCTGGCGCCCTTCAAATAACGTATGTGTAAGTAAGCAGGTAACAAGTAAGTGTGAGCACAAGGTTCGACGAGTGTGTATTTTATTTAATGAATGTTAATTTTCATCATTTCCATTTTAAATGCAGATATTCAAATTTTTCAAGTTAAATGCAATTTTATATGTTTGTAAACATAGCTAGTGACGTCCAGGAACATATTACAGCACTAATTGGTCGGCAACTCCCAAATATTGATTTCAAAAATTGTTGTATCTTCACAAATAAAATATATAGAATTAAAGTAATATTTTCAGCTCAAGTATTTTTTCATCATTTCATTTCATGTTCTTTATATTTCTGAAGTAAAGAAAGGTAATGTGTGAAATGTTTCTCGAGTCTGTTCAGACCAACAGTACCTATGCTCGGTAAATATTTAATAACCATAAAGTAGAGTCCTAGAAGAAGAAGGATATCCCCATGGTGTAGGGGTAACGTGGCTGCCTCTTTCCCGGAGGCCTCGGTTTCTATTCCTAGCCAGGTCAGGGATTTTTACCTGGATATGGCTGATTCGAGGTCCACTCAACCTACGTGATTACAATTAAGGAGCAATCTGACGGTGAGATAGTGGCCCCGGTCTAGATAGTCAGTAATAACTACCGAGACGACCACAGGGCACTTCGTAACCTGCTGGCCTTCGGGCAGAGCAGCGGATACTTGGTAGGTGAAGATCTTTCGGGGCTGTTGTGCCATTGAGTATAAGAAGAAGATAAAACGTATCTTCAGTTGCTGTAGATTTCAGTATGGCAGGGTGTTGAAATTTGCCCTGTTAAGGAATTTCTTATCTACCAAGTAAATCTAATGTCAGCGGTCGTTTACATGTAATCGCTCTTACACGTCAACACTAAGATTCGATCCCGGAACCTTAGATTATAAGGTGAGCATGTAATTAACTGTGCGTCAGCTCTCTCCATCAGCCACATTCCATAGGTAAATAGTTGGCTTGCTGGCCTTTGGTCACAGGGGTCCCCGGTTCAATTCCTGGCAGAGTCGGGAATTTTAACCATAATTGGTTAATTTCGCTGACACGGTGTATGTGTCGTCTTCATCATCATTTTATCCTCATTATGACGCGCAGGTCGCCTACGGGAGTCAACTCAAAAGACCTGCACCAGGCGAGCCGAACTTGTCCTCTGACACTCCCGGCACTAAAAGCCATACGCCATTTCATTTCATTTCATTTCATTAGCCACATTCTTGGTTAACTTAGCTTGATCCTCTATCGCCCTCAGAAGGACATGCGAATTCAGTCTTAACCAGTCTCGTAAGCTTCTCAACCGCGAATACTTTCTTCGAGCATGGCTACGCTGACCTCCAATTTTGCTTTCTAAAAATTAGCTTTAGAAAGTTGTATTTGCCACACGTCATGATATGTCCAAGATACGCCATCTCACATTTCTTGACTATGTTAATATATTCTTGGCCCTTCTGCGTACAACTTAGGACTTCTTTATAGGCGGTATGATCAACCCACGAAATGCGAAGTATTCGTCTGAAGAGCCATATTTCAAATGCTTCTACTCTACGCAATGAATTACTCTTCAGTGTCCAATTCTCAGTACCACGGAGAAGTGCTGAGTATAACTCTATAACTACTCTAAACAAGTGTGCTCCCTAAGAATCTCAACGTTATTTTGTTCTCTTTGAAATGCTATACACTAATAGGTATACATTGCTGAAAATGCACTTGTTTTTTCGGTATCAAAGAATTTAAGGAGAAGACATCAGCTGAGTAATACAACAAGGACACTTTTAAAAATTCCTTCATAATGTGCCATCTTCTAGAGAAGGTTGGTGACCAACATGGCGATCTTGAAATGGGATGCAGCGACGCAGAAGAGGGATCTCGTGGTCAACCGGTACCAGTCCACGAGATTCTCAAGTCTCCTACATCCTTCTATTATTCCTTGTATGACAAGCTGGAGGATTCTCTACTTAGCATTCCCCATTATATGGCCGAAGTATTCCAGCTTTCACTTTTTGATTGTCAACATGACTTCAGTCTTCAGTCCTAGTTTGTCCATCCACGAAATGCGAAGCGTCCGTCTGTACACCCACATTCGTATGCCTCCAGTCTTTTGCATAGAGCATGAGTAAGTGACTATGCTTTCTTTCCGTACAGTAATGTGGAAAAGATGCAGGTGCGGACCAAATGGAGGCTTAGATTCTGCTGTAGGTTGCAGTTGGTGAGCAATTTCCTCATCTGCATGAAGTTGCTTCTCGCACGTTCGATGCGAACCCGAATTTCTTGGCTGCAGTTCCAATATAACCTTGGCAAGTAATAAACATAAAACAGTGGAATCAGCACGAGTACACATGGTTAAAATCATAGTATAGTTAAACTACACATATAGAAATGCATACTAATATTTTGGAATGAACCAAGTCTTATCTCTCCAGGCTCGGGTAACCGAAGTTGGAAGGGGGAGATTCCAAATTGATCATTTACCCAGACATTAAATAAGCAGTTTAAAATGCGTCATTTTGAGTAGAATAATAAATTACGGAAATTATTAATCTCTGAAGTATCATCTCTGTATTGGGAAGTAATAACGAGGTTTTGTAACCATGTATGTACATAATACAAATTTTGACCCAGGGGTGTGGAACAGTATAGAGTCAAAGTCAATCATAAGTAAGGGCGAAAATAATCAAAATTTTAGTATCTTGTTTTCTTTTCTATATTTGTCCAGTTTTGTAATGTTCTTTACGTATTGTATATTTTCTAGTTAGTAGTATTTCTGTTCAATGATATGTACTGTACTCCGTAGTGTATTATTTCTAATTAGATTGTTTGTTTGTCTGTTGGTTGGTTTGTTAGTTTGTTTGTTTTGGCTGAAGTAGGTATATGCCTAATTGCCAATTATATTAATTGCAGTCCCAATGCTCGTTGAAGTAACATCCTAGGTACTGATATTAGTGAGCCATAGCGATGGTCTCATTGCCGAGAGTGTCCTACGCGTGGACATCTTGCTGTTTATTACTGATGACCATGAACTGGGTTTTCTTAATATTTACCGTCAAACTTTTGGTTTTGAAAGCCACGTTCACTATGACAACCAGAAGGACCTCTGCTGGCAATAATGTGTCGTCCGCGTAACGGAGGTTGTTCAGAAGCTCCCCGATGATACTGATGCCTATGGTAGATCTTTCTTCCAGAGCTTCTGCTATGATAGTCTGAATAAATGTTGAAGAGTACACACGGCGGATCTATTTCTTCCGACAGTTTTTTCTCAGTCTTGATTGCTGCTTTCTGACCTCAGTACAAGTTGGCAATGATCCGCAAGTCTCGGGTGTCAAGTCGGATGTTCTGCAGAATCGCCATCATCTTCCCGTGCTGGACTTTGTCTGTGTCAAATGCCTTTTTCATAGCCTATTAAGCATGCATAGACATCCTTATTCATTTACAAGCTACGCTGCACAACCACCTGCATATAGAAAAAAGCATGTATATTCCCGAAACCATTCCTGAATCCGAACTGTGCTTCAGTCATCACGTCCTCGCTCTTAACACGGATCCTGCCATGAATAATATTCAAGAATATCTTCAGGAGATTGTTCATTAAACTGATGGTTCTGTGCTCTTCGCATAATTTGGCATTTATCTTTCTTGGGAATAATAAAAGTGCATCTAAGCCAATCTGGGATTATTCAGGTCGAGTGTATCTTTTGAAACGTTCTGTCAGAGCATTGATTCCTCTATCGTCCAGGAGTTTGAGGAGCTCTCCATGCACTTCATCAGGCACGGGAGCCTTGCCATTCTTCATTTGGCAAATGATGTGCCACACTTCATCCTTTAAAACGGCCGGACTTGTGTACGCTTGGTTCACAGCATGTTCTTCAAATCTATCATCGAGACCCTGAGTTTGTAAGTGATGTCAGTTACAGTGTGGTTCTTCTTGTCCACCAGAACATTATGGCCTCTCTTCCGGTTTAAACCGAGGCACTCCTTTCTCTTTTTATGCAGATTAAGTTCTCCTTCTTGACATCTTTCTACCATCCACTGTTCTTTGTCAGCCACAATCTGTGCAGTTGTTTGTATTTACCAGCTCTCTGGTTTACCACTTCCGCCACTCCTCCATGATTCCACTATCTCATCGATCATCCACGGTTGATTCTTGATCTTTTTCTCAAGGAATAAGTGTTGTTTCTCTGCATCTATCATAATCTTCCTCGTTTCTGTCCACAAGGAATCACAAATATGAAAATAGGAACGTTTGTGATAACTCCTTCGAATATTTACTTTACAGAAAATGTTCTTCAAAAGAAAAGGCTCCTTGACTGAGTGATCAGCGCAGTGGCCTTCTATTCAAAAGGCCCCGCGTTCTATTCCCGGCCAGGTGGAGGATTTTAGCAGCACCTGCCGAAATGCTATGGCTCTTCATTTCCACGCAACACATTACCTCACCACTACATAAATAATAATAGTTGAAACATTCCTCCACATTGGCTTGGCATCAGGAAGGGCATCCGGCCGCGTAAAATGGGCTTATCCACATGTAGTGAAGACCCCAAGTAATTGGACAAAAGACCAAGAATAAGAAAAATAAAGTCTGCTTCAAAACAAAGTCATACAGAAAAGAAGTAAACGATTTTCTTTGCGTTACTTAAATACAAAGCGTTCTCCTACCTTCTTTGATGCAGTCTTGAATTCCTTTACCGACTGTTGTTTATCATCAGTAGAGCCTATCATTCACATTACCTCAGTTCATCAGAGATTTTTTCCCTAATTAAGAGAAACATCCAACTCCCCTTCCCGATATATTATGACGATAATCTCTTCAAAATTACCTTTCCATTCTTTCCAATAAAGATTTAAATCATTTCTATGAACGCAATTTTTATTACTACTATTATTATTGTTAATAAAATCTTCCTTGTTTTCACTGGACAATCCAATTTACTATGTACTGTAGCTCCACTTCAGTTGTTGGTCTCGCATGCAGCAAAATTCTATTAAATATTGTACACCAGCGCCTAAGGCCATTTCTCCAGAGAGAGATTCCTCCAGAACAGGCACGTTTTCTTCAAGGTCGAGACACAAGGGGGCATATACTTGACATGCGACAACTCATTGAAAAGATATATGAATTCAACATACCAATATTAATTTGCTTTCTAGATTACAAGAAGGAATTTGACTGTGTTCGTTAATGCAAACTTTGCACGAAATGGGCGTTCCTCCTCATCTTACTGCTTTGATGGAAAACTTATATGAAAACAACACTGCCGACTCGGAAAATAGAATGGCGACTGCTAGTTGATTCCGTCTAATAATAAATAAGCAAGCCATGAGTCGTGAGACTGAGAACTTCACTTGTCCGCATAGATCTACATAAAATGTTGGTCCCCTATAAAATGACCCTCTGGGACTTCATGAAGTCTCATAAGGGAGAGTTGCGGAGATATCGACGAGGATGTTGAAGAGAATCTCGACAAAACCCACAGCTTAGAACGGTGACGGTTCCAAAGCAAAATATGCCGAATGTTATACTTCGTAACAGCCCGTAGCCCTCGAAGAAGCGCGAAATTTCAGGAGAGCGCCCACTTACAAATTACCGGGCGAGTTGTCCGTGCGGTTAGGGGCGCGCAGCTGTGAGCTTGCATCTGTGAGACAGTGGGTTCGAACCGCCCTGTCGGCAGCTCTGAACACGGTTTTCTGTGGTTTCCCATTTTCACAACAGGCAAATACTGCGGCTGTACCTTAATTAAGGCCACGGCCACTTCCTTCCTACTCCTACCCTTTCGTCGCCAAGAGACATATCTGTGTCATTATTATTATTATTATTATTAACAAGTACAACAAAGTCACCTCCGTACAGGCCATGAAGGCCCTTGGAGGAGTGGAAGGTAAAGGCTTCCACCATTGTTAACCGCGGCACGTGATGGGGTAGAGTGGTTAGCTCTACGCCCGGCCGCCTTTGCCCCCAGGAATTAACCTGGTATTCATTTTTGGTGTAGGCTGAGTGAACCTCAGGGCCATATGCACCTCTAGAAGTAGAAATCTCGTTAAATTTTACGACTTCCTGACGGGGATTCGAACCCACGTCCTTCCAGGCGAACCGAGCACGCTTTTACCACCTCGGCCAGGCACAACAAGTACAACGCAATTGGGAAATATCCCAGTAGCAATGATCACTTACAGGTGTGTGATAATAAAGTCAAGTTAAAACATAATTATCCAATAATAACTACTACTCCTACAAATACAAGAGTAGAACAAGCAATTCTATGGAAAGAAAATATTACGTCCGCCTCTGTGATGTAGTGGTTAGTGTGATTAGCTGCCACCCCCGGAGGCCCGGGTTCGATTCCCGGCTCTGCCACGAAATTTGAAAAGTGGTTCGAGGGCTGGAACGGGGTCCACTCTGCCTCGGGAGGTCAACTGAGTAGAGGTGGGTTCGATTCCCACTTCAGCCATCCTGGAAGTGGTTTTCCGTGCTTTCCCACTTCTCCTCCAGGCAAATGCCGGGATGGTACCCAACTTAAGGCCACGGCCGCTTCCTCCCCTCTTTCTTGTCTATCCTTTCCAATCATCCCATCCCCCACCAAGGTCCCTGTTCAGAATAGCAGGGGAGGCCGCCTGGGCGAGGTACTGGTCATCTTCCCCAGTTGTATCCCCCGACCCAGGGTCTGGAGTTCCAGGACATTGCCCTTGAGGTGGTAGAGGTAGGATCCCTCGCTGAGTCCGAGGGGAAAACCAACCCTGGGGGTAAACAGATTAAGAAGAAGAAGAAGAAGATATTACAAGAAATACTGCTAATTTAACATTCTAAATCTAGCATCATATACAAATTCACACGTACCCTAAGTATTTCAAAACGTTACACTATGACTTAGAGTAGACTGAGTGGTTCAGTTCTTCTTCCTCTTCTTCTTTTTCTTAATCTGCTTATCCTCCAGGGTCGGCTTTCCCCTCGGACTAAGCGAGGGATCCGACCTCTACCGCCTCAAGGGCAGTGTCCTGGAGCTTCAGACTCTGAGTCGGGGGATACAACTGGGGAAAATAACCAGTACCTCGCCCAGGCGGCCTCTCCTGCTATGCTGAACATTGGCCTTTGAGGGGGGATGGGAAGATTGGAAGGGATAGACAAGGAAGAGGGAAGGAAGCGGCCGTGGCCTTGAATTAGGTACTATTCCGGCATTTGCCTGGATGAGAAGTGGGAAACCACGGAAAACCACTTCCAGGATGGCTGAGGTGGGAATCGAACCTACCTACCTACCCCTACTCAGTTGACCTCCCGAGGCTGAGTGGACCCCGTTCCAGCCCTCGTACCACTTTTAAAATTTCGTGGCCTTCGGGGGTGGCAGCTAATCACACTAACCACTACACCACAGAGGCGGCTGTGGTTCAGTTACTAATTATTATCTTAGAATCGTAAATACAGCACGTTTCATACAATTTGACAAATATCTTAAATAATTCAGATGGCTTAATACTACAATTTACAGTGGGTTAAACGTTGCATTAAAATATGACGTAGAAATTTACACACAAATTACATAATGCAGGAATCTATTCTTGAAGCATCTTACATTTCGGGAAAAAGCTCTAAGACAGCTGCAGGGAATTGCGCTGTTCGAACTCGGTTATGTTAATGTTTGATAGTCACTGTAACGGCCTGGTTGTTGTGCGTTACAGTCTCGAGTAGTGGAACACTTTCCCCCTTCGTAAGTCTATCTTCATGTGAACGTGAGTATTGTCAAGGGTTTATTTTATTGTTTACACGAGTGTTTGTTACGTGGACGTACGCCAATTGCCAAGTCTTCAAAGAAGCTGTTGCGTTTTCGTCTTGAAATGCCATTATTTTTATTTCTGTTTCTTCTATTGTCTACGTTACCGCTTTATGCGTTCTCCATCACATGAGAATAAAGCAATTCAGAGTGACACAAACCAATAGCTATATACTGTATACACATGTCACTTTCGAGTTCCCAAACATATATATCAGTATTAGAAATAGTCTATCCGGTAGTTGGTTCTATACATTATACAGCAGACGCCTCCCACCCCAGATTCCGATCGCTGTGTCAGGAGCTACGGGCAGCTGTGAAACTTTATGTCTTACACACTCCTGATGCTTGTCGTTCTTTCTTGTTAGATGCAGGGCGAAAAGTAGCTTCTACTGATGTCTGATTTGTCATTTATGACTGTATGGAAGCTGCTGGGATATGGGTGGTGCCGATTAATGATATTCAGAGCATGACTAGTACATCTGGTTGTTATGAAATGCTGCAATAGCACGTTCTGGCTTAGTGAAGAGCGCAATGGTAAACTACCTTATTCGTAATCTTGTCCAGTACACCTAGTCACATCGCCACCGTCGGTTTATACTCTTCCCTATAACCGCATAACCTTGGTGAAGTTCGGAGGTGGATCCGGGATTCCTAAAAGGAGGGGTTAACTTAAAAGAATACCATACCATAAAGCAAAAATTAATAACTGGGCCATTTTACTTCCGTATTGACGAAATTTCACAAGATTATTTTAAGGAAATAAGTATAGTAAATGCTAGTTAAGTTCATTTATTGATATTTATTTCACCCCAAAATTCCATATAAGAATATTTAAAGTACTACATCAACTTCACTATTAGCAGTATTAGCAGTTCACAGCAATCAACATTTGACCAGTTAGAAATATCCAGCCACGGCCGACTGGATCCCCCGCTGCGCTCCGCTAGCTAGAGCGACGCATCAAGTCGGCCGTGATCCAGCCTTCCTGGTTGTTGGAGATTCATAGAAAAAAACCCATACACACTGTAACGGCGAATAATGTGTATTAGAATCTGTAATCTCTTTTTACACAGTTTAGTATTCAAGTATGAGCTCCTGCTATCTAGCGGAGCACTTGAGCAACGAAAGGCACCCAATACTTCTGGATGGCTCACACGCTTTCTGTAAACTTCTGATAAAACAAACTCACATAAGACTTCAACATCTAGGTGTCCCCGCTATTCTAACTGAACTACGCACAAAATTCTGGATCTTGCGAGCACGCCAAACAATCAAAAAGGTCCTACACACTTGCCTTCCGTGTAAAGTTGTTCACCGGAGGAGACCGGAGAAATTAGAAGCACCACTTCCCCTGGATCTTATACGTCCTTGCAGACCATTCGAAGTAACGGGACTAGACTTCGCAGGACCACTGTACGTTACTTCTGGCAACCTCATGAAGAAAGCCTACAAGCATTATTCACCTGTGCAACAACGCGTGCCTTACATTTGGAACTGTGCGGTGACATGTCAACAGACAGATTCCTACAGGCCTTGCAGAAGTTTATCGGCCAACGCGGTAGGCCTATACCACACACGGTCTACAGCGACAACACTCAGACATTCTAATCAGCGAACACATTAACAGATTGCTGAGAACACTGATAGCGGCACCGACCCACCATTATATGACCCAGAAAGGTACTACATGGAAGTTCATTGCCCCACGTGCCGCTTGGTGGGGAGGATGGAGGAAAAGACCGATCGGCCTCACCAAGCGATGTCTGCGGAAAATACTTGGACGTTCCACTGTTGATGATGAAGGACTACGGACTGTTCTGATCAGCATAGAAGCCGTATTAAACACAAGACCCTTGACGCAACATGATGACAATGGTGGCGCATTGACTCCAGCCCACTTCCTCGTTTGCGATCGACTCACCACGATACCCACTGGACCAAACCCACCTAGGTGAGACATTGTTAGAACCTTCAGACTACTCCAGCGAATGACTGACGACTCCTGGAAACGTTGGAGTAAAGAGTATTTGCTACTGTTACGGAATTTTCACGAAGTTCGCCAACCCCGAGACCACGGCTCAAAAATCAGGGTTGGTGACGTAGTTTTACTACAAGAGAATACACGCCCGAGACCCATGTGGAATAAAGCACGGGTCGAAGAATTACGCGAAGGACGTGACGGGAGAACTAGAACGGTTATTCTTCGCACCTCGGACGGAAACCATGTGACGTGGCCTGTCCAGCTGGTCATCCCACTCAAGATAGACCAGGGTGGGGAGGATGTTTGAGATTCATAGAAAAGGATTCATACACACTATAACGGCAACATATGTATTAGAATCTGTAATCTCTTTGTACATAGTTTAGTATTCAAGTATGAGCTCATGCTATCTAGCGGAGCTACTGGGAACTGCCATGTCGCTTGTTGTTATGCTTTTGTTTTATACTGGGTTGTGGTAAGTAAGAATAAAGATGGCAGCCGTGACGCAGTGAAATGATTCAGTATTTTATTTACTAGTGATATCCCCAACACTGTTTTTTATTTAAGAAATCAACATTTATTGCCCTTTCCTTGGCTAAATGGTTAGCGCGCTGGCCTTTGGCCACAGGAGTCCCGGGTTCGATTCCCGGCGGGGTCGGGAATTTTAATCCTAATTGGTTAATTTCGCTGACACGGGGGCTGGGTGTATGTGTCGTCTTCATCATCATTTCATCCTCATCACGACGCGCAGGTCGCCTACGGGAGTCAAATCAAAAGACCTGCATCTGGCAAGCCGAACTTGTCCTCGGACACTCCCGGCACTAAAAGCCATACGCCATTTCATGGATGTTTACTAATGCAAAGCCATTAAGCCGGTTCTCTCCCATTGTAGTCGGTTTTTACCTTACGTAGGTCCGAGAAACTTCTCTCTGTAGACGCTGTCATGACTTGCAGGGTGAAAAATATTTTTAGCAGTAGTCTAATATTGGGAAAGAAATCTTCAATACATAGAGCTTATATATCCAAATTTTTGGCCTTCTATGTTTTATGATGAAACGTTGCCTAATTATTTCTCCGTAGAAGTATTTCTACTCTTAATTCAGCGCTTATTGCTGTGCAGTCTGCTTCACACATCTCTGCTGCTTTAATAATTTCGTCTACTGAAAGCTTAGAAAAATTACTGGGAATAACCCGTTCTAAGGGGTCAATTTTTTAACATCATCCCAAAGTCTTATTAAGAGGTCTACAAAAGGCAAGAATAGCCTACTACCTTTCTGAAGTATTCTTCAGGATCCTTAGTTCACACATTTCTTGAGTTTGCCTGACGCAAATACGTGAGAGACGGATTTCTTCACCCATTGAAGCAGCCATGTCACTGGTTGCAATGAAATATGCCTTTACAATTTCCATTGGTATTTTTCTCATTTTATTCAACCTTGCTATTACGGTGTCAATGTAAGTCAGTGTAGTTGATAAATAAGATCTTGCAAGAACTTGCTTAGTTTCACAGTGTAGCGCAATGAGTGAACAACTGTTTCAAAACCAATGATATATTCACTTCTCTTCAATTCCGCGCCTAAGACTACAGCTATACTTAACGACTCACTATCTGGATCTTCTTCTACTTGTTCAAGAAGACTTATAACATGTAACATTACTTCTTGAAATGCAATGAAGCTAACATATCTTTCTGCCCAATGAGTACGAGAAAATGCTTTTAACTTGGTCTTCTTTGAAGAGCAGACATTAATTTCGCAGAAGGAGGGACAAACGTTATCATTGATGAGATAATTCCTAATTCTTAATTCACCTAATATCATCATCATCTGTTTACCCTCCAGGTTCGGTTTTTCCCTCGGACTCAGCGAGGGATCCCACCTCTACAGCCTCAAGGGCAGTGTCCTGGAGCTTCAGACTCTTGGTCGGGGATACAACTGGGGAGTATGACCAGTACCTCGCCCAGGCGGCCTCACCTGCTGTGCTGAACAGGGGCCTTGTGGAGGGATGGGAAGATTGGAAGGGATAGGCAAGGAAGAGGGAAGGAAGCGGCCATGGCCTTAAGTTAGGTACCATCCCGGCATTCGCCTGGAGGAGAAGTGGGAAACCACGGAAAACCACTTCCAGGATGGCTGAGGTGGGAATCGAACCTACCTACCTACCTACCTCTACTCAGTTGACCTCCCGAGGCTGAGTGGACCCCGTTCCAGCCCTCGTACCACTTTTCAAATTTCGTAGCAGAGCCGGGAATCGAACCCGGGCCCCCGGGGGTGGCAGCTAATTACGCTAACCACTACACCACAGAGGCGGACATTCACCTAATATCACGGCTTTTTAATGCACAAGTTCAGTTGATGGCTGAAGCAGCGTGTGTAAAATGGCAGAGGTTGGGTTTCGATAATTTTACCTGACATATTTGATCCGACATCAAATACCTGAGCCCGAATATTTTGAAAGTTTAATTAAACATTTTAACTTTTAAATGTGGATCCGTCTCTGTTGAAGCTAATTGAGGATCGTAGTAGACACGGGTTGACTACTTAATGGACAGATACTGCAAACCCTTGCGTAGCCTTTTCCGAGCTTTCTGCTTCTCTACAAAGTTGTCCTTTTTCTGTTTCTTCGCTATTATTATACTTCTTTCTATAATTACTAATAATGTTATTGGTTTTACCTCCCACGTTTATGATTTTCACAGACATCGAAGTGCCAACATTTTGTCCTGCATAATTTCTTTTATGTGCCAGCAAATCTACCAAAACGAGGGTGACGTATTTGAGCACCTTCAAATATCACTGGACTGAGACCGGATCGAACCTGTCACGTTGCGTTTAGTAGGACAGCGCTTTACTACATGAGCTACTCAGTCCAGCTTATACAATTATTAGCTGGCATATTGCTTTATTGTAAACTAGCAAATGTACCCGTGCTTCGCTACGGTACTCTACATTGTATACGGATATCGAAGTAAATTAGTGCACACGAAGTGAATAAGATTTTTAAATTGGTTTTGTCTTGGCTTTATCCGAGAATCAGTATTGTAAAATCCACAGACGTTGTTTCCAATGAAAGTGTGATTTGCGGAATTGTGATGATAACGGCAAGTCCACTTGTTTACTGCAATTCACAACGAAGAAGGTAATTTTCATTTAACGGCAGACCCCATTGCCTAGTGCGCGGCTAAAATCGATTTGGGGAGGTTTCATTACAACGGCAGACCCCAATTCCTACTTTCAGATAGATTACAGTTGAGGAACTTTTATTATATTTGCAAGGACCTTCCTTACTGCCAGTCAAAAGTGAGTTGCGTTCTTACCTTTATAATGGCAGACGCATTTTCTAATGCCAGTCAGCTTCCTGCCACAGAGTTGGTGAGATTTCATTATAATAGCAGGCCACTATGCCTATCGTCAGTCACATTTTAGATGGGTCAATTTGTTTATAATGGAATACACCCTTGCCTACTGACAAACAGGATCGGGTTAGTTTTGAAAAAAATTGCACGCTCCCTAGAGTTCTGCTAGTCGAATCGAGAAGGGAATTATGGATTAAAATAGTGCACAAGAGATGGAGGACGACCCCATTCTTACTGCCTGTCAAAGTCGATGTGGGGAGGACTGAAAACAATAGCAGAAGCCCTCGTTCTGACAGTCACTATCGATTTGCAATGTATTTAATACCAATGGTAGACAAACACTTTCTAGATTGCTACAAATCGACGTCAATGAAAGAATATAGTCGTCATACGGAAGTATAAGGATGTTAACCATCATTTACAGAATAACTGCTGCTAAACGGTACATCAAATCGAAAAACGGATTGTACGATATGACGCACTTTCTGGCCATATCTTGGGATCATCAGCTACGCCCGTACAAGTTTCAAATTTCTGAGATTTCTCGTAGTGCCTCATTAATTCACGTCTTTTTTTTTCATTTTTATATATTTATATATATTTATATATACATCGCTCCAGCCCGACTTGTTTTCATATATAAAGATGACGGATAAGCATGTGCAGACTTCCACTTCGAGATTCATATCTCCTAAATGGTGCATGATATTAAGAAACAGTTTGCGCCATCAGACGCCTCATTTATCGCTCTAAATGTTTCTTTCTGCACCATTTCCTCGTATCTCCCATATTAAGGGGGTAAATTGAGTTCAACTTTTGAATAGGGTGAAATTTGAGTATATTTTTAATATTTTACATTACTTTTTGCCTACTTATCTATAAGCTAGAATCATGAAATTTGGTCCACATATGGCCCTTAATCGTGCCAATCTGCGCACTCAACGTGATGATCCTATCATCCTTAAAAGTGTGTCAAACATTGAAATATACTTGTAAAAATCACCAAATTTACGAACAGTCCAGAAATACGGCCAAATTTAACTTATAAGAGAGAGAGATACGACAAAATGTCACAGGACCAAAGTTGTACATCACTCCGAATTGAAGCGACATCGTGCCATCCATTTTGTGATACGACTTACCGTTTAGCCAAAAAATAGCTCAAAAGGAATGTCTGCACAGTCATTAAAATTGCCTCCATATTTCGATATCTTTGGGGGTAAATAGTGAAAAATTTGAACATCTTGGAATTTTCCCGTCGGTTAGGGACCAAAATCTATAATTTCACCAAATTTCAATTGTCCACCTCGTCTGGCAGGTTGTGCAGCCATCTTGATTTGGGGGAACGGGGGATAAAAATTAGGAAATTCCCGAAAATGTTTAAGCCCACGAAACCTATAGGTTGTCGTTTCGGATATATTATACGACTGCGTTCTTATGCTGAGCCCAAAATTTGAGCTCCCCAGCGTGCCCCCTTCAGGGAATTTTGAGAATTTCCGATTTTTCTAGGGATCCTGGGGTCATCAGCTTCTCCCGTACCAAGTTTCAAATTTCTGAGATTTCTGGAAGTGCCTCATTAATTCACGTCTTTTTTAATTTTAAATATTTATATACACATCGCTCCAGCCCGACTTGCTTTTATATATATACAGAAAAGAAAATAAGCAAGCAGATCCGAGAGACTATAGATATCGTGATCACAGCTACAGAATCTCCAGTTTGATGTGGAATCCTAACTACAGTAACTTTTCTTATCGTTTTAAGAATCCCACTACATTGGCTAGGGTTCAAACCAAGGGCGCCTTGGTGAGGAGCCAGCATTTATGCCTCTCGGCTATCACGCGTTCCTCATTGCCGAAGGTTCAGTTTCCATACGCATGTACAAAATTTATATATATTAGTGCATAATGTAACATTGGAAGACGAGTAAGAGATATAATCCGAAAGGACGAAAAATACTAACATCACTTATAGCAGCGATCTTTTGTTCGTTAAACAGAAGCAGTCAAGTTGGCTGGGCGGACAGATGCTGAAAGGCCATTACGCTTATCGTATGGCCAAACGAACAGACGAATGCACTCTCGAAGGCATTTAAAAACTCATACTGCCAAGGTTACTCCGGTTCCTTTCTTTCTTTCTTAGTCCGGTTACCCTCCACGATTGTTTTTCCCCCGGACTCAGTGAGGGATCCCACCTCTGGCGCCTCAAGAGCAGTCTCCTGGAACGTGAGGCATTCGGTCAGGCATACTACTGGAGAGGAGGACCAGTATCTCGACCAGGCGGCCTCACCTGCTGTGCTGAACAGAAGCAGTCAAGATTGGAAGGGATAGGCTGAGGTGGGAATCGAGCCCCCTCTACTCAATTGACCTGCCGAGGCTGGGTGGATCCCGTTCCAGCCCTCGTAACACTTTCCGTGAAATGAAAATCTCACAGTTAGCAGCAGTTGTTTTGTAGATCCACGAGGCATTTTGCTTACGAATTCTGTGTATTGTTGACAGATGAAACTGTAAAATGACATGTGTGTTATTCTGGGTCCGCCTCTGCGGTGGAATGGTTAGTGTGATTAGCTGCCACCCCCGGAGGCCCGGGTTCGATTCCCGGCTCTGCCACGAAATTTGAAAAGTGGTACGAGGGCTGGAACAGGGTCCACTCAACCTCGGGAGGTCAACTGAGTAGAGGTGGGTTCGATTCCCACCTCAGCCATCCTGGAAGTGGTTTTCCGCGGTTTCCCATTTCGCCTCCAGGCAAATGCCGGGATGGTACGTAACTTAAGGCCACGGCCGCTTCCTTCCCTCTTCCTTGTCTATCCCTTCCAATCTTCCCATCCCCCCGCAAGGCCCCTCTTCAGCACAGCAGGTGAGGCCGTCTGGGCGAGGTACGGCTCATCCTCCCCAGTTGTATCCCCCGACTCAGAGTCTCAAGCTCCAGGACACTGCTCTTGCGGCGGCAGAGGTGGGATCCCTCGCTGATTCCGAGGGAGAAACCGACCCTGGATGGTAAACAGATAAAGGAGAATAATAATAATAATAAGAAGAAGAAGTGATATTCTGGACTCTATATACGTGAGACCGGTCTCGGGATTGTCTATAAATAAGGTGCCAGTTTAGAAGTCCTGGTTACATGCTTGATTAGCTCATTCACGGTGATTTATCTAACATGATTTGAGTGTGGTAGACTTTTTTGAACGGTCTTACACGTAAAACTCACGTTGTGTAACTTATTTTACGTCATGTACCCTCGATCTTCTTTCACCATTGCCAAAATATATTCTTACATATGTAAGTGTTTACAATCGGAGGAACCATGTAACCTGTAAAATGGATACATTGTACTACAGCAGGAAATGTTTCTGGGTTTTTCACTCTTCTGCTGGAAAACCTTACCGATAATTTCGCAGAGAAAGGTGTGTAATTTTTCATAATTCATAAAAGGTTAACATTCCTTCGACTAGCTACATCGTAGGGGTGGGGTTTGGGGTGTCCGGCTCGTGGTCCCAAGTTCACGGTTCCGATACCAACGGAGGTAGTCAAACCAGTATTCGGGAGATAGTAGGTTCGAACCCCGCTGTCGGCAGCCCTGAAAATGGTTTTCCGTGGTTTCCCATTTTCGCACCAGGCAAATGCTGGGGCTGTACCTTAATTAAGGCCACGGCCGCTTCCTTCCCACTCCTAGACCTTTCCTGTCCCATCGTCGTCATAAGACCTATCTGTGTCGGTGCGACGTAAAGCAACTAGCAAAAAAAAAGAAAATAGTTTTGAAAAGTAGTCAAAAATGTAAGAGATCTCTGGTGTCTCACTTAATGCCATCGATAAAATTAAATGAACTCAATCATAGGAACCATTCAGTATAATTTCACTTTCGTTGGTGGATAGTAACACAATCGAAATGTCGAAAGTGATGTGCAGGTCGGCTGGATAGCAACACTCGGTAGTTGAGGCCATAGGATTATTTAATTATAATCCTCGAGTCAGGCGATCGTAAATTATAGGTGTCGTAGTCATATTCCACGTTCCCTTAAAGACTGCAATTATTTTTGTACTGAAGGCTACGAGAGTTAATTCGGAAATCCTTACTTGTTAGCCGAATTGTACCTTTTTGTACACAAAAGCATCATGCTGCAGTTCAAACGTCTTTGCCTCCTTTCGTCGATGTAATTAGTATTATTATTCTATGTATTCGGTAGTAATGTCCTTTGCCACTGCATTACCACAATTATTTTAGGCCTACTTGTAACCAATATCATAGTGATCTGTTTGACATATTGTTGCTAATTCATTCACACATTGTTCAGGCAGTGGTACGTAGCTGAGACGACAAAGGTATGCTCGGTTCACCCGGAAGGATGTGAGTTCGATTCCCTGTTACAAACTCGACAAATTTAGAAAGGAGCTTTTTAATCCTTTTTTTGCTAGTTGTTTTACGTCGCACCGACACAAACAGGTCTTATGGCGACGATGGGACAGATATTTGAATTTTACTCTTTCCACTGGACCACTATTATTATTATTATTATTATTATTATTATTATTATTATTATTATTAGTATTAGTATTACCGTCGTCGCCGTCGCAAGCCTCAAATACTCAGAATTTTGTAGGGTATACATGTTTATTTGGAGAATTAAAAGTACATGCATATTTTAGCAGTGTTTTCTACCATTTTGGTTCACCCTGTTTCAGTAGGAAGTGCTATAAACATTAAAGAACTCAAGCACTTCCCCATAAAACTTCCGAGATGACAGGTGCTAAAAATTCGTGTTAACATGGCCTGGCTCTGAACTTGAAATAATCCCGCCTCTTCGTACAGCCATATAATAAAGTTTAGTGTGACACATGATACTCGGTTCTGGCTTCCTGGTGGAGGTCACCCGCTTGTCTGCCGAAATACGGATAGTCGTTCGCGGCAAGAGGTCAGTCTCCTGATACAACTCATTGCCTCCTTTTCCAAGCACTCAAGAGTCATTCCTGGGAAACTAACATAGAATACCGTACTTCGTCACTATAAGTACTAATGGCGTATTGTCACCGGAGGGGCCTGGTGAAATCCTTTCTCTAGTAGACGGGCTATAAGTGACCTGCAATGTTTGTGAGGTTGAGGCTCTACCTAAGTTGATTTCTAATTATGAAGACTGCACATACACCCAGCCCCTGAGCCAGACGAATTAACCGGTTATGGTTAAAATCACCGATCCGGCCGGGAGTCGAACCCGGGACCCTCTGAACCAAAGGTCAGCACGCTAACCATTTAACCATGGAGACGGAAGGTATTTTAAGTGATAGAACTAAATGAAACCGGCAACGTATTTCAATATTCCGGGGAGAAAACATGTAAATCCAAAAAAGTCCTTTATTTTATTTCAACATTGTCTGATGGTCTATTTTGCGCATGGGAACCTGCTCAAAGTTGTTATAATAATAATAATAATAATAATAATAATGATGTTCGCCGCTGTGTTGTAGTGGTTAGTGTGATTAGCTGCCACCCCCGGAGGCCCGGGTTCGATTCCCGGCACTGCCACGAAATTTGAAGAGTGGTACGAGGGCTGGAACAGGTCCACTCAGCCTCGGGAGGTCAACTGAGTAGAGGTGGGTTCGATTCCCACCTCAGCCATCCTGGAAGTGGTTTCCCACTTCTCCTCCAGGCAAATGCTGGGATGGTACCTTACTTAAGGCCACGGCCGCTTCCTTCTTCTTCCTTGTCTATCCCTTCCAATCTTCCCATCACCCTGTTCTGCATAGCAGGTGAGGTCTTTTGGGCGACGCACTGGTCCTCCTTCCCAGTTGTATCCCCCAAAGTCTTACTCTCCTGGACACTGCCCTTGAAGCGGTAGAGATGGAATCCCTCGCTGAGTCAGAGGGAAAACCAACCCTGAACGGTAAACGGATAGAGAAAGAAAGAAAGAAAGAAAGAAAGAAAGAAAGAAAGAAAGGGTTATTTTACGTGCCAGTAAATCTACCGACGCGAGGCTGGCGTATTTGAGCCCCTTCAAGTACTAATGGACTGAGTCGTGATCGATTATTATTATTATTATTATTATTATTATTATTATTTTAACTGGTAATGTTCAGATCTATCATATGACAGTTTTTTAATGAATTCACTTATTTCAATGAACTTATTCCCCATTCGAATATTCTTTGAAACATACCAAGTAGGTCAAGAGGATGATAATCGTCAGAACAAACAACTGCGTGTTCGAAATATGAAAGCCTCGAGATCACACATATCTTAAGTAATTTTTTGCTAGTTGCTTTACGTCGCACCGACACAGATAGGTCTTATGGCGACGATAGGACAGGGAAGAGCTAGGAGTTGGAAGGAAGCGGCCGTGGCCTTAATTAAGGTACAGCCCCAGCATTTGCCTGATGTGAAAATGGGAAACTACGGAAAACCATTTTCAGGGCTGCCGACAGTGGGGTTCGAACCTACTATCTCCCGAATACTGGACACTGCCCGCACTTAAGCGACTGCAGCTATCGAGCTCGGTTATCTTAAGTAAGATACAGTACCGGGACAACTAGAAGTTTCAAGGAAAGGGAACCTACAACTGTTATTATAATAATGGCCTGTCTATCTATGTCTTTTATATGTATATATATTTTACACTGTGACAATGACTTGTAATAAATTGTAAAGTTCAAACTAGCGTACTGTAATATCCAGGTGGCCGTTTGGTCTGTAACTGATCTAAAGCCAAATAAATTTTTAAAAAAATGAATGGCCTGTCTGTGCGGAACGGTAGGTTTATGCGATATTAGATCACATAAAATGAAACGAGCATACTGTATATCGATCTGTTAGTAGGTATGTCGTACTTAGAGATGATTAAATGTACTGTAAGGTTTCATAGTACACACTCACAGTCTTAATGATAAAACTGAACAAGTAGCTACCGCCGGCTTCTTGTTAACCGGGAACTCGTGTCGTTATCGGCATAGACTAGAACAAGGCTATAAAGAGTGAGAATAAAATATCGAGTCTCGATTAATCTCTCTCTCAACTGAGAAATATTGCCAGCAAGGAAGTTTTTAATTTAGCTCTTTGTGGGATCGTGAGCCGCAAATTACGTCACTTCATACTTTCATAGAGTACATTAAAATCCAACTCGTACGACCTACTGGCTGAACAGTTAACGTGGCGACTTTCAATTCAGACACCCCGAGTTCGATTCCCCGATGGGTTGAAGATGTTAGTCGCGTAATGGTGATTCCTCTGTATAGGGGACTGTGTGTTTATATTCGTCTTAATACCTACTTCTTCATTTACACACAACACATCACATTACCAACCACTCCAGAAACACGCGATAGTTAGACCGTCCCTCTACATACCGCTGATGTCAAGGGCATGCCGCAGTAAAACGGTACTTAATTTGCTTATAGTACCGTTCCTAAGGAATTGTGAAAAGTCCAGGAGGGAAGAAAAGGAATTAGATTCCCACGCGGTTATTGTGAAATATTTAAAGGAAAGCAACGAAGTAATCTTGTACTTGAATCTTGAACCAGTGGGGGATATTTATTTCGAATTTACCACCTATATCTCGAGCCATATTCTGATTCCAGAATTATTAAGCAACGAAGTCACTCAGTTGTCTTGCCTAGAATTTAAATCCCTACGTGAGGCTTGGTAGAGGATTCATTCTATTTTTTTTAATAAATCGCTTAGGACCGTTAGACACCACATTATGTAACATGTTCCTGGAAGCCCTTCTTGCAGCCCAGAATCGCAGTAATCGTTCTCTGGAAGTCTGTATCCTTTCCTTCATATCCGATGTTGTGGTTTTGCGCTTCGTGGAAACCAAGTTGTTAATACGTAATCTGTACTTAGTTCTTCTTAATCTGTTTTCCCTCCAGGGACTCTGGGTCGGGGGATACAACTAGGGAAGATGACCAGTAGCTCGCCCAGGCAGCCTCACCTGCTATGCTGAACAGGGACCTTGTGGAGGGATGGGAAGATTGGATGGGACAGGCAAGGAAGAGGGAAGGAAGCGGCCGTGGCCTTAAGTTAGGTACCATCCCGGCATTTGCCTGGAGGAGAAGTGGGAAAGCACGGAAAACCACTTTCAGGATGGCTGAGGTGAGAATCGAACCCACCGCTACTCATTTGACCACCCGAGACTGAGTGGACCCCGTTCCAGCCCTCGTACCACTTTTCAAATTTCGTGGCAGAGCCGGGAATCGAACCCGGACCTCCGGGGGTGGCAGCTAATCATGCTAACCACTACACCACAGAGGCGGACATCTGTACTTAGTTTGGTTTGAAATGTCCTCCCGTCTTTCCAATCCCCTTGAGTTTCTTCTTTTCCTCCTTAAACCACGTATCTAAAACCTTAGATCTACAAACTAATATTTAAAAGAAATCGTGTTAACCAATTTTCATCCATCCTGAACAGATTTCCGTAAAATTTGCGTTTAAATTTCATTTTCGACACGTTCGTTTTCCCGGTGAAGTTATTGTCCTCTTTGTAAACTATACAGTCCATCCACAGTCTTTGCGACGATAAACTCTTAGGATGCGATTATAGTGGACCGGCGAAGAGAGAGGAGAGCGGAGAGGGGAGCGAAGAGGACAAGAGAATAAGAATCAAAATAATGTAACCACACGTGTAGAATTATAGTGGAAAGGAGTGCTGCGAGGAAGGACATGTATAATAGCGGTGCAGAGAGAAAAAAAATTATTTGTTTCACATAGCGGTGACCAGCGCTGTCGGGTAAGTTCGGCAACCCTCGGTCGTTTTCGTTTCCGTTAGATTCGCGGTTTCCTTCCTCAGAGTGTAGCTTTGTGCATAACGTATACCACGTATGTTTGTTCACTTCTTTAACATTAAGTAACATGTTCCTGGAAGTCCTTCTTGCAGCCTAGAATCGCAGTAATCGTTCCCTGGAAGTCGGTATCCTTTCCTTCATATCCGATGTTGTGATTTTGCGCTTCGTGGAAACCAAGTCTCTGACTGACAAGCTGTACGATATAATCGAATTTTGGAATATACATCCTAAAATACTACTGAAATTTATCGGGATGTAAACGCTACTTTTCGTATAAACGACTGAATTCACCATGTTCCGGCCTATCCATATTAATAAGATGAATATGCTATCACCTTGGATTTCTGGCAAAGTTTGGTGTTTTCAAAGATGTACTGCGCGCTTATAATAACTGGACTTTTTATTCATAAATCGAAGAACAGAACCGTATGAAATGACCGCAGCTAAGACCCATTGTCGAGTTGATATCCGCAAACAACTTCTTAAATGATTCCTAGCCGACGGGATCAAGGAACGCATGTTGATATGTACGCTAAGAAATGACTCCTTCTGCGGAGTCCTGAGAAGAGAAAATTGTGGGAAAGAACCTCAGTAAGTAGTTCTTCAAGATCATGTTCGAAAAAGTATGATTTGGTGCGTTTGGTGTTGCTTCATCGAACTGGTTCAAAATGACCTTGGAGCTGACGTTGCGTTTTGTTGTCAGCAGCTGGAGTGGCTTCGACTGTTGTTCCACCACATCGAGTGTGATGAACTCTACGGAAAATCCAGGAATTATTGTTACCTCGTCCAGCATACAGTCCAGAGGTTACTTATCACGACTGTGTTTTTTCTACTTGTTTAACGTCGCATGAACACGCCGAAGGTTTCGGTGACAGAAGGATGGATGTTCGTGTCGAATTCAGGTTAGGTAAGTCGCCATCCTCACAGATGCGTAGATCACTTATAGGGCTTCAACTCGAAAGATCTGCACCAGGGCCGCAACGATTATACATGTATTACTGAAAATGATGGCCTTTATTTTCAAGAGCTTTGTTAGTTATTATTCCAGCAAATATTCATTAGTCGGTATGGGAAGAGGCTTGAAATATTGTTGTGGGTCTGTGATCCAGTCAAACGGTCTAAATTATATTAGGATAATAATTTGTAAACAGGCCCTCCGACGAGGGTGGGTGACACCTCTCGTATATGGGAAACAGCGTGTTATTGTAATGCAGGATAGTGTATGAGTTATAGGGATTTGGGGATAGTACAAACACCCAGTCCCCGGAAGGGAATCGAACCCGAGGCCCTCCGAACCCAAGGCGACTACGCTGACCATTCAGCCAAGGAGCCATGCAAAATTTCAGGATGAACCTCGGTCAGTGGGGAACTTCCCTGGTCGTTCTGCTCGGCATTTATAACTGGGATTTCTGCATATTTATTACGATGCTCCTTATAAAGACGCACTCTAACCCTCAGACTAGAATCAAGTCCTCGAATAAGGCGAGAGTCAAACTCACAGTGTTAGGTAATAGTCAGTCAGATACCCTTCTTCTACATCATGACACGAATGAAACAACATGCTTTTCGTGATTATTGTAATACTTTTTGAAAGGCTGCCGAGCTCAGGCATTCAATAGGTGCTAGAATTCAATTTCCTCTCAGGAAGTCAAGAAAATTATCAAATAATAACAAGCGAACCCGCAGGCCTGGGCTAGCCTCAACGGGAGCTCAACTTTGCAGCTCTGTGCTAGAGTTGCCCGCCTGAAATTTGGACTGAATTTTCCGATTCTACATTCCGTACAGCTAACTGTTGTGAGTCTTTCTATTCGAAGTTGAATTCTCAATTTTATGCCGTTCATGGCTCAAGCAATATGGGGGCCACACGTATCCGTCTGCTTCATCTCTGGGAGCATATTGTTGATGTGGTCTATGTTATTCTGTTCCCGTTATCTGTTTGCTAGGGACTTTACGTCGCACCGACACAGATAGATCTTATGGCGACGATGGGATGGGATAGGCCTAGGTGTTGGAAGGAATCGGCCGTGGCCTTAATTAAGGTACAGCCTCAGCATTTGCCTGGTGTGAAAATGGGAAACCACGGAAAACCATCTTCAGGGCTGCCGACAGTGGGGTTCGAACCTACTATCTCCCGAATACTGGATAGTGCCGTTATCTGTTACTGATGGGACTGTTGATATGGTGACGCACACAAAACTCCGCTTCATTGAGTGAATTCAATGCAGTATGTATCGCCATCTCTCATTGTCCATCACGAACACCAAAGAGAAGGCCACGTACCTCCATGTCAAATCAGCTGTGGATAGACAAAGTTCGACCTCAAGCAAAGGTGAACCTGGGCGCGTCAACATGATGAATAGCCGGGCTGAGTGGCTCAGACGGTTAAGGCGCTGGCCTTCTAACCCCAACTTGGCAGGTTCGATCCTGGCTCAGTCCGGTGGAATTTGAAGGTGCTCAAATACGACAGCCTCGTGTCGGTAGATTTACTGGCACGTAAAAGAACTCCTGCGAGACTAAATTCCGGCACCTCGGCGTCTCCGACGACCGAAAAAGTAGTTATTGGGACGTAAAGCAAACAACATTATTATTTATTATTGTTGTTATTATTATTATTACATGATGAATACGGAACTATCACCTTCACTCGGACAAATATAATTTTCTTTAAAAAGTACAAAAATTCATGGTTGTGGAGTCATTTTATTTTTCTTGCAAAGGAGAGATAACAACCGCTATCTGGTGTTAATTTCAACTACTAAAACGTTATCGTTGTCCCAATAACGCTGCGAATGACAGACAGAATAGGGATTATTTCTACTTAATGTATAAAGAGGTAAACTTTCTATGTAATGGCTAATCTCAGGAACGACTGGACTGATTGCAAAAATTATTTTACTAATGTAAATATACATTATCCCTGAAGGACATGGGTTGTATTTTATTTTCAGAACAATTCGAGGCGGGGGGGGGGGCGACAGGGGGAGATACAAAAATAATAGGCTAATATAGGCGAAATATCGAATTTGTCGTGCAAGGAAGAGACAAAGCTCATTTGAAGCCCTTTGACGCAAAAAACAAAACTCGGTAAGCCATACGGCCCCTAAACCCAACTGTTATGGAGATATTGGCACCACACTATTCCTGCTCTAGGAATCGGATAAAGAAATGAACTGCCGTAACCATGGCAACGTGAGCTCCAGGATTATACAGCAGCGAGATTAGGCATGTACGTTTCGGCATAGCTGCCAACCAAAATTAGTACACATATGACTTACTGTCTGGAAAAAATATGCTGTTGTGTAAGACACTCATAGGACTCCTTTGGGCGGGGATGGAAGAGGGTGAAGTATAAAAATAATAGAAAACGACCTATATTAATTGTAGAATCCATAGTTTTTGGGGTCGCTGAGGTGAATAGTCACATTCCAGATATAATTTAAGTCCAAGATCATCCCCATTAGCACGGCGGTGAGAAGGGGTGGAAAAATATGTCCAAAATAAATTAAATTTTGGGGACTCATTTATATTACAGTGTAAGTAAGGAAGGAAGGATTTTTGGATATTACGTCGGTAAGGGGGAGAGGGAAGGAAGGTACATTTTTAAAATGGCTATATCTCAAAAACTTAACAGTTTAAAGACATAAAAGTTGGTATTTGGAATCTCCTTTAAAAATGGAGAAACACGTACTTGGGGATTAAAAATAAGTGAAAATGTGGTGGAATTATTTTCATGAGGATACTTATGTCTCAAAAACTGAAGAAGTTATAGGCGCGAAAATTGGTACATTGTGTCTCCTTTAAAAATAATGAAGCACGTATCTTTTTTTCTTTTGTTTTCGGTAAAAACACCTAAGGGGGATTTGAAAGAAGTGAAAAAGGGGGTTAAATTTTAAAATGGGTATACCTCAAACATTTAACATGTTACAGATGTGAAATTTGATACTTGGTCTCTGCTTTAAAGACAAAGAAACACGTATCTTTTGTTTTCGGAAATCCACTTAAGGGGGATACTTATATCTGAAAAACTGAGTATGTTACAGACGTGAAAATTGGTACTTGGAATCTCCTTTAAAAATAAAAAATGCCTATTCTTTCAATTTTTGTTAAAAAAAAAGGAATACGTACTTTTTGTTTCCGGAAAATACAATAAAGGTGGTGAAAAACTGAAAATGCGAGTCAATCTTTAAAATGAGTATATATAAAAAACGTAAAATGTTCCAGGCATGAAAATTGGTATTTGCATTATTCTTTAAAAATAAACAAACGCGTATTTGTTTGTTTTCGGAAAATGCACTTAAGGAGGCGACAAGGACTGAAAAGGTGTTTTAATCCTTTAATTGGGATACTGATATCTCAAAATCTGAGTACGTTATAGATGTGAATACTGGTATTTGGAATCTCCTTTAAAAATAAAGAAATGCGTATTTTATTTTTCGGAAAATCCTTTTAAGGGGGTGAAAAAGACCCAAAAAGTGGTTGAATAACTTTTATGAGGATTCTTATATCTCAAAACTTCATATGTTACAGACATGAAAATTGATACTTGTATCTCCTTTAGAAATAAAGAAATACGTATTTTTTCGATTTTTCTCACATTTACAGTTCCATGTTCCAGTGTTCCAGAGTTAGTTCTGAAACTCCATGTTTCGCTTTTTATACTTTAGGAATTTTCACATAATGCCTTAGTGCAGTACCGAAGAACGATTACTTTTATCGAATTATGAAATCCATGCGAGCGAAGCCGCGGGTAACTGCTAGTATTATATATAAAGAGAAAGAGATTCTTGTAAAGGTGAGGTAATAAACTCTATCTGGTGTTAGTTTCAGCTACTGAAACATTGTCGTTTTCTCAATATCGCTGAGAATGACAGACAATACGAATTTTGTATATAGATATACTGATAGGTACTTTGGGTTTGGAAAGGTGAATCGCCTTGCAGTTTAGTAAGTCTCACTTGAAGTTAGTATCCAGGTTAAAGCCTGTGATCAAAATTTACCACATTTTATGCGTGGTTACGGATAACGTAATTTTCAAGCCTCTATGATCCTTCATTCTAATATGTGTTTTTGCTTCCTTTTTTTACGCACATACCGTATATTTCACACTTGATTCTAATGCCTTTCTGCGATCGATCGGCAAGCCTCTGCGAATGAATTTAAACGGTCTCAAAAATCCCAGTTACGATTTATCAATTTGGTCCCGTCTAGCTCTATACATCTTGTTTTTAAAATATTAAAAACCGAGTCTAACCATCGTCGCCTTGATGGCCTTCTCTTATCCTCCACTGCCAAGTCAACTGTTTTCCGTGGTAATCTCTCCTCGTCATGACCTCGCTGAAGCCGGTTTATACGCGCATCGAGTTCATTCTTAGCTTTTATTTCCTCATACCGAATAACCTCCTGTTGTTCTTCCAACCCGACGCATTTAAGCACTTTCAAACATCACCGGACTGAGCCAGGATCGAACGTGCTAAGTTGGACTCAGTAGGCCAGCCCTCTATCACCCAAGCTACTCAGCCTGGCCCTGTTCGTATACGCAGTTTCTCACTTTATTCATGCCTCTTAGTTCTAAGTTAATAATAAGGTATCCTAAGTCTACCCTTTAAATGCTTTGGTTTTTTGCCTTTTGACATCTGAAAAAGCATCATCACTTCTATAAAATTTGTGTGTGCTCGAACATTTTATTCTACTGTATATTACACCCGTCCATTGCCCGGGGATATTGAAGGTTCGTAGGTTTTGTGATAAGCCTCGGCCAGAGTCAGTCGTGACGCATAATTCTCCACCCAGGGCATGGACATTCAACTAATATATATGCAGTTTGATTTGCATTTGACGCAAGATGTTCACGATCATAGTAATAATAATATTCAATAAACTACGCAAGGCTAAATATGTCTCATTTAAATAAAAAACGAATGTTAGTTTCTTGGAAGGACTTTTTTCCAATTTAATGAAATCAAACCTAAATCAATACAATAATAACACATTATATGATGATTGGATAATAGCTAGATAGACGAACGAAAGTCTCTGTTGGCTAAATACGTATAATCCATCATTATTTAAATCTTAATTGAATTGAAAATACGAACTTGATGGAAACGAATACAGAACTTGCTAAAGGCAAATCATCATTATTTGTCATTAATTGTCCGCCCGCAACGAATAATAGAATCGAATAAAATTTCATTCAAACATTTCAAACATTTCAAAATATTTCAAAATATTTCAATTTCTTTTACCATAAATTATCCAAGATTTCATCTTTAAATACCCTACATTTTATCCGTTATCTCAGAAATTGCCTAATTGCTAACCAACTTGAGTTCTCTAATGGTGACCAGTTTCAATATAAATATCCATAAAGTGCAAACACAGTGTAGAAAACCCACATAATAATTGGATCTCATAATGACATAACTCAATCAACAACAGTATGTCCCAGGAATCCGTATCAGCCACCTAAATAAAACTCAATATCTAGCTGCTACAAAATAATCAATGATCCAAAAGAATGATTAACAGTATCTGCTTCCACCGGCACTGCCCTCTTGAAAGAAAAATCTTGAAGGCACACTATCTACAGGAAACATACTATAAGCAACTACGCAAGAATACAATCTACTACCAGGTGACAATAATTCAATAAATACGACCTTCTACTTCACACATATTATGCTTATTAAATGTTGAAGACGTCTAATTAGTGACCATTCCCTCAAATTAAGTGGTATCTGCATCGTATCTCATCGCAAAAAGAAGTGTTTCGATGATCATATGTCAATCCCTATTCTCGACCTTCGGACATCTTACACCGCAAAAATAACAACGACACAATTGCTTGCCTATTTTGGGTTCTTAATTGTATGACGAGCGCTTAAATCCATCTCTAAATCTCAAATAATTATTTATCACACTCCCATTATCTATTTTTCAACGAACCACTTACCATAACAACATTAATTCATCATAAAACACTTTATGGACGACCCTGTCCTTATTATTCACCATTTTCAAGCACATCATACATATTCACACTTTACTTACCCAAGAGAATTCGCAAGCATTCCCGAAGAATCTTTTTTTATCATCACCAATGTGTCACAATAAACGCAACACTAATATCACGAAACATTCGCCACTACGCAATAAACACGTATGGTATTATCATGCAGAAGACCTTCTACAAATAAATATTAAAATAAAATCACCTCACGAAGTATTCGTGCAATACAAGTATGGTTCACTAATGAAGACAACGCCTTCTTCCATTCACCGTAAACGTGAAGAAAATTCCGAGTAACTCGCGGTAAGACACGTATTTACAAGCTAAAATCTTGCGTATAACAGATGATCTTAATATTACAACCTCGGACATAACCGTAATCACAAGTAACCGGGCACTAATGACAGTCGCATTAGGTCACTCAAGTTGTTTAAATTTACGTCACTTCATTATGAAAGTAAAACACACTCTACTCTACAGCTATGCAACTACAAGAAAATAGGGTAAAGAAAATGAAATCCTGGTACTTATCGGTGAAGATTATGTGATACCGCTCTCAGTCCTTTGCTCCATTGCTCATAGTTTTGGCCCTCACTTCGGCATCATCTCCCGGGCCTGTTAGGATATTGGACTATTTAAGCCTTCATATTCATTTCCATCATTACATTATTGGAAAAATCTTCATACATTTTTGAGTCCATGGACCTGAAAGGAAAACAAAATTAACACAGTAACACAGGCGTTTTACAATATCTCACAATTATTTTCGAAAACTCTCCTTGTTCAGTATTAAAACCTCAGATCGCTATTCGATACAGTAATATTATCTTTTATAACGTTCTCTAATATTTCTTCTTAAGTTCTGCTAACGTAGACGTTCCCTTTAAAGACGTGCTAATTACTATCAGTTCAACCTTCAATCTCTGTTTTTTATGCGATACAATTGTTCATAAAATAAAAGTTCATTAAAATTGTTATGCTAATAATATCGGTCTGCATTTCATACGTTAGGCTCAACTCACTGACTTGTAACCTCTCTTACATCTGTTTTTGACAGTTCGAATGTGAATTCCAAGATAACGTCATCCCATCTAACTGGAAAGATGTACAAAGGAACACTTCACCATTGTCTTTATGACGTATGTAATCGACCTAACCTCTTCAGCGCCGTCTTGATCCTCTAACATATGGCATCAATTCATGGCCTCCTCCATGACATCGCTGGACCTGAATATCATATAGTCGACTTACTTCTTAATACTGTTGAGAATGTAAACTTATTTTGCTAATCTCTGCTCACATATAAGATAATATTTCGTGACTGTAAGCGTCCGGTGACCACGGGGTTTTGAGCTTAGGAATTTCATTCCTCATCTTATATCCATCCAATTTCCTGTCTGAATGGGCGAGTTATTCCAGGTATTTGACCCAACTGGACGTATTTCCGAGTAATTTCTGTTAATCATTTCTTTAGCATGACCTTCAATGGCTCAACAGCTGACTCACTTGCCATTGGACGGTCATCATATCAATCCCGAAGGAAATTGCTCCCAATGATACCAACCGTGTACACAATTATGACCGTTTTACTCCTCTCGTTAGTAAGATGCTCTTCATATCATATCCAATATTTCCCTTGCAATTAAGAAAAAAAATGCAGTGTTTAAGCAACGACCACTTTTAGGAAAGAAACCTAAGCAGCTCATCGAACACGTTCGTTCCTCCCCTTTACCACGCAATGGTGCGGTTACCTGTAGCTCTAATTACAAGTTTTGAATGCTGCTCGACTATTCATAAACCATGTCCGCTTATCAAGAGATCTATGGTATGAGATGAAGGTAAATTGTTGTTGAGGCTTCGTGAAGCATGTGGAAAGTATGATCGAGCAGATGGTCTAAAAATTAGTACTCCCAGCATTACCGAACCAGTTCATGCGGAAAACACCGAAGCCACGTATGTGAGGAAATTATCAGGCTATTAAATTATCTAACACTTGTCTGAAAATAAGTAGCGATACCACTTCATAATGCTGGGTCAGACTTATTAGAACACAGCGTGGACAACTTAAAGTGAGAAAAAGCCTGTTTATATGGGAAATAACCACGAGAACTAATGGCTTGGTGTGTAACCATGGAGGATGAAATGTATATAGATAGATATACGGAGTGGCGTCCGTGAAGACTTCGAGATGCTGGCCGTAGAGAGACATCTGGCGGGGAATGGCGACGATTTGAGGAGTGAGGAGGCGCCGGATCGACAACGGAAATAAATTTAATGAGACCATCATAAAATCAAGTCTTAACATACACAAAAGTATGCGCACAAATAAGCCGGCCCCGTGGTGTAGGGGTATAGCGTGCCTGCCTCTTACCCGGAGGTCCCGGGTTCGATTCCCGGCCAGGTCAGGGATTTTTACCTGGACTTGAGGGCTGGTTCGAGGTTCACTCAGCCTACGTGATTAGAATTGAGGAGCTATCTGACGGTGAGATAGCCAGTCTACAAAGCCAAGAATAACGGCCGAGAGGATTCGTCGTGCTAACCATACGACACCTCGTAATCTGCAGGCCTTCGGGCTGAGCACGGTCGCTTGGTAGGCCAAGGCCCTTCAAAGGCTGTAGTTCCATGGGGTTTGGTTTGAATCGCACAAATAAACCCCAACGAAAGACAAATAAGCCCGTGCATGAAGTCACGGATGGGTATTACGGGAACGGAATCCGTATTTCTACAAACAAGAGTCAAACATAAACGACATGGAACATGCATTAAACAATCCCTGAAAGAAAACAATACATGGGAAACAAACAGCTCCTGAAAGAAAAACATGGTCTCTGGCTATGTTTCAGGTCCTTAAAGATGGTGAATTACCATCCTCCTTCTGACTACAAGTTGGGCTAGAAAACAAGATTGGCTTTTTCCAAATTAAGAAGACTAAAATCATTAGAGTGGTTTGGACGACTTTGTTACTTCTGTCATTCGAAATCTTGTGATGACACTATTTACGGAGGACGGGTCAGACATGATATCCTTGGGTTCACGCCTGTATATCCGCAAAAACAGCAAAAATAATACACAAAAATAGGATCTTACGTGCCTAACACATTAATTATAGGGTAAAAAACAAAATATGAGTGGATTGCTTCGCTAACTAGTCCTGGGTTCAATTCCCTATCCTTATCGCATTACCGTTTTACGTCGCACCGACACAGATGGTCTTATGACGACGGTGGGAGAGAAGTCCGTGATGAGTGGAAAGAAAGCGACCTTGGCCTTAATTACGATATGATGGCTGGTTTGTAAATGGGGAACCACGGAAAACCATCTTCACGGCTGCCAACAACGGGGTTCGAATCCACTATTTCACGAATGCAAGCTCATAGCTATGTGACACAAACCGCGAGCCGCTTGCTCGGCCATTATATGACTGTTGAAAAACACTAATCCAACTCAATTTCCCTCTAGAGTAACCTATCGCGATATCCTATTCCACAAAGGCAAACAATATGAATTTTCCCAAACCGAGGCACTCAATTAACTACAAAAGAATAAAAAATATAATACAGCTCTCGACCCATTCATGATTAACACTGCGGCATTCCGCGTCAGACTGTTCCCTACTATTTATTTATTTATTAATTTATTTATTTATTTATTTATTTATTTATTTATTTATTTATTTATTTATTTATTTATTTATTTATTTATTTATTTATTTATTTATTTATTTATTTATTTATTTATTTATTTATTTATTCCAAAGAGTCTATACAGAACTATCGTCCAACTTATACCCTGTTTTGTTAGTAGTGAAAAATCAAATGTACAGTTATAAGAACTAAACAAGCTGTAATAGGTATAGCGGACCCTCCACGCAGTGATCACTGCCCGGTAGAGCCTAGTGATAACCAGATATTCGGCGATTGCAAGGGAATCGCGAGGAAGCTCACGATGATAATAAGAGTTTGTATTAATAGATATAATAGCTCCATCCTGTCGTGATAACTGCTGGATGGAGCCTGGTGATTAACAAAAGAATAAATTTATTCTCTACTATTTACATTAACGCTTGTGATTACACGCTTAGATATAAAAAGGGTGACATATCTGGCACCTGAACGATTACTTGGAGCAATCACGGCTCCTCCAAGATTGTAATTAGCACATAATTGCGGTACTGGTGATTCTGGAAGACTGTCCATATTCTGCGATGAAGATCCGCGTCCTGAAATTCGTTATTCTCTCTTCCTGGGAATCTGTAGGAATGTAATAGAACACAGAGGTTAGGCGTTACGTTTATAAACTCGCAAACACTATCGTAGAGGCATTACCTTCCTAATGATAAATACAAGTTACCCGACTCTTATGGTTCAAGTTCACCGTCCGACGAGCGCAAAAGTAACTGCATGACTAGGTGTGAATATGAGAATCAACACTTCAAGATTAACATGAATCAGTTGAAACCGGTTAATGATTCGAAACGGCGAACATTTGATGAATCCGTACGATCAGGTTTTGTGTCGGCACAGAAAATTAATATTGATAAATTCCACGTCTTTACAAGTCCGTTTATGCTGACTGAAACACGGTTTATCTCACTCCCGAATTCTTTCAAAAACCGAAATGAATACTCCCTCGCGTACCGGCTTCGACTCGGATTCAGTTAATTGACGCGCGGTAATCTCAAATAGACCTCTGTGACTGGAAGATAACAATGGACTCGAGATTGAGGCATTGACCGTCTGCCAATTTATTCATTCCTGAGTCCTCACTCCCACCCCCAATAACTCGGGGTGGGGCTGATTACGAAGGGTAGTTCCTCTCACCATGGTCAGAAAATCACGCTAAGTCTCTTGTATGACAATGATCCGATAACCATTCATGCTTGGAATCCAATTGCACAATTCTCCGTGATTAATTAGTTTATAAATACTCTCGGGAAAACCTCCTGTATCCACTGGGGTCACTGGCCATCCCCGCTGTATCTGCCATGGACGTCGGTTAAACTTTCACCGGGGCAACCGTTGAAGTGACATAAGTTGATTTAGTACTTGGTTTGATGATTCGTGAAGTTTCAATTTGGGCATTTATTTCAATTTCTGATGTCTGGATTCGGAGATAATTAATTTGTTCAGTCAAAGTGTTGTTCCGAAATGGGCAATATTGTCGCTGTCATCTCTTGTTTGGGGATTCTGCGCCGAAATTTGAAAGTTTAAATAGATCTTCCTTCCTTCCTTCCTTCCTTCCTTCCTTCCTTCCTTCCTTCCTTCCTTCCTTCCTTCCTTCCTTCTCTAGACTATCTGTCCCTGCTTGTCTTGTGCGACCGCACCCACTGCGTGATGGCGTGCGAACCCCTTTTGCTCTCATCTGTCAATTCGGCGGGCCGTCTGGTCAAATCCTGGTTCCGTACAATTATGAAGAAATGGTGCAAAGTCCGTAGAGTCGTGTGTTCAAGTGTCGGACGGGTGCAATATAAAATTTAAGCTCGGAGTGACACCAAAACTATGAAGGTGGTCTGATACTTCACATGAAACCACATTTTATCAATATAGGATTTTTTCAAAATCTGAAAGAATTTCAGTTATATTTTGCATACATAATCACCATGAACATTCAAACACACGATATGCTCCAGCGATTTTCAAGTTTGAATATTCCTTCGCGACAGTGTCGAAGGATAGTGAAGTACTGCCACCTAATGTGTGCAGTGCCTATTCTTGATAGAAAGTCCTTGGGTGAACCGAAGAGGTGCATTTCTCGTCAGTTTGTGCCATCCTTTATCTGCCTCTATTTTCCTCATCATTATTCAGTTTCCTGCGATCGACCTGGAATTTACCTACCACACTCACACGTTCTGACTATAAATAAATACTAACCAGCGGTTAATACTAAGGGAGGACGAGCTTGGCAGTCACAGCGAGAGGAAGTACGTGCTTCCCGCTGACTCACTCTGCTCGCCAGGCTATCTGTACTTGATATTACATCATCCAAGAGAGCATTGTCTACTGTGTGTACTTTTAAGTACGCAGTACGAGCTTTGTCAGGAAGCACTTTTTAGTGCTATCTCTCTTTCAGGCATTTATTTCAGGAAACAACAGGAATGGCGGAACTGCTAAACGACCTACCAGAGGACTACAGGGAAACATTGGCGGAGATTGTTAAGTGGGTCAACCACAGGACTGTCCCGCTGAACCTGGCCTTCCCTGCACTGATGGTGTACTATCGACCGGGGCACAACGGCTACAGGAAGGTCTACCTCATCACTGAACTCCTCACCAGGCTAGAGGGGGCTGCAGGGAAGGACCTCTCAACCGACGCCATCGAGAACATCCTGTACTGGGCGACAATCATTCGCCCCATAGACCCAGGCCAGAACGGCAGCTGTGAGAGGAGCTTTTCTGCTTACTTTCAGGTCACCCGACTACCAGGAAGGAGAAGCTGCCCATCCAACACCGGCAGCCAGGAGGCGGCCACCCAGACGTCGTCACAGGGGACGTCCACCATCGAGACGCAGACTGCCAGGAGACAGAGGAACAAGCAGGTGGGCACAAACCAACGCTTCTTGGCTCCCCCGGAGCCGAGGACCGAGGACGACTGCGGCGCTCCGAGCGCCACGACGGTGTGACCCAAGTGGAATTGCTGTACTTCACGAAGTACACGCAGATCGGCCAGGCAGCCTACCAGGATCGTCCACTACCTGTCACGGCTACCCAGGGAGGGCCCACCACCCAAGCGCAGACCAGAAAAGCGACCCGAACGGTGGAATGCGGCATGGACACGGACGTCCCCGGACGTTGAGAGGCTGCTACCCAGGCCCGGGCTGCTAGCGCCTCGTTCACGATGCAGACATCCGTGTGCGTCTTACAGGACAGGGAATGCACAGAGATACCAGCAGCGACCGACGCCATCACTACAGCGGGGCCACCCGCCACACCATGGTCACAAGGCCAGGAGAAGGGCTAACAGGATGCGGCCTCTTCCCCCGCCGCGAAGAGACCACCACTGCCAGGATGCAGACGCCGCCCACGGACGAGGAAGAAGAAGAAGACGACTCCGGCCCACCAGGAGAGGGCCACCCACCCGCAACCCAGGACTGCTCCCAGGAAGGCAGACGAGAGAGGAGTCAATCAGGAGAGGATATCAGTGGGTAGCGGCAGACAGGTGAGAATAGAACGTCCCTCTTAGCAGCTCTTGCAGTGTTTTCGCTGTTTGAGGTGGGACCACCGTCAGGTTAGCTGTGGGCTTCAAGTGAGGTGCAACCGTTGTGGTGGTGATCACCATTACATGTCATGTGCTACACTTAGGTAGGCGCCGGTGTGTGCCAACTGCGCGGAGGGCCACCCGGCCTCTAATCGCGCTTGCCCTGATTACCGGGCCATGGCGCTGGCAGAGAGGAAGGAGGCCCGGCACCATGTCCCGCATCCATCCACCAGTTCTCCGCCTTGGCGGACTTGGCCTCATTCTCCGGCATCGGAGACTGGGTACGAGGGCCCCCGAGGGAGTCCAGCGGTGCGACAGGACTTAGTGGCTATTGCCGCATGGCTCAGCAATCGGCAAGGTCCGCGCTCGTTACAGCAGTGCCCGATGGATTGATTCCCTGAATAACTAGCCTGGCGAGGAATCGGCTTATGACTTGTGCATGATACCTGTTCCCAACTAACGCAATTACCTGGACCTCTCCAAAACCTCATCCTTGATGTGCTATTTACAAAAGGTCAGGGTTTACATATAGGCATCTTTCTATTTCCGCCTATGTGGATTTTTTCCTAACCCTTATTGCTCGATTACATCGCCACATCTGGCATGGTAATATGCTGAGCACGAGGCAGGCAGATAATCCTGTAGTATCACACTTCTAATCCTCCCTGGTATCGTTTTCTTAGAACTAATAGCATGTCGGAGGCAATGTAGAATAGTGACGATTGCCACAAGCGGGGAGCAGGCATCGGGGGCCCCCAGAAACATATCTATATATATAAAGTAACTTGTCCTGACTGACTGACTGACTGACTGACTGACTGACTGACTGACTGACTGACTGACTGACTGACTGACGGACTGACTGACTGACTGACTGACTGACTGACTGACTGACTGACTGACTGACTGATTCATCATCGCCGAGCCAAAACCACTGGACATAATGAAATGAAATTTTGAGGATACATTTATATTACAATGTAAGTGCTCGCTAAGGGAGGATTTTTGGATATTCCGTCGCTAAAGAGGTTAAAAGGGGGGTGAATTTTTAAAATGGGTGTATCTATATCTCAAAACTTTAAAAGTTTACAGATGTAAAAATTGGTATTTAGAATCTCCTTTGAAAATAAAGAAACCCGTATTTTTTGTTTTGGGAAAATCCCAATAGGAGGGGAGAAAAAGGGTGAAAATGTGTTGAATGCCTTTAATGAGGCTACTTATATTTCAGAAACTGAAGATATTACAGACCTCAAAATTGGTATTTGGGATCTCCTTTAAAAATAAAGAAACACGCATTTATTTTTTTGGAAAATCCAACTAATGGGGGGAAAGGGGGGAAGTTTAAAATGAGAGTATCTATATCTAACAACTTTAAAAGTTTTCAGATGTAAAAATTGGTATTTAGAATCTCCTTTCAAAACAAAGAAACGCGTATTTTTTTGTTTTCGGTAAATCCCAATAGGAGGGGTGAACAAGGGGTTGAATATCTTCAATGAGGAAGTTATATCTCAGAAACTGTCGGTATTACAAACCTGAAAATTGGTATTTGTGATCCCCCTTATGGATCAAGAATCACGTATTTTTTGTTTTTGGAAAATCCAAGTAATGGGGGTGAAAAGGGGGGAATTTTTAAATGAGTGTATCGATATCTAAAAACCTTAAAAGTTTACAGATGTAAAAATTGGTATTTAGAATCTCCTTTAAAAAAGAAACGCGTATTTTTTTGTTTTCGGAAAATCCCAATAGGAGGAGTGAAAAGGGGTGAAAAATGGGTTGAACGCCTTTATTGAGGATACATATATCTCAGAAACTGAAGATATTACAGACCTGAAAAATGGTATTTGGGATCTCCTTTAAAAATAAAGAAACACGTACTTTTTGTTTTTGGAAAATCCAAATAGGGGGAGAGGGTTAGAGGGGGAATTTCAAAATGAGTCTATCTATATCTCAAAACTTTAAAAGTTTGCAGATGTAAAAATTGATACTTAGAATCTCCTTTAAAAATAAAGGAACACGGTTTTTTTTCTGTAAATCCCAATAGGAGGGGTGGAAAATTGTGAATAATGGGTTGAATGCCTTTAATTAGGATACTTATGTCTCAGAAACTGAAGATAATACAGACCTGAAAACTGGTATATGGGATCTCCTTCAAAAATAAAGAAACACGTATTTTTTTTGTTTTTGGAAAATCCAATTAATGGGGGTTAAACAGGAGTAACAAATTGGGGTGAGTTTTTAGACGATATATACAGTATATCTCAGAAACGTAAAATGTTACAGACCTAAAAACTTTCATTTGGAATCTCTTGTTAAAGTAAAGAAACATAGGTGATTTGTTTTTGGAAACTTCACTTAAGGGGAACTACAAAAGGGGTGAAATTTTAAAATGAGAATTTCTACAGTATACCTCAAAAACTTAACATGTTACAGAAGTGAAAAATGGTATTTTTATCTCTATTATAAATAAAGAAACGTGTATTTTATTTGTTTTCGGAAAAACCACTTGGGCGGAGGGTAAAAGTGACTGAAAATGGGGTTGAATTGTTTTAATTAGGATACAGATATCTCAAAAAACTGAAGATGTTACAGAAGTGAAATGAGGTATTTGGAATCTGTTTTGAATGTAAAGAAACATGTTTTGGGAGGCGGGGAATCATCTTGGGGGGCGGGAGTGAAAATGTGTTGAATTCCTTTCATGAGGACACATATCTCAAAAGGTGAAGTTGTCAGAGTCGTGATAATTGTATTTTAGAAGATCCTTTACTATAAAGAAAGAAGTGTTTTTGCCGGAAAATTCACTTAAGGGTGGGTGGGGAGTGCGAAAGGAACTGAAAAAATGTGAATTATTTTTATGGGGATACTTATATCTCAAAACTGAAGGTAACAGACGTGAACATTGGTATTTGGAATCTCCTTTAATCTTAAAGAAACACGCCTTCTTTTTTGGGGAGGGGGGAATCAAATTAACGGCGGTGGGGTGAAAAAGGAGGTGAGACCAATTGGTTTTACTGTTCATAATGAACTTACAAGGAGCCATTGTGGCTCAGGTGGCAGCGCGCCGGCCACTCACTGCTGGGTTCCGTGGTTCAAATCTCGGTCACTTCATGTGAGATTTGTGCTGGACAAAGCAGAGGCGGGACAGGATTTTATCCGGGTAGTAAGGTTTTCGCCGTCATCATTCATTCCAGCAACGCTCTCCAATATCATTCCGTTTGTCATTCATTAATCATTGCCCCAGATGAGTGCGACAGGCTTCGGCAGCCGGCATAATTCCTACCCTCGCCGCTAGATGGCGGTTTTATTCATTCCATTCCTCACCCGGTCGAATGACTTGAAACAGGCTGCGGATTTTCAATGTAGTTATTCTGATCATAAAGCGATCATTTTTAATCTTTCCTGGGTTCGTTTTCAAGAGCCATCTTTTCCTTTGGAGAACGTTCTTAGATTACAGTAGATTCTCCTGGCATAAAAACTTAAACATATTTGAAATAAACGGTAGGAATGAGATTGACCGTGCAATTGTTCACCTCTATAATTAGGTCAGAAATGCACGGAAGTAGGTAGGTAAGGTAAGGGCTATTCTGCCCGAAGGCAGGTCCGAACCTCGGTAGAGGTGTTCCTGAGCCGGAGTTTACATGCGGTAACGTGGCCAGTTCCTTTCCGCTCCTCCATTCCCTTACCCCCACCAACAGCGCGTGGCAACCCATCCAACTCCTGACCACGCCCAATATTGCTTAACTTCGGAGATCTCACGGGATCCGGTGTTTCAACACGGCTACGGCCG
Source organism: Anabrus simplex (assembly GCF_040414725.1). NCBI lineage: Eukaryota > Metazoa > Arthropoda > Insecta > Orthoptera > Tettigoniidae > Anabrus > Anabrus simplex. The sequence goes on from NC_090265.1 coordinate 358,006,178, forward strand.
TTGGCATGCACAGAAGTATGTCATTCATATCTCTAGAAGTCCCGCGCAGTTGCCTACGCGCGACAGTGGTGCTGGTCACATTGTCAGCAATGAAAATAGCAGCAGATGTAATTTACCGCCAAGTAGCAGTCTTTCATCTTGCTGTGGGGTCCAGAAAATCAATAATCAGTCATTAATAAATCACTTTGGGAGTGGCGACCCCATCGTACTAATAGCCTATATCTGCATCCCTGACCCGGTCAATGACTGGAAAACAGGTTGTAGGTTATCATTTTATCAATAATAATAATGTTCTGGACCGTCGTCAAACTGTGCGGACCTCGCTGGAAACGCGTCCTAGATGGGTAATGACTACGAATGCAGGCCGGCTGCAGGTTCAGTACCGCCAAGGCACTCAAGACGACACCACGCCGGATCTCCTCAAGGTTTTGATCCATTTTAAAAATGCTTATAGGAAATGATGTAAAAGATATAGGGACACAACTGACCGGGTGGATTACCTGGACCTAGCCCGGGAAGTACGAAATCGATTGCTGGAAAGAAAGATAAAATACGGGAGGAACATTACCGTAATCTCTCATAAAACGAGTCAGATCGCGAATTTTGGCGGATTCTCTCAGAAAACCGGTCAGATCGTGAATTTCGTCGGATTATATATAAAACGTTAAGCATTCAATAATAAATTTCAGTATAATTCTGTAGCGAAGCACGGGTAACTTGCTAGTATATAATAAAGTTTAACACTACTTTCACTCAATCCTCTCACTTGTAGTTTCATCAGTCTCCCATTTAAAATACTGTTAATTCCCACGGACCATTTTGCTCCACTTCCAAACTCCGACTGGTTAAGATGAGGCAACTACAGAGTGCACAACTACGTCATTGAATAATTCATAATTCCTCTTAATGGCGAAATTGTTCGCACTTGACATTATACCTGTAACTTTATTATTGGACCAGAATCCTGTTCTTGAATCATGTACAGATTTGAAGCGTTGATCATAAGCATATTTTCTTGTTGACTTTACGTCCCACAAACTACTTTTGTGGCATCCGGAGACACCGATGTGCCGAAATGTTCTTCCACGGAAATTCTTCAAGTGCCCAGCATCCCTCCTACACAGTATCTTACTGATAACAATCTCTGCTTCCTTAAACTGCTTCCGTGTTGCCGCAGCCAAACCCCACACATCCCTAACTATGTTAGTACCTATTCCTGCTTGCCTTACGTTATTGTGACCAACGTGGAAAATTACCAACTTCTCCTTACCCTCCTCTTTCTCTTCTATTTTCCTCAACATCTGCCTTAACCTAATTCCAAGATAACATTCAACCCTTTCCTCCGCATACTTCGCCCACATGCCTGACAACTGAGTCACCCTAACCTAATTCCTGGATAACATTCAACCCTTTCCTCCACATACTTCACCCATATGCCTGACAACTGAGTCACCCAAGACCAGAGCCTCAGCTCCACACTCCTCATTAGATCCTCTCCTGGTCTCCCTTAACTTCCCTTCTCTCGCTTTCACTGCCTTGTTCCACCTCCTTCCTATCCTCTACTCTACGTTTCCCTTTCCTACTGTTCTTTATTTCTTGTCCCACTCCTCCCCTGTAACAATTTCTTGATCTCCATCTTCCCTCTGCTGATCTACTTGCAGTGTTTCATACCGATTCCCCACCGATATCCTCTTGGGCCCACTCCCTGCGGAAAACCCTTAGCCCTTATTTTCCTTCCCCTTTAAATTAGCCCACCAGTCTTCCACAACGTTACCCCTTTCTTCCCCTCCCTCTTTTATCTACCGTTATCCTGTTCATTGACTGAGGGGGATCTATCTACATTCGTGCCGCCCGTTACTAGTCTAACGTAACAATGTATTACTGCGGTTCTGTAAAGACCTCGGGGCAAGGGTTAGCATGCCTGTCTCTCTTCCGGAGGCCCCGGGTTCCATTCCGGGCCCGATCAGAGATTTTCGCCTCGATCAAGGGGCTGGTTCAAGATCCACTCAAACTACGTGTTTACAATTGAGGATCTATCCGATGGTGAATTAGTGGCTACGGTCTAGAATGCCAACAATAACGGCCGAGAGGATTCATCACCCTGACCACGCGTCACTTCGTAATCTGCAAGCTCTCTAGCTAAGCAGCGGTCGCTTCGTAGGCCAAGGCCCTTTAAGGCTGTAGTGCCATGGAGTTGATTAGTTGGTTTGTTTGCGTTTTGTTTGTACTATAAAGTAATTATATGTTAATGTTCATTTATTTTATTTTTGACTGAAATTAAATAGATACTTCATTTTAAAGAATAGAAACGATAATCATCCCTCTGATCCTGTCAAATAGTTAGCATATTTTCAAATTAGAATTTTATGATTAATCACTTACTTTGAACAAATCTCTTCGCTTTTCCACATGTATGCCATTTCAATATTATCCTCACCGGGGATATCTACTGTATAAACATTAACGGTTATTTCTAGAACATTTAAGCATTTAGGAATTTCTGGAATAATTGTGCTATTAGGATATGAAAAGAGGTAGTTGGTTCCAACGTTAGGCAGGTATTGAATTTTGACAGCTTGAATGTCATTTACCTTAGTATTATTATTCAATTAATTCTCTCCAGAATTAATGGGCTTGACACATACTGTAGAGACGAAATAATGAGGTACATCAATGCTTTTCAAGAGGCAATGGCAATAAAAGCAAACTATTCCTATGCTGTTCACACGTATATTACCGGTGTACAAGCTTTGTAAGTCAATGAGTTCATTAAATATTCAAATTATAATGAATGGTATTTAGGTCGACTAATAATGTATTATTATACCCAATTTTAAAACATAATTTTAACAATTTAACTTTACAAACGTTGATTGTGTCCATCAATAATCAAGTACTCTTCTTTTAATATCGAGTTTTATTACTATCCTGTAGGCATCACTTAAACAGGAGGTGCGTCAAAATAGGCTACGTTCGGGGTGCCAAGCACACTGAATCTGGGCCATATTAAAAATATAAATCACTCATCACAAAATCAGTGTTCCTATTCTTTCCCATACACAACTCTGCATTTGTCTGCTAGTGCCATTCGACCTGCACGACGTACTCACTCTAGTTGCTTGAATGGTATAGTTGCAGCAGGAGTTGCTCTTTTGTGGTGTTCGGTTGCGAGTTAATATGAAAAGTTTTTTTTCCTAGTTGCTTTACGTCGCACCGACACAGATAGGTCTTATGGCGACGATGGGACAAGGAAGGGCTCGGAGTGGGAAGGAAGTGGCCGTGGCCTTAATTGAGGTACAGCCCCAGCATTTGCCTGGTGTGAAAATGGGAAACCACGGAAAACCATTTTCAGGGCTGCCGACAGTGGGGTTCGAACCTATCTCCCGAATACTGGATACTGGCCGCACTTAAGCGACTGCAGCTATCGAGCTCGGTGAATATGAAAAGTGTACAATAGCATCATGATACGAAATAATTCCATTCGCGTTGTCAAAATACTACAGGCAAATCTGCGACGTCACGAATATGGAAATATAATCGGAGTTAAGATTATATAGTTCGCGAATATGTTTCGTAGCATAATAAATCAAAAATACAACGGGAGTAACATAGAAATACATGAAGGTACACTGGATAGGGATCGTGATTATGGGGAACAGGAAGGGCCAGTTTCTGAAGTAGTATAATTATGTACACTCATGTTCATATAAAACAGAACTCTTTGAAAGACTGGAGATAGGAAGTTCATATGCACGGGACATGTTCATTAGTACGTTCTGCAGAAACGATTAGCATTTCTGTCCACTAGGTACAGCATGTGTCCCGTTGCCTAGTAGGCACTGGGTCCTCCATGGACACGGATAACTTGTTCCAAAATGATGGCATAGACTCGTATAAGGCGCGAATGGCGTCCTGGGGTATAGCTATCCATGCTGCATACACCTGGTTCCATAGTTAATCTTTGGTGGTTGGCATTGGGTCACAGCGCCGCACCCGTCGTTTCACCATATCCCACACATTTTCGATCGGCGACAAGTCCGGTGATCAGGCGGACCAGGGCAACAGTCTGACATCATGTGACAACAAGAACGTACGTGTTCGTGCAGCAACATGTGGTCGCGCATTGTCCTGCTGAAATATGGCGTCTGGGTGGTGGTGGTGGTGGTGGTGGTGATTATTGTTTTAAGAGGAAGTACAACTGGGCAACCATCCGATGCACTGCCGACACACTTCGTCCCACACGAGCAGCAATATTCCGGATGGATGAATCGCGTTCTCTCATGCCACGTTCTCTCTTTCAAACTTACTCATTTGACGGTACGGTTCTCTCATACGTCTGCGAGGCATCCTGCACGTATGCTCAAGTCACACTGATCCATTACCTTCGGTTTATAACGACAACGAGAGCCGCAGGCACATTTTACCAGTCGGTGCTAGTGCGCCGAGATATCGATGTGGACCTTGAACCTGAGGGCCGACATGGTTCAAATGCTAATCATTTCTTTAGAACATACTAATGCACATGTCCTGTGAATACGAACTTCCTATCTCTACTAATTCAAGGTGTTCACTTTGACCTGAAGGTTCCTTTTGCTTTTGGTGAAAGCGTCCCCTTGCACGCTTCGTTCTTCCATAGCTTCTCCTCCGAATGCTGCAGGCGTTTCGTTTAAATTCTTGAGATTACCCTCCGTTGGAAATTTTCGATGACATACTTTGCATATGCGTGTCCTCCTTTCACTATGTGTTCCGCGATGAGTTATCAGATCACTACTACAAGCAAAACATCTTAATGCCTGTATAACAACAGTCTTGCTATCTACTGAACAATTCTGTTCATTGGGACAATTGGATTAATTTTAGTATTGGAGATTGGAATCACACAAGGCCACCCACGAAGCCAATGTCTTACAGTATATGTCATAAAGGGGTCCAGAAGAAGCGTTCTTATGTGAAGTGAGCGCGAGCGTCATTATGAGAAATCTCCAGAAACGCATTAAAAGGAGTTATGTCCCAAGCCAAGCCTCTTGATGAAGATTGGGGACGCTTCCCAGATCCCGGCAAAACTTATATTACGAGGGAAGAAAGAATTAAATTAATATCTTTGGTTACGGATGAGTTGCATTGGATTTGAGACAAGAATTGCAACCTGTATAATTTCTGCTTTATTTTGATATGCATTAGGGCTGCATTCATTAATGCATTCGCTAATTAGAGCTCATGATATAATTAATGCGGGAAAACTTCCCGGGCGCGCTAAGATTGCACACGACCAAGCGGCTTGATGACGCGAGACGGGATTATAAAATAAGGCAGCCTGGCATATCAGTCTGATTCGTGGACAAGAAGACTGCTCGAACGAGTCGTCATACTGTGTGTCGGTACTGAGAACATCGCTTTGTCTTCGAGCAGCACAGACGAACAGTACTGCTATTTCTGCAAGAAAGTAAGTAATCAACTTGAATATTCAGATGAATTTAAGATTTTACCTGTGAGAATATGCTATGGGGAGATGAGGTACTGCTTATAAGAGACTAATGAACTAGTAGCTTCATCTTTCTATGAGGTCAAGTTATTACGGACGAAAGGCTAGTATTAATATTGGCTCAGGTTAGGAATTCTGAAACTATTTGTTGTCCGTGTGATAGGGTGAAAGAACAGTGACTGAGAGGAGTGAAGAAACTATTGTGTACCAGGTTAAAACTCTGAACGAGACTTGGTCAAGGTGACGTGTGAGACACGATAGTAGTGGAGACAGGCATCGAGTTTGGACTGTCTGTAATATATGAATTTATTTTCAGTTACCCCAGCATCAAGTCAGAACGAGTGTTTGACAGCATCATTGCAAAGAAGCCACAACCAGGAGCTGAAGCCAACACGACAACGGGCATCGATCCAGGAACATTGGGAGCACCTGATCAGCACGGCATCGAAGGGGACACCTTCCAACTACAGAGGGAGCTGTACGAAGACGCCACACAAGCAAGAATGTCTCCAAGTGGTCAACAGTATCTGATGCCAGCTCCGCAGTCTATCATGATGTGGTAGATCCAGGGGTCCACAGGGATGGCCGCTCCGTCATGTCCGAGATAAATAAGGTCAGAGCTTTCCAATTCTGTTTCAAGCATGTCATTTAAATTTAGATAGGAATATGGGGGCCGTCAGTCAACAGATTTGTGGTAGTAGGAAAATTTTCCTTGTAATTTGGAGCTAAGCCTCAAACTCGAACCCCGTACTTTAAGGTAGATGTTATTTGTAGAGTCCTTGTTAGCGTGTTCATATTTCATTTTGATTGTGTTATTTTAACGTATGTGTTTTCAAGGGTCTGATCGAACTCCTTTGGTCATCGGAGGTTAGTCTACAGATAGGTACTTTTATTAGATCGCATTTAGGCATTTATTTCTGCAGACGTAGATGTGTATAGTTGTGACCAAGACAGGACCAGTAATTCACCCAGATCCACTAATAGAGCGAGCGAGTCCGAAGATTTAAGAGATATGAGCCCTTGATAGGCAGAATTAAGATTTGCGATTGATATGAAAGAGCCCAGCACAATTGAGAGTTTATTGAATATATTTGGAGATGTCTAGTATGGCAATGTGACTATTGCTTAATGATTAGTGTTTTTTTAGCACCAGGATTGAGCCCATGAGAGGCATAAGTAAGATTTGCGAGACTGCTGGAGATATTAATACGAGGGCAGATAGCCCAGGTATATTTAAAAGAGGGCTGTAGCAGCAGATTACGTGAGATGTTTCTTTGAAAGGCAAGACTTTAGCCTGTCGCCCCGTTTGAGCCCATAAATTAGGGGACTGCCGCAAGTGGAGTGGTGAGGGTGGAGGTCATTGAGCTTGACGTCACAGGCTTGTGAGTTGGTCGTCTGCAGTGTGTCAAGTATGCCGGGAAGGGGAAGAAACGACCTTCATGTTTTGAAAGCAGGAAGAGATTTTCTTTATGTCCTATTTGTGGTACGTAAGATTTTAACACTGGCCCGTTTGATACTTACATGCGTGTATATGTTGATTGTGTCTCTTTATTTTGTGTGCATTGGTATCTTTGACGCCTTACTCTTCATGGGACTCGGGTTCGTGACCGAGTCAGGTCATTGTACATTTCGTGGTGATTTTTGTTTGCACCGGGGTTCGACGGCGTGAGGCATTGTAAATTGTTATGGGAATTACTGTTTATGAGTAGTTAAGCGGATATCCATCTTTCTATACTGCGTTACTTACACTATTGTAACATGCTTGTTGCAGTACAGCGGTTTCGTGAAGGCAGTGAACTGGTTGTCATCGGCTCAGCGTTATTTGACCCTATCAAATTGTAAAGCTCTATCCTTTGTAAATAATTCAAATTTTATGTAATAAATCCCTATTTGTTAAACTTTGAATGCATCGATGTTTTCTGTTAGATTTTTTATTTCATTTGATTTAGCGAATTCTTACCTGAGTAGGCACATGTCCTAGTGTTTTATCTTTATGTTGCCCCGTTATACCCATGTTATCCCTGAGAAGAGTGCTTTCCCGACTGAATGAAGAGGACGGTGTTCAGGTAAGACTATGTGCACCAGCTCACGTCTGTGAGAGTTCTTTCACTACTGTACTCTGGGTTCGAGACCGGCTTTCGCCTGGACGGAACTTTAAAGTGCAGTAGGGCACACTACTTAGAAGCTATAATTTAACTACATTTTTAACACTGCAAATGAATCCAACTATTATTTAAACCGCCCTGTTAGTGGAAATGCAAGTGAGTGTATTATTTTCAAATGAGCTGAGAGCGAAAGTCCGTAATAAATCCACAAGCATAGGATTTTTTCAGTGAGCGATGGCTCTTTCGGCGCCCCGCCAATGTCCGGTGTTCCGATAGTGAACCGTGGAAATGTTGTGTCTCACTGATCCGCAAGTGAGCCATTGAGCACTGTCTGCTGCGAGTCAGCTGACTCTTGTGCCATGAGTTCACCGTCGCTGTGATTCGATTCACTCGGACTGTTGAATGAATCAATACACTGCTTCGAAGCCTACTGCCGGGCACAATCGAGTTGGGAGTTTCATTATAATGTTAATGGTTCCTCCGAGCTGAAATTCGAAGGTAACGTTCATCGACTGCAGTCGTAGCCTTTGGATGACTTGTGCTAGGCAAGTTAATTTTTACCTTTACCGCTTCCATGTTCGAACCATGTCGTTTTAATTACGGTCCAGAAGTCGAGCAAGTGGCCTTGTTGACAAAATGTGATTACACGTACACGTGCCATCCTGGTCGCTCCACTCACTACACTGCTTAGAAAGTACATCTAATGATTCCGCACTTGTGCTGCAACTTCAGCTGAAATACCGCCTCCCATTTGAGCGAGGCGTTCTGCCTCTGGGTTGGGATACGTGCAGATGTGACTACTACTACGACTACTACAAAATTTAGAGTTATGTGGGTTACTCCCTCTCTCACCCAAAGAGATTTGAAGCTGTGGCGTGAGGTGCGTAGAAGGTAAAAAGGGTGGCCATTGCCTACGAAAGGATCTGTCCTGGCATTCGCCTAAGTGCACGAGAATGGAGAAAAAAGAACGACCATCTTCAGGACAGCTGGCGATGGGGACCAGCCCCTTCGGCCTCCTGAAAGCAGAGCTGCCAGACAGACTAGTAAATCTAGTCGCTGTTAAACCGAAGTACACTCTGCTCTGTGGCTGTGGGTTATTTACCGTGTACACAGTTCACAAATTTGGAGATCGGTACGCCCATGCAATATTATGCCTCCCCACAACATAATCCTTGGACCACCAGAATGATCATGTCCGACAATGTTCCTGGGCGCATTACGTGTTCCCACCTCTCGCCAGATGAGGGCGCGTCTAGAATCACTACTCAGACTGAATCTGCTGTCATCTGAGAAGAGCACGCGACCCCACTCCTCGTCGGTCCAGACCTGATGCTCTTGGCACCATCGCAAACGTCTCCGCCGATGTGCGGGTGTCAACGGAACACAACGTAATGGTTGTCGGACAAACAGGCCACGCCGTGCTACTGTAGAGCGTGAGATTGGGTGCCTTTCAATCCTGTCAAATGTGGCTGTAATTGCACCCACTGTTTGCCGTGAGCCTCTTCTGCTTGTTGCACAATGCAGCGGTCTTCTGCTGTTGTAGTTGACCGTGGTCGACCCCCTCCTCTCCTTCGGGCAGCAGTGTCTGTGGTTCGGAATGCTCTCCATGCACGTGAAACAATGATGTTCGCAATTCCACACTCCCGGGATACACTCGACACACTTCGTCCTTCTTCCAGTTTCCCGATGATTCCTCCCCGTGTGAAGTCATCCAAATGTTGTTTTCGGGCCATGTTGTAATGAATAACACCATCACAGTGCACCGTAACAGCTCGCTGATTGACTCACACTGTATTTTCCTGTTCCTTCAGCTGCCTCGTTTTGTGAGTCCAGGGCCATTTGGCGCTACAGTTGCGCTGACTTCGCGCTAGGTTTCTATGCACGTGTGGGAGACCTCCGGCAACATGTTACCACACTTTCATTCATTTCCACCGAGTAGTTGATACGTTATGTTGCTTTATCTGTCTCGTCCTTAAGTTTTGCACAGCAGTGTATTATTATTACATCATACTACGCGCTAACAGAAATGAGAACATGCGTTAAATGCTGAATTATCGAAAACCAAGGGAAGATATCTAAAACAAAAACTCAGTAACTTCTTTTAAAGCTATGCTGGAGACTTGAACTACAAATATCACAATATGGGAATCTATTGATAATTTTACTTGACCGTATGTCAACAGCGAAATATGTGAATTCGAAGAGCGGCGATAATCGCCAACAATGCAAAGACCGTACATTCTCTTGAGACATTTTTTTACTTCAAGTTTACAAGGCAATCGTATTATTTATTTAAAGAAATCATTACATTCGTGATCAATAAATAAATCAATCAATAAATTACCACTGATCTGTAGTCTCCCAGGTGTCAGATTACCTATCTGTTGTTTACCTATACATTTCTTAAAAAATTGCAACGATTTTGGAAATTTATTGAATATCTCCCTTGGTAGATTATTCCGCTCCCTAAACCCTCTTCCTATAAACGAATATTTGCCCCAATTTGTCCTGCTGAATTCCAATCTTCATATTGTGATCTTTCCTACTTTTAAAGACACCATCCAAACTTATTCGTCCACTGATGGCCTCCTCAGTCCGGCAATTCAGGTAGATTTTCATTGAAAGTATCGATGAGTTCTTTGCAGAATTTGAGGCTCTCCGAGGAATTTAGTCACTACATCTTTGAATGCGTTCCATGCCTCTTTCTCAATTTTGGTCATCGTGTCTGTGAAAATTTTACCCTTCACCTGTTTACGAATCTGTGGTCCATCAAATACGCCTTCTTTGATTTTTGCATCTAATAATGCGAGAAATTTAGTGGATAAATATTGGAAGCATAGGCTATATTTATCTAATGCCTCGGCATACAGTTTCATCAATCCAAATTTGATATGCAAGTGTTGAAGTAGAATTTTTTCACGGTCAATAAGACTTACATTCGAGACATTTTTGGATTCTGGTTGTAGTTGTTTCCTTTCTGTCCACTTCACTGTATCCCAATGTTTATCCCGTGCCCTGCTATCCCATTCGCATAGGAAACAGGGACATTTTGTATAGCCTTTTTGTTGTCCCAGCAACAATCCAATGATCTTCAAATCGCCGCAAATTTGCCACCCATGCTCATGATAGTTAATTTTTTCAAGCACCGACTTTAAGGTCTCGTATGTTTCAGATATTTTTGTGGAGTGTGCAAGTGGACGGATGCCAGAACATTTGTATTATGAAGCAAAATAGCCTTTAAACTTATTTTGGAAGAGTCAATATAAAAACGCCAGTTACTAGGATCTTACTCTTTCTCTCCCAATCGATGTAGAAGATTTGAAACATCCGTACAAAATACAAGTTCATCTTCTTGAGTATAATAGTTTCGGACTGTTATCTTTGAAAGGAAACTGCTTTATCAGTCCATCATAAACATTGCATAAGGGCTGGGGCTTTTAGCACGTCTGATTGTTCAAGTGGTCTAAGATGAAAGACAAACTCTCAACTGTCTTATCTTCAATCCTACATACCTCGCGGTCTATTGCGTATCTGGGGGAGTTTGTTATGAATTTACCAGGAAATCCCAAACTACAAAATGAAAATTTAGACAGCAATAAACCTATAATAAAATGCAAACAATAACAAATCAAATCACATAATTGTATTCTAAAAAAAGTTGCGCGAGAACATCTCTCAACATTATATCTTACGAATTCATGCAGATACTAAAACACCGAATTGCGTCAAAACTAGACATGATAGGAAAAAAATAGCCTCATTTTCGGAATCAGGGCACCGATTTCCATAAGAATTAAATATTTTCTATTTTACCGCAAAAACATGTTGGCTAGTGTAATGCTTCACCTAGATGACGACATAATATGCAAAAGCCGCCAAGTCCACAATGACAACATTTTCAGAAATTGAGAAAAACGTGCCTCTGCTTTACATTTTCTACTGTACTTATCGTGTGTGTATTGCACAACTATATGTAAGGGGTCCTGGAATAATATGAGCAAGAAAAATAAACGTATACCTATTATTTTTGCTGTAAAAGTGGATTTTATTTTGGACATGGAAGGTTTTGGTTGGAACATGATAGTAATCTTCAATTCAGAATTTTGTCATGTAGATAAATAGATATGAATGAGAAGCTATGTCTCTGCAATCAAGTATTTTGCATTAACAATGCAATATTTCAATAATGAACAGCTTTCTTATGAATGTAAATTCAAGAATAATGGTTAACTGAAATAGATCTTGACAATCGAAAAACATTCACATTGTTTTAAACTGTCAGATCAGATACACATTCTCTCCCATTCCCTTCACAGGCAGGCTCATCTTCCACTAATTCAGGTAGATTAATAATAATAATAATTATAATAATAGTAATAATAATAATAATAATAATAACGTTATTGGCTTTACGCCCCGCTAACTACTTTTATGGTTTTCGGAGACGCCGAGGTACCGGAATTGAGTACCTCAGGAGTTCTTTTAAGTGCCAGTAAATCTACCGACACGAGGCTGACGTATTTGAACACCTTAAATACCACCGGACTGAGCCAGGATGGAACCTGCCAAGTTGGGGTCAGAAGGCCAATGCCTCAAACTTCTGAGCCAATCAATCAATCAATCAATCAATCAATCACTACTGATCTGCATTTAGGGCAGTCGCCCAGGTGGCAGATTCCGTATCTGTTGTTTTCCTAGCCTTTTCTTAAATGATTGCAAAGAAATTGGAAATGTATTGAACATCTCCCTTGGTAAGTTATTCCAATCCCTAACTCCCCTTCCTATAAACGAATATTTGCCCCAATTTGTCCTCTTGAATTCCAACTTTATCTTCATATTGTGATCTTTCCTACTTTTAAAGACACCATCCAAACTTATTCGTCTACTGATGGCCTCCTCAGTCCGGCAATTCAGGTAGATTTTCATTGAAAGTATCGATGAGTTCTTTGCAGAATTTGAGGCTCTCCATTTCTCACCATTCCATTCCAAAGTAGGTTTTCAATGTCTGCAAGTTTTTCTTTTTTTCACTTGGACACCATTTGGAAGAATATCAAGAGTAGTGTTCCCTTTCTTGAGAATACCTTTAGGGATACATAGATCAGTGCGGTAATGAGCTTCATCCTGAAATATAACTCCACTGCTTGTTTTCATCAGTATTATTCTCTTCATTTGAGAGATCTTCAAATGTCATGCAGATGATGGTTTCTGAAATTATTTGCTGAAATGTTTAAAGTCATAGACATGGAATCATTGTTGATAAAAAGTAATGAACATTTCCAAACTGTGAGTAAATTTCATGATACTCTTGAGGATGGATTATGCTGGGGGGTTTTTCCTGATGACTTACTCTATGTGATCAAATACACGATCTGCTGGTAGAAATGAGTGTCCGGTCACTGGGTAAACAATTTCAAAGCTCCCCAATACCAATGGGGGCAGATTTAAACAACCACTTTGAACACATTGACACCACCACAGTGTTTTTATTCTGCACTCCACATCCATCTGCTACTAATCGAATGCGTCTGATGTCTGTAAAATCAATGCTGGACAGTCTATGATACATTGCACAGGTAATTTCCTTTGCACCCTTGTTCCGATCACACTCTGACCATGTGTCCATAAACACAGTTTCTTTGATTGGGTGAAGCCCTCTACTATTGTAAAATTACGAGTATAAACATACGGCTGTCTGCTGTAATAGCAGGACTGGTCGGGAACTTCTGAACCTGGCATTTTATTTATTTATTTTTTTGACAGTCGAATGACAAAACTTTTTTCTTTGAATGCATCGTAAAATGCTGAGGCGCTTAGGCGATGCACTCTGAATTCTATCATCAATTTCGTCTTTACAACATTATCTTTTTCATGCTTTATTCTCTCTTCCAAAATCAACCACACTGAACAATCGTCAGTCGCAGGTGCTCCAAATCCAGTATTATAATTTTCATCGAAATATCTTCTAAAAACGACTCTGTTACTCTTAATTCATGAAGTAACTTCTTATTGTACATTCTCCACAGCTTTCTAATGTTGATTTCACTTTGGGGGGGGGGAAGAGGTAGTGTCGAGCACTAGTTTTAGGCCTGTAGTAATGACTGTCAATCACTATTAGTGTTTCAATAAACACCTAAACACTACCTTTTCTTGGTTCATTTTTTCTTCGATACGTGGTTCCCGCCTCTTTTGTCTCGTAATAACCTGCCAGACTTTTGGTAGTTTTTAGCCACTGAATGTACACGATCCTTATTAATGCAGATAATACCTAACAAAGTCTGTCTACACACAGGAGTTTAATTTTTGTTTATTTAGACTGTAGTGAGCTGTCACGTTTTCTAGAGCTTTTAAGTGTTGTTGGCACAGTGTGTTTCAGTATGAAACTATCCTGAATCTTTTTTTAGGTATAGAATAAAACGATTCATGGAAATGTTTGATATCGTGCAGTCAGGCGCTTACATTGAAATGCTTCATGTGGCTTCCCAGCATGATTGCTAGTTGGATAAACCAGCGATGACTTTGCAGAATATCTGTAACAATAATTACATTGTTGACAGAACGGTAGTTTCGTTTTATAGCATTGCCACAAAATAGTGCTAACGTAGAGTATGATATTTCATAGCTAAACAACTAAACGTGCATACCTTATCCTCTTTTCTCTCTCACGTTTCTGGTTGCTAGGATATGCTTTTCGCTTCCAACCTCTGCCTGGATCACATGGATTTATTTTAACAGAACGATCTTCCATGTTATTACTATATTTCTTTATAATTTAAACAAATGTATGTGATCTTACGACCTGATAAACAGCTGTGAAACGAAACCTACGCAGAATAAAGACAGGAACTATGTCGCGTGAAACGGATGAGAAGTTTCATGGGCTCCTGTGGACTTGGCAGTTCTTTCTTCCCATGATCCGATGGACTTGATGGTTATTTCTTGAAACTGCAAATTTATACATGCATTTATAACATAAAATGTCGGGTTTTGCTTATGAGTAATATAATCATTCTTTATTATACACATAATGGCGTTCACAGCTTTAAAGTGTCAGAAATTGACTTGGCGGCTTTTGCATATTATGTCCTCAATTCTCTGAGTTCTGTTTTCTAGAAATATAGCAACACATTCAGTCACTCTTTTGTCTAGTCCAGTTGCACTCATATTTTCCAGTAGTCTCCCATGATCTACCCTACCAAATGCCTTAGTAGGTCAATCGCGATACAGTCAATTTGACCTCCTGAATCGAAGATATCTGCTATATCTTGCTGACTTGGTGGAATCCTACAAGTTGTGCTTCAGTGGAATAACCTTTCCTAAATCTGAACTGCTTTCCATCCAAATGGTTATTGACTTCGCAAATATGTTTAATTAATCAGGAAGAATGCTTTCCGAAAGCTTACAATCAACACATGTCAAACCAAACTGGCCTGTAATTTTCGGCTTTATGTTCTTCACCCTTTCCTTTATACACAGCGGCTACCATAGCAACTCCCTATTCATTTGGTATACGTAGCACATTCATGCAAACAGTAAACAAATAAATACTTCAGATATGGTACTATATCCCAACCCATTTATTTAGAATGTCCACAGAAATCTTATCAATTGCAGCTGATTTTCTTGTTTTAAACGTTTGTATCTTATTGTAAATGTCTTGTTTGTCGTAGGTAAATGACAATACTTCATCAGTATCAGTCAGCTCTTCTATCTGGACATTATCCTTGTAACCAACAATGTTTACATACTGCTGATTGAATACTTGTGACTTCTGTAGATCCACACATCCGCATTCCTCTTGTTCATTAAGGATTCTTGCAATGCCCTTTTTGGAATCTCTCTTTCCTCCTTGAATTAACCTATTCATATCCTTCCATTATTCATTAGAATTTGTATTGCTGCCAATTATGCTTGCCATCATGTTATCCATAGGTGACTTCTTCGCTAGATTCAATTTCCTACGAAATTCATTCAATTTCTCTTTACTTCCACAACCATTTCTATTTCCTTCCAACCTGCCCATCCTTCCTTGCCTTTATACTTCTGTGTTGTAATATAGCGAGTCTTTACCATTCCTTACCCCCTTTAAAGGTACATACCTGTTTTCACATTCCTCAACAATTGCTTTAAACATATCCCACAGTCGGTTTATATTTTTATTTACCGTTTTCCCCGGTCATAATTACTTTTGAAAACTCCCACATGCCTGTCTTATCAGCCATATGGTACTGCCTTATAGTCCTACTGTTATGATCTTCCTTTCTGTCACATTTGTTTTTAACTAAATCTCTGAAACTTCGTGATCAACTGATCATTAACACATCTAATACTTCAGTTTCTCTATAGAGCTCATCTGGTTTTACAAGCAAGACATCGCGAATATTCTTCCCTCTAGTTACCAAACCAAACCAAAACCAAACCCCATGGCACTACAGCCCTTGAAGAGCCTTGGCCTACCAAGCGACCGCTGCTCAGCCCGAAGGCCTGCAGATTACGAGGGGTCGTGTGGTCAGCACGACGAATCCTCTCGGCCGTTATTCTTGGCTTTCTAGACCGGGGCCGCCATCTCACCGTCAGATAGCTCCTCAATTCTAATCACGTAGGCTGAGTGGACCTCGAACCAGCCCTCAGGTACAGGTAAAAATCCCTGACCTGGCCGGGAATCGAACCCGGAGCCTCCGAGTAAGAGGCAGGCACGCTACCCCTACACCACGGGGCCGGCCTTCCCTCTAGTTGGTTCCATCAATTTCTGATTCAGCTGTGTTTCCCATTTGTTGTTCCCATTTGTTTGCCATTTGTTGGTTATGATTCCTATCAGTCGCATTACCTTCACAATTCACATTTGGTAAATTGAGAACACCCGCTACAATCACGTTACCTTCCCGCATCGCTTCCCACATAGCTGGTTATCTAATCAAATAATTCTGAATCAGCGTCTGCGCCACCCTTTCTAGGTCTGTACACTCCAAAAACATCAGTTGCCCGATTTCTTTAGAGATGAACCTTACACATAGAATTCCATGTTTGTCATTTTTAACATTTTCGTAGATTACAAATTCTTCTTTCGCCAGAATGAATACTCACCCTCCTACCATTCCTATCCTGTCACTATGATATACACTCCCGTTCCGTGAGAAAATTTCTGTATCTATTGTATCATTTCTCAGCCATTATTCAACTCCTATTACAATATATATGTATTAAATTACTTCATTCTATTCCTTTCTTTACAATACTTTTACAGCTCAACACTAACATTTATATGTCACCCCTACTTAACTTGCAGATCGCTGTGCACTTATCACCGCTCCCTAGTCCACTCCATTTCCCTAAATGTACCCCCCTCCAACCCTCCTAAACAAACTTCCTAATTTATACGTACCAATGCAGTTCAAATGAAGGCCATCTGAGCGCACATCCCTACGCCTCACACATCCATTAAGATCTAGAAATAACACACCCAGTTTTCGACCTACCTATTCCATAGTCTCATTTAAATCCCCGATCACCTTTCAGTCAGCATCCCTCCTACACAGTATTCCACTGATAACAATCTCCGCTTCCTTAAACTTTACCCTGCTACATTTATCAGATCCCTCACATCCCCGGCTCTGTTGGTGCTTACACCTGCTTGTCTGATGTTGTTGGTACCAACGTGAAAAACTACGACCTGCTCCTTTTCCTCCTTTCCCTGGAATGGATCATAAAGTGACAAGTGAAACACTGTGTCCAGTACCTCCATGAATATAAAATATGTGAAAGTTAAAACTCCTTATAAATCCCTGTCCTTATAAGTACTTCACTAAAAAATGCATATAGATATTTTAAAAATGGAATAATATTTCCATTTTCCCCCAACCCAAAAACGAAACAAAGAGAATCCAACATACGTAACCTAGAGTACGTAATCTAACAAACACCAACAGAATTATACGTATAAGTCCTGACTGAGCGTCGGTGCTGGCTAAGGAAGGATTCATGGATATTCCGTCGGTAAGGGGGTGAAAAGAGGAGTGGGAGTGCCAACATATGACAAAATTATTCATCTCTCCAAACCATTTGACGTATGAATTTGAAATTTTACGAGAACTTTGGATGTTGTGGATGTCAAATATAATTCAAAATATTTTATGTATAATGATTGGGATCACGTAGAAGTTGTTGAGGATATAAAACTAAGTCTCCACAACAGCGAAGGTACTCGAACGAATTTCCGACTCCTTTTCTTTATTGCCAGAAAAAGTTATTTGTAAAACAGAAATAATCTTCAACCTGATACACAACTGGAGGAACATATTTTTGGGACTGTTTACCATTAACGGTACCTACGAATTCTTGCGGATGTCGAATGTCTAATATTTCAAGATTTAAACCTCTCAAATTACTAATCACTTTCCACAAGCTTAATACTTATAATAGGCCTGGAGGTTTCATATCGATTTTTATCAGTGATCGGTGCTGCCCTCTATACACACTAAATTCTATGTCTTGGATTTTAAATAAGGAGTGGTCTTCAAACAAAACAGCCGTTGGGATTTTTGACTGGCGGGATGAGGAATGATGACAAAAATATTCTGTAATATGAAACCGTTTGAATTACGAAGTTAAAATTACAAATCGTATCCTAGGTGTTAAAAGTAAGGTAAGGGTTATTCTGCCCGAAGGCAGGTCCGAACCTCCGCAGAGGTGTTCCTGAGCCGGATTTTACGTGCGGTAGGGTGGCCAGTTCCTTTCCGCTCCTCCATTCACTTACCCCCAACCAACAGCGCGTGGCAACCCATCCAACTCCTGACCACGCCCAATGTTGCTTAACTTCGGAGATCTCACGGGATCCGGTGTTTCAACACGGCTACGGCCGTTGGCCCTAGGTGTTAAGTAACAGAAAATTTTAAACAAATTTAACCCCTCAGAGAGTTAAATGGGGGTTAATATCCGAAAACACATATATTCATTTCTTCCTCCGAAACCATTTAACGTTCAAAGACAAAGTCCAAATAGCGGTATATATTTTAAATCCTAGGTGTGAAATAGGAAGTATTTTTAAACATTTCACCCCTAATGTGTTAAAAGGTGTTATCTGCGCAAAGGTAATTATTCATCCCTCCAAAACTATTTCATCATCATCATCATCATCTGTTTACCCTCCAGGTTCGGCTTTTCCCTCGGACTCAGCGAGGGATCCCACCTCTACCGCCTCAAGGGCAGTGTCCTGGAGCTTCAGACTCTTGGTCGGGGGATACAACTGTGGAGAATGACCAGTACCTCGCCCAGGCGGCCTCACCTGCTATACTGAACAGGGGCCTTGTGGAGGGATGGGAAGATTGGAATGGATAGACAAGGAAGAGGGAAGGAAGCGGCCGTGGCCTTAAGTTAGGTACCATCCCGGCATTCGCCTGGAGGAGAAGTGGGGAAACCACGGAAAACCACTCCGAGGATGGTTGAGGTGGGAATCGAACACATCTCTACTCAGTTGACCTCCCGAGGCTGAGTGGACCCCGTTCCAGCCCTCGTACCACTTTTCAAATTTTCGTTGCAGAGCCGGGAATCGAACCCGGACCTCCGGGGGTGGCAGCTAATCACGCTAACCACTACACCACAGAGGCGGACTCCAAAACTATTTGACGAACAAATTTGTAATTTTACGATACGATTAGATTTTAAATAAGATAGGTTTTAAAAACATTCCAATTCTTCTGTACGGGTTTCAAATGCGTTGTAGAAAAGAAAATTAGTAATCCTCCCCCAAAGCCGTTCGAGGTGCGCACTGAGGATGTATTCTACAGGCTCAGTCGACAGCAAACTCTCCAAAATGTAAAACTTTAAAAAATAACCTTCAGTTTAAAACCGTAGCGAAGCACGGGTATCTTACTCGTCTATATGTACCGCATATAAATACAATGTCCTGACTGACTGACTGACTGACTGATTCATCGTCGCCGAGCCAAAACTACTGCACATAAAGAAATGAAATATCGTGGATACATTTGTATTACAGCGTAGGTGGTCACTAAGGAAGGATTATTGTATATTCCGTCGGTAAGGGGATGAAAAGGTGGGCGAATTTTTAAAATGAGTGTGTCTAAATTTCAAAAACTTAACGGTTTAAAGGCGTGGATGTTGGTATATGTAATCTCCTTAAAAATAAAGGAACACGTATTATTTGTTTTCAGAAAATTTAATTAAAAGTGTAAAAAGAAGTGAACAAGGGGTGGAAACCTTTTATTGATGATAGTTAAATCTCAAAACTAAAGCTGTTACAGATATGAAAATTCTACATGATATCTTCTTTAAAAACAAAGAAACATGTATTGTTTGTTTTCGGATAATCCACTTAAGGGGTTGAAAAGAAGTGAAAAGGTGGTGAATTTTTAAAAATGAGTATATTTCAAAAACTTAACATATTACAGACTTTAAAAGTGGTACATAGAATCTCTTTTAAAAATAAAGAAACACGTACCTTTGGCTTGAAAAGTGGTATTTGGAATCTCCTTTAAAATTAAAGAAACACGTACTTTTTGTTTTCAAAAAATCCACTTCAAGAGTGTTGAAAAGAAGTGAAGAAAGAGTTGATTTCCTTTTATGAGGATATTTATATCTCAAAACTAAAGATCTTACAGACGTGAAAATTGATACTTGGAATCACCTTTTAAGTAAATAAACACGTATTTTTTATTTCCGGAATGTTCCCTTGAGGGAGGGGGGTGAAAATGTTAAACAGTGGGTGAATTCTTAAAACGAGGATATCTCAAAAACTTAACATGTTCCAGACGTTAAAAAAATGGTCATTGGAGTCCCTTTTAAAAATATAGAAAAACGCATTTCTTTGTCTTCGGAAAATCCATTTAAGGGGTGAAAAGGACCGAAAAGGGGTTGAATTCTTTTTATGACTTTACTTACGGTATATATCTCAAAAACTGAGGATGTTACAGACGTGAAAATTGGTATTTGAAATCCTCTTCAAAAATAAAGGAACATGTACTTTATTTGTTTGCTGGTAAAACAACATCTCCCTGGTAGCTCATGATGTAAAACATACTGTATATGTAAGACAATTAATACTAATTTAATATCCATATTTACATCATATACTTCAGAAACACAATAGTGCACGTCGAGCATTGCTAACAGAGCAATAAGCTAAACATAGTAGCTCAAGTTCAAAACTACAATCGACCATTGTTGAGAAGACAAGTCCAACAGTCTCCCTAGCCCACTGTTAAGGGAGTCCAACAGAGCATCCGAGGAGGACACACAAAAACCACTTCAATAATTCAAATACTTCAACAAATGCAATAAGAACAATAATTGTACAAATAAACATAAGAAAGTCACTGTCCCAACATTCTAGCCGCCAAGAAATGCTAATTTATTAAAATATACTTCTGCAAAGGGACATAAAAGTTGACATCATAACAAATAATTCAGATCAAATTAGGCCTACACTAGACAAGTTCATAACACAACACTCATTATTTACAAGAGGTATTTACAAGTGCACAGTTCATTGAGACACATAGTTCCCATGACGCGGTAAATGTGGTTCTTGAAGTACTTCACGCCAGCCTCCTATAATCCGGCGAAGTGTGCTGCTCCAGGAAGAATGAAGATCTATGTTATTCCTTCTTGTTCTGCGAAGTTTCTGACTTCCGTTTGCTGTTGACAGGACCTAATCACTGCACGAAGTTCTCGGCCCGCTCCAACGAAGTCTGTCCCGTTGTCGCTGTGAATGGACTGGCAACAGCCACGACGTGAGACAAATCTCTTCAATGACGCTAGGAAGGATTGGGTAGACATATCGTTTACAACCTCGAGGTGAGTTGCCTTAATTGCTAGGCATACAAATAAGGCAATATAACATTTCTGCTTTAATTGTGATGTCTTGGAACCAGTCTTTGCATAGAACAGCTCAGCATAGTCTCTCCCACAATCGTAAAATGGTCTAACTGCTTCTACACGAGGGCGTGGCAGCTGACCCACCTGCTGTTGAGCAGTGTTTGACTTCACTTTTTGACAAATCAAACAATGGTGTAAAATTCGTCGGATGACATTTTTGCCAGTAACAGTCCAATACCGCTGTCCAATCGATGACAGTAGAAGTTGTCCGCCGGCATGCAGCATATGTCTGTGCTCTTGTTCAACAATCAACTTCGTAAAGTGGTGATTTGCTGGCAGTATCGCTTGATGCAATTGTTCATACGGTATGTTGGCTTGGTCGAGCCTCCCACTCTCGGGATATTGGTATTGTCTAACATCGGATTTAAAGTTTTCAGTTTGCTCTTGCTATGAATAGGTTTCTTGAACTGCAACTGATGTATTTCCTTAGAATACGATATCAACTGAGCTATTCGTATTCGGTGGAGAATTGCGCTGTTGAGCTCTAGAACGGATAGTGCACCTTTTGCCCTGCATCCACAAGTTACCCTGCAATTTCTTGCAAATCTTAGACACTATGCTACAAAACGCTGCAGTTTGGTAAGCTTGGACACGGTTGATAATATTATCCTCAGGAATCGTTGCGATATTACACGTCACCTTGCACCCTTCTTCAGGCAGTATTAGCGATTGCCTAGCACTTGCAAAGGCCGGCCACATATCATGGTGTTGCTGTAGCCAGCTTGGTCCTTGCCACTATAAACGAGTTTTACTAAGCTCATCAGGACAACGTTCTCTTGATATAATATCTTCTGGGTTGTTTTGAGACGCCACATGTCTCCATCACTGTTCTCAGTACTATCCTGAATCTCTGATACTCTGTTTGCTACAAACGTTTTTAATTTTTTAGATGGAGCAGCTATCCATGCCATGACGATGGTTGATTCTATCCGCAGGATGACTTTAGAGACCGATAGTTTCAGTGCAATGATAATCGTCTTAACCAATCGTGCAAAAAGAAGGGCTTCATAGAGCTCTAGCAGAGGAAGTGACAGCCTTTTCAGAGGAGTGACCCGTGATTTAGAGCACAGTAGTCTGAGGTAGTACCTTGTGAAATTAGTTGATCGTATGTAGGTACAGCTACCGTAAGCCTTCTCAGAGGCGTCACAAAACCCATACAGCTGAATATCTTTGATAGAGTCGTTAATCAAGACACGATGATCGATTCGAATCTTCTCAATGAAAGGTAACTGATAGTATAGTGTTTACTAAGCACGTGTCATTCCTGGATCCAAAGGTTCATCCCACAACGTCTGTTTTGTCACAACTGTTGTAGAAATATTTGCCCAAAATTACCCCTGGACTAATGAGTCCCAAGGGATCAAATATGAATGATACTTTTGCGAAAACACTGCGTTTAGAAAATGGTGGAGCATGTAGATCAGGTTGAACATTATTAACTCTCCGAAACTTGTCAGATGCTGGTTGCCATAACAAACCTAACGTCTTTATATTCTCATCATTGTCGAACGGCAGGGGAAACCGAGTCTCTCGATACTCTGGAGGAACATTTTCAAGAATAGCTGGATGATTACTGCACCATTTTCGCAGTGAAAACCCACTTTTTCTTAACAATTCTATCAAGTCCAGTTGCATGAAGAGAGCTTCGTTTACAGTTTGTGATCCAGACATACAGTCATCAACATAAAAGCGTTTCGGATGTTCTAGGAAGTTCATGAGCGGCTTCCATGCAATCTGATATAGACACAGTGTCGTAAGGAACGGGGCACTTGCCATACCATATGTAACGGTCTTGAGCTGATATTCCTGCAAGGGCTGCAATTCATCATTTCTCCAGAGAATACGCTGGTAAGAACAATCTCCTTCATCTACCTGTACTTGTCTGTACATTTTCTCTATATCAGCAGTGAACGCGATCTTGTGGGTCCGGAACCTGGTGATTATAGAACACAAATCTTGCTGGACTGTTGGCCCAACATAAAGTAAATCGTTCAAGGAAAATCCACTGCTGGATCTAGCCGAGTAGTCAAATACAACACGTAACTTAGTGGTAGAAGTGGATTCCTTGACAACCACGTGATGAGGTACATAGTATTCAGGACTCGCAGAAGGGAGTGTCAATTCCATGTGCCCTAACTCTTCATATTCCTTCATGAATTTCACGTATTGTTGCTTCATACTGGGTTGTTTGCGCAATCTTCTCTCTAGATGATAGAATCGCCTGGCTGCCATTTGAAATGAGTAGACGAACAACAAATCTTCCTATGGAATCCTTCTAGGTATGTTGCACGAAGTGTGCTTCACATTGCTCTTCTTTAGTACGCAGAGTTTGCTGCAACTCTTCAATCACCCAAAACCTTCGAAGCTGCTGTTGGACATCAACATCTGTCTTAGCAAAGTATGACAGTACCTGTCACCATGAGGCGCCTGAAGGCCCTTCGCTAATTGTGTAGCTTCCGGTTAAAATCCATCCCAGTTCGGGTGATTAGCATCTTTAGTGAGCCTGCCTGGCTGCTGAATGTACGGAAAGACCTCAGCTCCTAGAAGGATTCGATCTTAGAGGACTTATAAAACTCGGGATCAGCTAAAGCAATGTGCTGGGGAATATTACATGTTGCAGAATCGATCATGTGACTCGGTATCCTAGGAAGCACAAAACAATCTACTGAAGTAGTAAAGTCATTAGTGCATGAGCCAGGATCTACTGAAACACTGTACTTGGTTTCTGAAATGCTATCACCTATTCTCTGGACAGGTGTTCTGTTAGGTTCTCTACGCAGCCTTAATCGCTGGGCACAGGAATCTTGACATAAAACATGATTGGGAGCCTGAAACTAGTAGAGCTCTTCATGTCTGCCACTTTCCATTCCTGAAAATGAAAACCTACAACCTGTTTTCCAGTCTTTGACCGGGTCAGGGATGTAATGAATGAAACATATATAGGCTGTTAGTACGATGGGGTCGCCACTCCCAAGGTGATTTATTAATGAGTGATAAATGCTATGAAATGATAATGGAGAGTGTTGCTGGAATGAAAGATGACAGGGAAAACCGGAGTGCCCGGAGAAAAACCTGTCCCGCCTCCGCTTTGTCCAGCACAAATCTCACATGGAGTGACCGGATTTGAACCACGGTATCCAGCGGTGAGAGGCCGACGCGCTGCCGTCTGAGCCACGGAGGCTCCACTTTCCATTCCTATCCTTGTTAATTCTAATGCGTTCAGTGGATGAAAGGATGTATTTACTTGGTTGTAACTTTAGTGAACAATATATATTGATACGTGACTCTGATTGTGATGTACTCGCTTTTTCGGTGTTGCGTGACAGGCCCTGTCGTAAAGTGCTGAGATGTAGTGTCTGCATGTACTAGAGTGTGATGCCATTTACCACAAGTGGGGCAGGAACCAGATTTACAAGCCTGTACCTTGTGAACTCCCCGTAAATAGTTGAAGCATAGATTGTTGCTTCTTAAAGAGTCTCTGCGCTTATTGACAGAAATACGTGCAAAATTACGACACTTACTCAGTGCGTGAGCTTCGTCGCGGTATGTGCGCTGCGGATTGATCATCAAATATGACTTCTGAGTTTGAAGCTGCTTACGACTGGATGAGCCATTCATTCTGGTTTTCGAAAGGTTTGGTTTTACAGGCAACCTAGAACTCACGATCTCAATGGACTTGCATTTCTTTTCCAAGAAGTCGCAAGTAGGTATCTCTAAGAGTAGGGAATGTCTTGGGACTCAAAGTAGTTTCGTACTCTCTACGAATTGACGCTTCCGTTTTTTTAGAATTAGCTGTGAAACAATCAGATCATCTAATGGTACGTTTAGCTTTATAACCTTGAGAGCGTTCAAATGACTCAAAGCTTGATTGAGTAGAGCACGGAGCTCATTCGCTGATGGCTTATTCATCGTAGGTAAGTTTAATAGATTCTTAAGATGTCCGGATGCAATTAACCTCGGATTATTGTAGCGATTCCAAATCGTATCGAAAGCCGAGTTAAAACTGGAGCTAGTGACCCGGAGATTTGCTATTAGTACGTGCGCTTCGCCAGTTAGAGAACTCAGTAATGAAATATTTCATTGTTGTCCAGCGATTCGTTGTTAACTATAAGACTCATGAACGTATGATAAAAGTGTTTAAATCCAGTTACATCACCATTGAAGGTTGGCATTTTTATGGTAGGGAGCTTAATTGCCTTCTTGGTTTCACTTAAAAAAGACTGACTCTCACTATAACGAGAACTACTGAGGCCAGGTAGTTAATGCGATTAAGCTATTCATTTTTGCTTCTGTGTTGAAATACATGGTTTCAAATTGATCTCTATCTTCGGCATGCTGTCGGAAATCCTCAAATATGTCTAGCTGCGATTGATCAGTTTCGATATTTTCACGAATAATAGGCAGTTCCTTCAAACGGACAAGGGTGGCCTGATTACTTAAATCCGTTTGAAATTCGTGTAGGAATTTCGTGAGACGCGTGAGGCTGGCTTTCGCTAATGCACGAGTAGTAACTCATTTCGTCCTACTAGTCTCATCCATGATGGCAGGTAAGGACCTTAGAAGAGGAATGCACAAGAACAATAATTAGGAACACTGGGGTCAATAAACGGGCGAGGATAACATGAACATAACAATATTAGGTAAGAAAGGATTGGTTACAGCCAGTCTAGGTACTTACGTCTGCCTGTAGGTGTCCATCGGCCTTGAGTCGAACTAGGGCAGTTCCAGTAGGTTACTCAGCTCTCCAGTGGAATGTTTCAACAGCACTTCGGGTTGGATTTGAACGGGAGCCCGTACGATAGTCTGATACTCTGAGCTTCATTGGCAGATAAGCACAATGTGCGTGATCAAACCCGAGTCCATTGGGAAATCCACAAGAATTAACATGCAGTTAGGGTTAAAACGACCGATGAACAGCACACAACACGGCACAGGCTATCGTACATAAAGTAGCGTAACATTCGAACTGAAAGACCCGTGCATGAAAGTTGTGTTTGCTGGTAAAACAACATCTCCCTAGTAGCTCATGATTTAAAACATAAACGGAAGACAAGTAATACTAATTTATTATCCATGTTTACATCATATACTTCAGAAACACAATAGCACGTGGCGAGCATTGCCAACAGAGCCATAAGCGAAACATAGTAGCTCAAGTTCAAAACTACAATCGAAAATTGTTTCCAAGACAAGTCCAACAGTCTCCCCAGCCCACTGTTAAGGGCGTCCAACAGAGCAGCCGAGGGGGGCAGACGAAAACCACTTCAATAATTCAAATACCACGACAAATACAATAAGAACAATTGTACAAATAAACTTATAAGACAGTCACTGTCCCAACATACGTTTTGTTTCCGAAAAGTGCAATTAAAGGGGCGGGAGTGCGAAGAAGTGAAGAAGAAGTTGAATTATTTTGATGAGGATACTTATATCTCAAAAACTGAAGATGTTATAGATGTGAAAATTGGTATTTGGAATACCCATTAAAATAAATAAATGCGTATTTTTTGTTTTCCGAAAATCCACTTAAGGGAGTGAAAAGAATTGAAAAAGCGGATAAAGTTTTAAAATGAGTATATCTACAGTAAATCTCAAAAACTTAACATGTGGCAGACGTGAAAACTAGTATTTGGAATATCCTTTAAAAATAAAGGAACACAATTTTGGTTTGTTTTCAGAAAGATCACTTAACGGAGGTAAAAAACGGAGAAAGAATTGAATTCTTTTTATGAGGATACTTTTATCTCAAAACTGAAGAATTTACAGGCGTTCAAATTGGTATTTGGAACTTCCTTTAAAAAGAAAGAAACATGTAATTTTTGGTTCTCGGAAAAACCACTTAATTGGGGAAGGGCGAAGGACTACAAAGCAGCTGAATTATTTTTGGTGGTTATATTTACATCTCAAAACCTGAGTTAGCTCTGCCAGTAGCCTGGTCATCGTAGCCCTGAAAGGCGATAACACAAACATGGTTTACAAAGAGGTACTGGGCTAAATGAAACTCAGTTTTTCAGTCAGTTTTTTTACTTTAGGGATTTTCAGATAATATCTTGGTGCAGTACCGAGGAACGATTACTTTTATCAAATTACAAAATCCACGCTAGCTAGTTCAAACTAAAATTACAAAAAATCACTAAACTTGGTTACTTCCAGCAAATATCAAACACACAATATGTATTGCACTAATTGTATCACACACACTATATAACTTATTTTTGCAATTTGTTTTACGTCGCACCGACAAAGAGAGGTCATACAGCGACGATGGGATTGGAAAAGGCTAGGAGTGGGAAGGAAGCGACCGTGGCCTTAGCAGGGTATAGATCCATCATTTACCAGGCATAAAAATGGAAAACCACGGAAAGCCATTTTCAGGGCGCCGAAAGTGGTGTTCATGTGTAGCTGACAGCTACGTGACCTAAACCAGGTAGGCACTCGCTCGGTACACACGAAACTAAGCAATTATACTACGTAATTACTACTTTTTGACTACAAAAGGAGCAAGCACCTTCAATAGCTGACCATTAATGAGCGCATTCAACAATCACTCTAGATTCCTGTTTTTCAACGTTCATTCTACAAACCTCTGTCAATTAACTAAACGTCTCCACAATTCTCTAGTTGCAACTAGCAGTGTGAATTCGTGACGTCTTACTTTGCAATCAATAAAAATCAGTCTAGCCATCATCGCCTTGGTCTTCCTCTGCTTCTCTTACCCTTCATGAACAAGTCTATTGTTCTCCTATCATCCTCTATTCACCATATTAACAAGAATACAAAAGGAATGAGTACTGGCATGTAATAGAGTTATGACATTAATCGCCCGTGTGGCGCAGCAGGTTAGACAACAACATGAACCGAAAGTACGGAGATCGAATCCAGCAAAATGGGACACCATTGAAGCGTTGCTTACATTGGAAGAGATGGCACCGTTCGGATTATTGATAAGTCTAAAGACCTCTTTCAGTAAAATATTCCGGCAAATACAGTTTGTGAAATAGAGTAACATTGTTATTTTCAAGAAATACCTGGCACATCGACTCTCCTAATGCGCATCTCACAGAAGAACTCTACTGGCCTTCACTGCAACATTTTTCTTTCACTCGGCCTTGGCCTTAACAAGTGCAGGTAAGTCAGGGCCAGTCTGGGCTGGGCCGCAATGGATTGCCCACTATGTACATTACATACATTTACTTTCTACATCATATCCGCAGACTATAAAAAAAATTCTCACCCGAAGTTTCCATTAAAGGTGCGTCTAGCCGGATCTTTACTAAACGGGTTTGGAATACATTCCTGCTACTCGGACAAGGTACTGTAATAGAGAGCTGGAGATAAAGGTTTACGGTGACCATCACAAGGCATTACTTGAGAATCCCCACGTTGGCTTCATACAGGATTTGTCTCGACCAAAC
Source organism: Anabrus simplex (assembly GCF_040414725.1). Classification (NCBI taxonomy): domain Eukaryota; kingdom Metazoa; phylum Arthropoda; class Insecta; order Orthoptera; family Tettigoniidae; genus Anabrus; species Anabrus simplex. The sequence continues at coordinate 358,035,070 of NC_090265.1, forward strand.
AGGCATACTTCATATACGGAATATTCCTGGAGGATGTTTAGACTCACGGAGCATGCTGATTAAACACCTTTGCGCTTTGCATTGTTGCGGGCTCTTCAGCTTTGGTAATGTTTACAGTTCCTTGTTGTTGTTGTTTATTATTATTGAATCGTATCGTGCAGTATTATAGATAATGAAATGATAATGTATTGCCAATAATTTTCAGTTAGTGCTTATTTAGTAGTTAAATAGATCGGCAATATTAAGTGGTGGTGCTGATGGTGGTGATTAGTGTTTTAAGAGCCAGTATAACTGGGTAACCTTTCTCTATTTACAATAATCAGAAGGGGAAAAGGAAGAGGTCTGATATTTCGAAGAATTAAGGTACTGGCAAAAGAAAGCCAAGCAAAGCAAAGTCACCTCCGTACAGGCCATGAAGGCCCTTGGAGGAGTGGAAGGTAAAGACTTCCACCATTGTTAACCTCGGCACGTGATGGGGTAGAGTGCTTAGCTCCATGCCCGGCCGCCTTTGCCCCCATGAATTAACCTGGTACTCATTTTTGGTGTAGGCTGAGTGAATCTCAGGGCCATATGCACCTCCGGAAGTGGAAACCTCGTTACTTAAATTTTACGACTTCCAGACGGGGATTCGAACCCACGTCCTTCCAGGCGAACCGAGCACGCCTTTACCGCCTCGGCCAGGCAGCCCTTAAAAGAAAGCCAAGGGCCACGGAAAGCGTGAAAGTTAAAGACCCCCTAGGCCTTAGAAACGTAATACCATAGGGGTCGGAAAATAACAACGATTGACTAAGAGAGGTCGGATAGGAAAGATGACAGTGAGGAGCCTGACACAAGGAAGTGGAAGCAATGCCCGGACTCGTGGCCGCAAACCCACGCTCCCAAGTTAAGAACGTCTGGCGCTCTAGTCGCCTCTTACGACACTCACAGGGAGACAGTGACGATGGGATAGGAAAGGGCTGGGATTGGAAGTGACCGTGGTCTTAATTAAATTAAGCCTGGTGTGAAATAATAGAAAACCACGGAAACCAGGCTGTCGACAGTTTGATTCAAACCCATTACCTCCCGAATTCAAGCTAACAGCTACACAGTGCGACCTGAGAAAACAGCGTGCCAGTAAATCTACAGTTACGAGGCTGGCGTTGAGCAGTTCGGTGCTCTACCGTCTGAGTTACTCATCAGCCCGTCGTGGTTAAATATGACAAATCCATGTCGCTTGAATCCAGCATGTCAAAGAACTTCTGAGTAAAAAAAAACTGACATATCGGTGTCTCCCAAATAATAATAATAATAATAATAATAATAATAATAATAATAATAATAATAATAATTGTACCGGGAGGTACACCTCTACGCCGCACATTTAAATGCTGCGCCTAATAGAACTCCTCTACTGGAGAAACACTGAACTTGGAACTAGACCTACATAAACTTTTACTCAGAAGATGTCACTACCTTAATTTTGTGATGGTGAAGTTTCCAGTACTGTGTGTATTTCAACTTGTTTTTGTTTTCCGAAGAAATTTGGACATTCTCTCATAGAGGTCACTACAAAAAAACAATGATCATGCACCCTGGTGCGAAGTGAAGGAACTTTATTTGAAGAAATTTTGTATTCATAAGTTTGTTCTTTACTAAAGTATGTTCATTCATTTTTGGGTTGGCAATATTGACCTTTTCTTTCCGCCAGTTTTGAATTCAGCCAATCCCTAATTTCTGTAATTAATTTTCAGCCTATCGCAGGCTTCTTCTTCGAGTTTGTGTGTAACTTTTTCATCTACCAATAAAATTGAGAGGATATGGCTTAATTATCCATGAAAGGTCTCGAACTTTCCCCGAGGGTTTATAAACTGCAGATTTTCACGTATCTTGGCCAATTGATCAACATCAAACTAAGTGTGTGTATGTGAAGCAGGAGGCGGGAGGTGCCTCTTTCATCAGGCAGCTGTTCTTCAGCAAGTTAATGGCCGTTTAACATCTTTAATTCTTGCTAGTTCCGCAGTTTAACCTGAGGGAAGGGTTCGAAACTTCAATATGTAACCAACTTCTCTAAAATGTAAGTTCTGCCGGCTAATGTGAAAATCTCATAAAATCTGTAACTGTAATTCGGGGATAGAGAGTGGTGCACCCTCTCGAGCTCCCCTTCATTTTGGTTTGAGGTGACTACGTTTTGTAACTAATTTTCTGCCTTCCGTAATGTTTTAAATTTCCTCATTATACGAGTCACCTCCATAGTTTGGGAATAGCCCCTGTTTCATTGGCCTAGTGCCCGTTAGGTTTTAAGAAGTCACATAGAGGAGTGCAAGTATTCGCCTCCTTTCATTTTGTGTTCGGGCCATTTATTTAACTGTTATTTCTTTTACACGAAAGCCCTGTAGGTTGGGTATGAGATACCCCTGTTTCACATTTGTAAGTTGTGCCTTGATGGCAAGTAATTGTAAGGTCTGATATTGCCTTGAAAAGGCTTGAAAAACTGAGAGCGTGTCAGCTCTGTTCAAGTGTGGTAACTGTACCTCTGGGAGGCTTGATATTTGGAGTCGGGAGCAAGTGCTCCAAGGTCTAGGTGTTTTCTGCCCTTGTGTAAAATAGTAATCTGTTGTAAGGTCGAGCTGAGAGCTCAGGGAATGTAATGTGAGGGGCTGGAAGCCTGGATTACTAAACTGTCACTAAATTTTGGATGTACTTGCCTTGTATAAATTTTGTCATGGTACCGGGTATGTTATTGTTATCTTAAATAGTGAAAAGTTGTTAAATTTTGGTTGTTATTGATTGTTGAAACTCAGAAAATATAACCTTTGTTAAAGTTTCAAATTAACTTTGGTTTGGTAGTTAGACCCATTCACCCCGGCACCTTCTTTCACCTCTGCTGATCCACCAACCTCGGTAGCAATAATAATGCATTCAGTAACATAAAGGCTTCATATCATACTACTTTGGTGTAGTGGCGGTATTTGGCCTGTCATTAGATCGATCTGGACTGACAAGTGGATTTACAGAAGGGAAAAGCTATTTCCATGCTTTTAGCCCGATATTTCAGGGCTCCATTAATAATAATAATAATAATAATAATAATAATAATAATAATAAGTGAGAGCTTTCCAAATTTAGAGTACATCTGTAAATTTGACCTCCGTTGATATTCGCGCTCATAGTTTCCACGCGGGCCGAGGATACTTCGTAGGAATTATTTCTCTTCCAATTATTGTTATTATTATTATTATTATTATTATTATTATTAATCATATCGTCTCGGCCTCTTAGGGTCATATTTAACACCTGTCAGCCTCTAGATTTCCAATTCTCTTTCATCTTGATTGAGAATCCAGTTCTTCGCTCTTCGGACCACTTTGCACCATATTGTGTACTCACTCTTTCCGGAAGATTCTTCGTCTCGTGTACACAGGTCTTGAACTTACTTGTTTCTTGAACCAGTGTCTCAGAGACAACAGCCACATCCTCGTTCACTGTATTTACCCACCGAGTGGTGTTTTTCCTAGTCTTGAGAAGATCAATAATTCTGCAAGATATCCTAGTGTCAGGGGTTCGAGACCGATGACTGTAAACATAAGACAGCGCTTCCTCGCAACAAGTCAGAGCTATCCAAATTTAGAGTACAGGTGTGAATTTGACCTCCGTTGATATTCGCCCTCAGCGTTTTGACGCGGGCGGAGGATACTTCGTAGGAATTATTTATCTTCCAATTGGGTCCTCTCTATCTCGCCGCGGTGAGTGAGGGCCAAGCATTCAGTAGCATAAAGGCTTCATTTCATACTACTTTGTTGTAGTGGCGGTATTTGGCCTGCCATTAGATCGATCTGGACTGACAAGTGGATTTACAGAAGTGAAAAGCTGTTTCCATGCTTTTAGCCCGATAGTTCAGGGCTCCATTCTCTAGTCCACTGAAGAAAATCTGTCCAACGTACTTAAATGAATGTAACGTTTGATTTTCCATGTTTGGTGTCGAGAAACCCAGTGGTATTTTGACAAGCAGACATTACTTTAGATTTTTTCAAAAAGAAATTTGGAGACTACAGATTCAGCTACTTCTTACAATGTTTTTTTTTTCCTAGGGGCTTTACGTCGCACCGACACAGATAGGTCTTATGGCGACGATGGGATAGGAAAGGACAAGGAGTTGGAAGGAAGCGGCCGTGGCCTTAATTAAGGTACAGCCCCAGCATTTGCCTGGTGTGAAAATGGGAAACCACGGAAAACCATTTTCAGGGCTGCCGATAGTGGGATTCGAACCTACTATCTCCCGGATGCAAGCTCACAGCCGCGCGCCTCTACGCGCACGGCCAACTCGCCCGGTTTACAATGTTTCAACCTGGAGGCAGGCGATAGTGAGGTCATCCGCCTTTAGGATTTCATCCTCTGCAAAAGCAAGGCAGTCGATGTTCATTGCTTTGAATCGAGTGTCAAGCCTGGTACCATTATTGGGTAGTCTGGGTGATAGCCCATCAACTTGAAAAACAGTCTTAATCTCAAAAGATTTATCATTATTAAACCACCACTTTCATCCGACCACTTTGCACCAGTTGTCCACTTCACATCCCGAAAAGTCCCAAAAGGCACGATGTTTGTTCTGAAAAGGTGCGCGTCATCTGGTCGTACGCCCATTTCTTCGAGCTCTCTTGGCGCTAACTTACCAGGGAATTGAAGTTTTTGTTTTTGAGTCAAAATTGTTAAAAATGCTTTTTGTCCATCGAGAGTCGCCCATCCGCCGTGAGTGACCGCAGAAGCGAGCCCTGCGTTTGCGCTTTGTGTCCTTGATCGTTTCTATCTTAGAGGAGATTCTTGTCTGGACTTTTTTATGCACGCACCGTTTTTGGTAGTTTGGGCGAAGAATGCTGTGGTGAATGTTTCTCTCTTTCTGCTCTAACTTAGTGAGCGTACATTTCTGAGAGAGGACAAGACATCATGACGCATAGAGAGATACTGGCTTGACGATAGTTTTATACCGATGAATTTTGGTATTTAGAGAAAACCACCTTTTGTTATATATGTTGCGGGTGGTTTGGAAAGCTACGTCCATCTTTCTGCCCTGGCCGCTAAGGCCTCTGTATTTAGTGCACTTGGTTGGATACACTCGCAAAGCATTTCAACTTATGCACACGATTTATTGTTCCATATTTGGTTTTCAGTTGGGTCATGTTGCCTTTGATTTTTGACATTATTTCCGTACTTTCAAAGGATATCCGCAAGCTTGTATATTTTGCTACCTCTTTCAGAACATTAATTTCGTGTTTTATTATTATTATTAATATTATTATTATTATTATTATTATTATTATTATTATTATTATTATTATTATTATTATTATTATTATTATTATTATTACACCACTTGTACCATGCGGTTGTGAGGTCGCGGGTATAAGCTGTGTCGAACGTATGTACTTGGTCCTGTTTCTCTGCCGGGTGCTCTTCCTGACACCATATGGAGGTATGTATTCACTATTACGTGTTTATGTGGTGATTTGTAGTGTGGTGTGTTGTGTCTATATGAAGAGGAGGGTTTTTTTTTTGTTTTTTTTTTTTTTGTTTTTTGCTTTTTGCTTTACGTCGCACCGACACAGATAGGTCTTATGGCGACGATGGGATAGGAAAGGCCTAGGAATGGGAAATAATCGGCCGTGGTCTTAATTAAGGTACAGCCCCAGCATTTGCCTGGCGTGAAAATGGAAAACCACGGAAAACCATCTTCAGGGCTGCCGACAGTGGGGTTCGAACCCACTATCTCCCGATTACTGGATACCGGCCGCACTTAAGCGACGCAGCTATCGAGCTCGGTGAAGAGGAGTGTATTGGGACAAACACAAACAACCAGTCCCCGAGTCAAAGGAATTAATTGTACACAGTTTAAAATTTTCAATAGGCCAGAAATTGAACCAAGGACCTTCTGAAACCGAAGACTGTGACTCTGATCATTCAGCCAAGAGGCTGAGTTATTATTATTATTATTATTATTATTATTATTATTATTATTATTATTGGGACTGAATCTCTTCTAGGAAAATCTTCACTTTCGGTTCGTAATCTCAGTTCTTTGTCCTCCGTTTAACAATCACCGTCGCCACATATGCGAGTAAATGAATTTTGTCCTCCTATTGCTCTCACGGAAGGCCGTGAAGATCGATTTATGAATTCTTAATAAGAACATAGCTCGAATTTCACCGTAATTAGTACCCAAATCTGGGTGCAAATCATGTTCAACAAACCTGCTAATTTGGTAGCACATAACTAATCCAATATTAATTAGATTAATAATTCAGAAAGTTTGGGCTTACTCATCCATGAAAGCTATTAACTATAAGCAATAGCCGAATAATTACGTGTTTAAAAAGTAGAGTGGCCTGGTTTCACCTTCCATAATTTACCTTTAGGAGTTTTTTTTAAAATTTTGCTAGTGGCTTTACGTCGCGCCGACACAGATAGGTCTTATGGTGACGATGGGATAGGAAAGGCATAGGAGTTGGAAGGAAGCGTCCGTGGTCTTAATTAAGGTACAGCCCCAACATTTGCCTGGTGTGAAAATGGGAAACCACGGAAAACCATCTTCAGGGCTGCCGACAGTGGGATTCGAACCCACTGTCTACCGGATGCAAGCTCGCAGCCGCGCGCCCCTGTCCGCACGGCCAACTCCCCCGGTACCTTCAGGAGAAAAACACCTTAACACATACGCACTTCACATATAACGTTAAGAAGATCCAACGTAGCAAATTAAAATTTCTTTCACAGAATGGTGGACGATCGCAAAGGTACGGAATGAATTGGTAGGCTACAAGTAAACACAATTTCAATTATATCAATCATAGAATTGAACAGATATAATAGAATGTCCTATTACTTCAAGCATAGGACACTTAGGATACATTTTTCATTTCACGTCGCTTCAACATAGATACTTTTTCGGTGAAATTGTACTAGGCTATGTTTATAGTGTAGTTTAATTTCATGACCTGTTAACGGAAAAAGGTTAAATTAACGAGATCGACACTTACGCTTTCCCCTGTCAAAGAAATAATCACCATCGTTAACATTGTATACGGTTCTCTGCTTTTCAGGATGAAAAGTATATAAAAGCATAGATTAGCAAAACCTAAAAGATGTTTGACTCATGTACGTCCAGCATTAGTATTTTCTTCCTTAACTGAACAGATTCCATACTGAAATAAAAATAATAAATAATAATGTTATTTGCTTTACGTTCCATTAACTACTTTGTTTGGTTTTCGGAGACACCGAGGTGCCTGAATTTAGTCCCGCAGGAGTTCTTTTTACGTGCCAGTAAATCTAACGACACGAGGCTGACGTATTTGAGCACCTTCAAATACTACCGGACTGAGCCAGGATCGAACCTGCCAAGTTGGGGTCAGAGGGCTAGCGCTTCAACCGTCTGAACCACTCAGCCCTTCACTAAAATAACACATCGCCAGATTTATAGAAATATCATACAAAATAATTACCGATAATAATATCGTCCAATGTGCATAATTGGAACAGAATTTCGTTAGAGAGATCTTACGTTCGCTACAAACTAAGGCATGATATATTGCACCCATCTAGTCGAGTCTGATTAAAATAAAACGTTGGCTTCAATAAATATTAAATGGTATTGTAGCCAGTACAGCAGATTTCAGTCCAAACTCGGCGGCCAAACTTCAAAGACCTTCCTGGTAGATCTTTTAAGATAGCCAAGTCTCCAAATGTCACGTTTGTTTTGATCTTAAAAGTATTATCTTTGAAAAGACAGCACTCGACATCCGGTGCAGCTGCAATGAAAGCTGTGACAAGGAAGCAAAAGTAGGGACATCTCCGTGGACGGTTGAAAAAGGAGCAAGAATTAGTCAGAAAAAGAATATCAAAACTAGCATACCCAACACCCCTCAGTCATCTTAGAATCGTCCAGACAGTGGAACATCGAAAACTTCTGAGTCAATGAAAGCTCGCCATTTTTTTTCAGTTTGAAACTAGCGGGCAGGAATTTTCTGTTGATCTGTGAAATGTGACCGAAATTAAAGAAGTACTTGTGTGGTCCTAACATCAGGTTAAAATATGATAATTTAGGTGCAAGTGGCAACTTTAATGGTGTAACGGGTAATTAATAATTAGAAAGTGCCTAGTAGCGACGTATGGTCTGGAGGCTACCGCCGCACCTTAGTGTGAGATACCCGACATCAACAACTGCGCCAAGAAACTTATCACCACCCCAACCATCAAACTCATCTAAAAATAAATGATCGATTTCTGAATCAAGATATGGCAATCAAAACGCAGTGACTTTGTGAGTTAAGTAAGGCAAGAATGTGAAGGGATGCGACCTTTGGTATGGAAAGTGAATGCTCTGAGTACCTCAATCCGCAACGTAGAGTAGTATCCTTCCACCATAAGTCGAGGTTAAACACTTTGCTCCAAATGGCTCCAGTGCAATTGATCTTGTATTCTACAGAGGAGAAAGATTTATGATAAAGAAGCAGGAAGGTCTATGGTCCTCAGGGTCAACGCCAATCAGAAAACATATACGCATCTGCACAGAAATTGAACGCAAAGAGACACGGAAATCACTAATCCATGATGATAAGGGCATCACATTTTCGAGTAATATTGATACAACGAAACCGCAAGACCACTCGAATATACAAAAAGCAAGAGCACTTGTAGCTCGAGGATACCTAGATGAAGCAGTAGAAATCCCTACAAATCTGATACAGGAAGCCGCTTTGCCTGCGAAAGAAAGGAGAGCACAAAAATGGTTTGACAGACAGTGCTATATAGCACGAAAAGACACTCTACGTACGTTATACTCAGTCAGAAAAATGGAGACCGCTGATTACTTGGAAGCATACGCTATCAAAAGAAGGAATTACAGAAAACTTCTAAAAGAAAAGCGAGCTGAATATCTGGAAACAGAAGCCAAGAAGCTTGTAGTCAAAGCAGAAACAGACCAATTCGCAGCCCTCAAGAAAAAGCAAGCGTGTAGAGCGAGGGAAATACCAATGGAAACATGGGAAAACACTTCTCAGTGCTTCTAAACAGAGACAGCAGAGAAAAAAGTGACACCGCAAACCACCCTGTCAACCCAGAACACGAAATTAGACTAACCAGGGGGAAGTACAGGTGGTAATCAGTAAAGGAAAAAGGGGGAAGACAGCAGGACCGGACAACATTAGCTGTAGTAAATGGTCTTGAGTACTCAAGATCATTTACTACAGCTTTGGACAGAACTATTCAACAAGTGTCTAAATTTAGGCAAAATACCGGAAGTATGGAGAACGTCAACGCTGTACAAAAGGAAAGGAGAAACTGACAACCCCGACTCATATAGAGGTACAGCTCTAGAAAGCAATCTATACAAAGCATTTGCAACTAGGCTATTGTAGCGAATCGCCTGAATAACGAAAGAGACTTAATCATACCAGAATGCCAACTAGGCTTCCGCAAAGGAAAAAGCAGGTTACAAACCGCAGCATACCTAAAAGAAAATGTAGAAGAGGCACTGAGGCAGCCAAAAGGGAAGTACTATGTCGTCTTTGTTGACTATAGGAAGGCTTTTCATCTTAGCGACAGATATATCCTGATAGGAAAATTAAAACAAATGATTGGTGACCGAAAGAAGTACAAAATCTACAAGCAAATATGCCCTAAAAGCTCGTGAGAATCGTGGAGACCACGGCTGAAGGGAATATAATGAAATGTAATATTTAAGTTGTTAGTGGTCCTATCTTAATGAAAATCGGTATGTAAAGTCGGAGAATAAAGAACTACAGTCTACGCTATAAATAACTTATAAGACGCCCTAATATCACAGAGTCGAAAGAAAACTAAATGTGAAGGCCTACAATATAGAAAGCTCATAAAATTGATCAACAGAACATTATATTGGCCATTGTTTGTTGTGATGTGCTTTGTGTCTTCCGTTGCCATTCATCTACGACAAACAGGATTAATGCTGCGTACTAAGTTTTTTTTTTTAAATTTGCTTCACGTCGCACCGACGCAGTTAGGTCTTATGGCGACGATCGGATAGGAAAGGACTAGGAGTAAGAAGGAAGTGTCCTTGGCCTTAGCTAAGGTACAGCCCCAGCATTTGCCTGGTGTTAAAATGGGAAACCACGGAATACCATCTTCAGAGCTGCCGAAAGTAAGTTTCGAATCCACTATCTCCCGGATGCAAGTTCACAGCTGCGCGCCCCTAACCACACGGCCAACTCGCCCGGTCGTACCGAGTGTAACACACTGCCTGAATATTGGCGGGAAGTAGCTGGGGAGTTATATAACTTCTTTAGCATGCCATTCCTCTCGTTCTTATAAATTTTCTGATACTACTGATACGTAACACACTGGTTCATCATAGCATTCGAGCTATTCAGTCCCTACTCTGAGGCACTGACTGGAATGAGAAGTGTGCATATTTTAACGGAACAGTGCCAGAGGAGTGTTCATGGCTGTCTGCGGCGTGGTCATTCCAGCACTGGAACTTTGGTCTGTTAGATCGACATCGTGGTACTGTTCGTTAAAAGTGGGATAATGTGCGGTTTTTTATTTGATCGAGTATTTTATATGATAACATTGCTTTTAATCGCTGCATTCCTACTGACGTTTTTATAATGATCGATATTGACTTCATTTAGGAAAACTACAAAGACAGTCATTCTGAGAATCCCGTAACGAAGCACGGGTACATCAGCTATCACTCCATATATCCTTCCTCCTGTCGTAAGTACTCTCAGTACAGGACAGCAACCATTGACATGTTAATTCTTCTATATAAAATTGTGGTTGGCTAATACATACACAAGGTGAGAGGGGATATATTTCGAGAGGCTAAGTAGCTCCTTTAAGAACACTGCCTCCATTCTTTCCATTCTTATCAGTAGTGTTCGGAAGTTTATGACCGAAAGAAGTACAAAATCTACAAGCAAATATGCCCTAAAAGCTAGCTAAATACAACATAAAAAAGGTCAAATACGACTTAACCATTTGAAGGATACGTAAAAATATATTAAATTAGCGCTAATACAGAAGATACATTTAATCATCCAAGCAGACAGAGCTACAATAGGTATGTTAAATCTTTATACGATCATTCAGTATCATAGGCCTGAGGCGTTATCAATCTGTTTTCCTGAATAAAAAAATGAAGTATTAGCATGATTTTGGTAAATAAACTTGTGCCCTCATCAAGAGGTGATGCAGCTCTTTTCATGCACACGCCCAAAGGAAGTAAGCTGCACGTGCCATTTTAACCACATATCAGCCCTCCTCTCATTGTGACACTACCGGGAATCGAACATTGGCCTCCGAGGATGGCAGCTAATAGTCTAACCGTTACGTTAGGGAGGCGAATTGTGCATTTGGTATCTGTCGTCGTTTATTCTTACAGCATCTCTTTCTCGGAATCAGGTCGTGTAAATCTGCTATTGGTCTGTTTCAAGAAGGAAAGAAAAATACATCTACTACAGTATTAGGAAATCCTGTGTTTGAAACTCGATGCAGATAACATGTACCTTATTAAAAACGACGCCTCAATTGAAACAATAATGCTCGAAATATAACCAAATGTGACCTTATATCACTAAAATAAACAAAATACGACCAAACCAATAAAAATTCCCAAAGTATGCATTCATTTGCAACATAAAATTGCTTTGAACGAGGTCAGAGACCCATCATCCAGAGTTAATTTTCAGATTTCAGGTGAAATGATCTCAGAAGAAAATGATTTTTCCTTAACATCCGAACCTTCCAGGTCTTCCTTGGTCGGTTTGTCCCAAATATTTTCCAATGCGCATGTTACTATTGGTGTAATTTTCAGCTTGTAGAGTCTCAATGCTGCGTCTAGCGAGAGTTTTCCAATTTGTCTTGCTAACATCGGTGTTTCGACTTTGTCTTTCACGTGTCTTGCAAATACGACTCCTTGCGTTTGGAAGGCTACCACCTAAATACTTAAAGTCAATGACTTATTTTAGATTTTTTCATTTGTATTCTACGAAATAATCGATTCACAGTCTGCTTCCTCTTCTGCAGATCATTAACACTATTTTAGTTTCGTGTAATTTGATTGCAGACCGCCTCTGTGGTGTAGTGGTTAGTGTGATTAGCTGCCACCCCCGGAGGCCCGGGTTCGATTCCCGGCTCTGCCACGAAATTTGAAAAGTGGTACGAGGGCTGGAACGGGGTCCACTCAGCCTCGGGAGGTCAACTGAGTAGAGGTGGGTTCGATTCCCACCTCAGCCATCCTGGAAGTGGTTTTCCGTGGTTTCCCACTTCTCCTCCAGGCAAATGCCGGGATGGTACCTAACTTACGGCCACGGCCGCTTCCTTCCCTCTTCCTTGTCTATCCCTTCCAATCTTCCCATCCCCCACCAAGGCCCGTGTTCAGTATAGCGGGTGAGGCCGCCTGGGCGAGGTACTGATCATTCTCCCCAGTTGTATCCCCCGATCCGATGTCTGAAGCTCCAGGACACTGCCCTTGAGGCGGTAGAGGTGGGATCCCTCGCTAAGTCCGAGGGAAAAGCCAACCCTGGACAATAAACAGATTAAGAAAGAAAGAAAGAAAGTAATTTGATTGCATTTTTGTAAGCCATCTTGCAAGTCTGTTAAAAGTTGCCGGTAATTTTTCACTAAAAGAAGATATCACTACGTTGTCGCCTATATACATGTAGATGGAGATGCCTTTATCCTCTATAACTTGAGTCACATGGATGGTGAACAAGAGGGGCTTCATTGCCGCCCCCCCTCCCCCCGCCGTAGTACTCTAATTGTTTGCCCGATATAATTAGATTCTATTCCGTTGTCGTCGATTCGTACTAAGTTATTAGTTATGATATTCCTTATCAGTAACGTAGTTCTGTTGCTCTGCTAAAGAATCTAGCTTCTCTAATATTATTATTTTGCTTATTGGGTAGAAGGCTTTCCAATAGTCAGTAAATATCGCATTCAGCCTGCCTCTTTCATGTTTTAAGGCTTCCTTAATATCATCTTGCGGACATTTGATTGCATGCATTGTCTAGCGTCCTCTTGTAAATGCAAATTGTTCCTCGGGATTAGGCACGATCACTAAATGACACAATGGTATGTTGGGGATATTAGGTCGTGTTTTGTAATAATTATTAAAAGCTGACGCATTTTCTTGCAACCAAGATTGCTTTCACAGCAATAACAATGATCCTGTCGCTGGGAATTGTCGCTCCATGGTATACAGACTCAAGATAGATAGACCCTGTCAGAAGTGTATACTCCCTGGCACGTAAGCCAATACACCCTTTCTCCCCTGTTTATATAGAAAATAGTAATTTTAGTTATTTTCTAACTGTTGGATTCGATTCAGTGTCACTAACCATGCAGTTTAGGTACCCTACTTGCCGATACGGCGTCTTACAGTTACTGTTAATCTGGCACGTTGGCGCTATACAGTCATGGTTTATTATTTCGTGATTTGCGAGAATTACGTATTGCCTCTGTCGTATTGTTAAATTCACTAGTGTTACATTTGCGAGTATAATTAAAGCATTTTTCTTTTTCTGTGGGATTGTAAATCTGTTTCGATAATACCAGGTAAGTAGAATTGTGCCGTGTTCAAATAATCCATTTAATAACGTAGTGTGAAATGACGAACGCAGCATTTTATTAATTACGGTCTTATTTTGTCCAATACTTACGTATAGAATTCGATTAGGATGTTTAAGAAGCAAGAAAAATCTTCAGGAACTCCTCTGAAAAGGAAAGCAACATTACCTCCTTTATAAATCAGTTCAGTCCAAATGGAAGAAAATTTCGTTAGAAACTTAACCAAACCTTGTCCTGTCACGACTCTGGTACGGTTTGCAGACTTAGCCTTTGTGTATTTTTATTGAGTTATCTACATATATAAAATAACTTGTCCTGACTGACTGACTGACCGACTGACTGACCGATCATCGCCGAGCAAAATCTACTGGACATAAAGAAATGAAATTTTGAGGATACATTCATATTAACATGTAGGTGCTCGCTAAGGGAGGATATTTGGATATTCCGTCGCTAAGGGGGTGAATTTTTAAAATGAGGATATCTATATATCAAAAACTTAAAAGTTTACAGACGTAAAAATTGATATTTGGAATCTCCTTTAAAAATAAAGAAACATGTATTTTTTTGTTTTAAGAAATTCCCATTACGGGGGGTGAAAAAATGGGGGGAAATGGTTGAACACCTTTTATGAGGAGACATATCTCAAAAACTGAAGATGTTACAGGCACAAAAATTGAAATTTGGAATCTCCTTTGAAAATAAAGAAACAAGTATTTTTGTTTTTGGATAATCCGATGAACAGGGGGTGAACAGCAGTGACAAGCGGGGCGAATTTTTAAAAAGACTATATCTGCAAATTATCTCAGACACGTAACATATTACAGACTAGCTGATGTACCCGTGCTTCGCTACGGAATTCTAAATTTTATATAGAAATCTAGGTTAGGTAGTATAAACGTTGTGAGCAAGATTGTATTAAGTTGCATAGCTCTTAAAGTTGCCCTAGAAGCACGACGGGCAAGTCACCAACGTCTTTTCTCATATGAAGACTGGGTTAGGGAATTTTCATTGTAATGGTAGGGCAGCTTGCCTACCTCTTTTCTTTTTTGCTATTTGCTTTACGTCGCACCGACACAGATATGTCTTATGGCGACGATTGGATAGGAAAGGCCTAGGAAGTGGAAGGAAGCGGCCGTGGCCTTAATTAAGGTACAACCCCGGCATTTGCCTGGCGTGAAAATGGGAAACCACGGAAAACCATCTTCAGGGCTGCCGATCGTGGGGCTCGAACCCTCTATCTCCCAATTACTAGATACTGGCCGCACTTAAGCGACTGCAGCTATCGAGCTCGGTAAAGCTTGCCTACCGTCAGTTACAATCAGGTTGGGAAGTTTTCATTATAATGGCAGACACTCACTCTTCGCCTGCCTTTATAGATTCTCAGAAAGACTCTCTTAGTGGTTTTCCCAACTGAAATGAACATGGGTCATTACAATGACGTCAGTAGGAATGGCGCGATTAAAAACAATGCCTTCATATGAAATACTCGATCAAATGAAAAACCACACTTTTTCTCACTTTTAACGAACAGTACTATGATGCCGAACTAACAGTCCAAAGCTACAGTGCTGGAATGACCAAGACGCAGATATCCGTGAACAATCTTCGTCCTTTTTTCGGCGCGGGGGGGGGGAGGGGGTTTCAAATAGTGGATAGTCCCAAGGTAAAAAGTATGCCCGTTTAATTATCTGTTTCCTGGGAGTACCCGATGAGTCGGAAAGTCTCAATTCACTACACTGGCGGGGGAAAGAACTGTCTGACGTGGAGGCAATTTTTCCTCCAAGCCAGAGAAGAAACCACATCTTCGCTGCTAATTTGGAATAAAATTAATGCAAATTTAATTAAAGTGAAGAGGAAGAAACTTTTCTTAAGAAACGGCTCTTTTCAGGGTTGAATTTTGAGTTATTTAGTGAATTGTTGTAGCATAATTTGTAATAGACCTCGTGCGCATGACGGGTGCTACGCTCTGGCGGCAGGTCATGTAAACAGTCAGGGGGAGTCGCAGTCGAGCGCCTGTGTCTGTCTTGAACGGTCTTGTTTATCGTTGATTCAACTTCGACATGCAAAAAGGTTCTCGAAACAGTAGAAAAAATTGTTCTGTGGTTGGCTGTAACTTCACGTATATTAACTGTCCTCCTGGAACTAAGTTTTTTGTGTTTCCAAATAAAAAGCAGCATGAAATTAGAAGAAATGCCTGGATCGCTGCACTTAAACGAGGGACTAGTGATGGTAAACTATGGGAACCCACGAATAACTCGCGTGTTTGTAGTCGGCATTTTGTGAATGGAATGCCTTCGAGAGATCCTGACAGTCCTGGTTATGTACCGAGATTGTTTCTAAAACCGCTTGTTTCGATCGAACGTCAGCAAGAAGAGGAGCACCGAGTGACGACTAGATACAAGAGGCGAAAACGGAGACATGAAAATGAAAACGTTGAAACTAGTACCATGGAAGATTTTTCGAAGTCATACAGTGATTCAAGCACGCAGACTGAAGTAATGATCATCGATGGTAACAAAACCAGTGTGAACGTGTTATTTTCTGCTCTGAAAAATAATTGTGAAGCGGAAGTTCAAACAAATTTGCCAATGCCTCGAGTGAATAAACAGACGACGACTGACACTTGTTTTAAGAGAGACTGTGGTGTTCACGTGGACTTCCTTGACACCAGACATACATTTCATGGATACAAATCAGTTAAAGACAACGAACAGCATCTTCTTGAAATAGCAGGTGTTAAGTTTGCAGTGTTTCATATCCTGTTATCCTTGTTACCCTCCATTCATCAGAACTGTACATTTACTAAAGAAAACATGCTGCTTCTACTGCTAATGAAATGTAAACTTGGTATTAGTTTCGCCGCTCTAGGCGTAATTTTTAACTGCCATAGGACTACAGCATCTGCTACTTTTAAATTCGCTCTCCATCATATTTTTGAGAAAACAAAGGAATGGATTTTCTGGCCACAACGATCCACGGTCAAAAGCACAATGCCTAATGCTTTTAAAAAACACTATGAAAATTGTACGTGCATTATAGATTGCAGTGAAGTGCCCTGTGAAAGACCTAACAGTGTTCGTCAAAGAATTTTAATGTTTTCTCATTATAAGAATTCATTTACAGTAAAATTTCTTGTTGCCATTACTCCATCAGGTTACATTTCTTTTATATCCAAATGTTATGGTGGAAGAGCGACTGACAGCTACATCACAGTTAATTCCGGTATATTAAACTTTCTTCAGCCAGGGGATATAGTTATGTGTGACAAAGGATTCCCACAGATAAAAACTTGTATTGAGAACAGAAACGCTGTAATGGTAATGCCACCTTTTGCGTTCAACCCTCAGTTTTCAGCTGCAGAAGTTGAAACAACATACGATATTGCATCAGTAAGAATTCATGTTGAAAGAGCTATTCAGAGAATGAAAATTTACAAAATATTAAGCAACAAACTCACTATGGATTTACTTCCTCATATAGATAAAATTGTTCACATCATAGGTGGCTTGGTAAACTTCAGTCCTCCAATAATTAAATCATAAGACTAACTCTTTTAGTTAAGCTTACTAAATATGTTTGCAAATATTTGTCATAAAATTCGATACTGTAATAGAATTTGTAACAGCAAAATAACTTGTGTTTGAATTATGCTATCAACATAATAAATTAAAATTTTCAAGTTGAATTCTCAGTATTGAGAAATACAATTCGTACATCAGTCATTATCCGAGTAGTGATAATTGACACTTGAATATAGTTATAGTGCAGTCACTGTATGATCTTTAAGTATTACTGGAAGGTAATGTTCAAAATAAAATTTCTCTACTGAAGGAATAGTGCTGGAAAGGAAGTCATCATTTCTGGAAACGTTGACTGTTAACACTTCCCTTTGGAGAATATATAAACAAGTCACAGTTGTGAAGGTTCAGAATGTACATTGATACCTGCACCTGAGTATAATAAACGTGTGTTTCCTTTAGCTTTACGTTACCATCAGTAGTTATATATAAATACGGGACATTACACCTTTTGTCTTCAACTACGGGTTTTTCTCGACACGAATAAGGGCACTTAATCTCGAGAAGATTAACAAAATCCTGACCTACAACTATTCCATCTGGACTGCAACATAACCATGATTGTTGTTCTTTTATAAACAACCCGAGTTGAACCACACGGCATTCCTTTAATAAGCAATACTCCTCAAGTGCCTTCCGTTCATTAACTCTGCCATATCTCACTGCAGGAGTGTTTAAATTCTTAGATAAAAGAAACGAAGATGTCAGCCTTTCGTAATCTCCACTCTGTAGGGTTTTGATCTGGTGTACGTTCTGGCTGGCCGAAATGCGTAACTTCCTTTGCTGGAACCAGGGAGGACATAAAGATTGTTCCCTTGTCTCAACTGCAATTGCGTGCTTCTGTGAATTTGTTACTTTAACATTTTCACAATAAAACCTCAATATATCACTTGACAACATGCACTCATAATTTGTGGGAGCTAGTGATATGTTACCACCGGGCAAATTATTCACAACATAGCATCTAAATAGTTTATTAACTGTTTGTTTGTCCAACTGGTTAAGACACTGAAATAAAAGGTCTCTTTCGCTTAGCTCTACGGCGCTTTCAACGATATTTTGAACAATGCAAGTGGAGATAAAGAAAGATTCACCTTCAGACTCTGCTTTCAAAATTTTTGAGAAAGCACAGTCTATGTCCTTAATTTGTTCATATAATTGTCTTTTACTTAAGGATTCAACATTTTCACTTTCCGACGCGTAATAAATTGGTCGCTTATTTGATGGTCCATTTAGTATTTCTTCTACATTCCCTCCTTTACAATACTCCGCAATAATGTTCTTAGGTTTCTCCCATTGTTGCAGAGAGGAAGTCTGGGAAGAATCTCTCTCAGTATTGATATAAATACACAATGCAGCAATATGTTTACAACATTGTGAAAGTCCGGCTTTGCAATCGCACTCAGCTGATTTAATCTTTCTACCACAATCAATCTGTAAAAAAATGAATCTTGTGTAAATTAATTGTAAAAACGCTTAAAACTTCAATAGATACAAATATTATGCTACGTTATTATACAGAAGGAGAAAGTATATGCTTACTTTAATTTTAACAGCATAAGGCGGCTGATGGATGTTTGTTTCCCTCAAACACAAACAGGTTATTTCTTCTCCCAACGCTTCTCTTGCTTGTAGTATGTGATGACTGTCACAGAGTTTAGCACCCTTCTTTAAAGTAGAAGCTCTGAAATACGATGCATCCCAATGAACTTCTCGAAATCCTACACAAATATCTAGAGACGACATTTGGACATTCAGTTCTTCCCTGTGCTTGTAATTGCACAAGCTACTACCGTCCCTAGAGATGGGCACTATCGACTGATAACTATCGAACTAGTCGATAGTTTAAACTATCGTAACAGTCGACTACTTTAAAAACTAGTCGACTGAATTCAGTCGTATTCCCGTCATGCATCTCCCACGTTTTGCTCTCCAGTTAGCACTAAACAAGTCGACTGAATTCAGTCGAACTCCCGTCACAGCGAATGGAACTATCGGTTTATGGTCACTTCGGATATGTAATACATAATATGTTAACTTTATAGGTACCTACTTAATATGGCGATTTTCTCTTGTCGTTTATGTGCTCTTTATTTCGTTGCATATTTGTTTATATTAATTACGTTATTCATTTATAACTATAATAATAATCTAGAAAATACAGTAGTACGATAGTGTGTTTGGCTATTCTCATATATATCTTGATTGTGTACTACAGCAATAAGTTTTTCATATTATTATTGTTAGCATTGTTCGCGAATAGAGCCTCATTGTCGTCTTTCTACGTTTCACTGTCCATTTAGCACCAAGAAAGGCCATTCGTATGATGTTGGTTCGTATTAAGGGCATCTCTCTATTTGTTAGCCCGTGTACGGACGAGTGCGTAAATCGGATTCTGGTATCCGCTGTCCGAGAATGAAATACGGAACTTGGATATCCAGGTGGTGCAGCTTCTTATTCCTAATGTGGAGCGAAGTGGACTTCTCGGCTGCAAACGTGGGTCTCTTTGAATAAATTTGTAAGTCACTCAATATAACATTAATTTTTTTCTAATGGGTGTCTATACAAGTGATTTCTAATTATTCGTAATTTGCGTTAAATTGAGTCGAATTCGTAAAAGTACGACTCTCCACTTTTGATACGGAGAGTTTCGACTGGAAACATTCGAATGTTTTTCATGGAATGACTACTTGCGTGATATGAATACTTTCATTCGACTGAAATCATTCGACTGTTCAGTCTTCTCAACAGGAAGTAATGAATACTTTTGTTCGACTGAAAACATTCGACTATTCAGTCGATAGTTCGAAGGGACTATCGCCCGAGTAGTCGATAGTGGTTTTCAGTCGATAGTGCCCATCTCTAATCGTCCCCCAGAAAGCCTACACAAGTCATCGCTACGGGCGCCAGCAACTAAAATAACATGATGCGCACGAGCTCTATAGGGCTAAATTGTAATTCCAGACCAGTTCATACTACTACTAACTGAGCCTCTGACTTAAGTGCGCACACTGCTCTTTCAAAACAGTGAGTCAGAGTAGGTATCGAATAGCTGGCATACTATGATGAACCAGTGTGTTACGTACCAGCACTATCAGAAAATGTATGAACCCGAGGATTGGCGTGCTAAAGAAGAAAGTTATCTAACTCCTCAGCTATTTCTCGCCAATATTCAGTTAGGCTGTTATACTCGGTACGCAGCAGTAATCCCATCTATCGGAGTTGAATATCAGCATAAGAGACAAAGAACATTACAACAAACAACGGTCAGTGTAATGTTATTGTTGATCTATGTTACGCGCATTCGATATTGTAGGCCGTCACATTATTAATTGTCTTCTGGTTCTGAAATACCACTCTTATCATAGTCGATACGTTAAAACTGAATAAAACATAAATGATCGGAAATTATATTCTATATAACTTTTGTTATGTAGTATTTTTCCATAGGACCAAGAACATAGGTATTTAAAAATTAAATTGTAGGTGCCTTCCCCTAAACTACCATTTCACCCAGGGTGAATAACATTGTTTATAGCTTAAACTGTAGTTTCTTATTCCCCGACTCTATATACCGATTTTCATTAAATTCTGTTCACCCATTTTGTCGGGGCTTGGCGTTGATATGGACTTAGCAACAAAAATACAAATTCATGAATATCTGTGTTATCATAGCCGGTACGGTAAAAATTCGTAAGACGTAAATGAACAGAAATTCAATTCTATATAACTTTAGTTATGTAGTATTTATCGATATGACCACTAATAATATAAATATTTGAGAATTGAATTTTAGGCCTTCCCCTAAACTACCATTTCACTCAGCGTGCATAAAATAATTTATAGCCTAGATTGTAGCGGTTCACCCCCCGACTCTACATACCGATTTTTATTAAATTCTCTTCAGCCGTTTTCTCGTGATAAGTGTACATACAGACAGACAGACAGACAGAAATTACGGAAAAGTAAAAACTGCATTTTCTTGTTACTGTGGACATGATCGATACAGAAATACCATTCTTTTCAAATTCTGAGCAATGTACAGACAAAACTCTTATTTTATATATATAGATTTGAAAACTGGTATTTGGAATTTTCTTTCAAAGTAAAGAAACACATAATCCTTTGTATTTGGAAAATCCACTTAAGGGGGTTGAATTGTTTGAAAAATTACTTGAATACTTTGTATGAGGATACTTATATCTCAAACACTAAAGATGTTACAGATGTGAAAATTAGTGTTTTGAATCTCCTTTAAAAATAAAGAAACACGCATTTTGGGGTGGGCGAAATCAACTTTGGGGCGGGGGCGGTGAAAAGGAGTTTGATTCCTTTGTATGAGGATACATATGTCTCAGAACTGAAGATATTACAGTCGTAATAATTGGCATTTCGAAGCTCCTTTATAAATAAAGAAACAAGATTTTTCCGGAAAATTCACTTTTGGGGATTGGTGAAAGGAAGTGAAAAATTTTAATTCCGTTTATGGAGAAACTTATCTCTCAAAAATTTAAAGTTACACACGTGAAAATTTGTTTTTGGAATCACCTTAAAAATATAGAAACACGCATTTTTTGGAGGGGGAATCGACTTAACGGGCTGGGGTGAAAAAGGAGTTGAATTCTTTTTATGAGGATCTTAAAAACTGAAGATGTTAGAGGCATGAACATTTTTGTTGGAATCTTCTTTCAAAGTAAAGAAACACGTGTTTCTTTGTCTTCGGAAAATCCACTGAAGAGGGTGAATGAATTGAAAAAGTTGAATTTTTTGTGCGAGGATACTTAGCCTATATCTCAAAAACTAAATTGTTTAAGACGTGAAAATTGGTATTGGGAATCTCCTTTAAAAATAAAGAAACACGCACTTTTGGGGAGGGGGAATCAACTTACCGGGCAGGAAGGGCGGTGAAAAAGGAGATGAATTACTTTTATGAGTATACTTATATGTCAAAAACTGAAGATGTTGCAGACGTGAAAATTAGTATTTGAAATCTCCTTTAAAAATGAAGAAACACGCATTTGTTTTTTTTTTTCGAAAAATCGACGTTAAGGGTTGTGAGGTTGAAGATAAGTAAATAAGAAGTTGAAATATGTTTATAAGGATACTTTATCGTAAAAACTGAAGCTCTTACAAACGTGAAAGTTAGTATTTTGAATTTCCTTTCAAAATAAAGAAACACGTATTTTTTGTTTTCGTAAAGTCCACTTAAGGCGGGAGAGGGGTGGAAAGAAGTGAAGAAGAAGAAGAAGAATTCTGATTATTATAATTTACATTAATCTCGAAAACTGAAAGTGTTACGGACGTGCAGGCATGAAAACTGGTTTTTGGAATCTCCTTTAAAAATAATGACACAGGTATTTTTTGTTTTCAGATTTTCCAGTTAAGCGGCTGTTAAGAATGGGGAAAACGGGTGGGTTTTTAAAATGAGTACCGGTATATCTACATTATATGTCAAAAACTTAACATGTTAGAGAGAAAATAAATAAATAAATAAATAAATAAATAAATAAATAAATAAATAAATAAGAAACTTTGTATTTGGATTGTCCTTTAAAAATACAGGAACCTGTACCCTTTTGTTTTCGGAGAGGGCACTTAACAGGGGGTGAAAAGAAGTGGAAAATACTTGAATTACTTTTTATGAGGATACTTATATCTTAAAAACTGAAGATGTAACAGACCTGAAAATTGGTATTTGGAATCTCCTTTAAAAATAAGGAAACATGTATTTTTGTTTTCGGAAAATACACTTAGATGGGGGTGAGGGTGGGGGAAAGACTGATCAAGGGGTTGAATTATTTTTATGGGGATACTTATGTATATCTCAAAAACTGAATATGTTACAGATGTAGAAATAGGTATTTGGAATCTCCTTTAAAAATAAAGAAACATGTATTTGTTTTTTCGACTTGAGAGAAGACTGTTTCTCACATGTACAGTTCTCTGTCGCATGGTCGTCTTAGCCCGAAAAGGTAATACCACAAACATGATTTTTTAAAATTTCTGGGGTAAATGAAACTCAATTTTGGGGTGAGTTTTTATACTTTAGGAATTATCTTAGTACAATGCCGAGGAAAGATTGATTAAAGTGCAAAATCCACGCATTACAGCATGGTTTCTCTTCAGTACGACTAGTAATAGCAAATTTCAAGAACGAAACTGAATTATTTGTACAAGACAAACACCAAAGAATAGGGTTATAGTAATGCGTATATCAAAATACAGGCAGAAATACACAAAATTAAATTTTGTGTGTGTGTGTGTGTGTGTGTGTGTGTGTGTGTGTGTGCGTGTGTGTGTCCTTAATTCCTCATTAAGCTTGGAAACCGACTTAATTATGAATACCTTGATTGATCATTTATTATCGTGTACTTGGGTAAGGGAACCTCCATTATTGATACTTTTGATACCTACATTTAGGTTTGTTTGTTGATGGTTTTGTCTCATCAGATCTTTTCTGGATACTTTCAACGAACTTGGAAATTTATTGAAAATTTCCCTTGATAATTTATTCCAATCCCTTACTCCTCATCCTATAGCCTAAATGAATACGGTATTTCCCCCAATCTGTCCTCTTGAATTCCAACGTTTTCTTCATATTATGATCTTTCCTACCTTTAAAAGCTCCACTCAAGTTTATTCTTCTACTGTACTTATGTCATTCCACGCCCACTCACCACTGACATCTCATTTCCTTACTCCTAAGTCTTCCCAGCCCTAAGTTTGCAATATTTCCTTTGTCGGAAATCACCCAGAACAAAACGTGCTGCTTCCCTTTGAAGTTTTTCCAGTTCCCATATCAAGTAATTCTGGTTAGGGTCCCATACACTGGAGCCATACTCTAGCTGCGGTCTATTAATAATAATAATAATGTTATTTGCTTTACGTCCCACTAACTACTTTTACGGTTTTCGGAGACGCCGAGGTGCCGGAATTTAGTCCCGCAGGAGTTCTTTTACGTGCTAATAAATCTACCGACACGAGGCTGACGTATCTGAGCACCTTCAAATACCGCCGGACTGAGCCAGGATCGAACCTGCCAAGTTGGAGTCAGAAAGCCAGCACCTCTACAGTCAGAGCCACTCAGCCCGGCTAACTGACCTAACTGACGTATTACCAGAGACTTATACGCCCTGTCCTTTACATCCTGATTACAAACCCTAAATACGCTCATAACCATGTGAAGAGATCCGTAACCTCGTTATTATGATTACCCCATTGAAGATCATTCCTTACATTAACACCTAGGTACTTACATTGTTCCCCATTAGGTACTATCATCCCATCAACACAATAATTAAAGCTGAGGGGACTTTTCCTCTTGGTGAAACGTACAACTTGATTTTTCGTATTTGGCTATTGATTCCTCCCTCTGTTTATTCCATATATCTTTGTCCTTCTTCTCTGTTACTTTTGGAACATACTTCTCGTTTAGTTTCCTTGCTATCTTTGTACACTCCCCTTCCAAACCTTTTTCCCACATCTAATTTGTTTTTCTTTCCTCCACATTCATTTCCTTCTTTTTTTTCATATCTACCTACAGGACTTCATCTCAATAAACTTCTTTCTGGCAGAATGTACTGTTTCTATTAAGAAAAATTATATTTTCTTATAGTGGTTCCTCTTCTTTCTTCTTGTAATTTATTCTCTCCCATTTATTATTCTTTCACAAGACTTCTTGCTCCACTTTTTATGGGTCTTACCATTGAAGGAACTGAACCTGAACAAACTTTTCTGTGGCAAAATATTCAGTTTCTATACCTACACGTGACTAAAGGGAAATATTGTCTCTTGTGAATTAAGGTTCGTATCACGAAGGGCATCCGACCGGAAAACTGGGCCAAATCCGTATCAAGTGTCGACCCGAATAAATTGGGGAAAAGGTCATGAAGAAGATGTTTTTTTAATTGAGTAGAGCAAAAACGTTTTGGGATATTTAGGAATGAGGAGCCTAGTACTTTTTAACAAACTAGCGTCTTAAAATGTCTTTATAATTTACAGTACATTCAAAGTGGTCAACGTCATCATCGCCCATTTGACAGTTTGTAGGGGGGGGGGGGCAGACCTGGAGGTACGTAGTAATTTTAATATTTTGGAAGATAAATGGCGAATTGCATTCTGTGGTAAAATAACCCACGGTGTTCCCTGCCTGTTGGTGGGGAACGGTACTACCGCTTCTACGTAATACTGACTTTTACATCATTTTCTTGAAAGGAAAACACCTGACTAGACTAGATTTTTGCCTTTCCCTGAGAGCCCCGGGTATGGGCGCCCTTGGTCAACGTGGTTAGTATTCAAACCACTTAATTTTGAATGTTGAAATCCCTCGTAAATTATTAACAAAACCTGAAATGCTGTACATTTTAGAATGATTTCTAAATATCAGGCTTCCAGATGCGGTCTTGCTCCTTGCCTGAATGGCCAGTGTTGTGGCCATCCTTTTAGCTTGGCCGGGCCGGGTATTTTAACAGTAAATGGTTATTTCCTCTGGGTCGTGAGTAGGATGTTTGTGTTTATCTTAATTTCCACACAACACGCCTCACTTCCAACCACCACAAAAATTACGCCATAGTGAGTACATGCCTCCGCATAGAATTGGCATCAGAAAGGGCATCCGGCAGTAAATCCGGCAGTAAATGTGAGCCTAATAAATTAATTAATTAATTAATTAATTAATTAATTAATTAAATAACAGTGCTGGCCCCAAGAAATTGGGAAGAAATCCAAGGAGAAAAATGAGGCTTCCAGATAAACATCTGTACCTTCTACCTCACCCAGAGTACGGATATATACGAATATGATCCCCAAAAGAGTAGAAGGGACCATGTTACTGCTCCTGAGTTATGCACGGTCAGTCGCCTAATATTTATTATCGGGTCGTTTTTATGATTCGTTTATTAATGAGTCACGAGGCGAGTAGAATACCAACAACCGGTGTGCAAGGTCGCAAGCGGGATGCTACCAGAACACAGCCGCCTAATGCCAAGGACTCCTCAGCACAGGGTGTGTAATAAGTGCAACATAACAGTAAAAATTATATTATTTTTCTCAAACATCAGAATTAGTCATTTGTCACCGACAAAAGAATTCAGTCCAACTGTTTTCGCAAATATCAGAACATACTTTGTACATACATACATACATCCTGTACATCATTATAGACCGTTATGCCTTTCAGCGTTCAGTCTGCAAGCCTCTGTGAATTTATTGAACGTCGCCACAATCCTCTATTTGCAATATAAGGACAGAAGAGATGAAATTATAAAAGCAAAGTTTTCATACAGTACATTTAAAGAGATGAAATATGCTGCAGCCAGAAGGAGTTTGTCACACTCAACGTGGATCATTGTAGCCATTCCTAAGAAATATACAGTTAGAAGCAAATTTGGATCATATTTCTGCACTTCAAAGCTACAACCACATACGAATCTCACTCTATACTAACTTCTTCATCTTCTATATTATGCCCTTTTGGAAGTTAAATCCTTCCTTTTAAGTGTCTCTCAAATATATCATCGAGCCAGGCTGAGTGGCTGCCAACTTGGCAGGTTCGATCCTGACTCAGTCCGGGGGTACTTGAAGGTGCTCAAATACATCAGCCTCGTGTCGGTAGATTTACTGGCACGTAAAAGAACTCCTACGGTAGTAAGTTCCGGCACCACGGCGTCTCCGAAAACCGTAAAAGTAGTTAGTGGGAAGTAAAGCCAATGACATCATTATTATTAATATATGACCGAAGCATCCCTCATAATTCAGCTATAGCTACGACAGTAGAAAGGCTACTCCCACTCCAGCAACCTTCCTTGATATTCTTTCTGCGTTCAGACTTCAGATCTGAACAATGCCCATCCTCTTCATCTGTTTGGGGAGGCGTTTACCGTTGTTATTTTCAATACAGCGACGTTAATCTTTACTTGTCTGGGTAATCCAGGGTTTTCACAGCTACCGTCGTTGTCATGGGGCACATGCATCTCCACTGTAATTCACTACTTCAGGCAATCCCTCATTTTAGGAACTTGCCCATCTCCCACGACATCGATTTAATAGAAGACCAACATCAAAGAATAGCTTGATCCTTGACTTGGATTTTGTGAATCATTAATGGTAATTAACCGAGTCGTGTAGCTGTACGCTTGCATTCTGAAGATGGTTTTCCCATTTTCTGACCAAGCAAAGGCCAAGGACGTACCTAAATCAAAACCATTGCCACTACCTTCCCGGTTTCAGCCCTTTCTACGGCACCATCGCCAAAATCCTGTATGGGTTAGTAATACATTAAAACGCTCCAAAAACCAAATATCAGATTATCTGATGGAGTTCGCACTGAGTGTACTTGTTACACTTGAAAATTAAGTAACCTCGTCCTATATATTTGGTGGTGTTCTGACATGGGCGCCCGCAAGATCTTTTCCAGGGGGGGGGGCATATTAACACTTTTGCAGATAAACTTTCCTGCTATAAAGAAGATACTTAATGTCGCTTCATTATCTACCTACATGATAATGATACGCAAGCCCCCACCCTTTTCGTTGCATTTCTTAATTGTTTCGTTAAATGCAGCATTTCGCTGCTCTGAAACCGTTGGCTACTTTATGGCCAGAATGGATGGAAATTTAGCCTTTAGTTCAGAGATTCTGACCACAAAAGTTTGGTTTTCCTCTTGTCTGATTCGTTATCAAAATCTTCACTTCTTAAACTGGTTACAAATAATACAATGATCATGTCGTAGTTCCAGAAATTATAAATCAAGCAGTTCGTTAAGACGGTAATGTTAACGCAGTTGGCCGATTTTCTAAACAACTGGATTTATTTTGTGATAACCCCAAGTCATTATGTTAAATTAAACTGTAAAATATCCCAAAAACTCAACCTGGCTAATTATTCGAATAGCACACACAATGGAATAATTTGCCAGTTACTTAAAGGTATTTTTTCCAATTTTTTTAAAATCTGGTTTTGTACTCACCATTACAGTGAATCACCACGTTTTTACTCTTCTTCACAGTCAATCATGAGTATCTTGCAGTGCTCTTGTTAGAATAATGAAACACTTGTACGAAGTGACAAACTTTGTAATGTTCATTTTATTTCCTCACGCACTTACTTTCACGGCAGTGGTAAAAATCAGTGACTAGGCAAATGTTCTGTGTACTTTAAATGAGAAGAAAAAGTACGAATCAAATAAACTGTACTGATTTAGCAGCATTACGAATATGAAGGCTTAGTTTTGTAATACGATTTCCGAAACATATATATTACTTGACAAGTATTATCCATTATTTGTATATAAAATGACGTAAACCACGCTTAAACCTGACAAAAATTGTTTAAATGACTTTTTTTACATAATATGTCCTTAAACATCAGAATCGGGTAAGAGAAGTTACACTCTTCTAGGAGATTCTCTAGAAAATCGTGTAAGAACGTTTTTAATAAACTTCTGTTTGTCCTCTGCCACCCTTTCACGGTGCAAAGACAGATGCAAAGCCCACTAAGTCGATCGTTTGTCATTGTTGATTTAAGCCAAGATTTCACCTTACGAAGCGTGCCGATACTCCTCTCCGCAGTGCACGTTGTCGCGGGCAGGGATATACGAATTTTTAAAACAACACCTGCGCTTGGCTAAAAATCCTTACTCTCTTTTTAAAAGTTCCAGGAAATTCATATCTGGTTTACAGTCTTTTGTTTGCCACACGTCATATCACAATTCTGCGTCCACCATTAACCTGTCTATTTTGTAGATATTAGAAACAATTTTCATAGAATGCAAAAATATTCCTTTCTTAATGTTTTCATAACACAAGGATGGAGAGAATACGGCATCAGTATGGTCATGTTTTGTTCTCCAAAACGCGATTCTAGAGACAGTATCAGTGAGTCCATTTAGGGAATATAGATTGAAACTCTGTAATGGTCCTCAACCCTAGTTTCACTGTGGATCGCCCTGTGACGTTGCTTGGCAGCGAGGCGAGGGAGCGTTATTTCAAGTCCACTTTTAGAAGCTGTATCCTCAGCATCTACCATTATTATTTGAAAGTGGGTAATTGCGTCTGATCTTTGCTTTTTTTTTTTTAAACGGTCCAGAAGCAACAAGATATGTTCTCTAACTTTGAAGAGCTCCAGTCCTTCCGCTTGAAGGGAGTTTGTTACTGGTTCTAAAATGCCACTTTATTCTGCCGTTACGTGCATTGCAACAATAAAGGCAGAGTTCGATGCTGAACAGTGAAGGTTATGTGTACGTTGTCTAGTCTTGGAATTGAAACTTTGGCAGTTATAAATATTTTCGAGAGCCTTCATGATACTGGAAAAGTTTTCTGAAAAGAGCCTGATGCTTTTGTACTTTGGTGACCATCTTGTTTCACAGAAAAGAGGTAAGTTGCAGATCTGCTTTCTTCGGAGTGAACTTTCACGAAAAAAAGTGATTTCCTTGATGGTACCTGCCGCATTATTCACAACAGAGAGTTGACGCCGTATAGGCGACCTGCGCCTCTAGGAGAATGGGGCCCTACCTGTGATGAATTCTAATGCTGAAGACGGCACATACAACCAGCCCCAAGCCATTGGAACTAACCAATGAAGGTTAAAATCCCCGCCCCAGCCTGGAATCTAACCCGGGACCCTCTGGACCAAAGGCCAGCACGCTAACCATTTAGCCATGGAGCCGGACGATTTAATAGTAATATGTATATGTTATAAGGAATTTGTATGACCCTCCACATTATGCATGGATGGCTGGAGAGAACATAATTCTGGGGACAGCAACTGACAGGAATGGAAATAAAAAATCGGATCCTTTGTATCAATTTATCCAGCTAATTATGCACTTGAATGTTAATCACCAGTTCGTTAACCACGACCTACAGATTTTATAGAACTACATCCAAGGGAACGGGAATCATCGTTTCAAATATTCTAGATGCAATGGTCGGGATATAATTTGCGACTACCTCTGATGTCAATCATCACGTCCTCTTTAAAATGTATAGTGACGCTAATGATATAGGAATAAAATTATAATACTTAACCTTGCCAAATCTACACTTGGAAAACTGCAGACGAGAATAAAGTGGACTTTTAGAATATAAATCTTAAATGTTTTAATACTGAAATATAAAACTCTAATAAGGAAATGCATTAAACATGGAAATACGCCTATCTGTCACCAGGTAAATTTAAATCTCACAGCATCACACATTTCATGGCCCTTAGATATATGACTGAAGATTGTCGTCCTTGTGGATGACTAGGTGTCATGTGTTGGATCGTATCACCGGTAACGTAATTGACCTGACTAGAGTCACCAATGCTTCTGATCAAAGGTGTCGTCCTCAGTTATCCTAAGAAGCTGGCAGAACAAAATTTCCTTACCCCCAAATCAGCCTTAAACTCAATTTTCTATGACACCTGAAATAAATGCCATTAATAATAATAATAATAATAATAATAATAATAATAATAATAATAATAATAATAATAATAATTGTATGGCCTCACCAACCTCATGCAGGCATGTTAATTTAACGCCCTCTTGGCTGCCTGCGCGTGGATTTCGATGTACAGTTTTACAAACCAGATTTCTCTTGGGGGATCTATGGTTGTGTTATAATTTATCCTATCTGGTTAACACTAAGTGAGTCACCAACACGCCAACATCGTACGATATGGAATATCGAATGGACTTCTTTCCTCCCTTCAAAGGTCTCACTACCTCTGTGTTTGAACCCGTGATTTTAGGATCCAGAGGCCAGCACACTTCTTCTTTCTTTTCCTGCCGCTTTTCCCACACCTGTGGGGTCGCGGGTGCGAACTGCGTCGCACATGTGGATTTGGCCCTGTTTTACGGCCGGATGCCCTTCCTGACGCCAACCCTCTATGGAGGGATGTAAGCACTATTGCGTGTTTCTGTGGTGGTTGGTAGTGTAGTGTGTTGTCTGAATATGATGAGGAGAGTGTTGGGACGGACATATACACCCAGTCCCCGAGCCAGAAGAATTAATCAGAAGCGATTAAAATCCCCGACCCGGCCGGGAATCGAACCCGGGACCCTCTGAACCGAAGGCCAGTACGCTGACCATTCAGCCAACGAGTCGGACCAGAGGCCAGCACACTACCTTCCACAAATGGAGCTAATGAAAACAGTGAACATTGATTCGAACATCTTTCAATTAACCAATCGGTCACCACTAATCTGCATTTAGGGTTGTAACCCAGGTGGAAGATTCCATGACAGTTGTTTAGCTAGTCTTTTATTGACATCAAAGAAGTTGGAAATGTATCAAACACCACCTTTGGTAAATTATTCCAGTCCCTAATTCTTTTCCTATAAACGAACTGTTACCCCAATTCGTCCCCTCGAATTCCAACTTCATTTTCACATTATATATTCGGATCGTGAAAATTCACTCTTAGTTACTATTGGAAGTAGTAACAAAATAGTTTCGATTTATTTTGACTTTCAGTTTTCATGCATTTGTCAGCATTAAGTACTTCTCTTCTTGAATGAAGATCATATTATATAACACGATATACTTTACTGCTTGTTGGATGAACAAGTGCTGTTTCAGAAAGCACACGCGAGAAGCCGAAATGTTACATATGTTTGTTTATCCAAGTCTCTTGTCAATTTTCATTGACGTCGGATGCGTCTTCCCCTCTACAATCTCAGACAAGGACTGTTAAAGGGAAGACAATGGCTGAATAATACTGACATTTTGGAATTGCCACTGCTCTTGTAAAAATTGAGATAAACCAACGAAATTTTCGCACACACATTCACAACAGGTTAAGCACTGTGTGTGACTTTTTTGGCGGGTTTTTTTTTTGTTAACACAAACCTCCCAGCTAACTTTCATTCTTTTTACTCATCACACCACTCAGGCACTTTTTGTTAAACCAAGAGAGATGTCACTTAGAATAATTGTATACATGGCGTATAACAACATAACCTTCATTTGTTGGCAAGCTTACCTTATATTTGAGATAAATTTTAAAAATTATTATTTTCTTGCCATGAAAATCCACTTTGTGAGATTCCATCTACCAACGTAATAAACATATAAAAGAAAACTTGCAGTGAAATTTGTATTATCTAACTGTAGAAAGTGGTTGCCCAGTTTCATAAAAATCCTGAGAATAGTTCTCGGAAAAACTGTACCTATGTAATGAAAATATTGTGAATCTTTGAAAACAAAAAAGAAAAAGAGGACAAACGAAATAAGTGTAGAGGATCATGAATAATATGAACATCATTCTTTTACACAGCAATGACAAAATATTCCGTTTTTTCTGAACCCTGTAATTTTGTTTCACTATCTTGAACACTACCAAGTTTTCCTATCCTTAACTACAAACCTTACAATTTAATTTTAGTGTTATGAAGATTATATCACTATTTTCATAGGAAACTAGTACTGAAACATCTGAGAGCAAGCTGAATACTGGATGCGAGAAAACAACTACTGTCTTCTATTACAGATGCTAACCGAATGAGTAAACATTGCAGACATCTTCAGTTCACTACATACCCGAGCGTCTGTCAAAATTCTTATGATTACTGAACATGAAAAATGCACTTGACAGTACAGGTGGCGTGGCTCCTGTAAGGTCTCCAATTTGCGATTGTTTTTGAGGATATGTTCTCAAAGCATGTGCCTTTCGTATAAAGATATGTCTTTGATGTGTTCTTTTTAACTATTCTGCTATACTAATATTTGACGTTCCCGTATTATATTTTATACGCCTTTTTTTTGGCTAGTTGCTTTACGTCACACCGACACATATAGGTCCTATGGCGACGATGGGACAGGAAATGGCTAGGAGTGGAAAGGAAGCAGCCTTAATTAATGTACAGCCCCAGTATTTTCCTGGCGCAAAAATGGGAAACCACGGAAAACCATCTTCAGGGCTGCCGATGGTGGGGTTCGAACCTACTATCTCCCGAATACTGGATACTGGCCGCACTTAAACGACTGCAGCTATCGAGCTCGGTTATACGCTTTTTTGTAACAGTCCGAACATCCAGGAAAATTACAAGTGATTATTAATTAAAATGATGAAAATGTACGGAAACACAGTATTAGAATGACAGGTTGATAATTATTGACCCTTTGGCCTCTCTCCTGAAATATTGTTCACGTCTTTTGAAACTCATTTCTGTATGCTGGAACATCTTGGAATATATTTGGTTGCAATATCTGTATTCTGCAAAAGACACAAAATTAGATTTCCAGTGTCATTGTCCAAAATTTCACTACTGTTTGATGGCAAAGAATCATCATCATCATCATCATCTGTTTACCCTCCAGGTTCGGTTTTTCCCTCGGACTTAGCGAGGGATCCCACCTCTACCGCCTCAAGGGCAGTGTCCTGGAGCTTCAGACTCTTGGTCGGGGGATACAACTAGGGAGTATGACCAGTACCTCGCCCAGGCGGCCTCACCTGCTATGCTGAACAGGGGCCTTGTGAAGGGATGGGGAGATTGGAAGGGATAGGCAAGGAAGAGGGAAGGAAGCGGCCGTGGCCTTAAGTGAGGTACCATCCCGGCATTCGCCTGGAGGAGAAGTGGGAAACCACGGAAAACCACTTCCAGGATGGCTGAGGTGGGAATCGAACCCACCTCTACTCAGTTGACCTCCCGAGGCTGAGTGGACCCCGTTCCAGCCCTCGTACCACTTTTCAAATTTCGTGGCAGAGCCGGGAATCGAACCCGGGCCTCCGGGGGTGGCAGCTAATCACGCTAACCACTACACCACAGAGGCGGACTGGCAAAGAATCATTCTCTAATATATTAGTCATTTTGCATCTATATCGACTAGGAACTAATAATAACTCGTAATATTTCTTCAAACGCAATGAATTACTTAACCCTGATGGTATAGTTTATACAGTAAAACGCGATACTCGAGAATAGTCACGGACACAGCCATTCAGATACCAAAATAATGTTCACTCTGTGTCGAAGAATAAATAACGTCAACTCGTGGCATGTTTCAAACGTCCAGAGACAGTAAAGATCGTACATAGTAAATGAGTAAAATCTAAACGTACCAGTACGTATATAGGCTATACGACATATGAGCTAGCGAACGTAAAGACACATGCGTAGTAATTCTGTTTCCGTGTTCCATATTCACCCATGTTTAACAAAACAAGTTTCCAAAGCTGGACAGTGACAAAACTTGCTAGAAGCTTTGTGGTCGGAATTTAAAATATTAAACATATAAGGAGCATAGCAATAAAACATTAAACACAGTCAGATATTTCATATTACGTCCTGTTACACGCGTGTTCCTGAGTAGTTCGCCCAGCTCTTCCAGATTTACTGGCACTGCCATAGCGGACAGCTTTATGCCGAGTCTCTCGGTGCTTATTTAAGATGCAAGAGCATAATTCTGTTCTAAACATTTATCGCGACAAGATGGAATTTCCCGTTGTTTTTGTTGTTGTTGTTAGTGGCAGGAAGTTGCATGTCAATAGCACTGTTGTAGTAATTGGCTGTACAAAGTGGATTATGGCTAGGAGAGTGGGACAGGTACAGTATCATAAAGACAGACTTCCAACAGGCACTCAGAACTTGTTCTGGAGTGTAATATTAATAAATGTCAACATACTGCAGTAACAAACAAACTTTAACGTCGCACAATATATCGAAGGGTTTGGCGACGCTAGAAGGGAGTGTCCGTGGCCGTGCAGGGGGTGAAAATGAGAAACCTAGGAAAACCATTTTCAGGGCTGTCCATAGTCGGATTCGACCCAACCTCTCCCAAATTCAAGTTCACGGCTACACGACCCGAACCGCGCAACAAACCCGCTCGGTCAAACAAAACTGTAAATTGTTTACGCAGTACTGTTACTTTCACTAGCAAAATAAAGCCATTTTTATTTGCACCATGAACAGCGAATGAACTGCACTGATCACAAAAGCTCACAAAACTAAATCACCGGGCAAGATGGCCGTGCGGTTAAGGGCGCGCAGCTGTGAGCTTGCATCCGGGAGATAGTGGTTTCGAACCCCACTGTCGGCAGCCCTGAAGATGGTTTTCCGTGGTTTCTCATCTTCACACCAGACCTTAATTAAGGCCACGGTCGCTTCCTTCCCTTTCCCAGCTCTTTCCTGTCCCATCGTCACCATAAGACCTATCTGTGTTGATGCGACGCAAAATAATATGTAAATAATAGCAGTAAATCCAAGATAACTCCTGAGATGTGGCACAGTAAATCACCGAGTGTGATCATTAGAGCCCGGATTTCGATGCAAACACGTTTTTAAATAAGCTGGTTACAGTTCTCAAACTTCGCAAATATTCGTTTTATGTCTTAATAACCGTTCTTTTTCTGTGCATGTTTGCATGTTTTGTCCTTTTTAGGAGAAAATTCGTGCATAATGCATATTTTGAAGATTTTTAATAGCGAACATTTGGACGTTTATATTGCATAATATGACGTTTCTTCTGACTTTGGCGCGTACTGTAATGTTAATTTGCATTATAGTGCCTTTTATGAATGTTGGTTTCCAGAATTCGTGACCATTTTTCCACGTTATACAGTATGTCTATTACTATCTATTCCTGGCATCCTATGAGACAACCAAAGTTTAGTACATACGGTAGAGGTTCTATAATCCAATTAACCAAACACTTCTTTATGTGTTGCTTGAGTAAACATTGACATAAGCCGGAAGTCCCCTCGTTGATCTCCGTAATTCTTAGGAATAAGGTGTTCCAGTTATACAGAGTGACCGACGGGAATCAGACGTTTCTGGCATGGCTAGTACTCTTTCGGTAGGAGGAGTGGGGAGCGGAATTGTCAAGCAGGACACTCGCCATGCGTTGCCGTTTCAGTAGCTATGGAGCTATGGAGCAGTGGTCGGCTGAACATCGTAAGTTTGCGTACGACGCATTTGTGCAGAATGGCGTCGCCGCGGCTCTCACACGCTCGATGTTTTCTGGTGTTCTGCTGTCTTGGTCGGGCCTGGTGGCGTCTTTTTATCAATAGATCCTGTTGTCCGTACATTATTAACCCAAATGAGAATCGTGTTGCGGTTGGGAACGGCACCACGATGCCCACGGTTGAAACGCACACGAAAACGTCGCTGCACTGTTATAACAGACCCACCATTCTGCAAACAAATTCCGCTCCCCACTCCTCCTACCGAGAGAGTACTAGCCATGCCAAAAACGTCACAGATTCCCGTCAGTAACCCTGTACATTGCTATAAATTGAACCGTAAATTGTGCATTACTCATTGATGGCTCAATTTTTCGCCTATGTAAGACGAACAAAACAAATCTTGTGTAGCACTTCTGCGACGCCGCTTTAATGAGATAGCGACTTACAAACCTTGGTTTTGCACAGAACGCTTTTCCATTGTTGTCCTAGAATTTCCTAGAATATCGCAGCAGGCAATCGTTAACGGTTTTTGTGGACATTCAAATGTGTCTGCAGTCATCCTGTGGAGAAGTAACTGCGGTAGCTAGAGATAGGTTGAACTAATCGATCCGTTGAAAAACTTCTTTTTAATTCGCCAAACTTATAAAAGACGCATTGTGATGAAAACGCAAGAGACGTACAGTTTGACTTTACGTTCTCCCAAATGTCTTCATTTATGTATGCGCCTGTCAATCTTGTGTAGAAAGACTATTTTCTGTGCTTAAGAATGTACTGACAGATAAACGGATGAGCTTACATCAAGACAATTTGGAGAAACTGCGGTATTGTACAAAGTTTCAAAAGGAAATGAAATTTGAAAGAGAATATTTTAAACCTTTTTCTGTATGTTTTGCCATATTATAGTGGATGAATGCATGCATATTTTGAGATTTGATAGTGCATGGAAATTCGGGCTCTAGTGATCATGTATGTATGGTTAAGTGAAGCAGTGTGCGTCTTCACGAGAGGTTATACATTTGATTATCTGCCTCTTACCTGAAGACACAGGCTTCGATTATTGGTCATACATCCATACATAAATTAACATTATAGACTGTTATGCATTTCAGCGTTCAGTCTGCAAGCCTCTGAGAATTTACTAAACGTCGCAACAATCCTCGATTTGCAACTAGTGTTGTGGCCTCATTTAGTTCTATACCTCTTATCTTTAAATCGTTCGAAACCGAGTCTAACCATCGTGTCTTGGTCTCCCTCTACTTCTCTTACCCTCCATAGCAGAGTCCATTATTCTCCTAGGTAACCTATCCTCCTCCATTCGCCTCACACGACCCCACCACCGAAGCCGGTTTATGCGTACAGCTTCATCCATTGAGTTCATTCCTAAATAAGCCTTTATCTCCTCATTCCGAGTACCCTCCTGCCATTGTTCCCACCTGTTTGCATCATCAATCATTCTTGCTACTTTCATGTCTGTTACTTCTAACTTATGAATAAGATATCCTGAGTCCACCCAGCTTTCGCTCCCGTAAAGCAAAGTTGGTTTTAAACCAGACCGTTGTAAGGATAGTTTCGTCTGGGAGCTGACTTCCTTCTTAAAGAATACTGTTAGTCGCAACTGCGAGCTCACTGCATTGGCTTTACGACACCTTGATTTAATCACACTTACTACATTATCATCCTGGGAGAACACACAACCTAAATACTTAAAATTATCGACCTGTTCTAGCTTTGCATCACCAATCTGACATTCGATTCTATTGAATTTCTTACCTACTGACATGAATATAGTCTTCGAAAGGCTAATTTTTATACCATACTCATTGCACCTATTTTCAAGTTCCAAGATATTAAACTACAGGCTTTCGGCACAATCTGCCATTAAGACCAAGTCGTCAGCATAGGCCAAACTGCTTACTATATTTCCACCTAACTGAATCCCTCCCTGCCATTTTATACCTTTCAGCAGATTATCCACGTAAACTACGAACAGCAAAGGTGAAAGATTACAGCCTTGGCTAACCCCTGTAAGTACCCTGAACCAAGAACTCATTCTACCATCAATTCTCACTGAAGCCCAATTGTCAACATAAATGCCTTTGATTGATTTTAATAATCTACCTTTAATTCTATAGTCCTCCAGTATAGTGAACATCTTTTCCCTCGGTAGCCTGTCATATGCTTTCTCTAGATCTACGAAACATAAACACAACTGCCTATTCCTCTCGTAGCATTTTTCAATTACCTGGCGCATACTGAAAATCTGATCCTGACAGCCTCTCTGTGGTCTGAAAACCACACTGGTTTTCATACAACTTCCTCTCAACCACTGATCGCACCCTCCCTTCCAAGATGCCAGTGAATACTTTGCCTGGTATACTAACCAATGAGATACTTCGATAGTAGTTGCAATCCTTCCTGTTCCCTTGCTTATAGATAGGTGCAATTACTGTTTTTGTCCAATCTGAAGGTACCTTACCAACACTCCACGCTAATTTACTACTCTATGAAGCCATTTCATCCCTGCCTTCCCACTATACTTCACCATTTCAGGTCTAATTTCATCTATTCCTGCTGCCTTATGAAAATGGAGTTTATTTACCATTCTTTCCACTTCCTCAAGCATAATTTCACCAACATTTTCCTCCTCCCCATGAGTTTGGCTGTTTGCAACACCCCCAGGATGATTTCCTTTTACATTGAGATGATGTTCAAAATATCCCCTCCACCTCTCCAGTGATTCTCTGGGATCTATCATGAGTTCACCTGAATTACTCAAAACACTGTTCATTTCCTTTTTACCCTCCCTTCCTAAGATTCTTTATTACTGTCCAGAAAGGTTTCCCTGCTGCTTGACCTAGCCTTTCCAGGTTATTACCAAAATCTTCCCATGACTTCTTTTTTGATTCAACAACTATTTGTTTCGCTCTGTTTCTTTCATCTACGTACAAATCCCTGTCTTCCTCGGCCCTTGTTTGGAGCATTTTCTGATAAGCCTTCTTTTTACGTTTACAAGCTGCTCTCACTTCATCATTCCACCAAGATGTTCGCCTTTTCCCATCTTTACACACAGTTGTTTCTAGGCATTCCCTTGCTGTTTCTACTACAGCATCCCTGTATGCCACCCATTCACTTTCTATATCCTGAACCTGCTTACTGTCTACTGTTCGAAACCTCTCACTAATCATATCCACACCGAGCTCGATAGCTGCAGTCGCTTAAGTGCGGCCAGTGTCCAGTATTAGGGAGATAGTAGGTTCGAATCCCACTGTCGGCAGCCCTGAAGATGGTTTTCCGTGGTTTCCCATTTTCAGACCAGGCAAATGCTGGGGCTGTACCTTAATTAAGGCCACGGTCGCTTCCTTCCCAGTCCTAGCCCTTCCCTGTCCCATCGTCGCCATAAGACATATCTGTGTCGGTGCGACTTAAAGCCAATAGCAAAAAAAAAAGAAATCCATGTAGTTCTGTCTAATTTCCTCGTCCTGGAGATTTTCTACCCTTATTCGTTTGCAGACAGATTTCACTTTCTCTACCCTAGGCCTAGAGATACTTAGTTCACTACAGATCAGATAGTGGTCTGTTTCATCGAAAAATCGGCGAAAAACTCGTACATTCCTAACAGATTTCCTGAATTCAAAGTCTGTTAAGATATAGTCTATTATGGATCTGGTACCCCTAGCCTCCCATGTGTAGCGGTCAATAGCCTTATGCTTGAAGAATGTATTCGTAACAGCTAAACCCATACTAGCACAGAAGTCCAGCAAACGCTTCCCATTCCCATTAGCTTCCATATCTTCCCCACATTTACCAATCACCCTTTCGTATCCTTCAGTTTTATTCCCAACTCTCGCATTGAAATCGCCCATTAGCACTATTCTATCCTTGCTGTTGACCCTGACCACAATGTCACTCAATGCTTCATAAAACTTGTCAACTTCATCCTCATCTGCACCCTCACATGGTGAATACACGGACACAATTCTTGTCCTAATTCCTCCAACTGACAAATCTACCCACATCATTCGCTCATTTACGTAAAGTAAAGTAAACTCGTGTCCTCATCCCGAGGTGGTGCAGCTCTTTTCAGGCACACCCCCATTGGAGGTGAGCTGCATGTACCATTTCAACCACATACCAGCCCTCCTGCCATTCTTAAATGTCTGGCAGTACCGGGAATCGAACCCGGGCCCCCGAGGACGGCAGCTAATTACACTAACCGTTACGCTACGGAGGCGGACGCTCATTTACGTGCCTAACAGAAACTATGTTGCGTGCAATGGTATTCTGCCCTTCCCTCTCTAACATCCGTCAAGTACACTTTATAATCTCCTATCTCTTCCTCGTTACCTCCCCTTACCCGAATATCACTTACTCCTAGCACATCCAGATGCATCCTCTTTGCTGACTCAGCCAGTTCTACCTTCTTTCTTCCATAAGCCCCATTAATATTGATAGCTCCCCATCGAATTCCATTTCGTTCGCCAAGTTGTTTCCAAGGAGTCCCTCGCCTGTCAAATGGGAGTGGGACTCCATTACTCCCATAGGTCCGAGGCTTGCTTAAAATGTTCTGAGCTCGGTAAATTCATGAAGCAGGATGCTGCCCTACTTTCACATAGTCCAAGTGAGGATCTCTCCTCTAACGGGTTATGGACCACCGGTGAATTGTATAGTCCTAGCCGCCTGAGCACAAGGAGGGCCATGACACAGAATATGTCCGAGATGCCCACTCCCATTCCATAGCAACTGGTATCGCGACTCTCAGGACCACTTACTAGGCCACTCGGCCGTTGCCCATGGTTCACGAACTAGGACGTGACTACAGTAACCCACAAACATGAACCATGATTATTGGTCAGTGTAGGAATTTTAATTGTGAACTGAGGGCTGAGACGGTGTACACTCAACCTCGTGAGACCAACTGACGAACTGTCTGATATGAGAAACAGCGGTCTGGCCACCACGCTGACCACGTAGCTCAACAAAATCTTCAGGTCAGCTGACTGAGCAGCAGTCATTTAGGCAGGCAAAGCCCAAAGATAGGCAGTAAGTGCTATGGGCTTTGGTTTAATCATTCACCACACCTCATGAGTTCACTTTTGATTTCGATGGAGTGAATATTTGTGATCAGTGCAGTGACTTGTTCTTCATTCGCTGCTTGTGATGGTAGTTAAATTTGATTATTTTTGGAACGAAGACAACTTTTTGTAATGCAACTCCTATACCCTACATAACATATCGCTATTCAGGGACATATATTATCTTTCCATCGCTTCTCCGATGGACAAAGAAATTTCCATTAGCAGCCAGTGTTGTACATGTGGATCAGACGTTGTGTGGCGCCTGCAACAATATCAACAACTTTGTACCGGCTTTTTACAACCTGTTGAACCATCTCTATGTGGACATCGAGGCGCTCGCATGAAAAGGAAACTTAATGTGAAAACTGCCGGGGGCATGGGAAAGAGAGACAATGTGAAACACATTCAAAAATAAGATTCCTAGAAGTAAACCATAATTTAGTTTCTGCTTGGCTGAGTGGCTCAGACGGTTGAGGCACTGACGTTCTGACCCGAACTTCGCAGGTTCGATCCTGGTTCAGTCCGGTGGTATTTGAAGGTGCTCAAATACGTAAGCTTCGTGTCGGTAGATTTACTGGCACGTAAAAGAACTCCTGCGGAACTACATTTTGTCACCTCGGCGTCTCCGAAAACCGTAAAAGTAGTTAGTGGGACGTAAAGGAAATAACATTAATATTATTGTTATCATTATTATTATTATTATTAATTTAATTTCATGGATCGTAAATATTAAAAACATTTAAGCTCTTTAGGCTTTCTCAATCGTGAAATTACCAGCGTTTCGCCCCAGTGAGCCCACTGCTACACTATTTATTAATGTTTTTTAGTGTGATAGTATGCCCCTTCAGTGACACCTAGGCTACCTATGACAGCTGTTGTTGGAGCTGTAGAGGATCAAACCAGCCTTCGGGCTGAATACCCAACATACAACACACAGTGTGAAACATGTTTAATGCGTTGCCGTATTACAATATCCCTGTTTTTTTTTTTTTTTTTTTTTTTTTGTTTTTTGTGAACGTAGCGTCCATCAGACGAAATGACCCCATCTGTGTCCAGACAGTCTGAAAGTGCAGGACAACAGAACTTTCTGCACGGCTGTACGGAGCATCTCTTTGGGTATGCTTGATACCTCTCTTGATTACATTCTCTTCAGATTGGCACATTCGGGAAAATACCCCTGCTAAACCTTGTCTTCCAGGTACGGTGAACCACGTAAATGTTTATATCCCATATAATCTGGGTGTAATTCCTACCGATTGTGGTACCTGTACCTTCGGTACCTGTACTTTCCTGTCTAGAGTTCGTTAAATAGGAAAAGTTTAATATATTGTAACCACCCGGTACAAGTGAAATGGGTTCTTGATCAGTCAGAAATTCATAGATATAGATGGTAAAAATGGATCACTTTCTTTCCATTTTCATCATTGGAGGACTTGAAAGGTTGATCATTTTCCGTAGGCTCACCAAATGAAATGGCGTATGGCTTTTAGTGCCGGAACTGTCCGTGGACGTGTTCGACTCGCCAGGTGCAGGTCTATTGATTTGACACCCGTGGGCGACCTACGCATTGTGATGAGGATGAAACGATTATGAAGACGACAAATACACCCAGCCCCCCATGCCAGCGGAATTAACAAATTATAGTTAAATTTCGCGACCCTGTCTGTCTAGAATCGAATCCGCGACCCTTGTGACCAAATTTGCAATGGGCGTTACGTCGCACCGACACAGATAGTTATGGCGACGATGGGATAGGAAATGCCTAGGAGTGAGAAGGAAGCGGCTGTGGCCTTAATTAAATTACAGCCCCAGGATTTGCATGGTCTAAAAAGGGGAAATCGCGGAAAACCATCTTCAGGGCTGCCGACAGTGGGGTTCGAACCCTGTGACCAAAGACCAGCACACTAACCATTTAGCCACGGAGCCGATCCGTAGATTCACCTTTCTTCTATATATTGAAATGTATCAGAATAAAATCGATATTCTGTTACAGAGAGAGTAGTAGAATTAGGACTTGGAGGGCATGTTCTCAGATGTAGGAATTCCTGAACAGCTGAACAGGCTTTTTTTAAAAACAATTTGTTTCACGTAGCACCGACATAGATAGGTCTTATGGCGACAATGGTGTAAGAAAGGGCTAGGAGTTGGAAGGAAGCGGCCATGGACTTAATTAAGCTACAGTCACCATTTGCATTGTGTGAAAACGGGAAACCACGGAAAACCATCTTCAGAGCTGCCGACAATGGGTTCGGACCCACTGTCTCCGGAATGCAAGCTCATAGGTGCACGACCCTAACTGCAGGCGAAGTCGCTCAGTCAGGCTTTCTTAATCTTGAATGTAGTTGCAGTGGGTGAACTATTTATTTCCTCTTCATTATGTCCCTACGAGTTTGAGTTATCATTGTTACCCTGTTATATCAAACTCTATTCTTCTTATTTTCTACCTTTTCCGCTCGACCTACAGCCTGGTGTAGACGTGGTCCAGTTTTACGACCGGATGCCCTTCCTGACGCAAATCTTATGTGGAGGGCTATATTCACTACTGAGTGTTTCTGTCGTGGATGGCAGTGTGGGGCGTTTGGTGCATATTAAAAGGATTTCCCGAGCCAAAGGAATTTAGCAGAAGCGGGTAAAATCCCCGGTCTGGTCTAAAATCGAACTCGGGACCCACTGAACCGACAACTTCGACACTGACCATTCAGCCAAGGATCCAGACTACCCTGATATGATATGATG
This sequence comes from Anabrus simplex, assembly GCF_040414725.1. Taxonomy (NCBI): domain Eukaryota; kingdom Metazoa; phylum Arthropoda; class Insecta; order Orthoptera; family Tettigoniidae; genus Anabrus; species Anabrus simplex. The sequence continues at coordinate 358,078,919 of NC_090265.1, forward strand.
CCAAACATACATCTGCAACAATTATGCCATAACATGTAACGGTTCAAATCCCATTACAAGATGATATCTGTATTATTATTATTATTATTATTATTATTATTATTATTATTATTATTATTATTATTATTATTATTATTATTATTATTATTATTATTATTATTGTTCAATTCAATTCTGTAATGATTATCGCTTGTGTGATTATAGTTGATTTGTTATGTATGTATGTGTTCAAGACATGTACAGTGAGAGTTTCTGTATATAAGATGTGGAGGTATTGTGTGAAATAACTGTTGGTATTGCAACAGTGTGCAATACTGCTAGCGTAACTGTCGAGTCATCCCTCTGTCGTTGTGTAAATTTAGCGATGAGCTCATTTTTTGGGAAGTTCCTTGAGTGCCCCAGGCAATTTCACCATTGTATGTAACAATTGTCGCCAGGTGGGAGTAATATTATAGTTATTTCTGGAGATTGCGTAGGTGTGTCAGCTAAGGCTATATATACTTGGGCCAGCTTCTTACAGCTTCAGTAAAATGGATGGTGAACAGTGAGATAGTCAAGTGGATAGAGAGGCCTCAGTCGGTCAGTTAGTTGGAGTCAATTGGAAGGTGAGACGTCAGTCGGTCAGTTCATTTGGAGGGAGAGACTTGCCATGAAGTTATGTAGAAGGAGAGACTTGCCATGAAGTCATATGGATGGAGACACTTGCCAAGGAGTGTTGTACTCAGATGATGGTAGTGAGTCATCTGAATGGAGAAGCAACAGTCACATGGATACTTAGTCGTCAGTGAAACAAAAAGGATACATCACCAAATTAGGCTTGATACACCTATAGCAGAGACCAACTCAAAGGCATACGTCGTAATTACACTCAAAGTGTTGAAGGTACAGTCAAGTGAACAGTGAGAGATAAATATCTTGTATAATTTTTAAATGTCCGGTCAAGAGGAATTCAAATTTAATGCCTAGCTTCTTTCAGTTATATTTTCACTTGGTTTATCGCAGCAAGTCTATTTTTTCTATGCCATTTTAAAGAAGATTTTTTTTATCAAATTAACTTATCGTTTTATTTCAATGGTAGAATTAGATAACCTCAAATTTAATGGGGAAACCGAACGACAATCTCATTTTCCCAGAACATACATGGTATGTTGTCAAAAGTAAGCTTATTACCCCACACCCTTTTAGAATGCTACAAAGAGAAGATTATTCGGATACCCTTTGTCATGTCAAACAAAGTAACTGACAAGTTTTGTTTTTAGAGCCATCACTAAGCAGTTTGGTAACATCGAAGTACTTTCTAACTAGAGAAAAGCATTCTATTGTTGTAAACTACCACAGTCCAAAGAAACTGAATGATTCATTCTGTTCAAACTTATAGTAGTTCGGTGCTGAGGATCCTACATACTAAAACTTTCTTCAGTTTATTTTAGATATCTTTGTTTTGGCCAAGTATTGAAGGTCGGATGTCCTTCCTGATGCCACATGAATTTTTATCTGAACATTCCAACCCACGATTGATCGGGATCCGATCCTCGGCCATCCGAAGTATTTTCTAATTAGGCATGCTATGTAGTGAATCGAGCGGAGCGGTATCGTGTGTTAACGCGTTACGCCTAGAGAGCAAAGCTCTGAATTCGGGAGAAGCGTGGGTCCGAGCCCCATCGTTGGCTGTTCTGAGAATGGTTCCTGTGGTTTCCCCATTTCCACTTCCAGGCGAATGCCGGGACAATTCCTGTTCAAAGGCCACAGCCGATTCCTCCCCCCCCCCCCCCACCCACCCAATTCCATTCACCATAATACATTCATTTCATCGTCCGGCTCCATGGCTAAATAGTTAGCGTGGTGGCCTTTGGTCACAGGGGTCACGGGTTCGATTCCCGGCAGGGTCAGAAATTTTAACCGTCATTGGTTAATTTGGCTGGCACAGGGTTGGGTGTATGAGTCGTCTCCATCATCATTTCATCCTCATCATGACGCACAGGTCACCTACGGGCGTCGAATCAAAGACCTGCACCTGGCGAGCCGAATTTGTCCTCGGACACTCCCGGCACTAAAAGCCATAGGCTAATTCATTTTTTCATTCATTTCATCCTCATTAGTTCCTCAACAGTTCGGCTCCTTGGCTGAATGGTCAGCGTAATCGGCTTCGGTTCAGAGGGCCCGAGATTCGATTCCCGGCTGGGTTGGAGATTTTAACCTTAAACGGTAATTTCCCCCAGCTCGGGGATGGGGTGTTCGTACTGTCCCCAATATCCCTGCAACTCACACACTACGCACAATAATACGCAGTTCCCATACACGGCAGATGCCGCCTACCCTCGTTGGATGGTCTGCCTTACAAGGGATGCGCCAGGCTACAAATGAAATTGGCGTCAGGAAGGGCATGCGGCCATAGAAACATGCCATATAAATTCATCTCACCTCATCCTCCGACTCCGCATCAAGAAACGGGTCTGAGGAATAGACATGCATTCTGTGTTGTGAACCATCACAGTCCAAGGAAACTAAAAGACCAATTCTGTTCAAACTTAGCTCAGGATCCTATAAACTAAAACTTTCTTCAGTTTATTATAGACTAGCTGATGTAACCGTGCTTCGCTACGGGATTCTCAGAAAGACTGACTTTGTGGTTTTCCTAACTGAAGTCAACATAGCTCATTACAAAAACATCAGTAGGAATGTAGCAATTAAAAGCAATGTTATCATACAAAATACTCGATCAAATGAAAAACTGCACATTTTCTCACTTTTAACGAACAGTACTACGGTGTCGATCTAACAGTCCAAAGTTCCAGGGCTGAAATGACCAGCCGTGAACACTTCCCTGCCATTATTCCGTTAAATATGCACACTGCTCATTCCAATCAGTGCCCCAGAGTAGGGATTGAATAGATTGAATGCTATGATGAACCCGTGTGTTACGTACCAGTAGTATTGGAAAATGTATGAAACAGAGGAATGGCCTGCTAGAGAAGAAAGTTATCTAACTTCCCAAATACGTCTCTCCAATATTTAGACAGACTGTTACACTCGTACGACTGGGCGAGTTGGCCGTGTAGTTACGGACGCGCAGCTGTGAGTTTGCATCCGGGAGATAGTGGATTCGAATCCCACTGTCGGCAGCCTTCAAGATGTTATTCCGTGGAATCCCATTTTCACACCATGCAAATGCGATACCTTAATTAAATCCAAAGCCGCCTCCTTCGCACTCCTAGCCCTTTCCTATCCCATCGTCGCCATAAGACCTAACTGTGTCAGTGCGACGTAAGGCAAATTTTAAAAAAAGTACTCGGTACGCAGCAGTAATCCTGTCTATCGGAGATGAGTGGCAACAGCAAGATAAAGCATATCACAACAAACAATGGTCAATGTAATGTTATTGTTGATCATTTTTATAAGTTTTCTATATTGTGGGCCTTCACATTTAGTTTTCTTTCGACTCTGTGATCACAGGGCGTCTTATAAAATTATACGAGGCAGATCAGAAAATAAGTTGCACTTCCCAGTTATGGCCATTTATTACACCACCTATACAACAGCAACACGACTATAACGACATACACTGTAACGTCACTTTTCCACATAGTTTCCAAGAGACTCCAAACATTTCTGCGAACGCACAACCTACTTGTCGATGCCAGATCCATAGAAATTTCCTCCAGCGTTCTGCAACCACTTGGAGACAACGGCCTTCACCTCCTCATCGGTCTGGAAACGTCGACCACCGAGCTCCGTTCTGAGCTTACCGAACAGATGAAAGTCACATGGCGCTAGGTCGAGACTGTAGGGTGGATGTTGCCAGATCTCCCACTTGAAACGCTGCAGCAGTTCTCTCGTTTGGCGGGGCTTGTGAGGTGTTGCGTTATCGTGCAACAAAATCACACCGGCGCTCAATTTCCCCCGGCGCTTCTCTTTAATCGCTTTACGCAACCGGTGCAACTTTTGACAATACGACGCCGCGTTGATCGTCGTTCCTTTCGGCATGAATTCCACGGGCAGCAAACCCTCCACGTCAAAGAACACTGTCGCCATAACCTTACCAGCTGAAGGTTGAACCTTGGTCTTCTTTCGTTGTGGTGATGAGGGGTGCACCCATTCCATTGATGTTCGCTTGGTTTCGGGGGTGAAGTGGTGGACCCACGTTTCGTCGCCTGTGACGATTCGCCGCAGAAACCCGTTGCCGTCTGCGGCATAGCGTTGCAAAAATTCCAGGGAGGATTGGAAAAGTTGTCCCTTGTGCTCATCGGTGAGAAGACGTGGGACTCATCTTTGACACAGCTTACGATATCCAAGGTCCTCGTGAACAATGGCGAACACACTGCCATACGACATGTTCAGCTGCGTCGCGATTTCTCTCAGTTTAATGCGCCAGTTCTGTCCAATAATCGCACTCACATTGTTGACCTTTGCACGGGTCCTGGACGTTGCGGGCCTGCCTTCGCCATGGTTGTCAATGATATCCGTACCGGGCGAGTTGTCCATGCGCGTAGAGGCGCGCGGCTGTGAGCTTGCATCCGGGAGATAGTAGGTTCGAATCCCACTATCGGCAGCCCTGAAAATTGTTTTCCGTGGTTTCCCATTTTCACACCAGGCAAATGCTGGGGCTGTACCTTAATTAAGGCCACAGCCACTTCCTTCCAACTCCTAGGCCTTTCCTATCCCATCGTCGCCATAAGACCTATCTGTGTCGGTGCGACGTAAAACCCCTAGCAAAAAAAAATGATATCCGTACGTCCGGCTTCGAATTGCTGACACCACTTTACGATACCTTGCCGGGAAATGGCCCGCTCCCCATACACAGCACTAATTTTACGATGAATGTCCGTGCAATTCTTCCTTTTGGCCCATAGAAATCGGATTGTCGCACGCACCTCATATTTGGAGTGAACGTCCAGTTGACGCGCCATTGCATTTGGCCACTATTCACACAATACTAGACGAGACATCACAGCGACCTGCCTAACAGACGTGTGGGCAGTGTCTGTCCCTTTCTGCGTTGTGCCCACTTTTGCGACACACAGCGCGCTGCTGCGGCGCGTTAGTGCGACTAACCTTTTGATCCACCTACGTATATAGCGTAGACTGTAGTTCCTTATTCTCCAACTTTACATACCGATTTTCATTAAGTCCCGTCTACCCATTTTCTCGTGACTCGGCGCTGATAACGACTTAGTAACAAAAATCCAAATTCATGAATATCTCAGATCATAGTCGGTATGGTAACAATGCATAAGACATAAATTATCGGATATATAATACTATATAATTTTAGTTATGTAGTATTTATCGATACGACCACTAATAACATAATTATTTGGGAATTAAATTTTAGGCCTACCCCTAAACTACCATTTCATTCAATGTTGCACCCTACTCGGGTCCGAACGGGTCGCAAATAACTCCCGACAGCTCGATGTAATCCCAGGGTATATTGTTCAATCAGAAAAATCTTAAAAATTTTCATACGGTTTCGCTTTACGTGGGATCAGATAGAGAAAAGTTCAGCCATACGCAATAGTATTTGAACGATCGTTATTAACCAATGCAAATGTTAAAACTTCACCACAGTCCGCATTCATATGTACGCAATCTATCAGTGACTCAACTTACAAACTAAGATTAACAATTAACTATCACTAAAAATTAACATTCACAGAATTATATAAAAAGAAATAAGGAACCACATTTATTTAACTAGAGAAATGCCCTAAAAATTAGAACTATTTTGGGAATGAGCTACTAGTATCACTACATGGAATAAGTTATTCAAAAATTGTAAGTTAAACAAACAAATATATAGCATTACATCACTTGGATTGTTTCTGAAATGAAATCAAAATCAGTATTACTGTCCATAACTATTCTTGAGACATTATATATATCACTGGTATACGTTCTCCAGCTGCAATTATTTCATCATTATGAAAATTCTAATTTTCTTCTCAAAATTACATCACCAATAATCGATAAAACCTGAACTCAATCAAACGGATTTCATTTTGGAAAATTAATCAGTAACGATTGACGTGCCAAGGCTTTACACCCCTAATGCCTGCTAAATTCGGCTCCTAATCTATCATCTTCCTATTTAGTAACCTTTCATAAAATTCTAATTCAACTATTCAATGTTTTAAAATAATTAATCTTCCTATTCTATCCACATAATTCTTAATTCATATATCTCTGGCTCAATATGCATCTATACGTCGTATTCAATCAAAATCCTACTGTGCAAGTTATTTAATTCGTATCTGCAGTGTGAATATCTCAATACTATGCTTTGCGTCTACTTAACCATATATGTATAATATGTCATTTATCTCGCATTTCATACGTTTCGAGAATGTGTCGCAGAACTCACATACCTCCATCATAACAGCTGTCTTGACATTACATCACCATCTAAATCTCGGCTAAATATGAATATTCACAATCCATACCTTATATCTGGTCAATCCCGCGGTGTACTTCCTTTTAATTATTCGCATCGTTTCATTAGATCCATACCTTCCACATATAACGTTTATCTACCTCCTATATATACCTTGTAATTACCACAAAACGCAATATAATACTTCATATCACTTCATATAACTTCTTATTACCTTGTCCGACGATCAATTATTATTATTTCAACTACTCAATGTTAACTCTTACTTCACATAACCTTCAACACATACCTTGCAATTACTGATATATAGCTTTCTTAAATACGTCAATACGTGTTTTCCATATTCAATTCCTTTCAACAAAATCACGATGCATAACCTTACATATGTTACTAGTGCTACTAATAATGATATCGCTCTTCAAGGAGTACTTAATTTCAATCATTCTCTTCTGACGCGCGGTCCATCTGTGACGTAATCTTTAGATACATACATCCAAGACCGACTCCAATCCTCAGACCTTAATGCTACTCTCGATGGTTCAAAGATGACGAATCGAGTAGCCGGAATTGTTGGAAATGCGAGTTTGTTTTGGTTTGTTGTTATCGTATATAGTCGGTGTAATTTTATGGAAGTTGACGATAAATGTTAGTTTCTTTGTAGAATATAAGTGTGCGAGTGTATGTATATGTCAGTGGACACATAGGTTCTGTAATTATACACAGTAATGTGAGAATATGCTTGTTTTGATCGTGCTTTTACCCATTAAAGAACATGAGTGCACTAGGTGGACCAGGTTTTAGTCTAACTATGGAAATGCCTCTCATACAACTATCCTTAAGTTTCCTACGGAATAGAACATTAAGAGAGAAATGGATTAGGAATATACATCGTGATTATTTTGAAGTCCACGAGAAAACTGTAGCGTGCATACATCATTTTGAGAATAAGTCTGAGATTAAGGGAGCCATTTCTCTACTTCCAAACTATTCGTGTTTCTCGAGAAATATTAATTTAGTTAGAATATAACTGTTATTGTGTTATTCCGTCAGTGTCTATGTGCTTCAATTCAAGTGTATTTTACAATAAACTGTGCTTTGCCAGCAGAAATGTTTGGCTGGATCTTGGAGTATAACAAAACTTATAAGTGTGACAGATGGAGCAATCTGTATACTGTTACACAGAAGATATAGTGACTTCGAGGGATTAGCTGGGTTTGTGACGTAGGGTTTTACACTACCAACACCTTCTGATTCATGCTGTGGTTATCTGTTATCAAGCAGACAGCGCCGAACTGAAGCTCGTCCATGTGGTTAAATATCAATGTTTAGTCAATAGAGTTTTTGCACTCGTGGTCAGACATGTTCAGACACTAAAGATATAATAGGTTTTTATCTTTAGTGTCTGAACATTTCATTACTAAGGTTACTATCATTGTGTGAAGTGCTGCTATGCCATACGTCAACATTGTTAGCATTACCAGGGCCGTTCATTGGGTTAACATAATCATTTCGGGTGTACTTGGGCTGAGTGACTCCGACGGTTAAGGCGCTGCGCTGGCGTTCTGACCCCAAGTTGGCAGATTCGATCCTGGCTCAGTCCGGTGGTATTTGAAGGTGCTCAAATACGTCAGCCTTGTGTCGGTAGATTTACTGACACGTAAAAGAACTACTGCAGGACTAAATTTAGTTAGTGGGACGTAAAGCCAATAACATTATTTCGGGTGTACTTCCCTTTCATTGGGTGCTGAATTTAAGAAATTGTCCACCACTTCAAAACTAAGGTAACAAATTATGTTTCACAGTTCTCATGACAGCGAATAAATCAAGGAATTCTGCACCTTAATTTATTTTGAAACATTCAAAATGATGTTAGAAATATCATTTTAACAGTTTTATCATGTATTTTCATCTATCCAGCGAAGTGAAATTAAGAGGAAACGTTATTTGATGAATTGAAATGTCTAAATAATTACCGTGTTGGGCTCTTTTCTAGTAGAATATATGTGATTCTAGTTGATTTTATGTGAAGCGTACTTGTTGACGAAGCGTTTTCATACTTGTAAAAGTGATTTTCCCTATGATGTTACATCTATCATGTTAAATTACCGCTGTTTATATAATATGTACGTGATAATTTCGTGTTAGCCAATACCAGCAATCCGGCTACTTCGGCCGCCATGTTTTTTTATATTACGGTCTGAGGATTGGAGTCGGCCTTGATACATCGCAAGATTTATCGATATCCTTCAACTTATGATAATTCTTAGCAATCAGCTGTTATGTTGTGACATTCCTAATCGTATTCTCGACTACTTCATTGAATTATTTGCTCAAACACGGTGATCCAAGCGCTAGATATACATGTAATTCTACACTGCCTTAATATAGCATTAATATCTTAAATATCACATACTTCACTGCATATTATCACTTGCACACTTAAATATTATCCTTTTTAACATATATTCAATTCCACCGCATATGCCAAAAGATAATATTAACTAAGAATTATGATACTAATATTGTAAGCACTTAGCTCGCCTCTCGTTACTCCGATGTCAGTTGTTCTCCTTCGGCCCGTCACATGGCTAGTTTTGCGGTCTGGATCTGAGGTCGGGCTGGACTCCTCCTCCCATTCAGAACTGGTCTTGGTAGGCCATATCCATCTCTCATCTCGGGTAGGTCATCTGTCCGGATGATACCTCTCTCCAGGTCGGTCCATCTTGAATGCTTAGCAGTTCATCGTCCGACTCGTTGGCTGAATGGTCAGCGTACTGGCCTTCGGTTCAGAGGGTCCTGGGTTCGATTCCCGGCCGGGTCGGGGATTTTAACCTTCATTGGTTAATTCCAATGGCCCGGGGGCTGGGTGTTTGTGCTGTCCCCAACATTCCTGCAAATCACACACCACACATAACACTATCCTCCACCACAATAACACGCAGTTGCCTACACATGGCAGATGCCGCCCACCCTCATCGGAGGGTCTGCCTTACAAGGGCTGCACTCGGCTAGATATAGCCACACGAAATTAATAAATTAATTAAGCAGTTCATCATCTTCTTCGTAAGGCTGCCAACAAAGTTAAACATTTCCGAAGAGTGCATAGTCATTTTAAAATTCTTATCAGAATAATATTTCTCTCAGATTATTCTTCTTAACCTTCTTCTGCGTTATATTTGGCTAACTCTTTATAATTGCGTATAATATATTTTTTTATCTTGTTCCGAGAAAATCTTTAGATTCAGTTTAATTTTTCTTCAGAATTATTTCCTTTTCTTCTCAGCTTCTCCACCAATAAGATAACTTTCTCTTCATTCTTTTCTTCTTTTGCAGTTCATACAATACTTCCCTGCAATATCGTTGGTCTTGCGCCTCGGGTTCCCAATAAGAGTATTTGATTTAAGCTCCGCTTATCTGGACATATTTTATCTATTCACAGCGTTTCTATGGGTAGATTATCCCGTTTTCTTAATCATTCTAGTTTTTCTTTATGATTTTCCGCTGAAATCTAGTCAAACTTCGTCCTTTTTGCAGCGCGATCGCTATCCACGTTTTGTCTTTTCGAGATCAATTTTCCAGGTGTATTTTTTATAATAATCTCTTCTATTCTATTTTTTTAAAACTATCTAATTGACCTTTCACTGTTCTGCACCACCTTCGGTATATATTCGTTCCCAGTTAGACATGGCCTCCTATTATATCTCGATATCATGACTTCATTGTGTATTCATTTAGCTTGAGTGGGGCCATACCTTCCTCCGGCGCCATTTTTGAAAACGTCTAGAAAATGCAACGGGCACAGTGTGAATAAAATTATTTATGGCCTAGATTGTAGCGACTTATTCCTCGACATCGCCTACTGATTTTCATTTTTTTTTGTTTTTTTTTTTGCTAGGGGTTTTACGTCGCACCGACACAGATAGGTCTTATGGCGACGATGGGTAGGAATGGCCTAGGAGTTGGGAGGAATCGGCCGTGGCCTTAATTAAGGTACAGCCCCAGCATTTGCCTGGTGTGAAAATGGGAAACCACGGAAAACCATCTTCAGGGCTGCCGATAGTGGGATTCGAACCTACTATCTCCCAGATGCAAGCTCACAGCCGCGCGCCTCTACGCGCACGGCCAACTCGCCCAGTTACTGATTTTCATTAAGATACGATCATTAATAACAAATATTTGAGAATTAAATTTTAGGCCTTCCCCTAAACTACCATTTCACTCAGCGGGAGTAAAATTATTTATTGCCTAGATTATAGCGACTTATTTCCCGACTTTTTACACCGATTTTCATTAAGACATGACCACTAATAACATAAATATTAGAGAATTAAATTTTAGGCTTTCCCCTAAACTACCATTTCAGTCAGGGTGAATAAAATTATTTATGGCCTAGATTGTAGCGATTTATTACCCGACTTTGTATACCGATTTTCATTAAATTCTCTTCAGGCGTTTTCTAGTGATGCGTGTACATACTGTATAGACAGACAGACAGACAGACAGACAGACAGAAATTACGGAAAGTAAAAAAGGGCATTTTCTTGTTACTGTGGGCACGACTGATACAGAAATACCATCCTTTTTAAATTCTAAGCAATGTACAGACAAAACTCTTATTTCATATAGATATTTCTTTACACGTTGCTTTACGTCGCACCGGCACAGATAGGTCCTATGGTGACGATGGGATAGGAAAGGGCTAGGAGTGGGAAGGAATCTCCATGTCCTTAATAAAGGTACAGCCCCAGTATCTGCCTGACGTGAAAATAGGAAACCACGGAAAATCATCTTCAGTGCTGTGTAAATATTTCTAGGATCACTGGAGCCACCCAAGCTCATCTTAGTTTTGAACAGGGGTTAAAAGTCGGAGCCCTTCCTGATGCCACACGATTTTTTATGTGAAAATTCCAATCTACGATTGATCCGGAATAATAATAAGCTGCTAGAATAAAGTCGTCACATCATAAATCAAAATGCATGGCATGTACTCAACATTACGAAGGGCTTGGGACATTCCAGTGCTGATTCTACTAGGATTCAAGATAGCGCTGGAGCAGAGCGACCAGGAAAGCCCAGCCTATTTAACTGGGGCAATGCGTGGATGAAGAGGAAGAAGAAGAAATTAGGATGTTTTGCAACTTGTTTAAGGGTAAATACTAGGAAATGTTTGGCAATAGAGGGAAACAACAACGCAAGCTCTTCATCTTATTTTTTATCGTCCCAGTGCTGGATCGTCCTTTATTGTCATCCTCTTAACTCGATGAAGTACATACAGTACTTCTCTGGTCTTCTTTGAATATTACCAGCCTATTTGAGTCAGCATTATTTCCTAAATGTTTTGGCATTGGTGTTATTCTCAGAGAGTGGCGAATAACGTCATTTCGGATTTTATCAATCGTGGTCACTGTACCACTCTTGTCCTAACTATTTAGCATTGAAGCTAATTATTTTAATGTTTCTATTAACTCTAAAAGTATTTCTGTAACGGTTTGCTGTTTAAACGTATTCTGCGGTGTGTGTGTCGTATACAAAGTTCCTTCATTTGCACTTTATTGCTTCCGTTAAGGAACTGGTTACTGTCGTTGTTCTGGAAACATATACTGTGTTAGGCTGAGCTTTACCTTAAATGAACTTGTGCTGCAATTAGCGTTAATCCGGAAGAATAATCGTTATAGTTCCACTTTTCTATAAGGCTTAGCGTGACTTTCTAAACAGGTGAGCAACATATTCACTTACAATTTAATCCCATCTGCGGCCAAGCAGCAACTTGTAACACACGTCTTCTCCAGTCTAATGCAGATAATTATATCTGCAATTGAATTTCAGGGGTGATACTCTTTTGAAATTTCTAATATCCTTAGTCCTCTCTTCACACCAGGTATAATAATAATAATAATAATAATGATAATTTCGTGTGGCTATTTCTAGCCGAGTGCAGCCCTTGGAAGGTGCGCTGCATCTGCCATGTATACGTAACTGCGTGTTAATATGGTGGAGGATAGTATTATGTGTGGTGTGTGAGCTGCAGGGATGTTTGGGACAGCACAAACACCCAGCCCGCGGCCCATTGGAATTAACCAATGAAGGTTAAAATCCCCGACCCGGCCAGGAATCGAACCCGGGACCCTCTGAACCGAAGGCCAGTACGCTGGCCATTCAGCCAACGAGTCGGATATCACACCAGATAATTTTCGTGGTGTCCCATTTTCACAGCAGGCAAACGCTGGGCCTGTCCTTAATTAAGGCCAGAGCCGATTCCTTCCCACTCCTAGGCCTTTTCTATTCCATCGTCTCCATAAGAATTATCTGTGTCGGTGCGACGTAAAGTAAAATTGTAGAAAGCACACCAGGTAAATGCGTAGTCTGTACTTAATCAACAGCACTCCCACCCAATGACTGGAATCATGTCTGGTTATTACGTGCCCACATATTTATCCGGCTCCTTGGTTGATGGTTAACATAGTCGCTTTCAGTTCAGAGGAACCCGGGTTCGATTCCCGGCAGGGTCGGTTTTAACCGCATCTGGTTAATTTCTCTAGCTCCGGTTTTTGGGTTTTTGTGTTTGTCTTAATGCACACCTTCATTTACTTACAACGCCTCACATTTGAAACAAACACACAATAGTGTATACATTCTTCCAGTCAGATTTTACCTGCCTCCTACAATTTAACGCAGCTTAATTTTAAAGCAAGCATGTTTTCTTCAACCATATATTCCATCATCAGCGCATCGGGGATTCAATGCGACAGCGGGTTGATGCATGTAGTATCAATGCTAACGGAGGACATTTCATATAAGGAATAGGTTTTATGTGATATGCTGGTACGTTCTGTTGCTGTGTGTTTCCCATGATAGTGTACTATGTACAGTACAGTTGTAGAAATCGAGTTTTAACTTGGAAATGAAGCGCTTCTGGACCCATGTCCGTATAACATATTTTTCCCCTCTACGTGTGAGGAATGTGCTCTGAAATGTTAACTGTGTCGTTGTTACACTCTGTATATCACTGCTCTACGAACCTCCGTAATCTGTAATAAAGTTTACTGTCGCATATGTCCTGAGGTTGTGTTTTCTACCGTGTTAATCATATTTACTGTAAAAGCAAAGCAAAGCAATCTCCGTACAGACCATGAGGGTCCTTGGAGTGGTGGGAGGTAAGGGCTTCCACCGTTCGTAACCTCGGCACGTGACGGGGTAGAGTGGTTAGCTCTACGCCCGGCCGCGCCTTTGCCCCCAGGAATTAATCTGGTACTGATTTTTGGTGTAGGCTGAGTGAACTTCAGGGCCATAAGCACCTCCGGAAGTGGAAATCTCGTTTCTTAAATTTTACGACTTCCTGACGGGGATTCGAACCCACGTCCTTCCGGGCGAACCGAGCACGCCTTTACCGCCTCGGCCAGGCAGCCCCTCATTATTACTCTATACATCCTATACTGGAGCCTCCGTGGCTCAGACGGCAGCGCGTCGGCCTCTCACCGCTGGATACCGTGGTTCAAATCCCGGTCACTCCATGTGAGATTTGTGCTGGACAAAGCGGAGGTGAGACAGGTTTTTCTCCGGGTACTCTGGTTTTCCCTGACATCTTTCATTCCAGCAACACTCTTCATTCTCATTTCATGCCATTTATCAGTCATTAATAATCACCTTGGGAGTGGCGACCCCATTGTAATAATAGCCTATAACTAGTTCATTCATTACATCAAGGACATCAAGGACTGGAAAACAGGTTGTAGGTTTTCATTTTCAGATCCTATACAGGATGTATCAGAACTACACCGATAAAAAATCATGGATGTTCTTCCTGTTATGTTAACAACGATGGTGCAATCGGATTGGCGAAGAAAATTTTTCTTTTCGAAAAAGAATGAGGTTACTTTCTTACTTCCGGGCGCGCGATTCAAATTGATGAACTCGCCGTATCTGCTATGCCACAGCACAAGCCGCTGTCGTGTTTCAGGGAAGAGAAGAGAGGGATGGGAATGGGCGTGTATGATGGAGACAGAGGTAATGTTCCGCGCGTATGCGCGAGTTTCCTCGTTCGACTCGCACAGGATTGTCCCTGGAAATATCCGCAGTTCGTTTATTAAACAGACGTAACTGCACAAACAGTACAAGAAAAGACTGTAATTACGACAACTTGTCAGTCAAGGAATGCACCAGATCATTTCTGCTCTCGCCTGTTGGTCTCAGAAACGTTCTTTATTATTCAACATGCTCGAAGATGCAACACTGTTCCTTCACTCACAACATTGTAAATGGAATGAAATGCTGAACGAAGGAAACAATACGCCTAATTACAGTAGATGTTCAATATGCCCCCCTCCTACTTCAATGCACAGTTCACAACGGTGCAGTAGTGACCTGTGGACTCTGTTCAGGATGTGTGGTGTGTCGCGAACGACCTGTAAAGCTGCCTGAATTCTTGGTACAAGTTCATCTTCTCTTTCTACGGGGTTCGCATAGTAGTGAATTTGTACAGAACAAACTGTACACTGCCTACGAGGGCAGGGAAGCGACTATGCGAAATGAGAAACTTGTACATTCGCACCGAGCATTATCTCTGTCTCCCAATTCCCACTTTCCCTCCTCTGACGCACAGCAACAGGCAGCGGCTGGCTCTCTGGCACAACAAACACGGCTAGAATCGCGCGTCCGCAGCTATATTCTTGAAAAGTAACATTTTCTCCACCAATCCAATCGCACCATCGTTCTTATCACAAATCGTAACTCATTGTAGATCAGCAGTTTTAGTTTTGTGAAAGATGCTCGTAGGCGTATGATACACATTATACGAGTATAGATAAGAGCCTCCGTGGCTCAGACGGCAGCGCGTCGGCCTCTCACCGCTGGATACCGTGGTTCAAATCCCGGTGACACCACGTGAGATTTGTGCTGGACAAAGTGGAGGTGGGAAAGGTTTTTCTCCCGGTACTCCGGTTTACCCTGTCATATTTCATTCCAGCAACACTCTCCATTATCATTTCATCGCATTTATCACTCATTAATAAAAATCACCTTGGGAGTGGCGACCCCATTGTAATAACAGCCTACATATGTTTCATTCATTACATCCCCGACCCGGTCAATGACTGGAAAACAGGTTGTAGGTTTTCATTTTCACGAGTATAGATAGATGTCACTTCCTACATCTCAGATGTTGATTTTCTCTTGAAGATTTGTAAATTTGTTTAAAATTAAGAATTAAACTATCAGCTATAAGATGTCACGACACGTATTCAACGTCGAAACGTACAGCCGTGAGCCCCATGCAGCACCATTCGATTCTTTGGTACTTGTTTCAGTCAGTTATTGGGTATAATTATACAACTCCATTTTCTTGAATTCATTTCTATCTCCTTCTTTCTCCAGTACTTCATTCTTGGCCCGCCCTTGCTCGTTCCTCCCTTGATTTCTCTTCGTACAGATTCTTCACTTCCACAATTCTTTCCCTTCACTATCCTGTTTTCCACATCTTCTGTCTTGACTTCTTCCACACATGATACTTGGCTTTTCCTGTTCTCCTGGACTTTCAGGATCATTTTTGGTAGTCTATCCGGGCCCATTCCTTTGATGTAACCATAAATAGGCAGTCACTTTTTCCTCATCGTTGTTGAGATCTCGAATTTCTCATACAGCTCTTTGTTCAGTCTCCGGCAGAAGGTGAACTAGCTAGGTATGTGATGGAAGACCAGAACAACCAGCAGTGTTAAGGAAACTGGAGTGGGAATGTTTTTAGGAAAGTAGGTCTTGAGCAGGTCGTTCGGAAGAGATTCATTCTCACATTTTCTCCCGTATTGGCTCAACACAACTAAGGTTAAGTTACAAGGAGATTCCCACCTTCCAATACTTGTCAATTTCTATTTAACGGTTTTATTAATTACATGATATAATCCAGCTTAATCTCTAGGACATGTTTCGTTCCGATTATGGAACATCTTCAGCTAAAAGATTTGACAAAATGGCAAGACAATTAAAATACATGTGATGGTTATGATGATAAGATAAAATGTTCATTCATGTTGGGTTAAAATTTCCAACAAGTTAGTGTCCAAGTGACGAAGCAAAATCGGCGTAAGGGTTCTTCTTTATGTTGAAGACGTGGATTATAATTAGTTAATAAAAACCATTAGTCCGCCTCTGTGGTGTAGTGGTTAGCGTGATTAGCTGCC
The DNA here is from genome assembly GCF_040414725.1 of Anabrus simplex. NCBI lineage: Eukaryota > Metazoa > Arthropoda > Insecta > Orthoptera > Tettigoniidae > Anabrus > Anabrus simplex. The sequence goes on from NC_090265.1 coordinate 358,095,479, forward strand.
ACCCCCGGAGGCCCGGGTTCGATTCCCGGCTCTGCCACGAAATTTGAAAAGTGGTACGAGGGCTGGAACGGGGTCCACTCAGCCTCGGGAGGTCAACTGAGTAGAGGTGGGTTCGATTCCCACCTCAGCCATCCTGGAAGTGGTTTTCCGTGGTTTCCCACTTCTCCTCCAGGCGAATGCCGGGATGGTACCTAACTTAAGGCCACGGCCGCTTCCTTCCGTCTTCCTTGCCTATCCCTTCCAATCTTCCCATCCCTCCACAAGGCCCCTGTTCAGCATAGCAGGTGAGGCCGCCTGGGCGAGGTACTGGTCATACTCCCCAGTTGCATCCCCCGACCAAGAGTCTGAAGCTCCAGGACACTGCCCATGAGGCGGTAGAGGTGGGATCCCTCACTAAGTCCGAGGGAAAAACCGAACCTGGAGGGTAAACAGATGATGATGATGATGAATAAAACCATTATATAGAAATTGACAAGTATTGGAAGGTGGGAATCTCCTTATAACTTAACCTTAGTTGTATGTATGTATGTATGTATGTATGAATGTACAGGGTCTTTCACTCAGCCGGCGCAGCACAGCGGGTAGATGGGAGAGCTGAAGGTCAGACAAGCACATGGCAATTCGCTTAGCTTGGGGCCGGGAGAACGCCCGTATGAATCGCATGTAAATAACAAGCACGCATAATCAAAGTAAAATCATTTCTCATCTTGTCACAAGTGGTGTTTAAAATGTCCTCCGCCTGCATCTACACATTTCTGGCTTCATCTAAGGAAATTTTCATTCTTGCGCATTAGTTCATCTATCGAGATAGCTTTAATTATCTCGTGATATTTTGTTTGAGCTCATCTAGAGTGTGAGGCTTTGTTGCATAAACCTTATTTTTCAATTTTCTCCATAAATACAATTCGCAAACCGTAAGATCTGGGGATCTTGTGGGCCACAATGGTTTACTGATTACCCTGTTGTCGAAAATTTCCTCAATTAAAATGACTCGTTAGCCGTATGTGTGGTTGCCGAGTCTTGCTGGAAAATATTCAAATTGGCATTCATTGTCCGCCAATTGTTAAAAAATAGTACGACAATGTCATTCCTATATCTCTTCCCAGTGATTGTGGTTTCAAAAACTAGAGGCTCTATTATCCTGTCTGCAGTTACTGCCGCCAACACTCCCTTTTCCACGCTTTGAGTGAAAGACCCTGTATGTATGTATGATTGTATGTATGTTTTAATATCGACTTGATTCACGACTTCTTAGTGAAACTTCCACTTCTCCCAGGCACCAACTACCAACTGACTTAGCTAGGACGTTATTGTTTTACGGAATTTGGCCAGCAGGAGTTTTTTACGCGCCTGTAAATCTACCGACTCGAGGCTGACATATTTGAACACCTTCAAATACCACTAGACTGAGCCTGGATCGACCCCGCCAACTTGAGCTTGGAAGGCCAGATCTCTACCGCCTGAGCTACTCAGCCCGGACATTGTTTTACTAATATTACATAACTATTACTGCTATCACTATCTTGTTTTAACAGAAAATTATTATTATTATTTATTTTTTACAAGTTGCTTTACGTCGCACCGACACAGATAGGTCTTACGGCGACGATGGGACAGGAAAGGCCTTGGAGTAGGAAGGAAGCAGTCGTGCCCTTAACTAAGGTAAAGCCCCAGCATTTGCCTGGTGTGAAAATGGGAAACCACGGAAAACCATCTTCAGGGCTGCAGGCAGTGGGGTTCGAACCCACTATCTTCCGAATATCGGATACTGGCCGCACTTAAGCGACTGCAGCTGTCGAGCTCGGTACGATTATTATTAGCCCTAAAAGTGTTTAAGGCGCACACATAGACAAGCGAAACAATTAAAATAGGCTTGTATTTCCATACTCCGAAGCTATACTTAAACATTTATGCATGATAACTATGACCACGGCAGAATAGTTGATAACGCTGTCCGTATGTCGTTGCTGACTAATTAGATCTCCAATTAAAACGTATAGGCCTACTGTGTTAAAAATGTGGTACATTCTGACTCTCGTATTTCCCTGCAGCTTCAGATCTGTGTCGTCCGATTCCACCATCGGTCATTCGGCTGTATTTAATACCCATAACACGTTCGGCAGAACACACGGGTCGCCAGTTCTCTGTACATCTTCAACTGTTTCACCAAGATTATGGCCCCAACTTATGTACAATCTGGAGATAAGTATGTGTTCTCTCTCCAACTGCACGTAAGAGTTCCGCGTTCATTTTTCGGGTCCGCCTCCATGCTTTGCGTGTTGGCGTGTAGTGCCATTAGCAGCCCAGCCATTTGGAAATGTATATCCCAGTCATAGATGTAATCAACAAATTCAATATCCCTTTAGCGTGTTCTCTTATTACTGCCATGCCATCCAGCAATGAATGAGTTATTCTTAGTGCAACATAACGTATACTGGTTCTCCATCTTCCTCACACTCTCAGCTTTGGCATACTTTTAACGTTCTCGCTGACATCGATTATTACCTCTGTACGAGATAAGATCTTCAGTCTGTAGTTCCCGGAAATATTAACATTTCCATTATGGGCGTGATGCTCTTACTGAGTTCAGCCTAACCTGCACCTCACTGCCTATCATCTACATACTGTAAACTCTGCCATCTATATATTTAAAAAATTGATGAAAACTAAAGTCAGTCAGTACGGCCATTCCATCCGGTCGATTTCCGTCATTCTTGTTTTAACTAAAAGGTATTGATGCACAGATTTGGCATCAGGTACTATAAATCACTTAACTTCCGCCTTCCTCAAATTATTTGATTTTTTCAATTTTTTGTCTCTTTGAAGCAATCATATCTTTGGTTCTAATTGAGGTACGCAGTTCGTTTTGGCTTAAGAACACTTAGTGGATCAAGGTCTTTCATTTCAGCTCTTAACTATTTAAACTGGTTGATCTTGAGGAAAGTTATGAGTGCACATTCAATGTGACGTCACATTTCTTCAACATTTTTGTTTCTCACTGAAGCAATCATATCTTTCGTTCTGATTGAGGTACCGTACGCAGTTCGTTTTGGTCTAAAAACACTCAGTGGATCAAGCGCTTTCTTTTGAGGTAATAACTACTTAAATTTCTAGATTCTGAGAGAAGTTATGAGTACATTTGTCTCCATGACGAAGATCTTTTAAGGACTTTTCAACAATTCAGCTCGTAGTGTTATTCCAAGGAACGTTTAATTCAATTTCTTTGTGTGATGTATTTTCAAGTGTTTTGTTGACATAATATTACATTCTATTACCGCAGAAGATCATGTGCTTTATTTCATTAAGTCGGAACTTTGCAAATACATCCGTGAGGAGGGTAACGAACAACACCATACTTTGCACATTGCGGGCAGAGCAAGCGGGAAACTGCTAATCTCTCTATATATTAAAAAAATTGATGAAAACTAAAGTCAGTCAGTACGTCCATTCTATCCGGTCGATTTCCTCCATTCTTTTTTAACTAAAAGGTATTCATGTAATAAATATCATTTTTGGTCCGTATTGATGATATTAGATTGAAATAATAACATTAAGTTATTTATTAGACCACCTAATCAATACAAAATCGTCTTGGATGATTTACATAAATTTGTTAGCTAATAGTGGGACATGTTTCGCCTTCTCTTAACCTTAAATTAAAAATAAGCGTCTAAATAACATGTAGTAATGAAATGAATTTTAAAAATCTTGAAGAGATTTGAAGTAAAATAACATTAAAAATAACAATGATGGTTTGAAAATACAATGTGATGAGATACAATAGTGGAAGTATTAACAAAATTAACATTAGAAGGCTGCTAAAATAAGTACAATGGATAAAACAACAGATTGTTATACAACAAGTAGTAAGATTACATAAAAGTAAAGTTGATAGTCATGGCGGTTATAATTAGACGATGGCGAAAAATCTTATATAATCAAAGTAAAGAGGAGAGAATAAAAGTCAAAGTTAGTCGAGAGATCCAAAGTTCATCATGATCTTGAAGATAAAAGACGAAAGTCAGATGCATATGGTGAATAGAAGTTGAAGAACAGTTTCAAATAGGATCACTATGGACCATCTCAAAATTTGAAGTGATGTTCAAATGTTGTAAATTGTGAGTCTGTAGATATTCTAGTTGAGAAAGCATATAAAAGTGGAATCATTTGACGGTGACAAAGATAGCTTGTAATATTATGAGTTAGAAGAATTTGCAACCGTAGACTTCTTCAGTTATAACTGTTCGTTTACGGCTGCCACGATATACGGCACTCAGAAGATTACTGAGCCAGTCAGTTGTGCGAAGTGTCAACGTATTAGTAGCCGCTGAAATACTTTTAGAGCAAACTAAATTTTTCTGGGCTGTAGACCTATCACGTCTTTCTGTGTTGTTTATCTATCTGGCGTATCTATCTATGTTTTCTGCTAGATGGAATAGCTTCTGAGGGTTTCGTATACATGTCCAGTCATGAATATTTTCAAGCCAGGAGCTCGTCTTTTTCAAACGCCTCTACGGCGTTCTACTTTCCATAGTGCCGAAGGATTAGGCACAAGAACTACTCATTGTTTTTACCCAAGAAAAAGTCGTTACTGGTAATCAATTATTGTCATAGCAATGTAGAATGTTCAAGAACAAACAAGATAGTCATCATCATCATCATCATCATCATCATCAGTTACTACTGATCTGCGTTTAGGGCACTCCTCCAGGTGGCAGATTCTCCATCTGTTGTTTTCCTAGCCTTTTCTTAAATGATCGCAAAGAAATTGGAAAATTATTGGACATTTCCTTTAGTAACTTATTCCTATCCCTAACTCCCCTACCTATAAACAAATACTTGCCCCAATTTGTCCTCTTGTACTCCAACTTTATCTTCATATTGTGATCTTTCCTACTTTTAAAGACATCACTCAAACATATTCGTATAATGATGTCATTCCACGCCATCTCTCCACTGACAGCTCGGAACATACCACTTAGTCGAGCAGCTCGTCTCCTTTCTCCCAAGTCTTCCCAGCTCAAACTTTGCAACATTTTTGTAACGCTACTCTTTTATCGGAAATCACTCAGAACAAATCGAGCTGCGTTTCTTTGGATTTTTCCAGTTCTTGAATCAAGAAATCCTGGTGAGGGTCCCATACACTGGAACCATAGTCTAGTGGGGTCTTACCAAATACTTATATGCCCTCTCCTTTACATCCTTACTACAACCCCTAAATACCCTCATAACCATGTACAGAGATCTGTACCCTTAATTAACAATAATACACTGACTGACAGAGCAAATGCAACACCAAGAAGGAGTGGTCAGAACTTTATGCCAATTACAGGGTAGACTGACGTCACTGAAGTATGCTCATGATGTGAAATGCGCCGCTGTGCTGCGCACGTAGCGAACGATAAATGGGACACGGCGTTGGCGAATGGCCCACTTCGTACCGTGATTTCTCAGCCGACAGTCATTGTAGAACGTGTTGTCATGTGCCACAGGACACGTGTATAGCTAAGAATGCCAGGCCGCCGTCAACGGAGGCATTTCCAGCAGACAGACGACTTTACGAGGGGTATGGTGATCGGGCTGAGAAGGGCAGGTTGGTCGCTTCGTCAAATCGCAGCCGATACCCATAGGGATGTGTCCACGGTGCAGCGCCTGTGGCGAAGATGATTGGCGCAGGGACATGTGGCACGTGCGAGGGGTCCAGGCGCAGCCCGAGTGACGTCAGCACGCGAGGATCGGCGCATCCGCCGCCAAGCGGTGGCAGCCCCGCACGCCACGTCAACCGCCATTCTTCAGCATGTGCAAGACACCCTGGCTGTTCCAATATCGACCAGAACAATTTCCCGTCGATTGGTTGAAGGAGGCCTGCACTCCCGGCGCCCGCTCAGAAGACTACCATTGACTCCACAGCATAGACGTGCACGCCTGGCATGGTGCCGGGCTAGAGCGACTTGGATGAGGGAATGGCGGAACGTCGTGTTCTCCGATGAGTCACGCTTCTGTTCTGTCAGTGATAGTCACCGCAGACGAGTGTGGCGTCGGCGTGGAGAAAGGTCAAATCCGACAGTAACTGTGGAGCGCCCTACCGCTAGACAACGCGGCATCATGGTTTGGGGCGCTATTGCGTATGATTCCACGTCACCTCTAGTGCGTATTCAAGGCACATTAAATGCCCACCGCTACGTGCAGCATGTGCTGCGGCCGGTGGCACTCCCGTACATTCAGGGGCTGCCCAATGCTCTGTTTCAGCAGGATAATGCCCGCCCACACACTGCTCGCATCTCCCAACAGGCTCTACGAGGTGTACAGATGCTTCCGTGACCAGCGTACTCTCCGGATCTCTCACCAATCGAACACGTGTTGGATCTCATTGGACGCCGTTTGCAAACTCTGCCCCAGCCTCGTACGGACGATCAACTGTGGCAAATTGTTGACAGAGAATGGAGAACCATCCCTCAGGACACCATCCGCACTCTTATTGACTCTGTACCTCGACGTGTTTCTGCGTGCATCGCCGCTCGCGGTGGTCCTACATCCTACTGAGTCGATGCCGTGCGCATTGTGTAACCTGCATATCGGTTTGAAATAACCATCAATTATTCGTCCGTGCCGTCTCTGTTTTTTCCCCAACTTTCATCCCTTTCGAACCACTCCTTCTTGGTGTTGCATTTGCTCTGTCAGTCAGTGTATTTATGTGATCACTCCAATGAAGATCTTTCCCACCGAGCTCGATAGCTGCAGTCGCTTAAGTGCGGCCAGTATCCAGTATTCGGGAGATAGTAGGTTCGAACCCCACTGTCGGCAGCCCTGAAGATGGTTTTCCATGGTTTCCCATTTTCACAGCAGGGAAATGCTGGGGCTGTACCTTAATTAAGGCGACGGCCGCTTCCTTCCCATCGTCGCCATAAAACATATCTGTGTCGGTGCGACGTAAAGCCAATAGAAAAAAAAAAGAAAATAAAGATCTTTCCTTATATTAACAATCCCTAAATACCCTCATAGCCATGTGCAGAGATCTGTAACCTTCCTTCACAATCTCATTAATGTGATTACCCCAAAGAAGATCATTCATTATATTAACTCTTAAGTGAGGGGGGCGTGCAGTGCTACTACCGAGCCCACCCGAACACTGCCGAAGTTCTGAGCAGCTTTCTTTGGCATGCTCTTCTTGCGGGACCTATACTTTCAGAGATCCCCGTGAGACACCATGAGCACAGGAATTAAAACTGAGAGGGCTTTTCCACTTGGTGAAACTTTCAACCTGACTTTTCATCCCGTTTTTTGTTCTCCATCCCACAACTTTATCTAGATCTTTTTGTAGTCGTTCACAACACCTTTAACATATTTATTACTCTATACAGTATAACAGGGCCTCTCAGGGTGCATGCGCGTGGTGCATGCACTGTGCACGGTGCAAGAGACGACTTGGCTTGGTTGACCAGAGTGCAGACCCCCCCACTCCTCGATTTGGAGCAATAGCGCTGTCTCTCTCTTTCCTCACGCCTGTCTCGCTCGCTCCGCCTGTCTCCCTCTACCCCACTTGCGCCGTAGCGCTCCAAATCCAGGCTGACTTGAGCCGAGCATAGGCGAGTTGAGCCGAGCTTAGCCGAGTAGCCCAGAGACGAAGCGTTGATCCGAGCCATGCCGAGCGGCAGCGATGCACAGTGCACGGAGCTCTTGGGCCTCTATCTGCACGCGTGAGATTTCGGGCGTTTGAGAGGCCCTGCAGTATAACATCATCCGCAAATAACTTTATCTGTAATTCCAGATCTTTACTCATATCATTCATAAATATCCAACAATACTATCCTATGAAACCCCACACTTGATCATTACAGGAGCAGATAACACTTCACTTACTCTAATTTTCTGTGTTCTATTTTCTAGAAATGTATCCACTCATTCAACAACTCTTTTGTCTAGTCATATAGCCCTTATTCTTGTCAGTAATCTCCCATGAATTACCCTGAAGATGGCAGCCCTGAAGATGGTTTTCAGTGGTTTCTCATTTTCACACCAAGAAAATGCTGGAGTTGTACCTTAATTAAGGCCACGGCACTTCCTTCCCACTCCTAAGCCTTTCCTATCCCATCGTCGCCATAAGACCTTTCTGATCCGGTGCGACTTAAAAGCAAAAGCTAAAAAATAAAAGACCCCCCCCCCCTATATAATTTCTGTCAAACTTGCTGAATGTTTCTTTAGGACTCCAAAACTGGTCCCTAGCTGCATTGACGTTGTTTAATAAACGTCTCTATTAACACAAATCTTCGGTTTAAGAGTCCTTTCAGTTCTGTAGCAACTAAGAAGCTGGGTGGAATAAGAACATAACGTACGTTATGTAATTTTTTGGATCATTGCACAAATAATATCTGGCGAATTAAGATTTATTAATTCAATACCTATTCGATAGAAAGTGTGGTCTGCATTTTAACATTTCAACCCGCTGGGCAGTTATTTCAATAACGAGTTAAGAAAGACGTTTGATTTACAGACTATAACGCACAGAATGTGCAGTTTTGTTTGATTTTTTATCACATATTGAACATTAATATCATCCATATTGATATTAACAGAAGTTCGTGAACAATATGTAAAGAAAAACTTTAAACCTCAATACCTCAGAGCCATGTTTTTGCAGTTAAGTCTTTGTTCCAGTCAATTGCTCAATTATAATCGAAGATTCTAAACCGATCACAAAAAAAATGTCTGAATAATTTGTTGAGAAGATTTCTTATAATCAGAGAAACCTGCTAAATCATGGTTATTCATTACGAAATGCAACACTGCCATTACAATTTATGATTTAATAATTGCAGCCAGCATTCCTGGCCAGTGATAAATAAACCCAGGCATAAAAACGATGAACGAGTATATGATTTTCTTTCTCCCAACTCACGATTGGTCTACCAAACAAGTGTATATTTCGTGAATTTATCTGTTCACTCTCTAGCAACCATCTCTGTTGTTTTATGGGATTATTCCTTCCAGAATATTCAAATGAGGTCCTGCTGTCATCTCAGTCACCTCCTTAAAAGATTATCTTATTCTCTTTAGAATTTATTTTCCACTGCCCTTCCTCTCGTTATGATTCACTAGTATCCTCCTATATCTGCACCAATTATACTGTAATTGGGTATTACTGTATACAACGTGTTGAGCATAAAACTGCTAGTCACAAAAACACCTTGAGTAATTAGTTTAGACGATTTTTAAAGCAGTTGAAACCTAATAAAACAAGTTTTCATCACTAAAATATATGATCTGGTTATTACTGCAAACATTTCTACCATGAAAGCGCTAAACGAAAATGACTTTCTTGCAACCCATTCCTGGTTCCAAACGTCGTCATTGGTAAGTCCATCCGGAGTTGTTTTAGAAGCGTTTTATTCATTCTTCTAGCTCGGGGCTGGGTGTTCATGATCGTTTTAATACACATCTTCATTTACCCACCATCTCCCGAATGCAAATGCAGAGTCTCTTTGAAAAACATACGTGAGAAGAATGAAGAGAATGAACAGATACTTTAACTCACGGAACATGTTTATGATACGCATTTGGTAAACCAGATTAGAGTCAAAAAATATGAAACTTGGAAAAATGATCGCGAGGAGAAATATTAGAATACTGAATAACACCATTCATTGTTGCTAAAAATATTTCTACTTTAATTTAAATGAGACTATTATCTGCAGTACCCTCTAGAGGCTCCCTTTACTAGCAAGCAAGGAAGCTTCTAGTTTTCTTGATCATAACTAAGAAACCTTCAGTTGCATACCGAACCGAAGTCGCAGGAACGTGACATTTCAATTCAAAAATGCTATATGAATTGATCGGGAATAAAATTATGGACACCCTGGTGAGAAGTTAATAACAACACAACCCCTACCTGGGATACATCACGGTGTAACATCGGAGGCTGGCATTGCTTCCTGTAACTTGTGTCACCTTCTCCTACTATATTTCTTGCCCAATATTCCATGTAAACTCACTTCTTACCGTCACAGACAATATTATGAGGGTTGTTCAGTTGAAACGTAAGCCAATACTGCAACTGCTGGCGGAATAGCCAAGAGGTTGCAGCACTACTTGGGCTGATGCTTGCAGTAATAGCTCAGTTCGTGATCGTGAGATGCGGCAAAACTGAGGCAACATTCGTGTTTCATAGTTTCATCCAAAAGAAAACAACGTGCATAATTCAATTCTTGTGCAAGGGTGCTTTTACGGGAAAAACTGTAACAAACACGGTAATGCACGTCGACACGCTCCCGAAGTAAAAATGGACAGCCAACGCTGTTTTCGCTGGGATCATTTGAATCACTCGCCTTCCAGCCAAGATCTTCTCTCCTCTTGCAACAGCCGTATCTTTGGCCTGCTTATAAAGCAATGACGATTACTGTAAGTGATTCATCACCGATCAAACAGTTCCGGACGCTGGGAAAGAGTCGTTTAACCAGCAACCATCACCTTCCATGTAAGTCAGGGCCTCTCAAACGCCCAAAATCTCACGCGTGCAGATAGAGGCGCAAGAGCTCCGTGCACTGTGCATCGCTGCCGCTCGGCATGGCTCGGATCAACGCTTCGTCTCTGGGCTACTCGGCTAAGCTCGGCTCAACTCGCCTATACTCGGCTCAAATCAGCCCGAATTTGGAGCGCTACGGCGCAAGTGGGGCAGAGGGAGACAGGCGGAGCGAGCAAGACAGGCGTGAGGAAAGAGAGAGTAAGCGCTATTGCTCCAAATCGAGGAGTGGGGGGTCTGCACTCTGGTCAACCAAGCCAAGTCGTCTTTTGCACCGTGCACAGTGCATGCACCACGCGCATGCACCCTGAGAGGCCCTGATGTAAGTTATGAATACAATGCCAGAAAAACTGCTTGTCTTTTGCAGCAAACAATTCGTCGAGTCATTTTCCAACTTCCTCGAAAGTGCTGAAGTGCTGCTCTGCGAGCGCGTGCCCCGTTGATGCGAACAGGTGATAAATGGCGCCAGGTCGGCGAATACGGCGGGTGCGGAAGGATGCCCCGTCTTATCCAAGCGATTTCAAGATGTCTTTCACTGGTTGTGCTGTGCGAGAGGGCGCATTGCCGTGTAACAGAGTCACTCTGCCATGTCTTCTGGCCCATTCCGGTTATCTTTCGATCAATGCGTGATTTAAATTAATCATTTGTTGGCGACAGCGCTGTGCATTAACGGTTTCGCCGGGCTTCTAAAGCTCGTAATGCACAATACCGCTCTGGTCCCACCAGGCACAAAGCACGGTTTTCTTGCCGAAGCGATTTGGCCTTGAAACCGGTCCAGTTTCGCCAGGTGACAGGCACGATTTTCTCCGCTTCTGGTTTTCAAAATAAATCCATTTTTCGTCACTCGTCACAAATCGGTACATGAACGATTCTCTTTCGTGGCGTTGAAGCAGCATTTCACAAGTGACTGCGATTTTCCATTTGCCGTTCATTCAAATCGTGTGGGACCCATTTACCGGATTTATTGATCTTCCCCATTGCTCGTCTGCTGATTGTTTTTGTGACACATTTAATGCTTGTGCCAATTGGTGTTGCGTTTGTGTCCAGCCGCAAGGTTTATCGTAGAATCTGAAACGCGTGATAGTTATTGTCAAAATTGTGTATCAAGTCATGGACTTGAAATTTTACTGTTGACATTTTATTTCTTAATTCTGAACAAAATCACACATCTTTAAGACAAAGTTGGTCATACTAGGGTAATCGGAATCCAGAACCATGAGTTAGACCCCTGGGACAACAGAATTGTTCGGCTGGGGCTCCTGTAGCGCAGAACTTCTCTCACGACGCTTGGCTGTCTTAAATTTAAGACGCTCCCGATAACCCTTCTGACACTCGGCATCGGTGATTTTGTACATTTTGGAATTCTAACAAGCTACTCTGTCCTCTAGAATGCGTTTTTGATCATTTTGAAGCAATTTATTGCCCATAATTGCCAAGATTTAAAAAAAGACATTTTTCTCACTTGTTCGCACCATAGTTTTCTCAAATATTCACTATTTGGGACTTAAGAACTTACTGTGTCCGCCTCTGTGGTGTAGTGGTTAGCGTGATTAGCTGCCACCCCCGGAGGCCCGGGTTCGATTCCCGGCTCTGCAACGAAATTTGAAAAGTGGTACGAGGGCTGGAACGGGGTCCACTCAGCCTCGGGAGGTCAACTGAGTAGAGATGGGTTCGATTCCCACCTCGGCCATCCTGGAAGTGGTTTTCCCTGGATTCCCACTTCTCCTCCAGACAAATGCCGGGAAGGTACCTAACTCAAGGCCACGGCCGCCTGGGCGAGGTGCTGGTCATTCTCCTCAGTTGTATCTCCCGACCCAATGTCTCACGCTCCAGGACACTGCCCTTGAGGCGGCAGAGGTGGGATCCCTCGCTGAGTCCGAAGGAAAAACCAACCCTGGAAGGTAAACAGATTAAGAAATAACTCACTGTGACAAATATCAAATGAAACCTCACACGACGTGCTATCACGACGCAGTCCAGACTAATCATTAGCCGCGAGGCGCGGCGATTTTACTATCTCAATATGGCTGCACTATTCCGTCATCCTATGATGCCATACCGAGCTCACACTCTTGCTAGGTACATTGGCCCTTTCCCTTTTCAATGATACATTGACCATTCTTGTCGCAAGTGTTGTCTAGAAATGATTTATATTTCAAAACTTTCATGTTTTTGTAACATTCACCGGCCCAAGTGTGGTTCCGAAAATATAGACGTATATTACACCATAAGTATGCATCTAAACGTTGAACCAGTGAAGTGGGCACGAACCGAGTGAGTTGGTTACCTGTGTAGCTGTAAGCTTGCGTTCAGAGTATGGTGGGTTTGGAAGGTGGATTTGGCAGTCCTGAACGGTTTATCGCAGTTTGCTGTTCTCACACGAGCCAATACTTGAGCTGTAACTTGAGTAAAACAACCGCCCCTACCTTCCTATTCCTAGCCCTTTCTCAGCCTAGCGCCGCGTAAGTCAATTTATAGGTAGTGCGATGTTTAACAGATTTTAAAAAAATATCCAATATTTAATTTCAACATTGGTAGAAAAACCATTATATCGTCATATACGTTTACAAGATAAATTTATCAAAGCTTATGAACATTTATAATTACCGCTATAAAAATCAAAGCAAAGTCATCTCCACACAATCACGAAGGCTTCCACTACCCGTAACTTCGGCACTTGGTGCGGTAGAGTGCTTAGTTCTACGTCCGGCCACCTTTTTCCCCCAGGAACTAATCTGGTACTCATTTTTGGTTGTGGCTGAGTGAATCTCAAAGTCATGTGCACGTCCGGAAATGGAAATCTCGTTTCATAAATATATCGATTTTCCGATGAAGAATAGGACCCACGTCCTTGCGCGTAAACCGAGCACGACTTTATCTCCTCGGCCTCGCAGACCCTATATTTACCACTAGTAGTACAATAAGCACTGTTTCTTTTTTTTTTACAATTGGCTTTACGTTGCCCCGATACAGATAGGTCTTATGGCAACGAAGTCATCTCATTTTCTACCTGTATCATTGGATCATCATTGAGAGCAATATTATCATCGTTATGCTCCCAAATATCGAACGGAACTCGGGTAAGGTAAGAAAGGTGATATCTTGCTGTAGTATGGTATCAGCGGTAGAATGGCTATTCACACAGATAATCTAAGCCAGGTTTTAAATGATGGGGTCGAGTGCCCTGGCATGAATAAAATTGCACGGCCACTTTGGTGAAAGGCAAGTGCTTTTAAAGTTACTACACCACCCACTAGTTTTGAATAAAATGGTTGATGATAATACAGGCAATTATGTGTCTGGAAATACCTAAGCGCTGCGACCAATTACACAACAGTCTATTTTGCGACATATTTGGAAGTTGTAATTAATAGCTTTCCAGCAATTTGCTCGCATAAATCGTAAGTATAAAGTTGCATGGAATCACTAACCTTTGATTCTATGCCAACGTTCTTAGATCAAAACATCTGGATTGATTAAATGGCATTTGTAAGCCAATCTCCCTCGTATCTTCGACGGGATATTCACTATCCTTCAGAAAGCAGTTGGGTATGTATTATGTACGCCTCTCAATTGCTGGGATGAGGAGATTGCAACAGCAACACTCATGTAAAATTCACACACTTCTACGGGAAATATTAATATTGAAAGACATGTGTGGCGACCACAGGGCACCAGCTGAGTCTAGCATTACTTCCACTTACTTGTGCCAGACTCTTCCTGCCACTTTTCTTGTTCGACTTTCTTTGGCCAACTCCTGTTCTCTTCCAAAATAAGAGTATACTATGATCCATAACACTTCATGATCCTTATATTGGTGCTCCCTATTAATATTTCCCAATGATTAGTATCTCTTCCACGTACCGGAAGCCCTGATTCGACACCTGGCTTGTCCTAGCATTCCAGTCTTGGTCTGAGGGTTAGAACGGCATACGTTAATCCGTATGAGGTGAAATGACAGTGAGAAGTTGTGTAATACGAGAGCTAGACTGACTGCGTAGCGTAGGTTATTAGCCACTCGCACTGTATGTTCAAAATGTCGGGGTTATATCTCGGCACAATTGGTTGACATTTTTGAAGGTGAGACACACTCGTGTCACTGTTCAGGGTAAAATTCCATCTTTCCAGCACTCTGACGTCTCTAGAAACTGATAGAAACTAAAGAGACACCATTTACACAAAAGATAGCGAACCCGGTAATGAAAGACAAGTGATACGGATGAAGAACTGTCCAGTTGTCGTTTTGGCAAGCCTGACTGTCTGATCCACGATGTTATGGATTACGGTATTTCTGTGAATATAAAGGAGGCTTCTAACCCAGAGGCTTCTGTGCAAGATGGCAGCTGCGCGACTACCTACTGTTAGGGCTCCCGAGGCAAGATGGCCACTATACATTAGTTACATGACACTAACTTTAAGAAGCTGGGCCAAGGGCTGGTGATAAATTCTTCTTATTGGCCTAACTTTGGAGAACTACTTCAGAGGCTCACACTTGTAACTCATGACCTACTAGTCTTATCGGTTTAACTTCCAGGAGCTGAGACAAGGGCTGCTAGGCAAGATGGCTGCTATACTCTATTCGTATAGACAAAACTAGAGAGACACCTCAGGGGCTCACAACTTGTAACTTATGAGCTATTAGTTTTATTAGCCTTTCAAGGGCTGCATTTATACACCGGCCTTCTATCAATAAGAACGTATACATCTATATATATAAAATAACTTGTCCTGACTGACTGACTGACTGACTGATTCATCATCGCCGAGCCAAAACTACTGGACATAAAGAAATGAAATTTTGGGGATATATTCATATTAAGATGTAGGTGCTCGCTAAGAGAGGATTTTTGGATATTCCGTCGCTAAGGGGGTGAAAAAGGGGGTGAAATTTTAAAATGAGTGTATCTATATCTCAAAACTCTAAAAGTTTACGAATGTAAAAATTGGTATTTAGAATCTTCTTTAAAAATAAGGAAACACGTATTTTTTGTTTTCAGAAAATCCCAATAGGAGAGATGAAAAAGGGTGAAAATGGGTTGAATGCCTTTAATCAGGATACCGGTACTTATATCTCAGAAACTGAAGATATTACAGACCTTAAAATTGGTACTTTTGATCTCTTTTAAAAATAAAGAAACACGTATTTTTTTGTTTTGGAAAAATCCAATTAATGGATTTTAAAGTTTTAAAGTTTGCAGATGTAAAAATTGGTATTTAGAATCTTCATTAAAAATAAAGAAACACATTTTTTTTTTGTTTTCGGAAAATCGCAATAGGAGGAGTGAAAAGGGGTGAAAAAGTGGTTGAATGCCTTTAATGAGGCTACTTATATCTCAGAAACTGAGGATATTACAGACCTGAAAATTGGTGTTTGGGATCTCCTTTAAAAATAAAGAAACATGTATTTTTTTGTTTCTGGAAAACCCAATTAGGGGGAGGTGAAAAGGGGGTAATATTTTAAAATGAGTGTATCTATATTTCAAAACTTTTAAAGGTTATAGATGTAAAAATTGGTATTTAGAATCTCCTTTAAAAATAAAGAAACACGTATATTTTGTTTTCGGACAATCCTAATAGGAAGGATGGAAAAGGTTGAAAAAGGGGTCAATGCATTTCATGAGTCGACTTATATTTCAGACCCTTAAGATATTACAGACCTGAAAATCGGTATTGGGGATCCACTTTAAAAATAAGGAAACACGTATATTTTCGTTTTTGAAAAATCCGGATAATGGGGGGTGAAAAGGGGGGTGAATTTTTAAAATCAGTGTATATATATCTCAAAACTTTTAAATTTTATAGATGTAAAAATTGGTATTTAGAAGCTCCTTTAAAAATAAAGAAACACGTATTCTTTTGTTTTCGGAAAATCCCAATAGGAAGGGTGTAAAAAGGTGAATAATGGGTTGAATGCCTTTCATGAGGCTACTTATATTTCAGAACCTGAAGATATTACAGACCTGAAAATTGGTATTTTGGATCTACTTTAAAAGTAAAGAAAATCCAAATATTGGGGGGTGAAAAGGGGGATGAATTTTTAAAAATGAGTGTGTCTACATCTTAAATCTTTAAAATTGGTAGTTAGAATCTCCTCTAAAAATAAAGGAACACATATTTTTTTGTTTCCTCTAAATCCTAATAAGAGGGGTGTAAAAGGGTGAAAAATGGGTTGAATGCCTTTAATGAGGATACATATGTCTCAGAAACGAAAGATATTACAGAACTGAAATTTTGTATATGGGATCTCCTTTAAAAATAAAGAAACATGTATTTTTTAGTTTTTGGAAAATCCAATTAATGGCGGTTAAACAGGAGTGACAAATTGGGGTAAATGTTTTGAAAGACTATATCTACAGAATATCTTGGAAACGTAAAATGTTACAGAAGTAAAAGGTGGGTGTTTGGAATCTCCTGTAAATGTAAAGAAACATAGGTGATTTGTTTTTAAACTCCACTTATGGGGAACTCAAAAGGGGTGAAATTTTAAAATGAGAATTTTTACAGTATATCTAAAAAACTTAACATGTTACAGAAGTGAAAAATGTTATTTTTTATCTCTATTAAACATAAAGAAACGTGTATTTTTAGTTTTCGGAAATACCACTTGGGTGGAGTGGGGGAGTAAAAGTGACTGAAAATGGTGTTGAATTCTTTTAATTAGGCTACTGATATCTCAAAAATGAAGATGTTACAGACGTGAAATTTGATATTTGCAATCTGCTTTAAAAGTAAAGAAACACGTATTCTCGGAAAATCCAATGAAGGGGGGGGGGGGGGTGAAAAAATTGAAAAATTAATTGACTTAATTGTATGAATATACATACATCTAATAAAAACTAAAGTTGTTACAGACGTGAAAATTCGTATTTGGATCTCCTTTAAAAACAAAGAAAAACGCGTTTTGGTGGGGAAACCATCTTGGAGGGCGGGAGTGTAAAGGAGTTGAATTCCTTTCATGAGGACACATAAATCAAAAACTGAAGAAGTTAGAGTCGTGATAATTGGTATTTAGAAGATCCTTTACTATTAAAGAAACAAGTATTTTTTTGCGGGAAAATTCACTTAGGGGGAGGGGGAGTATTGTGAAATGAAGTGAAAAAAAAGTAAATTATTTTTATGGGGATACTTATATCTCAAGACTGAAGGTAATAGACGTGAACATTGGTGTTTGGAATCTCCCTTAAACATAAAGAAACAAGCATTTTTTTAATTTTTTGGCGGGGGGGTGGCGGTAAATAAACTTAACGGTAGTGGGGTGTAGAAGGAGGTGAGACCAATTGATTTTACTATTATTAATGTACTTATAAGGATCCTCCGTTTCTCAGGCGGCAGCGCGCCGGCCTCTCACAGCTGGGTTCCGTGGTTCAAATCCCGGTCACTCCATGTGACATTCGTGCTGGAAAAAACGGGGGCGGGACAGGTTTTTCTCCGGATACTCCGGTTTTCCCTGTCATCAGCCATTCCAGAAACACATAATAATAATAATAATAATAATAATAATAATAATAATAATAATAATAATAATAATAATCCGGAACGTCGTCAAATGTGTGGACCGCGCTGGAAACGGCTCCTGGATGGGTAATGACTAAGAATGCAGTCCGGCCGCGGGTTCAGTGCCGCCAAGGCACCCAATATAACACCACGCCGGATCTCCTGAAGGATTTTATCCATATTAAAAATATTATAGGAAAAGATGGCAAATATTTACGGACCCAACTGACCGGGAGGAATACCTGAGCCTAGCCCGGGAAGTACGAAATCGATTGCTGGAAAGGATTGAAAAGTGGGAGGAAACGTGCCGTAAAATAATAGAAAACCAGTCAGATCGGGTATTTTGGTGGATTCTCGCAGAATACGAGTCAGATCGCGAATTTCGGCGGATTATATATCTAAAACATTAAGCATTCAATTATAAATTTCAGTATAATACCGTAGCGAAGCACGGGTATCTTGCTAGTATACATATAAAATGTGTAATAAGTATGATCTATCTATTATAATTTCCTTAGTTCACAGAATTTTCGTCTGATGCATTAACTTAAATGCACGGATAAAAGATGTCAACACAAGATGTGTTGAATTAGATGAGGTGTCAATGCTAATTGCAAGAAGGGAGAGTAGTAGCGGCGCACAATTCATTCACAGACTCTTGCAGGCTGAAGACTGAAAGGCAACAGTCTATCATTGGCATAATATTAATCTAACAATCTCTGTTATGTTGCGTCTTCTGACAGACAGTTATCAGAGAGATGCCCAATATTCTTGTTTAATTATTGAGAAACTGTTATTATTATTATTATTATTATTATTATTATTATTATTATTATTATTATTATTATTATTATTATTATTATTATTATTATTCAACATATAGAACATGACACAGAAATAAACAGAAAAACATCACAAGACAATGGCTCTGGCTGACTTCGACTTAATTTACCATATCCATGGCAGTGAACTTTAAAAGTAAATAATTGTCTTGAATTGTACCTAGTATCCATCAATAAGATTCATGATTGTAATAATCCTATTTCATCTGATAATGAACGTAAATTCCAATGACCCTGTGTTTACGTGAAAAATATATCCATTATTGTATAGTTCCTGTATATACCGATTTCGAACTCTTATCGACTTTTTCGATATTAAATTTCCTCGAAGATTAACGCCGAGAGAGGGAAATTCCTTGAACACGAAAGTAAGCGAGCAACATCTATGATTTAGATTACGTTCTACAACCTGTCATATGTTGCTTGTCATGTCTCGCAAGCTGTCTAGACAGTCGAGGTTACTCTGAGGAAGTTGAAGGTGAACGAATAAAATAAGAAGATAATTAGTATCTAGGCACTTGTAACTGTAACTCTGACCGACCTACAGCCGGTGACGTATTTTAAATCCGCTTCCTTATGGTTTTAAATATAGACATTTCATAAAACAAACAATGTCATGCTTTCTTAATTACAGGGGCTTGTTTCATAATGCCACTCTCACACTAGGTTCTGGGACCTGAGTCTCTGTCACAGGCAACCCGAGGCTCACGATGACTCGATCGTTAGTACGTTTACATGCAGGATTCAGATCGATCTGAGTACGCTTTCCGTATTGAAAACGCCATGTAAACGGGGACTTGGTTCGGATTGAGTCTCAAGGTCGATACGGTAAAATCTGGGATCGTATCGTACTCGGTTCGACCTTGAGTTCCATGTAAACGCGGATCGTACTGAGATCGTATTGAAAACGACTGCGCACACACTCCATGTTTGTTCTGACAAAATCATCACCATTAAAGTTCTATCGAAATAAAAAATATAATAAGTCAGTAAATATATTTACCTGTATAAATGATCAGCAACTGCAATCATATTATAATACGGCCAGCCCTGGCGATTAAAAAAATCACGATAACCTTCTGTTGGGGGTAAAATTGCAATGTGCATTCCATCTATTGCACCAATTACGTTTGGAATACCACACATACTTTCAAAACTGAAAGGGCTTCTACTTCATTTGGCGTTTTAAACTCTAATAGGTGATATCGATTTTACTACAATTCTGCATCGTCTGTATACGCCGATGTTGCCTGGCGGATTCAATGCGATACTCAAATACTACATGTAAACGGGGATCGTATTCAATACGGTAAGTGTACTCAAATCGATCTCAATCCCCATGTAAACGTGCTACGTCTCTCAGCGTGAAAACAGTGGCACGCAGATACCTTCAAGACTCCGTAAGCCTTTGCTAGTGACTGCTATTTATTTTTCAAACATGACAGTTCTTGGAATTCTATGTGTGTAACAACATGGAATTTGATCTTAGATTATTCTCAAAGGAGTGGTTTGGGGGGGGGGGGTTGAGGTTAAGTACCAGGTTAATTGCTGAGGGCAAGGGGAGCTGGCCGTAAAGCTAAGCATCCTATCCCACTTGGTGCTGCCGGGCTGAGTGGCTCAGACGGATGAGGCGCTGGCCTTCTGACCCCAACTTGGCAGGTTCCATCCTGGCTCAGTTCAGTGGTATTTGAAGGTGCTCATACGTCAAACTAGTGTCGGTAGATTTACTGGCACGTAAAAGAATTCCTCCGGGACTAAATTCCGGCACCTCAGCGTCTCCGAAAACCATAAAAGTAGTCAGTAGGACATAAATCCAATAAATTATTATTGTTGTTATTATTATTAACCACTTTGTGACGAGGATACTGACAGTGGAAGCCTTTATCTTCCACTGCTCCCAGAGCCTTTATGACCTGTACGGAGATAGTTTTGCTTGCCGGAATTCAAACCGCGAACCCCTTAGAGACGCCAGCGACTATGACGTTAGACGATCAGGCCCAACTAGGACGAGGATAATAATAATAATAATAATAATAATAATAATAATAATAATAATAATAATAATAATAATAATAATAATAATAATAATAATAATACGATCAGTAGTTGACAGGAAGTTGGATGAAAACCAGTGTGGTTTCAGACCACAGAGGGGCTGACAGGATCAGATTTTCAGTATGCACCAGGTAATTGAAAAATGCTACGAGAGGAATAGGCAGTTGTGTTTATGTTTCGTACATCTAGAGAAAGCATATAACAGGGTACCGAGAGAAAAGATGTTCGCCATACTGGGGGACTATGGAATTAAAGGTAGATGATTAAAATAAATCAAAGGCATTTACGTTGACAAATGGGCTTCAGTGAGAATTGATGGTAGAATGAGTTCTTGGTTCAGGATACTTACAGGGGTTAGACAAGGCTGTAATCTTTCACCTTTGCTGTTCGTGGTTTACATGGATCATCTGCTGAAAGGTATAAAATGGCAGGGAAGGATTCAGTTAGGTGGAAATGTAGTAAGCAGTCTGGTCTATGCTGACGACTTGGTCTTAACGGCATATTGTGCCGAAAGCCTGCAGTCTAATATCTTGGAACTTGAAAATAGGTGCAATGAGTATGGTATGAAAATTAGCCTTTCGAAGACTATATTCATGTCAGTAGGTAAGAAATTCAATAGAATCGAACGTCAGATAGGTGATGCAAAGCTAGAACAGGTCGATAATTTTAAGTATTTAGGTTGTGTGTTCTCCCAGGATGGTAATATAGTAAGTAAGATTGAATCAAGGTGTTGTAAAGCTAATGCAGTGAGCTCGCAGTTGCGATCAACAGTATTCCGTAAGAAGGAAGTCAGCTCCCAGACGAAACTATCTTTACATCGGTCTGTTTTCAGATCAACTTTGCTTTACGGGAGCGAAAGCTGGGTGGACTCAGGATATCTTATTCATAAGTTAGAAGTAACAGACATGAAAGTAGCAAGAATTATTGATGGTACAAATAGGTGGGAACAATGGCAGAAGGGTGGTCGGATTGAGGAGATAAAGGCTAATTTAGGAATTAACTCGATGGATGAAGTTGTACGCATAAACCGGCTTCCATTTGTGGGGTCATGTGAGGCGAATGGAGGAGGATAGGTTACCTAGGAGAATAATGGACTGTGTTATGGAGGGTAAAAGAAGTAGAGGAAGACCAATACGACGATGGTTAGACTCGGTTTCTAACGATTTAAAGATAATGGGTATAGAACTAAATGAGGCCACAACACTAGTTGCAAATAGAGGATTGTGGCTACGTTTAGTAAATTCACAGAAGCTTGCAGACTGAACGCTGAAATGCATAACAGTCTAAAATGATAATGTATGTATGTGTATGTAAAATAATAATAATAATAATAATAATAATAATACATAGCAGTCACTGATCGGCCACTTATGGTGGTAGTAGATGTGGTGGGCTGGGGCTCTAATAACGCTGAACTCGCCTTACGGCGCTCGGCCGCCTTAACTTTGAGACGTTCCCGATAAATTTTTGGATGTTCGTCATGGGTGAATTTGGATTTTTTGGAATCCTGATTATCTGCTCTGTCCTCTCGAATGCGTTTTCGATAGTGTTAAAGTCGTTTATTGTACATATTTCATGAGATTTTACGGAAGAGAAATATATTTTGCTCTTCTTCGCACTACAATGTTCTCAGAGTTCTTTTTTTTTTTTTTTTCATATGCGTGTATAACCCTTTGAGACGAAACAAATGACACATCATGCGGCGTGTTATCACGCTGAATTCCATAGTTACACTAACCGTTACCCACGTGGCACGTATTGTCTTGAAATTATTTCTTCTTATTCTTCTTCTTGTGTTCCGGCCTTCTAAGGACCACGTTACAATTTCAATTCTTCCTCCTTAGTTGTTATTTCCTTTTCTTCCAGAATTCTTTCATTGTTTCACTGTGCTTCTTTTTCCTGTCTTCAGTCGACTCTGTGCCTGTTTCCTTTTCCTTCCTCCCTTGGAATCCTTCCATTTGTAAGACTTTCTTCCTAAAAATCTTTCTTTCCAATAATTCTTCTTCTTGTATGTTGCTCCTTTCCAGGTCTTTCTTGACTTTTTGAATCCAGGTGGTAGTTGATTTCTTTTCCCAAAGGTACTCGAAGATTCGCTTAGTTGGTCTATTGTCATCCATTCTGTAAATGTGTCCAAGAAATAGCAATCTCCTTTTTCTTATTGTTTCTGATATGTTTTCTATGTTCTGGTAAATTTCATTGTTACTTCTTAATTTCCAAAACTCTGCAATTCTTTTTTCTTTTTGCTAGGGACTTTACGTCGCACCGACACAGGTAGGTCTTATGGCGACGATGGGATAGGAAAGGCCTAGGAGTTGGAAGGAAGCGGCCGTGGCCTTAATTAAGGTACAGCCCCAGCATTTGCCTGGTGTGAAAATGGGAAACCACGGAAAACCATCTTCAGGGCTGCCGATAGTGGGATTCGAACCTACTATCTCCCGGATGCAAGCTCACAGCCGCGCGCCTCTACGCGCACGGCCAACTCGCCCGGTCTCTGCAATTCTTAGAGGATCTAATATTTTCCTTATAATTCTTCTTTCTAATATTTCTAATTTATCGAGCTTGTAGTTCAGTGCTAGACATTCGCTGGCATACAGGCATTCTGGTTTCACTACTGTGTTATAGTGCTTTATTTTAAGTTTTGTTGATAAGCACTCACTATTCTTAGTTATACCGTAAGCTCTTTCGATATTTTAAACGTCCATTTCTTTGTAACACGCACTGGTACAATACGGTTCCGAAACTAAATATATGTTTTACGTCAAAAGGTGGCTTGGTTTGGTTCAGCATAAGACCATCCGGTTCCTTCTGCTCATGGTAGCCTCAGAACCAGGCATAGCTCTGATAATCGTATTGAATTAAATTAGTCATAATGGGGGAGAGCACGCCCCTTGGTATTTCTTGATAGACGCAGTACTTTTGCATCCGTCTCTTGGCCTAGGCCAGAGCAAAATGTAGCTTCCACCGAAGTCTCAGTCTCCTCCATAGCTGTGCCTACATGGAAGCTGCTGGGGTATGGGTAGTGCTGAGTGCTGACATTCAGAGCACAACCAGTGTGTCTGAGTGTTATGGAAGGTGTTGCTTATAGGGTTAGTCGTGCCACAATAGCACTTTCTGGCCCAGTGAGGAAAGCAATGGCAAACTACCTCACTCCTCACCTTGCCTGTTACGCTTCATTTTAGTGCTGCTAATGGTTATTGTGGCTTCTCCACAACCACATAAGCTTTGGAAGTGCTATTTGGGGTCCAACCAGCGTCTGGGCTGATGACCTAACATACAGAAATGGGAGAGACAACATATCATTGTGCCATATTATGTTTTCACAGTTTAACGGAAGATCTACTTTTATCCGAGACGTACTTTCTTCATCCTCAAACCCAATATAGTGCTCACTACGGAGGGAAGCTTTCAAATTTATATCATAAATTATTATGAATAATGTCGGCAGCAGTTCGGATTATCGGGCGGAGTTGTTCAGACGGCTGAGGCGCTGGCCTTCTGACCCCAACTTGGCAGGTTCGATCCTGGCTCAGTCCGGTGGTATTTGAAGGTACTCAAATACGTCAGCCTCGTGTCGGTAGATTTACTGGCACGTAAAAGAACTCCTGCGGGACAAAATTCAGACACCTCGGCGTCGCTGAAAACCGTAAAGGTAGATAGTGGGACGTAAAGCAAATAACATTATTATTTATAATTATTATTTATAGTTCCGAAATCTAGGAGTCTTTAAAAGGCAATGCCATAACTTCTTATGTCACCGACGTGTTTCAGCGAGCGAGGAGAAAACCAATATTTGTCGGTAATAAAGGCAGGCACGCAGTGGACCTTCTGGAGGTCACGACTCAGACTGGTACTTACGGTTCACACCTACTGTACAATTCCCTGGCGGCAGTCTGGCCACATGGACACGTGACCTTTTGAACAGGTCACTCCGTGAAATGGTTTGGTCACGGCTTGGTATTTATGAGCCATTGATTTCGGTAGCACGTTTCAAGGCTCTGGGCAATTATTGCAGCCTTGACAGTGTACCTGCCGGCCTTGATCACCACAGTGGGTCCTGGGTTCAGGCTCAGCAGCCTAGAAACAAGAGGGACAGACATCTCTTAATTGTCATTGTCGTGAACAGGAAGAGGATCAATAAATACATTTTGTATCTTCCTCCTCTTCCCAACTCTTAAATTAAAAATGAAAAGCACCAATTAAAAAATATGCGCATAATATAAAAGAACTTGTCCGCCTCTGTGGTGTAGTGGTCAGTGTGATTAGCTGCCACCCCCAGAGGCCCGAGTTCGATTCCCTCCTCAGCCATCCTGGAAGTGGTTTTCCGTGGTTTTCCACATCTCCTTCAGGCAAATGCTGGGATGGTACCTAACTTAAGGCCACAGCCGCTTCCTTCCCTTCCTTGTCTATCCCTTCCAAACTTCCCATCCCCCCACAAGGCCCATGTTCAGCAGAGCAGGTGAGGCCGCCTGGGCGAGGTACTTGTCATACTCACCAGTTGTATCCCCAGACCCAGAGTCTGAAGCTCCAGGACATTGCCCTTGAGGCGGTAGAGGTGGGATCCCTCGCTGAGTCCGAGGGGAAAACCGACCCTGGAGTGTAAACAGATTACGAACGAACGATAAAAGAACTTGGGTCCCAAATGTAACAGCCCAATTTAAGAAGCCATAACAATGATGTTGAAAAATCAAGCATAAAAAACAAGGATTTTTACCTGACTGATAATATCGTGACCATAACAACAAGATCTCCAGTTGTATTTGGAATCGGGGATAATACTGGCAATTTCAAAATTGTCAC
This sequence comes from Anabrus simplex, assembly GCF_040414725.1. NCBI lineage: Eukaryota > Metazoa > Arthropoda > Insecta > Orthoptera > Tettigoniidae > Anabrus > Anabrus simplex. The sequence continues at coordinate 358,121,183 of NC_090265.1, forward strand.
ATGCATTTACTATGGTTCGAACCGTGGTGGGTTTAGTGAGAAATCCAGTGACAATGTCACTCAAGTATTACGCTCCCACGAGAACTGTCCTATGAGTTGATTTATTTTAAAGGCCTGGAACATTATAGTTAATCATTTCAAATTCAAGCGGGTTTCTCGAAGCACCGAATTATAAGAGAACAAACGCAATGAAAATTAATATTCACATTGCATAACGTTGTCCCGTTAGTATCTGAACTGATTTCAATGAACTTTTACCGAGACTTGATAATTAAGTGACTTTGTCACTGGTTTCTCACCTAGGCGGCCATGCTTACTTCATTTCGTATATATATTTGTGAATGAAGGGGCTGCATAGCCGAGACGGTAAAGGCGTGCTCGGTTCACTGGGAAGAATCTGAGTACGATTCGCTGTCAGGAAGTCGGAACCTAAGAAACGAGACCTTCAATTCTGGTGTGGCACATTTCCCGGAGTTCAATCAGTCTACGTTAAAAGCGAGTACCAGGTTAATTATTGTGGTCAATAGCGGTCGATTATAGAGATAACCACTCTACAGGTTCTCATTCAAGAGTCTTTGTAGCCTTTATGGAATTGTATTTCCTTTTTGTTTTATTTATGAACTACTTTAATATAAATCTTTCGAATATTTCTGGGACTTGAGCTACCGCGATGAGTCGAGTTGATTGAGCTAATTCCGTTTTTCCATCCAGTTGCCTTTTCCCAGTTAATCTTGATTTGACGTCTTCAGTGTTGTCTCTATTACTAAACGGCATACTGTAAACGAACGTTCCGTGACCACAGAATCGTCTAAGGTCTCATAATGTGCATTTCCAAGAGAGGTGAGCCACATGCATTCTTTTAACAACGTGCCAGTCCCCTTCACAATCTCTTACAGGACTCGAAATCGAAACTGGACCTCCAAGGACAACAGCTAATAGCACCGAACGTTACACAACAGACATTTAATGCAACAATTAATAAGTTACACTAATAAAGTTTCTTTTTCCTAAAAGCAACAGATTATTGATTCGTTATCGTCCTGTCATCCGGCGTATTATACTTCCCTCATTTCACAGAAGTGGCTTCTTAAAGTTTATTTTGATAATAAGCTGGTTATAGTGTTATTAATTTATGCATAGTTGTGACATTTTTCTTTTCTCTGGTTTGTACGTGAAAAATACGTTTGAACTATTGTGCGTTCAATTTACAAAATGGGAAGTGATACTGATATTCGAATGGAGAAAATGCGAAAAAGAAAGTGGTGTGAAATCATACTGCGGAAAATACTGAGCAGGTTTCCACCCCTGGTCGTTGGTCACACTGTTTATTTTCCTCATTGAATTCTGGAAAATGTGTAGTCGGAGAAGATTTTCTGCAATTAAAGTGGCGTCGAGATGTTCCCCTCCTCTGCGCCCACCACGAACTGTATACTGCTGCGTTTGGGAGGGACTGGGCTGTTGAATGATGTCGCTCTGCACTGCATTTGCTTGCTGACGTGGTTCCACTTCCTCTGGATGTCACAGTCACTGTCCCCCAACATGCGCAGTAATGTCGCATCAACAATTCTTTGTCATCATCGTCTTATTGACAAATCTAGAAATATAGTTGATTGTGTAACTAAATAAGTATGATTATTTATGAGAGTTTCCCCTATGTGTTCTAGATTAATGTGGATTTAGTTAAATTAGGTACCATGGCAACATGGTCTCTACATTTACCTAGAGCAACTTATTGTTGGTAAGACCAAATGGTAAGACATGCGTGGACAAATAGTCTTACCCAGGTATTGTTATAGGTACTTAATGTCCGGAAGTGTGGACAAAATAATTTGCATACACATACAATCGACACCAAATAAAAACAACAATGCATTTCTGCATTATTCGTCAGTTCGGGTATTTGATTACCAAAAACTAACTGAAAGAGTTTATCAGACAAGCCCGTAAATGAAGTATTAACCTGTAAGTTGGCTGTCCTGTGAGGTAGCCATGTCTTCAATTCCTGCCATCTTGCTGAGTGCTACCAAAGAGGTTATAGAATGTTGAATAACAGTGAAGTTTAAAGAGAAATCCTTTGAGAACACACTCAAAGTAAAATTGGAGGGAAATTCGAATTTCATTGTTAGTCCACATATGTGGACATTGGGTCGGAAGAGATATAAAGTATGGATAGATGGCCAGGCAATGTTACCTAGGAAACTGGAATACAGAGTTCACCAAGATGAAGGAGTTAGAAAACAATTATCTTTCTTGACATTTTAACTTGAGTGAACTACAGATAGTGGTGGTGGTGATTACTGGTTTAAGAGGAAGTTCAACTAGGCAACCATTCTCTTTATAACACTAATCAGAGAGAAAAAATGGAAGGGACCCGACACTTCGAAAAATGAAGGTATCGGCCAAAGAAAGGCAAGGGCCACGAAGGGCGTGAAAATGAAAGACTCCCTAGCCCTCGCAAACCTAATTGCGTCGGGGTCGGAAAAGAACGTGAGTTGACCAAGGAAGGTCGGGTAGGATAGATAAAAGTGAGAAGCCTGGCACAAGTAAACTGAATCAGCTGAGGACTCAGCTGAGGGGCCCGTGGTCTTCAACCCACACTCCAATGTTCAGAGCCCCTGGGGCCCCTTTTAGTCGCCTCTTACGACAGGTGGGGGATACCACGGGTGTTATTCTACCGCCGCCACCCACAGGGGGCTGAACTACAGAAATCAATTCGCAACTGTAAAAGCGGCAAATTAGCAGGATTAAATGATATCACAGCAAACATTTTGGTACTGCTAGGGAAGTTGTTTATGTAGTATACTAATATAGAGCGTTGCCTACGAGATATACAAGGCCGGGACATAGCTACTAATTTGTCGCTGAAAAAGCGGCCCGACCTTGTTTACGGTTTGGCCACTAGATGTCAGGTTTCCGTTCTGTTCTTGGCGGCCTTTAACATTGTGATATGCAGAGTAATTGTAATGCTGTGTTGATTTTGTGCAATTGATTGTGAATATAGTTTCTGTCGGTGAGTGTCTGTGAGGTTGAGAAGAAGGTGCACTGTTGTGTACCTCTCTGTATTTCGGATAACATTAAAAAAGCATGAAAATTGACGTTCCATAGTTTCCCTTCCGAGTGCTGTTTAAGGGAGAAATGGAAGCAAACTATTTCTAGGCAAAGTGATATAGTAGTATCTCTTTACGTACCTAGCAATTCTCCTCATAAAACAGATTTCAGTGTTAGCATATCAATCGAATTTCCTTCTGTTTTCACTGTGTATCCTGTTCACAAACAGGAAAATGTCAAACGCAGGAAGCGTCCAGCTCCCAAAAATTATGTATTGCCATCAAAATTTAGTAGAAGTTCCGATTCAGATAACGATGAACATACCATATCTTCATACGTCAGCAACAAACGAAAAAGGAGTACAAGTCTCGTTTCTGTATCAAAGAAAGTCTACGAGTATCTCTGTTAAATCTAAAAAATATACGGATGAGAAAATTAAATACCAGATTACAGAAAATAATCTGTAAATTAAGAAGTAGGATACGGGTAATGAAATCAGAAAAAAGGTTTTACGGTATCTGAACTTGACCAGAAAGCAAACGAATTTGAAAAGCATGCTAAAATTGGTCATTTAGGAGCTTTATTCCTGTTAGAACGAATTTTTCTTCTTCTTTCTTCATCCGTTTACCCTTCAGGGTCGGGTTTTCCCTCGGACTCAACGAGGGATCCCACCTCTACCGCTCAAGTGTAGTGTCCTGGAGCACCAGACTTTGGGTCGGGGGATACTGCTGGGGAGGATGACCAGTACCTCGCCCGGGCAGCCACACCTGCAATGCTGAACAGGGGCCTTGTGGAGGGATGGGAAGATTGGAAAGGACAGGTAGGGAAGAGGGAAGGAAGCAGCCGTGGCCTTAAGTTAGGTACTATCCTGGTGGTATTTGCTTGGAGGAGAAGTGGAAAACCACGGAAAACCACTTCGAGGATGGCTGAAGTGGGAATCGAACCCACCTCTACTCAGCTGACCTCCCGATGCTGAGAGGACCCCGTTCCAGCCCTCGTACCACTTAACAAATTTCGTGGCAGGGCCGGGAATCGAACCCGGACCTCCGGGGGTGACAGCTAATCATACTAACCACTATACCACCGAGGCGAACACAAATTCAATTTTACGGGAAGAAAAAAGAGAAATACGGTGAAACGACGCTAAATATTTGCGTAACGGGCATAACATCGCTCACCAATCAACGGCTTCAGTACGAATGTCAAAATATCAGATGTGCGGAGGAAAAGATTGGATCGCTGATAATTGGTGAAAGGGCGATTAAACCCAAAGTTATTTATGACCGCAATCTCGATCCGCTTATCGGATACTCTGAGGCACAATTAATCGGTAAGAAGTGACAAACTCGCTATCAGATTTCTGTGCTTCTTTCGTGAATTACTTATTTCGTTTAAGCATATTGTAAGAAATATGTTGTAGAAAATAAGTCAAACAATTGCTCTTGGTCTATCTTTGATTTCTTATCTGTTTGCTGCCTTCTGAGATTACTAGTTTTAATGATTTTTTAGTCCGCCTCTGTGGTGTAGTGGTTAGCGTGATTAGCTGCCACCCCCGGAGGCCCGGGTTCGATTCCCGGCTCTGCCACGAAATTTGAAAAGTGGTACGAGGGCTGGAACGGGGTCCACTCAGCCTCGGGAGGTCAACTGAGTAGAGGTGGGTTCGATTCCCACCTCAGCCATCCTGGAAGTGGTTTTCCGTGGTTTCCCACTTCTCCTCCAGGCGAATGCCGGGATGGTACCTAACTTAAGGCCACGGCCGCTTCCTTCCCTCTTCCTTCCAATCTTCCCATCCTTCCATACGGCCCCTGTTCAGCATAGCAGGTGAGGCCGCCTGGGCGAGGTACTGGTCATACTCCCCAGTTGTATCCCCGACCAAGAGTCTGAAGCTCCAGGACACTGCCCTTGAGGCGGTAGAGGTGGGATCCCTCGCTCAGTCCGAGGGAAAAACCGAACCTGGAGGGTAAACAGATGATGATGATGATGATGATGATGATGATTTTTTATAGTTTGTCATATTCGAACGTGTTGCAATGAGCGGGCGAGACAGATCAGTAAAGAGAACTCTATCGGCACATGCCGGAAGTATCTCGAGGACGAGTCTAGTGTGCTGTATTTCCCGGCCTTGTGTATCTCGTAGGCAACGTATCGAGACTGTTACGATTTTGTATGGGGTAATCTCGTAAACTACTGGACCGATTTTGAATTTATTTCACGGTTTGAAGGATGCTATCATCCCAAGACACATAGGCTGTGTATCATGCCGATCAAAGGGTTCCTGCGAGAACCGTGATTTAAAGAAAAATGTTAGCAATAATAAAACTCAAAGTTTGCATGTTTGAATGTGGGTGTTCTTTCCACGTGAAAACTACTTTGATGGAGCTCAAATTTGGCAATCTTATAGCTGATAGTATTGGTTAACACACAGGCCACTTACTGTCACGGTATCTTTTATATGGACTATGTAGCGAAAGCAAATGTGAAGCAAGTAAGAGGGAAACGTGCGCTTAAAATGGAATACGCTGCCTAAACGTTTAGTCCTATTGAACAACGGATCAAACCAAGCGCAGTTAAAATTCAATTCCCAAGAAAAAGTTTCTATTAATTTTCTTCGTACCTCTCTCGAGTAAAAAATGGTTTCTTTCATGTAAAAACTACTTGGCGGACCATGCTCAAATTTGCCAAGCACACAGCTAGAGCTTTCGGTTAATATTAGGCTAATTTCTCTCTCACCTGTGTCTTAATTGGGCTGTTCAGAGAAATAAAATATGAAGCAAGTCATAGGATAATGTACGCCTGGGCCCCTTAAAAGTGAATACCCGGGATAAATGTTTTTTAAAATGCTATTTGCTCGGGGCTTCAACCCATGCGGATCTTTTGCACCTACTGGCACCGTATTGTATGAACCTGCGTGTAATTGGAATGGCGGTAGTGTGGAATGTTGTGTGTGAGGAAAGGAATATTAAGGACGTAACAAGCACCCAGCTCCAAGGCTAGGGATATTAACCATTACAATTAAAAACCACTGACCCGGCCGGGCATCGAACCCGGGGCTGCCGGGTGACAGACGGACGCGTTGCTCCTACACCGCGGGGCCTGACAGGCACTATGGTTAGTCCTATTAAATAATGGAGTCAGCGAGTGTGCTTAAGATTCTATTTCCTAGATAGAAAATTTCCTTAGTAATTCTAACATTATTTTAGAACAAAATGCTTTCCTGTGTTTCACTATCACCCTCTCTTGAGTAGGTCATGTAGCGAAAAAAAATGTGAAGCAAGTCAGAGGAAAATGTGCACCTGGGGGCCCTTAAAAGTTGATACACTGGCTGAATGGTTATTTCTATTAAACACTGGAGTAGAACAGGTGTATTTAAAATTCGATTTGCCAACGGGTTACATGAATTTTCTTCAAAAATCTAATAGATAATGTTTTCCTGTTTTTTGGCGTATGCTTTTGAAGGTTGGTGTGTGATATTCTCATATTGTAAAAAATAAGCCACAACATGCTGGAAGCTGCACCATTTAATTCCAGAACAGCTACACACATTCATGCGTGATTCTCGCCTTTTCGTTATTTTTCGCAGTAACCAAGTATAACCGCCTATGTGGTGTAGTGGTTAGTGTAATTAGCTGCCACCCCCGGGCGCCCGGATTCGATTCCCGGCTCTACCACGAAATTTGAAAAGTGGTACGAGGGCTGAAACGGGGTCCACTCAGCCTCGGGAGGTCAACTGAGTAGAGGTGGGTTCGATTCCCACCTCAGCCACCTGGAAGTGGTTTTCCGTGGTTTCCCACTTCTCTTCCAGGTATGCTGGGATGGTACCTAACTTAAGGCTACGGCCGCTTCTTTCCCTCTTCCTTGCCCATCCCTTCCAAACTTCCCATCGTCCGCAAGGCCCCTGTTCAGCATAGCAGGTGAGGCCGCCTAGGCGAGGTACTGGTCATCCTCCCTAGTTGTATCCCCGACCGAGAGTCTGAAGCTCCAGGACACTGCCCTTGAGGCGGTACAGGTGGGATCCTCGCTGAGTCCGAGGGAGAAACCGACCTTGGAGGCTAAACAGATTAAGAAGAAGAACCAAGTATAAACCATATAGGCCTACTACCAACTCCGCTTCAATTTCAGGACCGTACATTAGCGCCAGTCCGCCTCTGTGGTGTAGTGGTTAGCGTGATTAGCTGCCACCCCCGGAGGCCCGGGTTCGATTCCCGGCTCTGCCACGAAATTTGGAAAGTGGTACGAGGGCTGGAACGGGGTCCACTCAGCCTCGGGAGGTCAACTGAGTAGAGGTGGGTTCGATTCCCACCTCAGCCATCCTGGAAGTGGTTTCCCGTGGTTTCCCACTTCTCCTCCAGGCGAATGCCGGGATGGTACCTAACTTAAGGCCACGGCCGCTTCCTTCCCTCTTCCTTGCCTATCCCTTCCAATCTTCCCATCCCTCCACAAGGCCCTTGTTCAGCATAGCAGGTGAGGCCGCCTGGGCGAGGTACTGGTCATACTCCCCAGTTGTATCCCCGACCAAGAGTCTGAAGCTCCAGGACACTGCCCTTGAGGCGGTAGAGGTGGGATCCCTCGCTAAGTCCGAGGGAAAAACCGAACCTGGAGGGTAAACAGATGATGATGATGATGATGATGATGACATTAGCGCCGCGTGTGAGTCTATCTTACTTTAAATGTCTTTGATTGGCCACGAGCATGAATAGGTTAAACAGAAGACAAAACAAAAAGAGAAACACGCTCGATCAGCTTTCACGACATGGAGGTTCACTGGAAGATACTGTACTATTATAGCATAACGGAGTGCGTTTTACCTCTCGCTTAATCAATGTCTAGATACGTCTTATAAGAAAATTGCACAAACTTGTTAATATTGCTGCCATGTTACGGTTCTCCTAATTGCCATATCCTTTAAACTTTGCGAAAACCACAGGTAAGAAAAGGCAGGTGGAGGGTGAGTGCCTGCCATTATAAAGAAAACTCTTTCGCTCAATTCTGACCGACAATAGACAAAGGGGTCTGCTGTTACAATGAAAATTCTCCAACCCGGTCTTCACATGAGAAACGACCTTCCCGTCGTATTTCTCGGATAAAGCTCAGAGCCATGCAATATAATGACATATTTCTCATAACGTGTACAGTACTTAATCTAGAATTCTGTATATAATGTAGAATTCAGTAGCGAATACGCGATATACGTTTCACGTAAATAACTCTGGAGGCTGCACGTAGTACAGCGTATCACGTCTTGCTCCAATTCCCTACAGATTAAAGTGCGCGCACTTTAGGTAGGTAAAGTCCAGCCCCGTGGTGTAAGGGGTAACGCGTCAGCCTATCAACCGGCGGCCCCGGGTTCGATACCCGGCCGGGTCATGGGTTTTTAATTGTAAGTGATTAATAACCTTGGCCTGGGGACTAGGTGATTTTTGTCGTCCTTAACGTTCCTTTCCTCACATTCAACTTCAGCCATTTACAAAATACACGCAGGTTCCTCACATATGGTGCAATCAGGGACAAAAGATCTTTCTAGGTCGACGCCCCGAACAAATAGCATTTTTAAAAATGTCGGGGAACGTTCGGGTCATTACTTTGTACGTATTTTCCATATTTCGTAAATGGTTACAGTTTCGCTGTCCATCACCATAAGATAATTCACAAACCATGGAAATGATTGTTCAATTATTGGATCCGCATCATATGTCACCGCAGTTCGTCGTTCACTTCCTATAGGCGTCATGTCACAAAAATGTGTTGGCAATACTTTGTACTATAAAATTTCATTAATATTCTACTCAGTGAGCATCCATCACCGCACAAAAATCTACTGTATAAAGTAAGAGGTATTTCACTTTCAAAGGGCAGCAAATCTTGTTTCTCAAGTAATAACCGAAAGTGATTTTATTTGAACAAAAGTAATTTAGAGTAGGTTACTGCAATCTTTACTTCAACAGCCACTCAAAATAGAGAGAAGCGTTAACATTTTGTATTTTTCTGATCCCTTTCACCACTTTCGTCAATTATTTTTAAATAACGATGGGTGCCTTTGGTGAAGTAATAATAATTTCGTGTGGCTATTTCTAGCCGAGTGCAGCCCTTGTAAGGCAGACCCTCCGATGAGGGTGGGCGGCATCTGCAATTTGTAGGTAACTGCGTGTTATTGTGGTGGAGGATAGTGTTATGTGTGGTGTGTGAGTTGCAGGGATGTTGGGACAGCACAAACACCCAGCGACTGGAATTAACCAATTAAGGTTAAAATCCCCGACCCGGCCGGGAATCGAACCCGGGACCCTCTGAACCGAAGGCCAGTACGCTGACCATTCAGCCAACGAGTCGGACCTTTGGTGAAGTACCTCACAGATATAACCATACATAATATTGAAGGTGTGAATCGCCAGCTATTTACGTCTGGGATCGACCAAATTCAATAATTTACAAGTACAGTAGTTGAGTATGATCATTCGATTCAAAAAGTTAAGACTTTTATAAGTAACTTTAATGTATGAAAGGGAAATTATGTAAAATTATCGTCAGCAGTTGATAACTCACTACGGTGAGAAATTCTCATTTCATTAGGTGTCAGTTAGCCATCTCTTCCACGGCATCGTGCGACGGGTAGTAATATCAAGGATAATAATAAAGTTGAACTCACAAAAAGGGTACCGAACGAGTTGGTCGTGTGGTTATTCTCGCGTAGCTATGAGCTTGCATTCGGGAGGTGGTGGGTTTTAATCCCAACGTTGGTAGTTCTGAAGGTGGTTTTCCGCCATTTCTCATTTTCATATCAGGAAAATATCTACTGTATGTACCTTAGTTAAGGCCATACCTTCCTAATCCCAGCCCTTTCCCATCGTTGTGTTGCCGAAAACCTTCGATGTGTTAGTGAGACGTTAAATCACTAGCAAAATAAGTAGAGATCTAGATTCGAACGTCAACTTACAACTACAGTATCTGACACTACCCATCCGTTTATCAGGCTCAGCTTTTATACCTCTAGTCAGCCCATAGATAAATCGACGTATTTCTATTAAAATGCAGCAATCCTCATTATTTTTTGATTGCCATCAATTTAAAAGAATCAAAGACGAGGCCATTTATGTTATGTTCAATATAACAAGGATCTAACAAGTGTTGTGAGTTAAACCATAAAATATTGCGTCTAAGAACAAGTAAGTAATAATGAATAATGTGCCTTCTGTTTATGCTTACCTTCTTACTTATGATGTTAATGGACCAAATATCACTGTATGTAATGCTATACAGAGGAAACGTTCTCTATTAATATTGATAGCGTATTCCAAAACGTTACTGCGCTTATAAGTTGCTCTAGTTAGCGATAAAAACGGGGTAGTGAGCACTGGGTGCGTTCTATTCACTGCACTTTGTACCATACGGTCATATACAGCGCCTATACCAACTAAACTACGACATCCTACTCTCGCAACCTCCACTTAGTGATGAGATATCTTATTATCAGGTTTTTGGGAAATACGGCTGTTCCTTTACCTTCTAGAAGCAATTTTCTGCACTATTTGTTGTTTATGTGTTACGTGCCCATCTACAAATTGGATCTCACTGCTATCTACTAGCCAGCAGCTATGTATGCTTCCGTTTCATGACCAGTACTGTACAATTTACCCTGATCGGTGGGTCTCTAATGTGACGGATTCTTCGCTTTTAGCATTGGCCAATATCTCTGCGGTGGAGTGTGCATCGTATTTATCACAACCATGAACCCATCATTTCACTTCCAGTGTCGAGAGAGGAACATGTAACGCCTAAATCCAGGCTACACACAACACACAGCTCGTAAACGGGACGCTTTCTGAGCAGGCGTATTCGTAGTACAGTATTTTCCTGGATTAGAAGATGGGTTTCCGAGGGAATCGTCATGACTATTACAGGACTCTGAGGGTCAACAGTTACCTGGACTTATCACGAGATCCACTTTTATGTATATTATTTGGGGCTATTATTAGGAAAATTGTCCCTAATTGTTAAATGCAGCACTAGACCGTGCGCCCCTTAAGTATGTCTGGGGAAATCATTAATTATGTTAATAACGTCAACTGCGCCGGTGAATTAAATGAACTTCTGTTCTATATTTTATTGTCGGTGGAGGTACTCTTTGACAAGTACCATACACAGATGGCTTGATGATGCCCGTCAAAGCTGTCGTAAATATCTATCTTCATCATAACTGACCAGGACGTAAACAAATGTCCTCTCTTGAGTTTTTAATACTGTTTCAAACGATATTACTTTCCGGCTGTTCAATAGGAGAGGGATTACGGAACGATCCTTCCATTAAGATGGCATTACCCGTCTCTACCATTACACTTCCTTATGCAAGGACTGAGAGGACTTCTGTATGAGGGAATAACAGTCAAATTTTGTACATTCATTTTTATATCCCACGCTATAATCTTTCGTAATAACATATTCCCTGTTTTACTCTTTAATATACATTTACATAATATGCACACTTTGACTTGCGTGGATATGTTATGTTAGGAAAGGACGTTTTCCCTTTTTCGTTTGGCTGTTGCTAGCCTGATGCAGTCCTTGTGATGCAGTCTTTCCGACCAGGGTGGGCGACATCTGCCGTGTATGGGAAACTGCATGTTAGGCTGTGGTGATGGTGGTGGTGGTGGTGGTGGTGGTGGTGGTAGTGGTGGTGGGGGTTATTATTTTAAGAGGAAGTACAACGAGGCAACCACTTTCCATAAACACTAAAAAAGAGGAAAATTAAAGATATCAGACACTTCGGAAAATGAAGGTATCGGCCTAATATCGTCGGAGTCGAAAATAAAGAATTGACCAAAGAAGTTCGGATAGGAAAGATGAAAGCGGGAAGCCTAACACAAGTACATGGAGGCAAGGGGAATCGTGATTGTACCGGGCGGTACACCTCCACGCCGCTTATTTAAACTTTGCGCCAGTTGAAACTCCCCTACTGGGAGAAGTCTGAACTTTGTCTTATGTATTAATTTTCAAGTTACCCTGAAGATACCACTACTTGGAAATTTTGAAGTTTCTGAACTGTGTTGTTTTCGATGTATTTTTGTTTTGCTTGTAGTAAGAAGTGTGAACATTCTCTTCTAGAGGACACTACTGAAGAACTACAACGGTGCACCCTAGTGCGAAGTGAAAGAACTGTTTTTGTTGAGAAAATTTAATTTCAAAAGTTTGTTCTTTGCTAAATTTCTTTCAGTCATTGTTTAAGTTGGCAATATTAACCCTTTCTTTCCCCTTGTTTTGAATTTAGCCAATCCCGAATTTCTCGAATTAATTTTCAACCAATAATATGTTTCTTCTTCATATTGTGTAGGGGGTTTCATGATGAACCAATAAAATCCTTGTGGGAGGGTGTTCTCATTCCAAAAACGCCTCGAACTTTCCGCGAGAGCATATAAACTGCTGATTTTCGGGTCTCGGTGCCACTTCAGTACCATCTTTCAGTGTGTAAAGTACATAGCAGGGGGCGGGAAGCGCCTCTTTCTTCGGGGAGCAGTTCAACACCAAGGTAATGGCCTTTTAATAACTTATTTTCTTGCTAGCTCAGCAGTTTAACTCTCGGGGAGGGTCCGAAGCGTTTCTACCATGTAACATTCCCTAAAATGTAAAGACTCTTAGCCTCTATTCTCTTTCAAAACTACATATTGGGATAGAGAGTGCTTAACCCTCTCGATCTCCCACTCATATTGCATTGAGGTGAACTTATTTTCACAACCGTTTCTTCCCTTCTAATGTAACGTAAATTGTTTCCTTCTAAAAGTCACCTCTTTAGAATGGGGTTAGCCCTTGCATTAACGCCCTAGTGCCAAGTAGGTTTTAAACAGTGTATTAGGAGTGCAGATCGCCTCCTCTCAATTGTTATTTTAGAGGTCAAGTAATTAACCTTTTTCTCACTTAATAGACCTCAGTAGGTTGGGTATGTTACCCCTGTGTATATGTCCTTAGAGGACAACTTGAAGGTGGAGTTGGGTGTGGCCTTTGATAGGCTTAAGGTTGAGAGCGAGTGGCTCTTTTTTGAAAATTGAGTGTTGTATGCCTCGAGGAGGCTTTTCTGGGTAATTTGGAGCAAGTGCTCCTGAGCATGAATGGGGTTTTCTGCCCCTCTGTTAAAACTTATTTTGGAGTAAGGTTGGGCTGATTGCCCAAGAATTGTGAGTTAGGGGCTCGAAGCCCAAATCTTGTGAATACTGTATTTGTAATTTGTTACCTTGCTACTCTGTACCTGCCATTCGTGTTATTTCTTAATTTTGAAAAAAATATATATAACCTTGTTAAATTTTAAATTCACTTTAATTTCGTAGCCTGAGACCTGTTCACCCCCCGCACCTTCTTTCACCTCTACCTACCACAAAAACACGGTAACAGTGATCATCATCCCAAGTTGCGAACACCTGGTCCCCCTTTTAGCCACCTCCTACGACAGGCAGGGGATATCGTGGATATTATTCTACCGCCCCTTGTGAGAGTAGTGTAACATAGTGTTGTGCGTGTTGCATGAGTTGCAGGGATACTGGAGCTATCAAGAACAAGGAACGAAATCTCAGACGCTGATCACTCAGCCATTAAGCCGGACATTAGGAAATTAAGTGTCATTTATAGCGAATGTTATCATTCATACTCGTTCAAATATCATATTCTAGAAATGGCGCCTTTTACTTGCAAAGTGTGGATAAAACTGCGTGTAATATCTAGCCAAGAAATATTTATGGCTTCACTGACCAATCTGGTGAATATCAGGAATTTCAACCAATCATCAGCTCCATGATGTACATACATCAAGAAGACGAAATTACGTAACATCTCTAAACTAGCGAGTAAAAGTGATCCACCAGTAAAACGCTTAAAAACTGATTCTAGACTCACTGGCTTACGCCTGGAAGTATCCTCAGCTGCTCCACGCGGCCCTGCTGTTGACACCCGGCTTGCCTCATCGTTCCTCACCGTGTTATTTGACTCCACTGGAAGATCTAACGTAGACCGCTGAATCACCTGTCCAGGGTTATCGACACCACTGCACGTAGACTCTGAAATCCCTTGTGTCATCACTCCTACACCATGCACTTCCGCTGATGACCCAAACTGCTTACTTCGTTCTTTGAACATATCGTCCACGTTCTCGCTCAGGTATCTCCTATCACATGCAAGCGGTTTTTTCTTATAAATGCCCGTAGATTCGACTTTCTTGCTTGTCGTAAATGGAATTGTAGAACTCCTTTCTCATAAGGCTTTTCCTGTCCATTTCCCTTTTTATCCAAACCTTACTGCCCTTCGAAGTTTCTCGCACTATTTAAAATTCGTCTTGCATTAGCAAAGAACCAAACTTAATTGTAACAGGCCTTCGTCCCCTATTCTTTTCCATTCTATACAAATCATGTATATCCCTTTCAGTATAGTCAATGCCTAAATTCTCTTTCATTAGCTTTAAGACTGAGTTCATCAATTCCATCGTGGACACTCCTTCCGTTTCCTCCAGGCCGTAAATAATAATATTTCTTCTCTTCTCCTCCTCCGTTCTTCTGCTATCCCTCAATTGAAGTACCTGAACGTGTTCTTCTAGCGCCTTTATCCTCTGATTTAGTATCGCCATTTTTTCTTTGTCTTCTCTTATCTCCTTTATTTCTTTGGTTCTTTGGTTATGCTGTCCTTCACATCGCCAATTTGTTGGTACTGCATCTCGAACATTTATTTGGTCTGGTAGACCTGAGAAGCATCGCGCACAATTTCCCTGATTTCTTCTATGTCCTCCCATGTCAATAGGCCTGGGTTCGTCTTAACACCTCCGATGACTAACAGAATAGCCACTGTACCTGCCACCATCAACAGTTCTGCCAGTTCTATTCTTTTATTAACTCCTAATTTGCACTCCGTCTTGATCAACTTGACCCGGCTGTGCCATCGCCCAATCGCACTCCTATACTGCTGCACTGTTACGCCCATACCGCTTTCTCTGCACTTCCGGATCGTTACCACGCACGTCTACTCACTAGGGTGGGCTGAAAATTTTCGAATTCATTTTTTAAGTCGTAATACCGCGGAAAAGTTGCGAATTGGGGAGAACAAAACGGGGTAAAAAAAGAAACAAAATCGGTTCATTTCTTTCGGTCGCGCACGGACTCTAAATTCGGAAAAATGTATATTTTTACGATAATTTTCTATCTTACTTGTCAATATTTAAATGTAATAGCTCTAGTCGACTCTTGCTCGAACCGATAATGATTTAGAAAAAAGAATGGTTCAAATCGGTTAAGGTCTTTCGCTCGCGCAACAGCCGTCAAATCTTAAAAAATTTCCGCGCGCGTCGTAACTCGCTCGGGTCAAAGACCCTGACGCTCCGCCCACCTACCACTCTCGCCACCACAACGCTCCATTGTTGTGTCAGCCCGCACTTATTCCTCGTGTGTGATGTGTGTTGCATTCGCTCTTCCAGTTAATATTGTGGCATTTGCATTTACTGTATTTCAATGTTAGTTTTTTGCTATGACATTTTTGTGTAACTTAACGGTGATATACTATGGCTGTACCTAAGAAAATCATCATAAGAATTGATTGTCCTTTACTTGGTGTACCATTAAACAAGCTTCCTACTGGGCGTGATTCGGTGTTGTTCACAGGAGAGACACCACTTGGCGCTTAAAGTTAATAATAAAAGAGTCAGTTTTTCACACGTTGCCAGTACAGTGGCTAACAAAATGATTGGTTTGTATCAGGAAGCATCCATCCCAACGGTTACAGATAAGAGAATTGTGCTACTTATAAATACGTTGCATGATAAATATTACAGCATTCGAAAATCATATACTTTCTTTCTTAATCTGTTTACCCTCCAAGGTTGGTTTATCCCTAGGAATCAGCGACGGATCCCACCGCCTTAAGGGCAGTGTCCTGGAAAACGGGACTCTGGGGATACAACTGGGGAGGATGACTAGTACCTCGCCCAGGTGGCCTCACCTGCTATGCTGAACAGGGGCCTTGGTGGGGGATGGGAAGATTGGAAGGGATAGACAAGGAAGAAGGAAGGAATCAGCCGTGGCCTTAAGTTAGGTACCATCCCTGCATTTGCCTGGAGGAGAAGTGCGAAACCATGGAAAACGACTTCCAGGATGGCTCAGGTGAGAATCGAACCCACCTCTACTCAGTTGACCTCCCGAGGCTGAGTGGACCCCGTTCCAGTCCTCGTACCACTTTTCAAATTTCGTGCCAGAGTCGGGAATCGAACTAGGGCCTCTGGGGGTGGCATCTAATCACACTAACCACTACACCACAGAGGCGGACGAAAATCATATACACAGGATAAAAATTAAGATTCGTTTAAGGAGAAAATTGACGAGTTTAAGCAAAAAAAAGAAGTGTTCGTTGCTTTCTGACGTAGCGGCTTGCAAATGCCCCATTGTTGTTAATTGCATTTGTAACAGAACCCCTGATTTATGTAAATGCGGTATAACTGTCAATTGTGTCTGTGCAAAATAAAATAAAATACTTGCTATTGAGCTAAGATTTGTTATTACGAGCAGATGGATTAGGAAAAATTGGAAGGTTGGACGTGCCTGAAAAAAAAAGAAACGTATTAAATCATTAGAAAGGAGATCGCGTGACAGCCATTTAATTTTGGATGATGAATCTGAATCTCATCTGAAACCGTCGTGCTCGCATTAAAATGTAAATATTGTTGAAACTGATTATGAAGACCAATATCCTTCGAGTAAAGGTAGCGATAGCGACCAAGATTTTAAATTTCCAAGAAATGTTTCCGCTGAAAATTGGCAGATGAGAATTCAGCTAAAATCTACTGCATACAGAGCAATCGTTATGGAATTCCTGATCGTGCTACCGCTGCAATCTCATCAAGTGTTTTGCATGACGTTGGATTAATTACCGATTCTGACGTCTCCCATGTTATAGACAAAATCAAAATAAGAAGAGGAAAAGGAAATGTTAGAGCTGAACTTTACAGTAAATCCGAAGAATTTCCACTACAATGTCTCTCTTTCGATGGGAGGAAGGACAACACGTTAGGGGTAGATCCAACTCATTCGAAAAGGTTCCGTAGAGTAGAAGTGGAAGAGCATTACTCGCTAATTCAAGAACCTGGTTCACTCTACATCGGCCATGTTCCTCCAACTTCTGGGAGTTCTGAAGATATTCTCACTTCTGTTATTTCTTATCTGTCTGGTCGTGGTATTTCTCTTGAAAAGTTAGTTGTCGTAGGATGTGATGGCACTGCTGTTAGTCACAATATGGAGATAAAGTTGGAATTCAAGAGGACAAATTGGGGCAAATATTCATTTATAGGAAGGGGAGTTAGGGATTGGAATAACTTACCAAGGGAGATGTTCAATAAATTTCCAATTTATTTAAAATTATTTAAAGAAAGCTAGGAAAACAGCAGATAGGGAATCTGCCACTTGGGCAGCTCTCCTAAATGCCGATCAGTATTGATTGATATTGATTGAATCGAAATTGAATTGAATACAGGTTGGAAAACGGCCTGATTCGCCGAATCGAAATACATTTGGGGAAGCCGTTACAATGGGCAGTTTGCCTTCTCCATTTCAATGAGCTGCCATTCCGGCATCTGTTTCATTATCTATACGGTAAATCAACGGGTCAGAAATCGTTGAGAGGACCAGTCGGTGAAGAGCTGCGAAAAACGTCCAGTGATTGGCTTCAAAAGTATTGACTGTCAGATGCCCACAATAAACAGAAGTATACTAAGTAAGGATCAGCAATATCTACTCGATATTTCCATGGCAATAAAGTCGGGAAACTGTAAAGAGAATTTGGCTGTACGAGATCCTGGTCCCTTGTCACACTCGAGGTGGTTGACAACAGCAAATCGAACTCTCAGAATGTACTTAAATGAAGAAAGTCGAGCACCTGAACTTCAAGAAATAGTTGTGTTTATTTTGAAGTCATACATGCCAATGTGGTTTAGTATCAAAACAAGCAAACACAGAGGCACCAAAACTTGTGTACCAATCAATACAATCATCAAGGTACCTCCCTGAAAATGTACGTAATATTGTCAACCCTGTGATAGAATGAAATGGCTTTTTCGCTCATCCAGAACATTTAATGTTAGCCATGACACAAGATAATACAAAACACGCAAGAGTGCTCAGACTTCGAGGAATTCAAAAGGCGAGACAATTAGATCGCAAGAGAACAACTATCAGAACAGTCTAGCTGCCAAAACTCAATTTCAAGGCCCGAGGCTACTCGGAAATAATTAACTGGATGGACCAGTATTAAAAAATATCAGTGACGATGGGATTAAATCATATATTAAAAATGACTCAGTTCCTAATTGGGATATAACATTCAAGATATTCCCAGTTCACATACAGGCAGTTGAACGATGTGTAAAACTCGTGACAGAAGCCTCAAGAAAAGTTTGCGGAGCTGAGTCTAGGGATGGTTTTATCAAAACGACTCTTCTGTCAAAGTCAACCGTGCCTAACTTCGCCCATAAATCGGATTTTAAATTACCTTCAGGTAAGAATAAATGAAAACAGTGGTGTTCAATAAATTCTTCTACATGAGTTTCTTGGACTTACAACTCTTCGCACAAAAACTTTTTAATTAAAAAATTATTTATAAATATTACTGATGGTCTAAAATAATATTTTTTGGAACATTTAAGCTTGTATTCGATAAAGAAAACAAAAATAAAAGGGGAAGTTATTATTATTTCTTTCTCCTTGAACTGTGATCTACTTTATTTGTATACAGCTTTTTATTCAAATTTTCATTAACTTTGAAGAAAATTTCATTTATTTATTTATTTATTTATTTATTTATTTATTTATTTATTTATTTATTTAATTGCCGGTTTACAACAGGGTGGTAAACCCCAATTACAGTAAACTTAAAATTATTTAAAGAACTTATTAAATTACATTGGCACAAATCTTAGATCTTAATAATTAAAAATACAATTCTTAATAACTAAATTATGAATTCAATTGTCCGCCTCTGTGGTGTAGTGGTTAGCGTGATTAGCTGCCACCCCCGGAGGTCCGGGTTCGATTCCCGGCTCTGCCACGAAATTTGAAAAGTGGTACGAGGGCTGGAACGGGGTCCACTCAGCCTCGGGAGGTCAACTGAGTAGAGGTGGGTTCGATTCCCACCTCAGCCATCCTGGAAGTGGTTTTCCGTGGTTTCCCACTTCTCCTCCAGGCGAATGCCGGGATGGTACCTAACTTAAGGCCACGGCCGCTTCCTTCCCTCTTCCTTGTCTATCCCTTCCAATCTTCCCATCCCTCCACAAGGCCCCTGTTCAGCATAGCAGGTGAGGCTGCCTGGGCGAGGTACTGGTCATACTCCCCAGTTGTATCCCCCGACCAAGAGTCTGAAGCTCCAGGACACTGCCCTTGAGGCGGTAGAGGTGGGATCCCTCGCTAAGTCCGAGGGAAAAACCGAACCTGGAGGATAAACAGATGATGATGATGATGATGATGAATTCAATTACATTGATACAAGTCTTAGATCTTAATAAATAAAAATAAACCCCTTAATAACTAAATTATTCAGTACCTATAACTTGTTGACAGCTTTCAACGTGATTTTAATGCTTAGTGTCGTAGCAGTGTAGCTGAAAAACGTTTTACTAATTTGGATATTGACATGTCGAAGTCCAAGTTATTGTCTATGCGCGACCGGAAGATGTTGATGGATTTAAATAATATTAAAACATTATTTTCTGTGATTCTAACAAATAATAATTTGAGCTATTACATTCGGGAAAAGGCTAATTTAAAAATGTTAACAATTACCATTAAAAAATGACTTTTTTCCCAAATTTATGCAAAATTTAGAGCACGTGCCCGACGGGAAAATATAAACCGGCTTTATTAAATATTTACCCATTTGTATTCTACCCAATTCGCAACTTTTTCGCGGTATTATGACTTGAAAAAGAATTCGATCTTTTTGTGCTATGGGCTTTACGTCGCACCGACACAGATGGGTCTTATGGCAACGATGGGATAGGAAAGGCCTAGAAGTTGGAAGGAAGCGACCGTGGCCTTAATTAAGGTACAGCGCCCGCATTTGCCTGGTGTGAAAATGGGAAACCACGGAAAACCTTCTTCAGGGCTGCCGACAGTAGGATTCGAACCCACTATCTCCCGGATGCAAGCTCACAGCCGCGCACCCTTAACCGCACGGCCAACTCGCCCGGTCGATTTTTTTCGGCCCACCCTACTGCTCACTAGCTCAGATCAGCAAAGACTGAAGTACAACTGAGCAACCATCCTCTATTAACACTAATAAGATAGAAAAATGGAAGAGGACGGATACTTCGAAAAATGAAGGTATCTGCCAAAGAAATGGAAGGGCCATGAAGGGCGTGGAATTTAAAGACTCCCTGGGTCTCAGAAATCTAATACCGATGGGGTAGGAAAAGAACAAGAATTGACCTAGGGAGGTCGGATAGGATAGGTAAAAGTGAGGAGCTTGGCACAAGTAAATGGAAGCAATGAAAGGACTCCGCTAAATGCCCCGTGATCTTTAACCAACGCTCCCAAGTTAAGAGCAACTGAGGCTCCTTTTAAACGCCCCCACCCACATGTAGTAAAACCGTCAAAGTAACTAGAGGAACGTACCACTAATAGCGTGGTAGAGTGTCGGCCTCCGGATCCCAAGATAGCGGGTTCAAACCCGGCAGAGGTAGTCGGATTTTTGATGGGCGGAAAAAAGTCCATTCGACACTCCATGTCGTACGATGTCGGCATGTAAAAGAACTCTGGTGATACATTTGGTATTTACCCGACAAAATTAATTAAAATCTCAGCCATAGACGCCCAAGAGAGATCCGGTTTACTCTAGGTCCGCTAGATGGCAGACAGAGTATACCGGAACGTCGAAATTGACGAGCAGACGGCCAGATGGCGTCAAATCGAAATGTCTGCAAACGGTAGCTGAGGCCATACGATTATTATTATTATTATTATTTATTATTATGGCTAAGATTAAACCTCGCGAAATCGAGGAATTCTCACTAGCGCAGAGATTAGCTGGAGTACCGTGTGAGAAATAAAATGATTTATCAAACACAATTAACATTCTGAGAAAGGCTACAGACCTACAGACTGCCTTATTCCAGATTCATGAATATGCGTTGGCTTGTATTGCAGTTGTCATATTAGGATGTGAGAAATATGGGAATTCGACAATGCAAATTTTACAGGCGACTAAGTAGACTAAATGCTTATCGGGAGGAGAAGTTTTGTTACTCAGTTTTATGGATCCATGGCTAAATGGTTAGCGTGCTTGGCTTTGGTCACAGGGATCCCGGGTTCGATTCTCGGCAGGGTCGGGAATTTTAACCATCATTGGTTAATTTCCCTGGCACGGGAGCTGGGTGTACGTGTTGTCTTCATCATTTCATCCTCATCACGACGCGCAGGTCGCCTACGAGCGTCAAATCAGAAGACCTGCGTCTGGCGAGTCGAACCCGTCCTGGGATCTCCCGGCACTGAAAGCCATACGCCATTTCATTTTCATGGCTAAGGATGAAAATGTCTTGGAATCACGCGGCATTTTCTTCCTGGAAGATCTTTCCTGTTTTATATACATAATAATGGTCTTTGATTTCGTTACACAGCCGTGAACAGCTTTATTGTGATGAGATCACGTTTATAAAATATTTAGAAAGAAAGCTGTGTGGGAATCAGTAGTTTGGTTGATTAATTGCCTTCACAAGGAACGTTTAGTCATGTAAGACTGAAATACCCTGGTTGCTTCTCTACCTAATTACTGCTGTACCGGTATCAGGCAAAACGGCTTCTTAGCATGCTTCAAGATGCTGCTGTAATTTACTGGAAAATATGTAACGAATCTCAAAACCTTCCTCCGTAGCACGACTACACCAAGAACGGAAATTAGAAATTTTAAGAAAGATTAAGCTTAATACATGCCATTTACTTCAAAATTACACAGCTAGAGTAATATTGTAATAGCTGGTGTATTATATCTCCTTACTTACGCTTAAAGTAGACCAATTTTTAAATTAAAACTCATTAAAATGAAGACGTTGAACCTCTCAGTAAACTACGAGGTACGAAGGAATGTGAGCAGTTTATAATAACAGAGAATGAAGTCGACATCTCTGATCCGGCATCTGAACTGAACATGATACAATAAATAAATTAAATGGTCACGGTGGAGTACTGCTTTTGATCACCTGACGAGGAAAGCTCCAACAATTCCTGTAATCCACTCTCAAAAGCAAGGAAGAGAAATTTTAACAAGATTAGTTTATTTATATTTTGGGAGGAGTAAGTCTCAGTCAAAAAATGAAGTGACATTTAATCGGGACAAAATTTGTACAAGTTGAGCGATGTAGTCATCCCAGAAATTGATCTCGAAGTGGATAATTTGACAATTAAGTTACAGTGTATATAATATACAAATCACAATACATAATACTAATTGACAAGTTGCATCTTTCTTAGTACTCATTTATTTACCTATTTGAATTTCTCAACTGATGCTGCAGAACTAAGCATTATTCATCTTCTTGTGCAATTTTCAAAAAAATTACAATCTTAATTAATTGCTACCGTTAAATCCGACTGTGGTTAGTTCTAAGCTGCATTGATTTTTTATCAGTACATTCGGAGCTCACCAGTGAGAATCCCCTTTCATTATGGGGATCTGAGTCTGGGATGGTAGTATAGTATTGTGCTTTCGTATAAAAATTCATTTCGTTGCTGATCTGTTTCATGCTTTCTGTTTATACCACTTTTGGCAACAGTTTTTGCACTGGAAAACTCTTCATACAAGCTGTGTTTACTTACAAAATGAAGGTAAACTGACTTGCTACTTTGTGGTTTGTTAATATCACCGGACTCGGACCGGCCAACGTAGGCTCAGAAAGCCAGCTTTTCTTTTCCAACCTGAGCCACGAAGCCCAGTTCTCACAAACGGAATGGTGTTACGTTCTTTCTTGGCGTGATATGACTGTTATCTTCTAACGATGTAACCTCGGTTCTAATCCCAGCCGATGCATATGGAATTACCAAAAAATATCACCACCCTATAATTTTAACATTACATGTGAAATAATCATCATCACATAATGTTCATGCTGTTTGCTTGCTTTCTTGTCTACTTTGCCACTTGTTCAAGTTTTACGGATCATTTCTAGACAGATGATCGTTTCCTCTTCTAAAAGTGTCGTATACCGTACTTGTTCTGGCTTCGGTTAAAAATTACCATGTTCTGGGGTTTGTGGCTGTTCCATGATATGAGTTACGGTCTGTCACTGATCTCTTCAGCTGGATAATAGACATCCAACATATTCTTTATATTATGTAGTTTCTTGGCCATCAATCCTGAATACTTGAGTGTGGCTAGAAGCTGTCCGATAATTGTGCTATTATACTGTTTATAGCAGAGCCTCCGTGGCTCAGACGGCAGCGCGTCGGCCTCTCACCGCTGGATACCGTGGTTCAAATCCCGGTCACTCCATGTGAGATTTGTGCTGGACAAAGCGGAGGCGGGGCAGGTTTTTCTCCGGGTACTCCGGTTTTCCCTGTCATCTTTCATTCCAGCAAAACTCTCCATTCTCATTTCATAGCATCCATCATTCATTAATAAATCACTTTGGGAGTGGCGACCCCATCGTACTAACAGCCTATATCTGCTTCATTCATTACATCCCTGACCCGGTCATTGACTGGAAAACAGGCTGTAGGTTTTCATTTTCACTGTTTATAGTGGTCCGTACGACTGCAGTTATCCGGTGGTAGAGGTGATTATTGTTTTAAGAGGAAGTGCGATTGGGCAACCATCCTCTCTTAACACTAATCAAAAGTACACACGGAAGAGGACCGATCCTTCGAAAAATGAAAGTATCGGCAAACGAAGGGGAACGAACACAAAGAGCGTGACGACGGAAGGTACCGCAGGTCTCACAAACATAATACCGTCGGTGTCGGAACCTTAAAGAATCACATATACCGGGCGAGTTGGCCGTTCAGTTAGAGGCGCGCATCTGTGAGCTTGTATCCGGGAGATAGTGGGTTCTAACCCCACTGTCGACAGCCCTGAAAATGGATTTCCGTGGTTTCGCATTTTCACACCAAGCAAATGCTGAGGCGGTACCTTAATTAAGACCACAGCCGCTTCCTTCCCACTCCTAGACCTTCCCTATCCCACCGTCGCCATAAGAACTATCTGAGTCGTTGCGACGCAAAGCACATTGTGAAAAAGAATGACATAAACCCTGTAGAAAAAAGTACAAAATCAAGAAACGTCGCAGAGGAAAGATAAGAGTTTAGATCCTGGCACAATGAAGTGTAAGCAACACCAGACTAAGCTAGAGGCCCCGAAGTTGCCAATCCATTTACTCAAAATGAGAGTCCTGGGATCACCTTTTAGTTGCCTCTTACGACAGGTAGGAGATACTGTGGATGTATTCTACCAACCCCACCCACAAGCAAAGTATAAGTATTCACCGTTTTCAGCCGTTTCTGAGAAGGATAGGTTTTACAGGGAAGTTGACTTCCTAACGAGAACATTCCTAAGCAGTGGGTGTTCGATGAAACAGATTAACGATGTGCTCCATCCTAAGTTGAAAGACAAGATGCTCACATTCTCCTCCTGCGAGATTAGTCTTCTTGTCATGCGTGCAGTCTGTCCCAGATAGGATAAGCAATATTCTCAAAAGGTACAATACCCTTCGTTCCTCTTTCCTTTCTTTCCTTCTTTCTTTCTTTCTTTCTTCATCCGTTTACCCTCCAGGGTTGTTTTTCCCTCGGACTCAGCGAGGGATCCCACCTCCACCGCCTCAAGGGCAGTGTCCTGGAGCGCGAGACCTTGGGTCGGGGGATAGAACTGGGGAGAAGGACCAGTACCTCGTCCATGCTGCCTCACCTGCTGTGCTGAACAGAGGAATTGTGGCGGTATGGGAAGATTGGAAGGGATAGACAAGGAAAAGGGGGAGAAGCGGCCGTGGCTTTAAGTTAGGTAACATCCCGGCATTTGCCTTGAAGTGGGAAATCACGGAAACCACTTCGAGTATGACAGACATGGGAATCGAACGCTCCTCTACTCAGATGACCTCCTGAGACTGAGTGGACCCCGTTCCAGTCCTCGTACCACTTCAAATTTCTTGGCAGAGCCGGGAATTGAACCCGGCTCTCCGGGGTTGGCAGCTAATCACACTAATCACTAAACCACACAGGTGGACGATTTTCTAAGGGCAAGAATAGTAAAAGTGAACGTGCTCGTTTAGAAACGACGAAACAAGACACGAAACTTCAATCACTTTAATTCTGAATCAGAAATTTATGTTACTTCTTTCAGTGTACAGAAACATTTTGTGTGAAAGTATGACAAAGATAAAAATGATATGATGCAATAATACACACTAATAAGATATTGTTAGAATATAACGCTTGCACTGAAACTAGACAGAATAACACATTTTTCTATAAGCAAAATAACCAAGTTGGAAGAATAAACAAAATAATTGCTGCATCTGGGACATTTCAAAAATGAACCAAGATGATTGTAAAAATATCGTAATTTCGGGAAATCCGCCTCTGTGGTGTAGTGGATAGTGTGATTAGCTGCCACCACCGGAAGCCTGGGTTCGATTCCCGACTCTGC
The DNA here is from genome assembly GCF_040414725.1 of Anabrus simplex. NCBI lineage: Eukaryota > Metazoa > Arthropoda > Insecta > Orthoptera > Tettigoniidae > Anabrus > Anabrus simplex. The sequence goes on from NC_090265.1 coordinate 358,146,854, forward strand.
CACGAAATTTGAAAAGTGGTACGAGGTCTGGAACGAGGTCCACTCAGCCTAGGGAGGTCAACCGATTAGAGGGGGTTCGATTCCCATCTCAGCCATCTTCGAAGTGGTTTTCCGTGGTTACCCACTTCTCCTCCAGACAAATGCCGGAATGTTACCTAATTTAAGGCCACGGTCGCTTCCTTCCCTCTTCCTTGTCTATGCCTTTCTATCTTCCCATCGCCCACCAAGGAGCCTGTTCAGCATAGCATGTGAGGCCGCCTGGGACAGGTACTGGTCATCTACACCAGTTGTATCCCACCGACCTAAATCCCACGCTTCAGGACACTGCCCTTGAGGCGGTAGAGGTGGGATCCCTCGCTGAGTCCGAGGGAAAAACCAGCCCTGGAGCGTAAACGGATTAAGAAAGGAAAAGAATGTCGGTAATATTTTCTCCATTTAGGTAAACTGTTCATCTTATTTTAATCAAACCCAAATCCTAAAGTATTTGTAAAATGGACTAAAATTATAGAAAATATTTTATAACTGTTAGGTTCTTCAGTCGCCGAAACACCTAACAGTTATATATTAACTGAGTCGAGATTGAAAAGAGACGGCTTCAAATACCAAGAACTTCAGAGCTCTGATAAGCATCATGAAGTCTTACAGAATTCTAAGCGATACTTTTCAGACGACTCCAACTTCTGAGGTTCTAAAATTCCGAACCGTTCTGATTGCTATAAGTTGTGTTAAAGAGTACAGAGCTTTAAGCTAATATAACCTGAAATCTCGTGATCACCTTAGGCCTAAGCACTACTCACAATCACACAATGTCTCTATAACCACATGTACAAAATTGAGCTTTCATAACAATTAGAACCCCTTTCAGAGTGCTGTCAGAGGTCAAACAGTACCTCACCGGAGAGAGGGACTAGAACGTCGCTTTGAAAACAGACTAGCATTCCGTTTGTGACTGAGTATTTTACAGACCCTACAACATTCGCATACCCAGCGGGAGTTCTATCATGCGCACTACTTTCATGTGAAATTGTGTTTTTAGAGAAAAATTTTGCTATTTAGTTCATATATTATAACAGAATTTATGAAATAGGTTCTATATAAAGAACAGTCAATAGAAAGACGGTAAAATTGTTTTTTTGAAAAGACACGGTTTCAGCTTCTCATTAGTGGTTTATAAATATAACTTCCTCCCTTGAGGAAACTTATAAAACTGGGGTTTACTCACCGATTGTATATTTGATCCTTCCTAGATTAGCGGCATTTAATTGTGTTTCCTCGCTACAACTGTGTATTCTTGCCTTCTAGTGCTTATTTATTTATTTGTTTATTTATTTATTTATTTATTTATTTATTTATTTATTTATTTATTTATTTATTTATTTATTTATTTATTTATTTATTTATTTTTGCGTATTTTCGAACTGACACTTTATAGGCGATCTGCGCGTCCGTGGGGAAGGAGCCCTACCTATGATGAATTCTCATGCTGAAGACGGCACAAACACCCAGTTCCTGAGCTTTCGGACTTCTCCAATTTGCTTTACGTCGCACCGACACAGATAGGTTTTATGGCGACGATGGGATAAGAAAGGGCTAGGAGTGGGAAGGAAGCGGCCGTGTCCTTTAATTAGGGTAACCACGAAAAACACGGAAAACCATTTTCAGGGCTGCCGACAGTGCGTTTCAAACCCACTATCTCCCGATGCAAGCTCACAGCTGCGCGACCCTAACCGCACGGTCTATCTGAATTAACCAATGAAGGTGAAAATCCCTGTTCTGGCCTGGAATCGAACCGGGGATCCCTTGATCGTTCCGACGACTAGCACGCTAACTATTTAGTCATGGAGCAGGCCAAATAGAAACCCACAATGAGGCCCCTTTCAAACTCTGACAGCTACTTATAACACTGTCTCACACAAGGACGTGGCATCTCCGGGTCCTTCACAGTGATCACTCAACGTCTGATACTGTACACGCCCCTTATATACCCTACCAGGCCAGCATTAAACACGAACAACACTAATGCACTCTGGTGGCCGTTCTACCTGTCACAGGAAATTGCAACTCTAATCATTTACACGGCTACGGTTGTAGTGGTGCCGTGACCGGGAAGCAAGGACTGCTGATGAATGACGTCGCATTGTGTTCAGCGATGAATCGCTGCTCTGCACTACCCCGGATGACCATCGTCTGCGAGTATGGTGGCGACCTCGGGAGAGGTCCCATTCTTCCAATGTTTTTGGAGAGACACAGCGGTGTTCTCCCGGAGTCATGGTGTGGGGAGCCATCGGATATCAAATCAAATCAAAATCTCTTTATTTGCAAATGAGGTGTCTACCTCGGTTCAAAAGGTACACTAAAATACATTATTGTCATGCACTAAATTTAAAATTAACAAGAGAAGAAGACATTTTCCTAGAATACAATATTATACAATTTATGCTAACAATTTTTATATTAAACACACAATCATCTTTAATAAATGTATATTGATTACAAAATTTTACGTATAATATCTCCTGTACTTACAAATATAGTCAACTCATATACAATATGTGGAATTACTTCAAATAATACTATACAACTGGTATAAGATTAAAATTTACATTGCATTTATTTACTTATTTATTTTTTACCCATTTTGGAACCTAAGTAGCATAACGACCTGCTACGTCTTAACCAGAGCCCCTTTTGCCACCGCTTTTCAGAGTTCCTGCAGGGCCTTCACAGCTACCGTAGCGGTCTCAGGGCCCTTCACTCCTACAGGCAGTCCCCTACTTCGGCTGTTCAGTCTCCATGGACCAGGGAATGGAATTAATTTATTCCCACACATTTACAGTATTTTCTCTGTTGTTGTGTATTCTCTTCTTGAATATCTGTACGGACTTGGGAAAAGGAGCAAAGATTATCCCTGGTAAACTGTTCCACTCCTTCACGCCCTTCCCGTCCGACTCGTTGGCTGAACGGTCAGCGTACTGGCCTTCAGTTCAGAGGGTCCCGGGTTCGATTCCCGGCCGGGTCGGGGATTTTAACCTTAATTGGTTAATTCCAATGGCACGGGGGCTGGGTGTATGTGTTGTCTTCATCATCATTTCATCCTCATCACGACGCGTAGGTCACCTACGGGTGTCAAATAGAAAGACCTGCACCTGGCGAGCCGAACCCGTCCTGGGATATCCCGGCACTAAAAGGCATACGACATTTCATTTCACGCCCTTCCCAGTGAATGAAAATTTACCCCAATTCCTTCTAATTTTATACTTGTCAGTCCTGTCGATATAATTATTTTCCAACTGAAGCCGCTCACGTATTTCTCCCCATGCTTATTCTCTTGTATAGGCTCTATATAATCCTATAAGTCTAGTTTTCTCCCTTCTCTTACTTGAAGTTTCCCACCCAAGTTCCTCTAACATTTCTGATACACTACTTTTTCTCCTGAAATCCCCTGTTACAATGACTTCAGGTCACGGCTGGTAGTGATTGAAAGGGCTCTGGCGGCACAACGGTACGTCTCTGACATCCTGAGTCATCATGTATTACCTCTCATGCGACAATATCGTGGTGCCATTTTTCAACAGGACAATGATCGTCCAAACACGGCACGTGTCTCTATGACCTGCCTGCGTGATGTTGAAGTACACTCGTGGCCGGCAAGATGCCCAGATCTGTCCCCGATAGAACATGCGTGGGACCAGCTCGAACGTCAACTCCGTCCCAGGATATGAAGGACCAGTTACAACGGTGGTGGGCCACCTCGCCTCAGGAGAGCATACAATGGATTTATGAGACCCTTCCCAACAGAATCCCTGCATGCATCCAGGCCAAAGGGTGTGGAACGTCATAAGTTCCTTGAAAATTTCAGTAGATTATGTAATCACTGAAATAACATCACATACTCTCTTAACACGTGAAGTTACTTTTCGTTTCCTCCTTCCCTTCTGGAGCTGGAATGACCAAGCCGCAGATAGCCGTGCTCCGTGAACACTATTCGTCTTTTTTTTTTGGCAGGGGTGGGGAGTCGAATAGTGAAGAGTCCCAGGGCAAAAACTATTCTCTTCTACTAATGTTGCCTAGGAGTACCCGATGAGTCGGAAGATCTCAATTCACTACACTGGCAGCGGATAAATCTATCTGACTTGGAGGCAAATTTTTCCTCCAAGCCAGAGGAGAAACCCCCTTTCACTGCTAAATTGGCTAATGCTAAGTGAGCCTCTGCCTTAAGTGTCCCCACTGCTCATTCAAAACAGTGCGCCAGAGTAGGGATCGGATAGCTGGAATACTATGATGAACCAGTGTGTTACGTACCAGCAGTATCAGAAAATGCATGAACCAGAGGAATGGCATGCTAAAGAAGAAAGTTTTATAACTCCCCAGCTATTTCCCGTCAATATTCAGTCGCCTGTTATACTCAGTACGCAGCAGTAATCCCATCTATCGGAGTTGAGTGGCAGCATAAGAGACAAAGAACATCACAACAAACAATGGTCAATGTAACGTTATTGCTGACCAATGTTATGCACTTTTATATTGTAGGCCTTCGCATTTAGTTTTCTTACGACTCTGAAATACCACTCTTATCATATTCGGTACGGTATGTACAGTAGTACTTTTCGATAGAACCAATAACATAGGTACATAATTTTTAGGTGCCTTCCCCTAAACTACAATTTACCCAGGGTGAATAAAATTGTTTATAGCTTAGACTGTAGTTTCTTATTCCCCGACTTTATATACCGATTTTCATTAAAATCTCTTTACCCATTTTCTCGTGGTCAGCGTTGATATGGACTCAGCAACAAAAATACAAATTCATTAATATCTTTGTTATCATAGCCGGTACGGTAAACATGTATAAGACATAAATGATCGGAAATGTAATTCTATATAACTTAGTTATGTAGTATTTATTGATAGGACCAATAATAATATAAATATTTGAGAATAAAATTTTAGGGCTTCCCCTAAATTACCATTTCACTCAGCGGTAATAAAATGATTTATAGCCTAGATTGTAGTGGCTTATCCCCCGACTTTACATACCAATTTTCATTCAATTCTCTTCAGCCGTTTTATCGTGATGCGTGTACATACATACATGCAGACAGACAGAAATTACGGAAAAGTAAAAATTGCATTTCCTTCTTACTGTGGACATGACCGATACAGAAATACCATTATTTTCAAATTCTGAGCAATGTACAGACAAAAATCTTATTTTATATATATACATAGTAAAATGCCGCTCACAAAGTTATAGAAGATTAGAATGCTTTAACAGGTTATGTTCTCAGAGGATTGGAACTTTCCAGAGAATCATTTACGTTTCCCCTTTTCAAAAGGATTAAACGGTCAGCCTTGATGCCCTCAGATACATGTTTAGCACCGTGTCAACACTCGTACATTTTTAATGAACCAAGTAAAGTAATAACCACTTAACTTTCAAGAGCGGGCAGGACCCCGAAGTAAACAGGAGCAAAGTTCATGCTACCATAGGCAGTGAAACACTGCATTCAAGAATGAAAGCACATTAAATTTAGGAAAAAACCATCAACAAAAAGAATAGGGACATCGAAAAAGCCATTCATGATCCCCAAGAAATAGCATAGCAACATCTAAAGCCCGAGGACACAGAGGTTAAGCCCATGCTATCCTATGACTAGGGAGAAGAGGAAAACTACAACCGAAAATATTAGGTTAAATTTTGAAAAATCCTAGGCACAGAAAAGGAAGTATGCTGGAGGGGAGAGAGGATTCACACTTGTGCTTTCTTTATAAGATAATAGCCATTGATTGGCACCTACATTATTTTGTAAACGGAGAACAGCCTACATGATTAAACGGAAGTAGTGATTTGGCAGCTTCCTACTCTAGACTTTACATGCTAATTCATTAATAAAGATTTCCGTCTGCCAGCATATATTAAAGTATTAAAAGCATATCAATCTACCTTGCAATTGCCCCCAAGCGGCTAGCCGCCTGGACCAACACGTTCTCACTCTAGTCGACGATGATGGATAGGATATTAGGAGTCAATCACAGCACCCTTATATTTACTACGGGCTGGCTGCTAATTGGACACTTCATATTAATAAAAGAAAGATGTGCCAACCCTTAAAATTTACCATTCTCACCAAAAGTTCAGGCACAACCTCCTAGGTGGCAACACTAATCAATAAAGCTAACTTAATGGACACGCTTAAGAAACTGAACCAGTAGCAATGGTAGGTCGGTAGATGCAGAGCGGGTTGTTGTCCCATAAGCTCTGTACTCTGACCGGCCAACCGAGCAGAGGAGAGGTGGTCACGGCTCTACCGTGGCTCTACGCCTCTGCATTCGGGAGACAGGCCTGGGGCACAGTGCTACATTTCTCGCCTGGCCTCGCCTGTTGGCTGTCCTGAGAATGGTTTTCCGTGGTTTTCCATTCTCCTGCACTAAGGCGAATGGCGGGACAGTTCGTAGTATAGGCCACGGCCGCCTACCCCCTCACCTTCTCCGCACATCTCCTTCACCGTAACAAATCTCCTGGCCTGAGAGATGGCGTAACCGTCTAAGAGGCCCGCCTCCCCCCTTCAGGGGAGGAACGAAAACGTTTCGTAGTAGTAGTAGTAGCAATGGTTCCAAGAGTTCCACGGTTCACCACTAGATGACACTAAGGTAGTGTTTAAAGAATTGCCTACCTCCAGGGGGTCTTCTTTACGTTACGATGTATTATCGTGAAATTAGGAAAGCTGAAAAAAAAAAAGAGAGAACATAGATCAGTGGAAGAGTCATGGATCTCTCCTGGCTGAATTTCGTTGCAGATTTCAGATCAATAGAGAGTTCTTTAGATCTGTGACACGCTCACCGGAAGGTGACAAAGAGATATTAAGATATCCGCCAATGAGTACAGTACAAGGTATGAAGAGCGCATGCACTGTGACGTCACGTACAGCAATAAGATGTACTGCGAGGATGCACGTGCATGCCATACATTTCCTGTGACTACGGGTAGAATTACCAACTGGACCGTAAATTACATCAAACTTCTGTCGGTAAATGTCATGGATCAGCCTAATGCACACAACTAACCTCTGGAGGAAAAGAAATACCGCGGCCTGTACATCTCAGGAGCGCGGAACATGCCTTAGCAGCGTGGTGATTGTCTACTCCTCGACAGAACTAGGAATCTACACTATTCGGAGATCATAAGTTTCAATTTCGATGGAAGCAGTGGCTGTCCTGAGCTTTATTGGGTTTATGTCGTAACGACTCAGAGAAGCTTTATGACCACAGTGAGATAGGGCAAGGTTAAGTTTGGGAATAAAGTGACCATGACCTTAATTAAGGTGAAGGCCCAGCATTTGAATGAAGAAAAAATTAGGAAACCACGGAAAACTATCTTTAGGGATACGGACAGTGCGGTTCGAACCTATCATTTCCCGAACACAAACTAACAGCTACACGTTCCGAACCTGAGTGTGGTCAAATAATTATTCTTTCTTTCTTTCTTTCTTTCTTTCTTTCTTTCTTTCTTTCTTTCTTTCTTTCTCCGACAATTTTCCACTCACTGGTAGAGTTGCGGGTGCAAATTTATGCATGTCGAATTGGTCCAGTTTTAGAGTTGGATGTCCTTCCTGGCACCAACCCTATATGGAGGGATGATTAACTATTTGTATATGTGGTTGTTGGTGTTGCGTTGTGTGTAAATGAATATCCGATCGCAGATGTAGTGCCGGCCCAAAGTAATGGTACATGGTCAAGAAAGAAGAAGAAACACGAGCAGCTACTGTATAGCAATAAATACTTCACACCGGAATCCAAACGTCAAAAGTGTACCCTCAAACTAATGTACTTCATTTACTGAAAGAGTAATAGGTTCTTCTTCTTCTTCTTCTTAACCCGTTTACCCTCTAGGGTTAATTTTTCCCTCGGACTCAGCGAGGGATTCCACCTCTAGTGCCTCAACGGCAGTGTCCTGGACCGTGAGACTTGGGGTCGGGGGATACAACTGGGAAGGTGGTCAGTACCTCGTCCAGGTGGCCTCGCCTGCTATACTGAACAGGAGCCTTGTGGGGGGATAGGAAAGATCGGAAGGTATAGCCTAGGAAGGGGGAAGGAAGCGGCCGTGGCCTTAAGTTAGGTACCATCCCGGCATTTGCCTGGAGGGGAAATGGGAAAGTACGGAAAACTACTTCGAGGATGGTTGAGGTGGGAATCGAACCCCCCTCTACTCAGTCGACCTCCCGAGGCTGAGTGGACCCCGTTCCAGCCCTCGTACCACTTTTCAAATATCGTGGTAGAGCCGGAAATCGAACGCGGGCCTCTGGCGGTAGCAGCTTATCACACTAACCACTACACCAAAAAGGCAGGCATAGATTTTTCTCTACCACAAAATTAATATTTCTCGGATGACTTAAAAATCCAGCACAAAGAGTCTGTTTACATTTCGTAAAAGAAGGCTCTCAACGTGATTGGCAACCATTGGCCTTATGCTGAGCCAGACATTGCTTTCACTTTCTAGCCTGGCTGAGTGACTCAGACGGTTGAGGCACTGGCCTTCTCATCCCAATTTGGCAGGTTCGATCCTGACTCAGTACGGTGGTATTTGAAGGTGCTCAAATACGTCAGCTTCGTGTCAGTAGATTTACTGGCACGTAAAAGAATTCCTGCGGGACAAAATTCCGGCACCTCGGCGTCTCCGAAAACCGTTAAGAGTAGTTACTGGGACTTAAAAACAATGCTATTATTACTCCATTGTCTAATGCCAGACTCCTCGCTTCCCTCCTTCCCATCCGACCTCCCTTGGTCAACTCTTGTTGTGTTCCGATCACTACATTAGTAGGTTTGCAAGGCCTGAGGAGTTTTTAATTTTGACGCCCTTCGTGACCATTCCTTTTCCGATACCCTCCCCAAGTTGTATTTCCGCTTAAAACCATAATGACCATGAGCACACTCTTTCAGATTTCGAACTATACGAAGTTGCTGTTCTCAAGTGCCTCAGATCCCTTACATTAAACGAGAGCGGAAAAATATATCAACATAAGGCACGAAAGTTCACATTGTTTGAGACAGGATTGTTTCTGTAGCCTATTAGTGCGGCTCTTTGACTGAATAGTCAGTATTGAAGCCTATGCGAGACAATTCAATAGCCAGCGCGCAAAAATCGACCTTGTTAACACCTTGGTATTCCCAGTGTATACGAGACATAGAGTTGGCAGCAACCACCTCGAGGTATTTGAGATGTGGTGGTGCTGGCTTCTCATTCCGTGGACAGCAAACAGAACTATTGTATCAGAACTCGTGGAAGTCCAACCGCAACAAAGATTGTCTACCCTGATCCACAAGGGGATCTTTAATTTTTGCCAAATAGTCTTGTCTCTTTTGAGTCATACTAGAACAGATACATGTTTTTAAACGGCGAAGAGGACTGAAACTTATTTCTGCTTAACATATTAAATTCGGTAAATCCGAAGAAGGGTACTCACATATAAAACTAAACATCTTTATTCTGGGCTCATCTCACGGAAAACAACCACTGCTTCTTTAACGCAGGCACTGTTTTTATATTTCAGGAACAACTTCAGCTTTAAATCTAAAGGCAATGTGTAACCATTTCTTGATATAACCTCAGGCCACTGCTGTTTTACCCTCATTATGAACTCATCCGGGTAATAATGTTATTAGAAGAGTTATGTATATAAGAAACAGTCCTGTAAATATGTAAACAACATAATGAGTGAATAAATACTACTACTACTACTACTACTACTACTACTACTACTACTACTACTACTTTCCAACAGAATGGTTAGTGTAACAGAAGAGATGCAAAACATTAATTTGACAGTTAGCTAATCTGGAATCTCCACTACTGGAAAGAAGCCATCGGAATCTGGAACATGAGTGAGTCTTACCTCCCTGCTGGATGTAGGCTTGATATTATCACTTACAGCGAAGTGATGATTCTAGGCTCTCTTTACCGTAATTTATCCTGCCCATATTAATTTAGCATTGTAGAAAAAACAAAATATTGACGTAGGACATGGCACAAATATTATTGGGTGAGACACGTCCAACCTGTCCACCTCTAACGATGCCCTTGGTTATAATGCATATGTCGACAATGCGATTATGTCAGTATGCATTGAAAAGCGATCGGTTGTAGTAAAAGTACTATTATAAATGCTAAAAGCCACGAACCAGGAGTATGACACGAAAATTAAATGTTTAGGTGGAAGCTACCTGCGTTTATATTGCACTTCCTACAACCGACAAAATGTTATCTTTTTGGCAGAATTAGTAAGGCATCCATCGTATTAGAGATCTAAAATGGGTTAACTGTTATAATCCTATCCTATGCATAAATGTGTATCGGTACTTATAGTTTCATTGTAAACATGTGCAGCAGAGCATGCCCCGTAGAAACAATAACATGAAATTATTATACATGCTACGTATGCTACATAAACTCCACACCTCTGAATAAATATAACTTATAGGGTGTTCAGTCTGTCGAACACGCATATAACACTTAGAACGCTATATTATGTATGTAAAAATTTAAAAAAATGTGTAATTTAAATGACATGTTCCGTTCTACAAGAACATTCTCAGATTCTAACAAATCACTTTTAACAACGCTTATATTGTATATTATGTACAAGATTGTTTATGTTGGGTAAACTTGTCAATGATTGTGAATTGGTGATGATGATGAAGACGATGATTGTGTTTTAAAGGGCCTAACATCTCCATCATTGGTCTCTTGAAATGGTGACATTATGAAACAAATGAGTGAATTGCGAATACAGAAGCCCTTTTGTTTGCAGTTTGGTAAATTTGAGATAGTTTTTGTACTTATCAGTGACCAGTTTTCTTTGACGTCAACAGCTCGACTGAGTCCAGATTAGTTGCTTGCTATCGTAGTTTGCAAACCCGCTTGTTTATGGGTTGTGAGGGGAGCCGAGAAGGTAATCTCTTTGTTCAGCAAAGACATGGGCAGTGCTACCTGGCCGCAATTTGTTTGCCTTGGCGTGTAATAGAATGCATGCATAACGATGATATTGAGAGTAATAAATGTGTGGTTATGTATTAAATAATACCTTGTATCACTTAATTTTAGTGACACCGTAAATAACCTACATAACGGTCTTGAGTGACAAGCTGCAGACTAAATTCATAGAACTTAGTACTGAGAAGTACCACAGGCGTACTTTGTGTCAGAGTAGCCTCCAGTATTCATTAAGAGCTAATGAAAAATAGTGTGAAATGTTATCTTACTATAATATAGTAAGCGCGACGAGGGTTTTTTTTTTCAGATAAGTGTAGTCAATGAGTTAGGTTTCGTTGGTCTATTTTGCAATGTGTATTTGAATGTTTGTTTACGTTGAAAAGTTTGTTTCTATTTACTGTGTGAATTAATTTAGTATCGCGAATAGAGGGGGGGCGTATTTTTCGGATATATGTGATCGTTGAGGCTGGTTTCTTTGGTCTTGTTTGCGATGTGAATTTCTATCACTTCCTTAATGTTTAATTATTTGCTTTTATTTTCAATGTGTAAACTTTTAGATATATGATGATGTTTGTAAAATTGTGTGAGGTGTTATATCGTGCTCTTCGAACGCTGATCGTCGATTGTATCAAACAGCGCTTTTGTGTTCTTTTTTTTGCCTTTTATTTGGCCTATAAATGTGGCGTTGCAGTTTAGTTCTTGATATTTCAGTTCATAAACTCCCAAAAGTTGCTTAAGTGCCAATAAAGGAACTTCTAGATTCATAATATAACTCACTAGCTTCGCTACGGAATTCTAAATTTTATACAGAATTCTAGGTTAGGTAGTGTAAACGTTGTGAGCAAGATTGTAGTAAGTTGCATAGCTCTTAACGTTGCCCTGAAACACGACGGGCAAGTCACCAACGCCTTTTCTCATATCAAGACTGGGTTAGGAAATTTTCATTGTAATGGTAGGCCACCTTGCCTACCGTCAGTCACATTCAGGTTGGGGAGTTTTCATTATAATGGACGCTCACTCTCCGCCTGCCTTTATAGATTCTCAGAAAGACTCTCTTAGTGGTTTTCCCACCTGAAATGAACATGGGTCATTACAATGACGTCGGTAGGAATGGCGCGATTAAAAGCAATGCCTTCATATGAAATACTCGATCAAATGAAAAACCACACATTTTTTTCACTTTTAACGAACAGTACTATGCTGCCGAACCAACAGTCCAAAGCTACAGAGCTGGAATGACCAAGACGCAGACATCCGTGATCCATGAACAATCTTCGTCCTTTTTTCGGCGTGTGTGTGTGTGTGTGTGTGTGTGTGTGTGTGTGTGTGTGTGTGTGTGTGTGTGTGTTCAAATAGTGGATAGTCCCAGGGCAAAAACTATGCCCGTTTACTTATCGGCTTCCTGGGAGTACCCGATGAGTCGGAAAATCTCAATTCACTACACTGGCGGGGGAAAGAACTATCTGACGTGGAGGCAATTTTTCCTCCTTCGCTGCTAATTTGGAATAAAATGAATGTAGATTTAATGAAAGTGAAGAGGAAGAAGCTTTTCCTACGAAACGGCTCTTTTCAAGGCTGAATTTTGAGTTATTTAGTGAATTGTGGTACTTTAATTCAGAATAGGGCTAAATTGTAATTCCAGACCAGTTCATACTACTACTCCTACTACTACTAACTGAGCCTCTGACTTAAGTGCGCACACTGCTCATTCAAAACAGCGCGTCAGAGTAGGTATCGAATAGCTGGCATACTATGATGAACCAGTGTGTTACGTACCAGCAATATCAGAAAATGTATGAACCAGAGGATTGGCATGCTAAAGAAGAAAGTTATCTAACTCCTCAACTATTTCCCGCCAATATTCAGTCAGGATGTTATACTCGGTACGCAGCAGTAATCCCATCTATCGGAGTTGAATGTCAGCATAAGAGACAAAGAACATTACAACAAACAACGGTCAGTGTAATGTTATTGTTGATCTATGTTACGCGCTTTCGATATTGTAGGCCTTCACATTATTAATTATATTCTTATCATAGTCGGTACGGTAAAACTGAATAAAACATAAATGATCGGAAATTATATTCTCTGTAACTTTTGTTATGTAGTACTTTTCCATATGACCAAGAGCATACTGTAGGTATTTCAAAATTAAATTTTAGATGCCTTCCCCTAAACTACCATTTCACTCAGGGTGAATAACATTGTTCATAGCTTAAACTGTAGTTTCTTATTCCCCGACTCTATATACCGATTTTCATTAAATTCTGTTCACCCGGTTTGTCGGGGCTCGGCGTTGATATGGACTTAGCAACAAAAATCCAAATTCATGAATATTTCTGTTATCATAGCCGGTACGGTAAAAATACATAAGTCGTAAATGATCAGAAATTTAATTCTACATAACTTTAGTAATGTATATTTATCGATATGACCACTAATAATATAAATATTTGAGAATTGAATTTTAGGGCTTCCCCTAAACTACCATTTCACTCAGCGTGAATAAAATAAAATAATTTATAGCCTAGATTGTAGCGGCTTACCCCCCGACTCTACATACCGATGTTTATTAAATTCTCTTCAGCCGTTCTCTCGTGATGTGTGTACATACATACAGACAGATAGACAGACAGACAGAAATTACGGAAAAGTAAAAATTGCATTTTCTTGTTACTGTGGACGTGATCGATACAGAAATACCATTCTTTTCAAATTCTGAGCAATGTACAGACAAAACTCTTATTTTGTACATATAGATTTGTTTCATAGTATCAACAATTAACAATAACTAAGAAGGTTTACGAAACGTAAACGGTTTTATACATAGGTAAAAATGCATAGTTAAAAGTGATTTGTTAGAATCCGAGGATGTTCTTGTAGAAAGAAGCATGACATTCAAGTTATAATTGTTCATTTTTACAGTTATTATATAGCGTTCTAAGTGTTACATTCGTGTTCAACGAACTGAAAAGCTTTTAAGTTACCGGTATATTAACTGAGTCGACACTGAAAAAGAATGGCTTCATACTTGACGAAAAGCAACAACAAAAACTCTGATGAAAAGTCACGATACGAAGCCAATTCATTTATTCGTTTAGTGGAAGACAAATAAAAATCCATTCCTTGAGAAATGTGATCACACCACATCCATCATAAGAGGCGGTAAAGAAAGGTATAACCTCGGGATTCGAACCTGTCATCGGACAGCCTGTTTCGCACCGATAAGGTTACGTGATTTAGCTAGACCCAGTATACAGACATATGTTCGCCGTCTTCGCGATATCTGACGTAGTCTAGATGTACGCTTCCGGATCAAGTGTTATCCGCAGCTGTGTTCATTTTATGTGCTCGTTACAATTTCTATAATTGAATTACAATTAGCACCAACGATTCCGTATGTTGTATTCTCCATTGTAAACCCAAAAATTCCGTGATAGTTTTTTTAGGAACAAAGACCGATATTTTCAAGTTGTCTACAAAATAAGAGTTTCATTAAAAAATCAGGGGCTAGTTGAACACTCTGTATACTGTAATTTAATAACAAACCAATACATACAAAGTAAATAAATTACATCTGGACAACAAAAAGTGTGTAAACAATAGAATGAACTATCCAGGGTAAGAGCTTAACTGAAGTAGTGTTAGTTTTTTTCAACATTAGCCCATCAAATGTAAAAACACTGTTCCTTAAAGAAGCTGTCGAATTGTTCCTCCAAATATGGCAGTATCACCAATGACTCTCTATCTTTCTCAGCTCTGCTGTTCCTGCAACAAGGTGCAGTGAATCCCATTGACGTTCAAGCTTATCTTCAATGTCGGAATGTATCATGTTTATAAACACCACGCCTTGATCTGCTGGTGTCACTCGTATCTATAATGCCCTGGATATGTTCAGTTTTGTAGTGCTGATGGTATAACACTAGTGACACGAGGCTGGCGTATTTGAACACCAGAGGTGTACAGATCCACCTTTCAGTTTGCCCATGCTTGTCTGGAGAGCAGGCAAGCTAGTCGCATGCAAACAACAGTTAAGGCAGACTGTTGCACTGCTGTCCATGTCAAGCTCAGTCCAACTTGGACAGGCTGCAGGTAACTTTTTAATTTTGGCTTTCGGTCTTATCGACATGCATCCAGCTACAATTTTGTATTTTTCTTATTATTAATTGACTTGAACTTACACATTTAAGACGCACACAAACACCCAGCCCTCGAGCCAGAGAAAATAACCACAAGAAGTAAAAATCCCCTAGCCGGCCGGGAATCAAAACCAGGGACCCGCGAATCGAACCGAAGGCCACAACGCTGACCATTCAGCCAAGGAACTGGACCGCAGGTACCTTGGCTTGCTTGCTTTCTTCTTCCTGCTGTGCTACAACACGCAACGCTAAGGTCGGTACATCTTCACCCTAAAGATGAGTAAATTAAGGCCTCCCTAAATGGTTTCAGAAACGCTATAAGCTGGCCAGTAATGTCCTGATCATAACCTAGCATTTTACCACAGGGGCCTTCACTCTCCGACACAGTTTTTACGGTATCTAACAGGGGTGAACTGACTGCAACTTGTGACAGTAACTGTTCCTCTGTGTGGTAACATACCGTTTTAAGTATGACAGGATCTCATTCACAGGTTTCTGCTCTTAAGCTTGCGAAGTTTCGAAGGACCCGTTTGGATTCGAAAAGAGTAGGTATCAGTGTGCCACTTTATGTTCGTACAGATGCGTATTTAGTTCAGTGCAACTCAGCTTTTAGCAGTGCAAGCAGCAGGGAAAATGAATACACCATAAACGAAATTGAAGAGTAATTAAGAAGTGGTGAATTTACACTAGTATGAAAGAGGGCTTCCAGTCCAGCATAGGAAAAATCTCATGTTTCTGTGAGCAGGCATTAAAAGAACAAGTAGGTTTCTCGAAACGCAATGTTTGTAAAACATCTACTCAGCAGTCATTAGGAACCACAAGTATTTTTCTTGTTCGAAACTTTGGCCACAATCTATAAATATTTTGTTTAATATATATATATATATATATATATATATATATATATATATATATATATATATATATATATATGTGTGTGTGTGTGTGTGTGTGTGTGTGTGTGTGTGTGTGTGTCTGTTATTGGCTTTACGTTCCACTAACTACTTTTACGGTTTTCCGAGACGCCGAGGTGCTTGAATTTAGTCCCGCAGGAGTTCTTTTACGTGCCAATAAATCTACCGACACGAAGCTGACGTATTTGAGCACCTTCAAATACCACCGGACTGAGCCAGGATCGAACCTGCCAGGTTGGGGTCAGAAGGCCAGCGCCTCAACCGTCAGCCCGGAGATCGTATTATTAATACGGTCTTGAAGCATGTTCAAAGCGAACTCCTTTTGAAAGAAAATGTTTCTGATGTATTTATTAGCTGTTATACATTCAGTAAAAGTGCGCAGTAAAATGTTTCACGATATAGTGGATGCCGTTGAGTTTGGTATTTATGAAATTATCACTGATCTGTGGACACATAATTTCAAATGTAAGTTCAGAGTGGCATTTTAATAAATATATTCTATAGTAATATGTACGGCGTTCCACGAGTGCCCAAAATCTGGTGGAAATAATCGCAGTGAGTTGGAAGATCGTTTAAAAGATCTAGGCATTTCATATGAACATATTTGCGATATTACATTTGTAACAGGTCAAGGAAGCAATGTTGTTAAGACCCTCAGCATATAAAAACGTCTTCTATCTATGGATCGTATTATTAATAATAACATTATTGGCTTTACGTCTCATTAACCACTTTTACGGTTTTTGGAGACGCCAAGGTGCCAGAATTTAGTCCTGCAGGAGTTCTTTTACGTACCAGTAAATCTACCGGCACGAGGTTGACGTATTTGAGCACCTTCAAATACCACCGGACTGAACCAGGATCGAACCTGCCAAGTTGGAGTCAGAAGGCCAGCGCCTCAACCGTCAGCCCGGAGATCGTATTATTAATACGGTCTTGAAGCATGTTCAAAGCGAACTCCTTTTGAAAGAAAATGTTTCTGATGTATTTATTAGCTGTTATACATTCAGTAAAATGTCTAGTCGCATCCCTTAAGAGAATCGAGGTTTGGTCACTAATGCTGCGCGTGCCCTCTTGTTTTGATTACGCACAAGCTAAGCTGCTTTGCTTGTTGCAGAATAGCTTGGGGCACGCAAGCCTAAACAAGAATCTATACACTTTTGTTAGAACACCTTCAAATACCATCGGACTAAACCAGGATCGAACTCTCCTACTTGTCCCCGTCAAGAAATTGAGAAATTTAGAAACGAGACTTCCAATTCAGGAAAGGCACGTGGCTCTAGAGTGACTATGTAAGTCAAAAATGAGCAAACTTACCAAGTTAATTCCTGAAAACAAAGGCGGCCAGACATTTAAATATTTATTTTTGACTTTCGATCTTATCGGCTATGCAGCCAGGTGCAATTTTATATTTTTATTGTGAATTTAACTTAAGACGAACACAAACACACAGACCCCAGCCAGAAAATATAACCAGACGAAGTTAAGATCCCCGACGCAGCCGGGAATCGAACCCTGATTCACCTACGGAGCCGACAAACCAGACATGGAGCTAACTATTGTATTCCATGTAGTGCCGAGCATATGAAAAGTAGAAGTCTTGCTATTTATTATTTATTTTATTTATTTATGCCTATTTATTATTTATGCTCTTATTTATGGGAGGCATTAATTATGTCAAAGTCGAAGTCCACTCCTCTAAAGGCTTTGCTTTTATAACATCTATAATAGACATATAACTTGTTTCATTTAAACTGATCCTCTTCAATGAAGTGTGGGAATTTTAGAAATTAATAATTAAATTTCCAGTCCACCTCTGTGGTGTAGTGATTACTGTGATTAGCTGCCACCCTCGGAGGTCCACGTTCGATTACTGGCTCTGCCACGAAATTTGAAAAGTGGTACGAGGACTTGAACGGGGTCCGCTCAACCTCGGGAGGTCACCTGAGTAGAGTGGGGTTCCATTCCCACCTTAGCCATCCTCGAATTGTTTTCCGTAGTTTCCCACTTCTTCTCCAGGCAAATGCCGGGATGATACCCAATTTAAGACCACGACCGCTTCCTTTCCATTCCTGTCCTATCGCTTCCAAACTTCCCATCCGCCACAAGGCCCCTGTTCAGCACAGCAGGTGGAGCCCGCCTGAGCGAGGTACTTGTCCTCCTTCCTAGTTGTCTCACGCTCCAGGACACTGCCTTTGAGGTGGTAGAGGTAAGATCCCTCGCTGAGTCCGAGGGTAAAACCGACCCTGGATGACAAACTGATTCAGAAAGAAAGAAAGAAAGAAAGAAAGAAAGAAAGAAAGAAAGAAAGAAAGAAAGAAAGAAAGAAAGTCCAATTGTTTCTTTAGAAAAATCATTGTTCTTTGCATCCAAAACACAGAAATATGACCTTATCTTAGGAATAATTTATCCACCGAATGTTCCTCTGTTTCCTAAATATTGGAATAAGCTATCCCTATGTGGATCAGTGGTAGAGTGTCGGTCGCTGTATCTCAAGATCAAGGATTTAAATCCCGTATAGGTAGTCGGATTTTTTAAATGTTCATTCGACACTCCATGCCGTGAGATTTTGACATGTAAAAGATCTATGGTGTTTATCCGATAACATTAATTAAAAACTCAGCAATATGCCACCCAACAGAATTCCGGTTTCCCTATCATCAGGTAGAGGTAAATGATGTCTAACTGACACGCATACATAGTAAATGGCGTCAAATGCAAGTGCCTGCACATGACAGCTGAGACAATTTTCCTAAGTAGTGAGATTTCTTTTCTAGAATACAAGACTTCATTTCTGCCTAGGAGCAAAAATCTTCACCACTTTTTCAAATGCTACATTCTTCATTCCTTTACGTTGCACTACTGTCAAACATAAGCTCTCAAGCTATAAATTGTGTATTTCTTGGCTGAGAAATGAACGTTGTTCCCAAATTCAACCAGGAAGAGTTATCTACGTGAGTGGACTCCCGTAAGAGAAAAGAATGATGTATATGTGCGAAAACTGTACGTGATTGTAGTGTTAATAATGTATGCGCATATATATACATACACTTGGATCTTTCAAATTTACTGAACAACATTCCACATGGAATCTGTGGCCTAACAGCACTAACATTATTACATCATGAGCACCACAGCTTCTAGTTGTGGTTTCATGGACCATAAAGCCACATCCGCCTTAGCATACACCAGCAAAGAAAAAAACGAGCCATGCAGAGGTGCTTACAACTATTAGTCTGAGTTTCTTACATGGCAGGAGGACATGTTTGTAGTTCCCAGAACAGAAATAACAAGAGCAGCTTTTAGCTTTTCCAAGGAGAGACTGGAATTTAGTAGAAATATTGCTAGCCTTGCTCTTGGTTAACTGGCAGACTTTTGACCTCGAAACTGATGTTAGGTCTAGTCAATCGAGCGCTACTAATGAATTACCTCTGTTAAGCCAGATGAGAACTCCATCATTACCAGCTCGCAACCAAGAAGCCGAGGAAGAGTTAACGATGATAAGTTTCCCAAAATTAATTAACATCTACTTATTTTAAAGGAACATGAAACCTGAATGTTTTAAGGCTCATTTTGTAGGGTCATTCGCCGATCTCTAGCTTCTTGCGAAATGCCTGAAAATGTAAGGACTTTAGTCGTAAATCTGTTAGTCGAGAACCTAATTTAAATCGAAGTAGGTCTCGATAAGTCAAAAAACATCCAGTTAAATAGAGGAGTTACTCAAGGCAGTCATGTATCCCCTTGTCTGTTTAATATGGCTATTGATAACACGTTAAAAGAGCTTTTTGAATATGGTATTTCTGATATTCACGGTTTTCCAGTAGTCGACGGATTAAAAAAACTGTCTAGTTTAGCTTTGGCTGGTGATATAGCCCTGATATCAAAATACGAATCCAGTATCAGCAGCCTTACCTTCCAAACAGAAAACCCTCTAGCATCAATTTGCCTAAGAATCAATCCAGTTCAAAGCAAATTAATTTGTATTAGAAGTGGAATACTGTCTCCTGCTGAAATCCTCACTATAGACGTACCCAGTATACATTAATTAATTGATATCTGATGAAGAACGTATTAAATACCTTGGAGTTAATTTCAATGATTGGATTGTATTTGACGAGGCAACTGTAATTGCTGACTCAACGAAAAACATTACGACGTTTGCACCTCTCCTGTGTTGAAACCGGATCAAAACATACCCTTCATCAATCAGTATATATGGCCCGGTCTTATATACCCTCCTCCGTGTGCTCCACTAACTAAAATCAAAAATAGCTTTCTGGAAGATGTTGATAATATGCTAAAAAGCGCAGTCAAATAAATTATTGGTCTTCTTCATGACTATCCAAATGGAATGATCTACGCTCCAAAGCATTTGATATGTGTAAAGAAGTGGAATCAGAGATAAGGATGTTTCCAGATGATGCTATTCTGTACAGAGTAATAAATTAGTTACAAGATTGTGAGCGGTTGCAGGGTGACCTCGATAGTGTTGTGAGATGGACGATGGGCAATGGTATGATGATAAACGGGGTTAAAAGTCACGATGTGAGTTTCACAAATAGGAAAAGTCCTCTCAGTTTTAATTACTGTGTTGATGGGGTGAAAGTTCCTTTTGGGGATCATTGTAAGAACCTAGGTGTTAATATAAGAAAAGACCTTCATTGGGGTAATCACATAAATATGATTGTTAATAAAGGGTACAGATCTCTGCACATTGTCATGAGGGTATTTAGGGGTTGTAGTAAGGATGTAAAGGAGAGGGCATATAAGTCTCTGGTAAGACCCCAACTAGAGTATGGTTCTAGTGTATGGGACCCTCATCAGGTTTACTTGATTCAAGAACTGAAAAAAAATTCAAAGAAAAGCAGCTCGATTTGTTCTGGCTGATTTCCGACAAAAGAGTAGCGTTACAAAAATGTTGAAAAATTTGGGCGGGGAAGACTTGGGAGAAAGGAGACGAGCTGCTTTATTAAGTGGTATGTTCCGAGCTGTCAGTGGAGAGATGGCGTGGGAGGACATCAGTAGACGAATAAGTTTGAGTGGTGTCTTTAAAAGTAGGAAAGATCACAATATGAAGATAAAGTTGGAATTCAAGAGGACAAATTGGGGCAAATATTCATTTATATGAAGGAGAGTTAAGGATTGGAATAACTTACCAAGGGAAATGTTCAATAATTTTCCAATTTCTTTGCGATCATTTAAGAAAAGGCTAGGAAAACAACAGATAGGGAATCTGCCACCTCGGCGACTGCCCTAAATGCAGATCAGCAATGATTAATTGATTCATTTCCGAGTCTTAGGTCGTATTCAAGCCAAGCGGGAAGCTCCTGTACAAAACTTCAATATCTGCAGCCGTCTTCTTTGTGTTAGAGGCGATCTCTTTCACGCTACCAGAAAGTTACTGACAGAAAAGAAGTCAGTATTGGAGAGGTTAGATATTGATGATACTAATAATCCATTGACTGGTCGGCGAATTCGTTAACTACTACGAGAACAAAGCTTCCGCACCTGGACACTACTCTCTTTAAGAGTAAAACGCATTGAAGTTTATGCCAATCACCCTAAAGCAAACTTCTAGATGAGTAACCGGAAAGGACTACCAAACTCCGAATGGCCAAACGCGCTCAAAATATCATGCGACATCTCGGTGATTCGAGCAGTTCCTGGTAGGTGTCCTGTCACAATCCGCTGTCACCATACGAACTGTAGCGAGAATGAAACTCTTCGTCATGCGTCAGGATACTGCCGCAAATGAGAATTGTTAAGGAACACCCGTCATCACAGAAGGAAAGAAGCCTTAGCCTCTACACTGGGAGATTTGAAGTGGAGAGTTTATGAAGAAGTACACTGTATCTCTTCCATGGAGTCCAACAGAAGAGCAAATATTGTTGCCATGCACTAGCAGACTTGAACAGCTGTTATTCTTGATCCAACCGTCCGGTTCGAAAGAGACTTATCCCAGGTCAAGGACGTTGACCAGGAAAAGAAGAACATTTATGAACCATGCATTCCATATCTGAGCGAGAGAAATAACATTCGCACAGAAAAATGATCCGTGATGGGGATGCAATTTGGAAGCAGAGGTAGTGGACCTAAGCATACGTGGGAAATCTTGAAAAAGCTTGGACTCCAGCACACGACTTCGGAAATAATTATAGTGGACATTCTAAAAGATTCGGTGACGATTTTAAATCGTTTACACTACTCCTAAATGATAAATCGTTTAGTGTTTCCTTTCTGTACAATGATTTGAATATTTTCCATGATCATCGTCTAAATTGTAAAAATTCAGGATCCTTGCGGTTGTTCACGGTTTGTGAGTTGATGCTTTTAGAAAATACTACTACTATATTAAAATGTGCTCTCAAAAGAACAATCCTCTTCCCTCAAAAATTTGGGAGGAGTTTGGCGTCATACTCCGTACATTTTAGCGAAATATATATTTTTTGAAAGTCTTGAAATGTAACTAAAGAAGCGTGCTGAGTTTGATTGCTCTATTTCACATGGTGCCTGAGGAAAATGTACCTAAAAATTGAAATATGTCGTTGTCGGAAATGTAATGTTACCTGAGAGCTGAGAAAGGTGCCACTTGATTTAAATAGCCATTTAAAATACACCTTTCTTGCAGGAACATACACATATTTTATATTTTTGTATTCAGGAAGGTTTGCTCTGCTCGAAGAAGTGTAAAAACAAACTGTGAATTTTTGATAACTTTTCACGTTCAGCTACTCTTAAATGTGCCTACACAGGGTAAGTGGCACACACCAGTTCCAATAGGCCATTCAAATATAATAAAAGAGTTTTATAATTTCAAAATATATTGCGTACATCCATTGTATTCTAAACATCACGAACTATTCAATATTTAATGTTAAAATGTTAACTTTACTTTTGGATTCTTTGAGAGGATCATATTTTTAATCGCCGTCTTACCTCCCGGGTTTGGCTTATCCCTTTAGGCTCAGCGGGGCATCTCGCTCAAAACCATCGTCAGCCAATGCTCCAGAACTTTACACGACAATCGACAATTCTCGACGCCATTCAACATTCATTTGTCTGCTATACGTAAACAAAGCCGCAAAATGGAGAAGAAAGATGAGTGTAACAAGAAGAGGCGTACTGCAAATTTTAAGAAAGAGGAAAAAGATATGTTAATTGATATTGCGTTAGAACACAAGGACATTATAGAAAATTAAAAAAATAAAAAAATACCGAATTCGATAGCTGCAGTCGCTTAAGTGCGGCCAGTGTCCAGTATTCGGGATATAGTGGGTTCGAACCCCACTGCCGGCAGCCCTGAAGATGGTTTTCCGTGGTTTCCCATTTTCACACCAGGCACATGCTGGGGCTGTACCTGCATGAAGGCCACGGCCGCTTCCTTCCCCCTCCTAGCTCCTTTCTGTCCCATCGTCGCCATAAGACCTATCTGTGTCAGTGCGACGTAAAGCAACTAGCCAAAAAAAAAAAAACCGACAGCTCCACTACGAAGTCTAAAGAGGAAGCTTGGAAACGAATAGCATTGGAGTACAATTCCAGGAACGTGGTCGAGCGGGAATGGAAGTCCCTCAAACATGAAGAAGAGGGCAAAACAGGCAAATGCCGAAGATAAGGTACAGTTGTACAAAACGGGGGGCGGTCAGTATGTGCCGCCATCCTTAGACGAAAGTGGGCAAAAACTTATTGCTGCACTTAAGCCGCAGTTTCATCCCATCGTCAGCGAGTTCGATGACGATGTTGGCTTCCATGCGGAAGTTATCACCGAAGTAAAGGACATGGAAGTCATCACTGCAGATCCCGAATGTCCTTCAAGTTTTTTAGTGAAAACGGAAGGTGATGAATTTCAAGTAGATGAGCGAAATGGAGAGGCCGTGTGCAGTTCCAATCCAGCACCTTCAACTTCACTGCCTGAAAAGAGGAAGAAGACATAAGGGAGACTTTTTATAAGAGGAGGCTCGAGTGTCTGGAGGAAGAGCATGCAATGAAAATGAAGATATTGAACTTGGAACTAGAAATAAAAATGAAAGAATATCAAAAAATGAACAAGTGTTAATAACAAGTTATAGTGTAGTTAAAAGTTCAGAAAGTGTTAATAACAAATTATAGTGTAAATTAAAAGTTCAAAAATACCTGAAAGTGTTGTTAATCAGTGCAGTTCTAAGTGATGTGTTTTCTCTTCCATTTCCCTGATTTACAGCAAGTTCAGGCATTTCCTGATAAATCATCCTTCCTCTGAAAACAGCATCATCAACATCAGGAGTGTCATCATCTGCATTAATGGCCAAGGTATGTAATACAAATGTTGCTACTATGATAGGTGGAACTCGAAGTAACTTTACTGCTAGTTTCATTCTTAAACACGGAAATCGCCTGTTGACAACACCGAAAGACCGTTCGATTACTGATCTTGTCTTCCTGTGTGCCCTGTTATATGCTCGTTCTGCATGGCTTTCTTCATGCATTGTAGGTGTAAGTAAATAGTGACAACAGCGGTATGCACTATCTCCCAGGAGCACACCAAGGGGAAATTCTCCAGCTTCAAATTGGGCATGATTTCTAGAATTCCTAAAAATATTGCTGTCATGTGAAGATCCTGGCCACCTGGCAACAATATTCTGAAAACGAAGTTTTGAATCGCAGACAGCTTGTACGTTTAAGGAAAACCAACCATGGCAATTTCTGTATATTTCTGCATTATTGCCACCAGGTGATACAATTGGTATATGTGTACAGTCTATTGCACATATAATTCCAGGGTAGGCATCTTGATGAATTGAGGTTTTAGAGCTGCAATCTCTCTAGTGACTTTGTGTATAGTCCTACTTGCAGTTCCTTTATTTACATGGACTACCTACATCTCAATTTACTATTTGGAAGCTTCCAGTTGCGTAAAAGCTTAGTGTGAGAAGGATCATGAAAATTGGATTCAGTGCATGATTTCGTTTAGTTTGTGTCCTTAATTGTAGATGTAATCTTTGTTCTAGTTCTTCAACTACACGTTTTCCTAATCGAAACCGTATTTTAAATTGTCGATCATTTAGTTCTAACAAGGGATTCCTTCTATTTTGAAACACGCGAGGAGCTCTTTGGAGTTCAAACTCTCCATTCTCGGATGAAACATCAGAGTAATCTGAAATCTCAAAATAGCATAACCTAATAGGCCCTAAGCATAAAACAGTGGAGAACAAACAACTTGATAATAGTAGGATTATTGTTCAAATGATTACAATTAGCATTACTTACCATTTTACTTTAATCAACAGTAAGCGTATTTATTATTTTTCTTTGTTATTATGTTATAGACACCTAAACAGATTTATTTCTTACAAAAATAATAATTATATTCTTTCTGCTGAACTTAGTTCAACCAGGTTAATCTGAGAAAATTCACCAGTCAGATTTGATCTTCCATCAAGAAGACATGATCTTGGATTAATGTTTATACAACCAAAATTCTAAGTTCAGCTTGACTGGAGATCAGTTTCAGGTGGTTGAATTCAGATTAACTTTTATGCAACCGGCCCTAAGTTGGTAAACTTTAAGTGTTTGTAACTTTTTTTTTTTTTTTGTGCTGAGATTATCAGCACTGGTAAGGCTTCCTTCTTCCTTATGTTATGGACCAATCAGAAATTTTTGTAAATATTTTTGTAGGCAATTAAAATTGGGGGTGTATACAGGTAATCTGCTTAGGGAGTTCTGGAACTTTCCCTCCTATATATTTGTACCTGTGGGTGGAAGCGGTAGAATAACACCCACGGTATCTCCTGCCTGTCGTAAGAGGCGACTAGAAGGGGCCCCAGGGGCTCTGAACTTTGGAGCGTGGGTTGGTGACCCAGGGGACCCTTAGCTGAGTTCTGGCATTGCTTCCACTATCCAACCTCCCTTGGTCAACTCTTGTTCTCTTCGACCTTGATGCTATTAGGATTACGAGGGCTATGGTGTCTTTCATTTTCACTACCTTCGCGGTCCTTGTCTTTCTTTGGCCGATACCTTCATTTTACGAAGTGTCGGATCCTTTCCATTCTTTTCTCTCAAATTTTACTTTCGAAACCGATTTTCAACTGGTGTCTGGTTGGCCATTTTTGTTCTGTACTTAACATCTCTCCAACACGTACTAAATGTACGTAACATGACTAATAAGTTGAAAATCGGTTTCGATTACAATGCGGTCATGAAAATTCAATACTCATTAAATTTTACTTTCATTGATCTGTCTCAATCTCATCCTTGGCTTTGATAATATGAAAGTGACCAAGGTATGAGTGATGCTGGTAATGCCATTCCTTATGCAGTCAGTCCCTGCTATGAACAGTGTGAAAATATTACTCATATGGTTGGTTGGTTCATGCATTTCAGGGGGTTTCGCAGGCTAATATATAATAGCAACTTCTGGCCTGGTGAGAAAAAGAATGGGAAACTCACTCACTCTTCAGTTCCATAGTATTCCTCCTCACTGACGCCTGGGCCATCTATGATGGCTGATGGTGGAGCTATTCAGGGTAAGACCAGCCTTTGGGCTAAATACTCAACATACTTAAATGGTAATCAAAATCTGTATCATCAGATGGACTAGCAGGCATCAGTTTTTTCAAAAGAGAGTAGTTCCCTCATAGTGCATTGGCACTACCAGTTGCTCAAAGTGGCCTGCGCAGTGGTCTCCACTATATCCACTAGCCATGCGTCTTGGTAGGTGTGCTAGTTACAACGTTTTTATTATAAGATTTTGGGTCCACCTTATTCAATTCATTATAATTATTAATTAATTATTAATTTATTAATTTAAAAAAAGGTGTGCTAGTTACCAACTAATGAGCCCAAATTAGCACATTGGAGCAAAACGCTGGCAACCAAGAATTAGTCCCTGTTCCAGTTCATAAGACACTACATCGACCACCTCACCATTGACCTAGAAATAGCACTCCCCTTTAGTCACACTTAGCAAGCATTCAAACCTGTAATGTGTTCCCACCATACAGACAAATCCAGCTTCTAGCTAAAACATGACATTCTGTGCATATGTTTACAGTCCTAAAATGTATTATAAATATACATTACTAGCAATTACCCGCAGATTCGTTTGCATGGATTTCGTAATTTGATCAAAGTAATCGTTCCTCGCCATTGCACTAACACATTATCTGAAAATTCCTAAAGTATAAAAACTCACCCAAAAATTGAGTTTCATTTACCCCAGAAAATCTTTGTAAACCATGTTTGTGGTACCTTGAATTTTTAGATGGTATTTATTTAACACATTCTAGAAGGATGCTGGAAGGTGGTTAACCACTCATATTTTCAAATATGAAATTCTTTTTTAATTTTATAATGTATAAAAATTTGGTGCAAAGTTACCCATAGGGAGGGGTTACTTTGCACCACTATTACATTGCTACTGATTTATGAGGGATGGTGCAATGTTTGTCTCTCTAAGTGTTACGTTGCACCGTAAACTTGTAAATATAATCAAAAGATACATTATCAGGGTCAGAAAAATGACAACACGAGCTCAAATATTGCTTTAAATCGTAAATCAGAAAATTTTTTATAGGAGAAATACAAAAAATATCAATAAAAAGAGACACTATTTGAAAATTAATTAGAGATCTGTTAATGAGAGTTTGAGACACAAATGAGTCTTGTCAAAAATCACACGAACCATTTCATGTCAAGTTCTGGAACGGAATATAAGCCTCTCCTCGATACTTGTTTGGGAGGATTTATTCCTCCAAGTACATCCTCCCATTTATATTCCATAATGTCATCCTTTACAGGCCATTTCCATGATTTGCATGACCTTTGCATAGCCTTGATAACTGCACTGTCTTCTTTTATCTCCAGTATTTTTCCAGGAAATATTTCACTTTCATACTGAAACACAACAAACTCCTTGCAAATCCTCTGGACTGATTTCCAAACTTCCTTATGGACATTTTCTTCCTTTTCACTCACACTAAAATTGATTTTAGAGTCTGATGATTCTTGGATTGTAAGGTTGTTGTTAATATCTTCAGAATCCTTTACAATATGCTTCAGGTCGAATGTGTTAATTGGGAACCCAAAATTACTCATTTGTATAACACAGTCAACAAATGCTTTC
This sequence comes from Anabrus simplex, assembly GCF_040414725.1. Taxonomy (NCBI): domain Eukaryota; kingdom Metazoa; phylum Arthropoda; class Insecta; order Orthoptera; family Tettigoniidae; genus Anabrus; species Anabrus simplex. The sequence goes on from NC_090265.1 coordinate 358,174,991, forward strand.
TCTTCTTCAAATGAAAACAATGTCGGTTTGCCTGGCTTCTTGAAGTGTTTGCCCTTCAATTTGTGATTAATGGTCCTCCTGGGGATTTTGAAATAAGTTTCTGCTTCTATCTGGGTCATCGTTCTGCTTCTCACTGCCTGAAGACACTCTTGCATTATATCTTCCGAGTAGTTACGATACGGTCTGGTGCCTTTGGTGTGTTTGTATACCCTCGACGTGACTAAAATGAGAAACAAAACAAATTCAAGTAATTTATTTGCAATAAAATATATAAATGATACATTTTAATCCTTTAGAAAGTTTCTCTAAGGAAAATAATGCCATTTTAGTTAAGAAATTCTAATTTTGGTTACTGGTGCAAAGTAACCCCGATTCAACCTCAAATCTCTCTTGGTTAATATAATGATTCTATTACCATTTACTGGTACCTCTTATATCAGCTGTACAAACTAAATCAGAAAGTCTAAGTGGATAAATAAGGTGCAGTTTGACATATAACTTACCTTCTTGTTGTGCACACTGAATGTGATGAAAGATAATTAACTTCACTTATATTTTAATCACTTACTAAACACGTTCACTAGTTACGATACAAAAGTGCCATAAACATAAAGCATGACCGTGAACAGGGACTAAAATAATGTATACGTCTGCCATCTATAGGTGTAAGCGAAGAACGAACTGATCGGATTCTCTCAAACGCCACTGGAGCGCCACTAAAAGTTTTCCAAAGATGGTGCAAAGTTACACCTAAGGTTTACGGTATTATCTTCTGGGGCTAAGACGACCATGCGACATAGAACTGTACATGTAAGAAACAGTCATCTCTCAAGTCGAGAAAAGAAATACATGTTTATTTTTAAAGGAGATTCCTATCGTTTTTTAAAAACAAGAAGAAAATATCATTTCCGTACAAATTAGTAATAACAACATTCTAACTCCTGTTTCACAAGTTAATGACCTTGGTGTTTTATTCAGTTATAACCAATCATTTAATGAACATATTGAAAATATTTGTAAGAAAGCATTTCAAAGATTGGGTTGCATTACTAGATATTCTAGGGAATTTTCAAACTTAGCTACCTGTCTATTGCTGTATGTATCTATGGTACGCCCTATACTAGAATACTGTACACCTGTTTGGAACCCTTCTCATCAGACCTCTATCCATAGATTAGATTCAGTACAACATAAATTTCTTCGTCTATATTCTTTTAGAGCAGGATTCTCATATGATAATGTTGATTATACATCCCTACAACAGTCCTTAAATCTGCATAGCCTGTCACAACGCCGTGAATTATTGGATACACTCTTCATTTTTAAATTGCTTCATTCCTTGGTGAATTTTCCACAACTCCTTGCAAAAATTAACGTACATGTACCAGACAGACGCACAAGGTTCAAGAATACGTTGTCTACAAATTGGCATAGAACTAACTATGCATTCAATGGGCCAATTGAACGAATGTCAAGATCTCTAAACAAAGTGGATATTGATATATTTAACTGCTCATTGTCAAAATTTAGAACTCACTTACATAATCTCCAGAATTGACTATTACTTTCCTGTGCTTACTTGTAATATAACCTGTGTATATATCTGTACATATTTTTCTACTTATACTCCATTGAACTTTCTTTTTACTGTGTTTTGTCTATACTTCTCTACTGTTATGTAAAATGGTATTTCCATTAATAAAGTATTATTATTACCGGGCGAGTTGGCCGTGTGGTTAGGGGCATGCAGCTGTGAACCTGCATCCGGGCACAGTGGGTTCGAACCCCACTGTTGGCAGCCCTGAAGATGATTTTTCATTGTTTCCTATTTTCACACCAGGCAAATGCTGGGGCTGTATCTTAATTAAGGCCATGGCCTCATCCTTCCCATTCCTAGGCCTTTCCTATTGCATTGTCGCCATAAGACCTATCTGTGTCGGTGCAACGTAAAACAAATAGCCAAAATGAGATTTCAAATACCTATTTCCACATCTGTAACATCTTCAGTTTTTGAGATATACGTAAGTATCCCCATAAAAAGAATTCAACCTCTTGATCAGTCCTTCCCCCACACTCACCCCCATCTAAGTGTATTTTCCGAAAACAAAAATACGTGTTCCTTTATTTTTAAAGGACTTTCCAAATACCAAGTTTCTTGTTTCTAACATGTTAATTGTTGACATAATGTAGATATACCGGAACTCATTTTAAAAATTCACCTGCTTTTCCAATTCCCTTCAACCCCTTAACTGGATTTTCCGAAAACAAAAAAATATGTGTTTCATTATTTTTAAAGGGGATTCCAAATACCAGTTTTCATGCCTGTACGTCTGTAACACCTTCAGTTTTTGAAATAAATGTATAGGCCTACTCATAAGAATAATTCAACTTTTTCTTCTTCACTTCTTTCCAACCCTCTCCCGATTTAAGTGGACTTTCCGAAAACAAAAAAATACGTGTTTCTTTATTTTGAAAGGAAATTCAAAATACCAACTTGCACATCTGTAACAGCTTCAGTTTTTAAGATAAAGTATCCTCATAAAAATATTTCGACATCATTTATTTTCAAACTCACACCCCTTACGTCAATTTTCTGAAGGAAAAAGAAAACAAATGCTTGTTTCTTCACTTTTAAAGGAGATTCCAAATACTAATTTTCACATCTATAACATCTTTTTGAGATATAAGTATCTTCATACAAAGTATTAAACTAATTTTTCAATTAATTCACCACCCTTAAGTGGATTATCCAAAGACAAAAGATTACATATTTCTTTACTTAGAAAGAAAATTCCAGACACAAATCTTCATGTCTGTAACTCCTTCAATTTTTGAGATATAAATATCCTCATGGAAGGAATTCAACACCTTTTTCACTTCACCCCCTCCCATTAAGTTGGTTTCTCCCCACCCAAAAAAAGTGTGTTTCCTTTTAAAGAAGATTCCAAATACCAATTTCCACATCTTTAACCTTCAGTTTTGAGATATCAGCTTCTCCAGAAAAAGAATTCAATTTTTTGACTTCCTTTCATACTTCCCACTCAAGTGAATTTTCCAGTAACAAACAGTACCCGTTTCTTTAAAAGAGCTTCTAAATACCAATTATCATGACTGTAACATCTTCAGCTTTTGAGATATATGTATCGTCGTAAAAAGAATTCATTTCCGTTTTCATACCCCCCCCCCCCCTTCCAAGTTGATTCCCCCACCAAAAGATTCACAACTAAGTATTTATTTATTTTCCACCTAGTCGATACAATGATTGCCTAAGGCAATTTAATGGTTAAAAGTGGTACATGTTTTGTATATTATCAACATCTTCAACCACATAACACTATTTAGATGAAAAATACATAAATTGATAAAGTAATGCTTTAGAGGAAGTGTCCTTACAATTAACATAAGATTGACAACATTAAAACGTCATACAAAGTATTAAACTAATTTTTCAATTAATTCACCACCCTTAAGTGGATTTTCCAAAGACAAAAGATTACGTATTTCTTTACCATGAAGCTAATTTTATGTAATCCCCCACCAAATGTGTGTTCCCTTATTTTTAAAGGAGTTCCCCTTAGCAATGGAATATCCGAAAATCCTCTCTTGGCGAGCACCTACATGTTAATATAAATGTATCCGCAAAATTTCATTTCTTTATGTCTAGTAGTTTTGGCTCGGTGATGATAAATCAGTCAGTCAGTCAGTCAGTCAGTCAGTCAGTCAGTCAGTCAGTCAGAACAAGTTATTTTATATATATAGATTGCATTGTTGTGTATGATATGTGCAATCGATGAAATTAAATTATGGTTTCCTTCTAGGAACCTTATTTTTTATATAAAGGCCAAAGGCAGGCATTTATACAAGTGGAGGCACATGCTTCCCCTAGTGCACCGTCATTGCATTGTCCTACATAAGAGGCTTGCAGTGGTGTCTCAACGATGCACTTGCTGCCAGCGTCTTGGAAAGGTGTACAGTCCAACTGATGAGCCCACTGCTACACTGGGGCAAAACGCTAGTAATTTCACAATTGATAAAACCTAAAGAACTCAAATGTTTTTAACATTCGCAATTGATGAAATTAAATTATGGTCCCCTTCTAGGAACCTTCTTCTTCTTAATGGGGCCTCTAAATATTAGTTCCTAATTAGTGTCGACCTCTAAGATCTTTTGCTACCATGTTTTTCCTTCATTCCCACCTAGATATACCTGCTCCCTTCACAAAGCTGCAGGTTGTTCTTAATGGGTCTTCTTGGATTTTCCCTCTCTCTACACCTGTTAGTCCTAGAGTGGAGAGTCTGCTTCTACCCAGAGCCTCACATTCGAAAAGTATGTGTTCAGCTGATTCCTCTGCTTCATTGCATTTCCTACATATGTTGTCTCATACTACTCCAATTCTATGTAGGTGTTTTTTCAAATGGCAGTGTCCTGCCAACAGTCCTACTACCTATCTTAAATTTTCTCTGTTGAGCTTCAACAGTTCTTTAGTATTTTATTTATTTATTTATTTATTTATTTATTTATTTATTTAATTAATTTGGGAAACCAAAACAGCAAGAAGCTGAATTACAGAGTTCCGCAAAGGAAAAATATATTTACGGTGGAGTAGCACAAGGCAAACATAAAAAAATAAGTGGAAGAACAATGAGGAAAAAACATCTAATGATAAAAATAGAGGAAAAAGTAAAAACTAACTAAACAAAATAACTGTAGAGACATAACAATTAAGAACAAAACATAAAGGCAAAAGAAACAATGAGGAAAATTGAAGATTGAATGTAAAACGAAGAGAAGAACTTATAGTAGGCACAGTAAGATAAATACAGATATAACACATAAGTAATTGTATAGTACAATAAAAAAATAGATAAATAAATGAATACATTATGTACAAAAGAGAAGACAGCAATGAGAAGAGAAAAAATGGAATATGAAGAAAATGAACTAGGTTAAGCAAGAACCGATTAAAGGAGGCATATGAAGAAAAAACGTCCAAGTTCCTGTCAGAAGATAAAGAGTTAAGGAGGGTTGGTATGCGGATAAATAAACTTCTTTGAACGAGAGAGAGGCGGGAATACGGAATATGAAGGAGCGGATTAGTCCTGGTTTTGTGAGTTGGAACATGTAAGGAAAAGAAGGATGCAGGTTCGGGAGAACGAAATAAACCATTAACAGCGTTATATAGGAATCTAAGGTCGGCTACTTTCCTGCGACTAGATAACGGGCGAAGGTTTAACTTACCCAGTATCTGATTACTGCTCAAGTTTCGACAATCAGATACTCTGGCTCTAACAATGGCACAGAAGAATAACTGCACGCAGTCAATGTGATTCAGATTAGTGGGTGAAGAGGTAGACCAAATAGGAGACGCGAATTCAATAATCAGTAGGATGCAAGATACATAGTAGGCTCAGAGGGCGTGGATATCGGTGATGTCAGAAAATCTATACAACAAACCGAGAAGTGACATTGCTCGTGAGGTTATCTTTTGTATATAGGGGACAAATAACAATTTGCTGTCAAACAACACTTCTAAGTCATTTTGTTCTGTTAGAGTTGGGAACGTGTTACCGAGGAGGGAGTATTTACTGAGAATAGGGGATTTACGAAGCGTGATCGAAATAGAGGGACACTTGGTAGGATTAGGCTTAAGACGCCATGTGGAGCACTATTCAGAGAGTGAGTTAAGCCCGCTCTGTAAGGAGTTTACGTCTGATAATGAATCTATTTGTTTGAATATTTTACAGTCATCTGCAAATAGTAGAATTTCACAAGAAACAGAGAATATAGGATTAATGAGATCGTCAATAAATAAGACAAAAAGAAGCGGACCTAGGACACTGCCCTGTGGGATGCTAGAATGTACCATAACAAGAGTCGAACTGAACCCATCAAGAACCACATGCTGAGTTCTGGTATTGAGTAAGCTCTGCAGGAGAGTTAGGAAGCGACCATGGATATTAAAACATTCTGGGAGTTTATAGGAAAGAAGTGCGTGGTCTACGGTATCAAAAGCCTTTGCAATATCAATGTAGCACACGTCCAGCTGAGAACCGGCATTAAGAGCAGATGTTGCACGATGGGGAAGAACAGCCAGATTAGCTAGGCAGGAGCTACCAGGAAGAAAACCATGCTGGTGGGATGATATACAAGGAACTGTGAAAGAAAGAAGATGCTGGTGGATAATCTTTTCACAGATGAGTGACAAGGTGGGTAATATAGAAATCAAGGGCATGCACGTATAGAAGGAAATGAAAAGGCAGATAAACTGGCCAGGAAAGGGGCAGAGAGACACATTTTGTAGGCCATAGACGCCCAAGAGAGTTTCGGTTTACTCGGTCTGCCATCTAGTGGGAGCCTAGAGTAAAACGGAACGTCGAAATTGACGAGCAGACAGCCAGATGGCATCAAATTTAAATGTCTGCACACGGTAGCTGAGGCCATATGATTATTATTATTATTATTATTTATCAGTTCCTTTGCAAGCCTGCATCCTGGACTATTTTTCCAGTTTCCCATTTGTTTCTTTGTACCCATTTTCCTATGTAGTATCAGGCTTGTCCATAGGAAATCCCACATACAGGTTCTGGGCCTACAAAATGTGTCTCTGCCCCTTTCCCAGCCAGTTTATCTGCCTTTTCATTTCCTTCTATACGTGCATGCCCTCGTACCCATATTATTTTGAAGATGTTGTACTTTGAGAGCTTCAGGAGAAGTGAGTGGCAATACCAGACAATTCTGGATATTATCCGGACTGCCTCTAGTGCCTTAATGGCCGCTTGACTGCCCGTAAAAATGAAAATGTTCTTATTCCTGTAGTTCATTTTCAGATTTTCTTCAAGACATGTTGTGATAGCTATCATTTCAGCTTGAAAGACTGTAGTACGTCTGCCCAGGCTCATCTAGATTGATCTCTCAGGTCTTCCCCTGTTGATCCCTCCTCCTGTGCCATTCACAGTCTTTGAGCCATCAGTCCACCACACTATATCTTTGTTTTCAGTATTCCATTTGTTGATAACTCATACTTCTGTTTTTTTTTTTTAATCTGGGTCTCAAATGGTTTTTCAAAGTTGTACTTTGGTATCATATGATCAGAAGGCATGTGTAGAACTTCCTCTGTTAATTTTACAGTGCCCTAGATTGGGTCTTTGTGCATTCCAGCATTCTGATTGTGCCAATCGATATGAACTCATTCTAGCCTGTCCTTTTATGAAATTGCATAGCAATGGGAGGACTAGTAAAATATTCAAGGCTTCTGTCGGTGTAGTTCTTATAGCCCCAGTTATGACTATGCATGCCATTCTCTGTAGGCTATCCAATCTACTGCCGACTTTTCCTTGACTTACTTTCTGCCACCAGATGATTGCAGCATAGGCCATCAACGGTCTAATGTTCATTGCGTGTATCCACATTACCATTGATGGTCTTAGGCCCCTTGTCTTCCCAACGGCTCTTTTACATGCATACAGCAAGTTCTTGGCCCGGGTTGTGTTCCTTTCTATATGTGGATTCCAGGTTAGATTTTTATCTAACACTACACCTTGTAAAAGGGACCAGAGTTATCTTCTTCGGGTTGACTGATAGTTGTTCTTCCCGACACCAGTTCTTCACAAGGTTGAGTAATCTTTGCACGAGATCTTGGATAACACTCATCACCTTACCTCATACCACAATCACTAGGTCATCTGCGTATCCTTGTGTATAGAAACCCTGTTTGTTGAGCATAGCTATGATTTTGTTCACCACAAGGTTCCACAGCAGAGGCGAAAGAACTCTTCCCAGAGCACAGCCTCAGGTGGCCCTAACCATCAGCGTTTCTTCAAACAGGGTTGCTTTTATCTTCTTTCTGTCTAAAATGGATTTAATCCATTTGATGACAGTTTTACTCACCTTGCTCTCTTCCAATGCTTTGTTCATAGAGTCATAGGTTGTATTGCTGAAGGCTCTTTGTATATCTAGAAATGCCATCAGTGCAATTTCTTTATATTCTAGGCTTTCCTCTAGTTTACAAACCAACTGGTGGAGTGTTACTTCAGTGGATCTGCCAGGTGTATATGCAAACTGATTTTCATGTAACGTTGAGTTCAGTTGCACCATTTTTCTGATATATTTATCCCGAATTTTCTCCATTGCTTTCAGCATGAAGGAGGTTAAACATAATGGTCTGTATGCTTTGGCTTGGGCATAGTTTTCCCTTAGGTATGAATACTGCTTAAGCTTCAGACCATGATTTCGGCACGTACCCTAAAGCTAGACTAGCACTGAAGAGGTCCATCAGGGCATTGACGAGTATCTCCCATCCTTCCTGTAGGAGTATCGGAAGTATCTCATCTGGCCCCGAAGCCATTATAGGGTGAAACGGGTCGATTGCCCATTTTACATGGTTGTGTTTTTTTATTCTGTTGGCACAGCTCCAATCTGAACTTCGAGCTCCACAGAACAGTCTCCAAGATTTTCTTTCTGCTTTCCGTATCTCTAGGTTATACTCAGTGAGTTTCCTACAATATACGTCCCACATACCATTTCTAGATGATATTCTATACAACATCCTAACCTCTTTTTTCATTTGACTAGTTTGTTGTTCCACCACCTTACTTTTTTGTTTTTCTTTTCTTTGAGAGGACAGTTGTCATGGAATGAGTCTATAATGGCCTCTTCTAATAGTTCCACTGCCTCATCCAATTCTTTCTGTCCTCTCACGTTAGTTGGAATTTTTGGACAGCCTTTCCTAGAACTTCTCTGTATCTATCCCAATTAGTTGTTTTTTTTTTTTTTTTTTTTTTTTTAATCTCTGTACATCTCAATCCCACATAGTCTTGCATCTATTGCAAATTGGATGTGCTGGTGGTCTGCCAATGATGGTTCCTCCAGCACCTTCCAGTCTTTAATAAAGTTTGCAATATGCGTAGTGCTTAGTGTAATGTCTATTACCTCCCTACGATTTTTATTTATAAATGTAGGCTTGTTTCCTAGGTTTAGTATCATCAACTCAGTTCCAGTAATAAATTCCAGTAAAGACTCACCTCTTGCATTGCAGTTCGTGCTGCCCCATGCCATGTGGTGTGAATTTGCATCTGCTCCAAGGACTAGGTGTTCGCCTTTCCTCTTTGCGTTGCAAATTAGGTTCTCAACTTCTTCTGATGGGGGCAGATTAGGTGAGTCATTTTGGAGGTATGCAGAGCCTATGGGTATTTCTCTGGGACCTTCCCAATTTCCAAATTTTATCTTGGCTGCCACTAAGTCCTTAGAACAATGTTCCTGCAACAGAAGGCATTTTAGTTTTCTGCTCACAAGTAAACATGTTCTAGGCATATTCGATGTAGTATCATACATTAGCTTACCTCCACATTCTGCCAGTCCTGCTACTCTGCCCTTAACTACCCATGGCTCATGTAAAAGAGCCACATCGATATCCTCAGATTTGAACTTCCTGACAAAATTGGCCACAGCTGATTTTTTATGTTATAGGTTGCCCTGTTGAACTTTCAGTACCATCCTTGCCAACGCTAGGTTTTGTTTTTCCCTTAATTACTTGAAATTTGATGTTCCCAAGTCCAAGCTTGGCCTTAAGGCCTCTCTTCTTGAGCTCTTCAAAATCTCTTTCATTAAGGGCCAAAACAATTTTCCTTCCCATGTCATCAGTAGTTGTTGCATTCAGCACTCTCCACTCTTTCGTCGGAAGTTTGGTGTTATACTGATGTATCCTGACAAGCACATCATCAACCTTCATCTTGTCAAATGGAGGAGGAAACTTGGTTATGACCTGTGTAGTATTCAGCACCTTCTTGGCTTCTGCCACTTCCAAATTCTCCCCTTTCCAAGGATTGCAATTGATCACTCTCTGTTCCAGCCAGCTTTCAGTGTCTGGATTTGCACAGATCAGTACCATTGCTCCACTTTCCAGCCTTGGAGACTCAAGGAAGCCTGGATGGTATCTGTCCAACAGTGGTTTCATTTGCGCTATCAAAGCAGATGAAAGTTCCTTCACGTCTTCCTCCTTCAGTTTCCCATCTATAAAGGTTTTAGGTTTTATTGCTACCTTGATTGAAGTTAGTCTTTCCAAAAAGGACATGATCATCTCTTCTCTCTGTTTCTTGGCGGGCGGTTTTGTAGCCGAACTTGATGGCATACTATCCCCCGACCTTGGCCTTTTAGGCGTTGTCGGAGGGATAGCCTCTCGCTGATCCCTGTTTCTTGGCTTCTTCTCCGTCTAAGTTCCAGCCACTATTTTGGCTTCCTTCCTTGCTCTCTTCCTTTCCTTGTAATATGCACTGTTGCAATGTGGTCTGTCAATATGAAATCTGTTGATATTCGATGCAGAAATCTTCAGTTCTGTCTCTACGGATGTTCCTGGTTTGCTTGTGGTAGCAGTCTGCTCTACTGGAGCTTCTGTTGCCATTTGTTGTTTTGAGTCGCCGACAGCCTGTCCAATTTGGACTTCTGTTTCCATTTTTTCATCTTGGGCTTGCTCCCGGATCTGCACTACTGGTGCTTCCATGGCTTCCCTTGATGTCCAAGTTTTTGAAATTGGTTCTTTATAAGCATCCATATTTTAATCAATCATAGGGTTTTTGCCCCTTCTAGGGTCCTGAGCATCGTTCTCACCATCCTTGGTGAGGCACACAGCCAGACATGGTCCTCCCACAATTCAGGCTCTCCGTAGCACAGACCACGCCCCTCAGTTGTCAATCCAGCGGTCCGCCCCTGGCCCGAACCTAGCCAAGTTTGTTCCCCCTTCAGTAGGCCTACTCACGTTGTCTCCACTTGGCATTATCATGACTGAGTTCACAGCCATGACTTTCCCCCTTGGTTGGGATTACCCCTTTCCCAACCCGCAGCTCGTCCAGGCTATGTAGAGCGAAGTGATGTGTTGGTTCCAGCACCTTGCAGTGAGCCTTCACCTGAATCACCAGCCCCATTTCATCTGAACCACTGTATCACCCATGTGGAGGAAGCATGGATGCCTCTCCAGCATGTGTGGGCAAGGCCTCCACTTCCAAGCCTTGACTTGGGCTAGTAACGTTCTAGGAACCTTATTTTTGATATAAAGTCCAAAGGCAGGCATTTATACAAGTGGAGGCACATGCTTCCCCTAGTGCACCGTCACTGCATTGTCCTACATAAGAGGCTTGCAGTGGTGTCTCAACGGTGCACTAACCACCAGCATCTTGGAAAGGTGTAGCAATCAAACTGATGAGCCCACTGCTACACTGGAGCAAAACGCTGGTAATTTCATGTTTGAAAAAGCCTAAAGATCTTAATTATTTTTTTTTTAATTTTTTATTTTTTTTTACATTTGCAATTGATGAAATTAAATTCTGGTTTCCTTCTACTACCGGGCGAATTGGCCATGTGGTTAGGAGCGTGCAGCTGTGAGCTTGCATCTGGGAGATAGTGGGTTTGAATCCCACTGTCGGTAGCCCTGAAGATGGTTTTCCGTGGTTTCCCATTTTCACACCAGGCAAATGCTGGGGCTGTACCTAAATAAAGGCCACGGCCGCTTCCTTCCAACTCATAGCCTTTTCCTATCCCATCGTCGCTATAAGACCTATCTGTGTCGGTGCGATGTAAAGCCACTAGAAGAAAAAAGTTTCCATCTAGGAACCTTATTTTTTATATAAAGGCCAAAGGCAGGCATTTATACAAGTGGAGACACATGCATCCCTTAGTGCACCATCACTGCATTATTATACATTAGAGGGTTGCAGTGGTGTCTCGACGGCACTAGCATCTTAGAAAGATGGCGGATGGTTACAGGCGTGTTGTAAGTGTGTTCCTAATAATAATCGTGTTTCTTGTGGTCCAAGTGCTTTTATCGCGGTTATGTGTGAATGAAATTGAACTGACTAGCATATACTTTGATGTTAAGTGCAGTATAACTTGTTGGGAAGATATACTCTCCAATAATAAGCTGCAAATAAGCACCCATGTGTTGTGTATTAATGGCAAGGGGCAGCAAATGGCGTCCAGTCAGCGTGTAAAGCACAAGCCTTCGGCCATTGACACTGCTACCTCCATCTTGACGCTGAGTATTCTACTACTAGCAGTTGCCGGTGATGTCCTGCTGAACACAGGACCGGAGGTAAATACCAGCCTTAGCATCTACTACCAGAATGTCTGTAGTCTTAAGGAATCACTCGTGGACTTTAACCTCGCACTGAGTGACATGCATTACGACTGTGTGTGTTTAACGGAGTCCTGGCTTGACTCTTCAATCAATAATAGTGAAATACTGCACAACAATTATGTTATTTTCTGCCAAGATAGACAAAATATCATTACTAGTAAGAACAAGGGAGGTGGGGTTTTAAAAGCAGTGAACTCTGCTTTCGGGCCAGTGCAATGACCCGACCTAGCGGGAAACTGGGAATGTATTGTCGTAAAAGCCACCCCTTCCACTGGCCGAGCGCTGTACATAGCCTGTTGTTACCTGCCCCCAGACGAGGTGAAAGTATGGCTCACAGACCTCCGAGAAACCCTGGGTCGAATCAATTGCATGGCAAAACAAAATGACACTATTAGCGTGTGCAGTGATTTCAATATTAGCCAATTTTCCTGGGCATCAGACGATTCGGGATCTATTAATCCTATCCTCACCCATGTCAACGAGGAAGCCTGCTTCCTTTTAGAGATCACCAATGAATTTAACCTTCACCAAGTTTGCGGTTTTCCAACACGAGGACTTCCTGGACCTTGCTTTCATGTCTGAAAAAGTCACTAATAATACCCTGTGTGAAGCAACAGAACAGTTAGTACAATCAGATCATTCTGTGCTTGAGCTCAGACTTCATATTTCCCGTGTTCCTCGTTTACCACAGACTACAAAATCATTATTCGTATGGAAAAAAGCAGACTTTCATCATCTATGAAATATCTTATCCTGCTGTCCGTGGAACTTGCTTGAATCCTGTCCATCTCTTGATGCCGCAGTTGACGTGTTTTATGACTTAATGCACAGCGCTCTTAAGGACGCTGTGCCTTCCTGCATAATGAAGAGTAGGCATCTTCCCTCTTGGTATGATTCCGAACTTACAGGCAAAATGCGGGCAAAGGAAAGAGCAAGGAAATGAGCTGCAAGGTCTTCACTTCCCTCATATTACATCAAATTTGCATTGCCAAGAAAGGAATACAAACAAATGCAGCGGAGAAAGTATAGTGATTATGTCGGGTTGGTTGAGGAGGATATTATCAGACATCCACAAAGATTTTGGAAATTTATTAATTGCAAATCAAAATCTAGGTGGCTACCCTCTATGATGATTAATGAAGACAAGGAAATTAGCTCACTGAAAGAAATTCTGGATAATTTTGCTGACACTTTCAAAAAATTCCATCCACCCAGTGTCCCATGTAATTCTCACACCGAACAATTCAGGAAAATTAACTTATCATCAGTGGTAACTTTGGTATCAGAAGTCTGCAACATCTTGAAGGCGATGGATACGAAGAAGTCATGTGGTCCAGATCACATTTCAGGAATTGTGTTACGCGAGTGTGCTGAGGAGCTGGCAACCCCACTAGCCATGATAATCAACTGGTCTCATCGTACAGGCAATTTCCTATCCGATTGGAAGAAAGGATATGTTATTCCAGTCTTTAAGAAAGGTGACAGATTTTTATTTGTCAATTACAGACCAGTAGTTCTTCTTTCACTCATTTCCAAAGTAGCAGAAAGAGTTGTGTACAAAGCCTTGTGCAGTGCAGTCAGTGGTTTAATTAATATTATAACCAGCATGGTATTGTCCAGAAACACTCAACTACCACCAATCTTGCTGTGTACTCCCACTTCATATCTAGCACTTTGGACAATTGCAAGCAGGTTGATGCCGTGTACATGGACTTTTCCAAGACTTTCGACTCTGTGCAGCATAATGCTCTTCTGACTAAGTTGTCAGCATATGGCATTCATGGCAGCTTGCTTGAATGGTTTGAGTGCTATCTTTACAAGAGAAGGTATTCAATAAAATACGAGGATATCATTTCTCGTCCTTATCAGCCCATGTCTGGCGTTCCACAAGGTTCGCTACTGGGACTTTTGTGCTTCCTTCTACTTGTTAATGATCTGCCATCACAAATCTATTCAAGCAACTACCTGCTCTATGCTGATGACATTAAACTCCACAGGGTAATTGAAAAGATGAGTGACTGTGAATTGTTACAGTCTGATATAAATAATATTAGTGATTGGTGCCAAAAGTGGCATTAAACCCTAAATATTTTAAAGTGCAGTGCAATATCCTTCACGAGAAAATCACAAGTCATTGTATTCAATTATCATATAAGGAATCTTTTTTTTTTTTTTTTGCTAGGGGCTTTACGTCGCACCGACACAGATAGGTCTTATGGCGACGATGGGAGAGGAAAGGCCTAGGAGTTGGAAGGAAACGGCCGTGGCCTTAATTAAGGTACAGCCCCAGCATTTGCCTGGTGTGAAAATGGGAAACCACGGAAAACCATTTTCAGATATAAGGAATCAAGAAGTGAAGTGTGTTAATAAAATTAACAATCTTGGTATTACTTTTAGCAATCAAAATGGTCTATCTTTCAATGAGCATGTGTTAAATATTGTTAACAAGGCATTTAAAATGTTAGGCTTCCTCAAAAGAAACTGCAAGAGTTTTAAATCTGTTGTCCCATTGAAAACCCTGTATTTCTCGTTTATACGATCTAGCCTAGAGTACTGCTCTGAAGTGTGAATCCCGCCATAGCAATACTAAGTTAATGCCTCAGAGGGAGTACAGATCAGATTCTCAAAATGAATCAGTGAAAAATGTTTGGGTATCAAGCTGTCATCGATAGATTATGATTTATTTTGTACAAACGTGTATTGAGTCTCTTAGAACTAGGCGCAGGCATATCAACGCACGTTTAATACACAAATGCATCGGTAATTTCCGTGACTGTCCCAAATTACTCCAGTTGCTACCAATTCATGTTCCTTCCCGTAACACCCGGCAGGCTGTCACCTTTCACTTATCCTGATGCAGAACGAAATCCCACAGGAACTCTTGGTTTATGCAGGCCCTAAGATCCCTGAACAAAATTAGCGGGATGGTGGATATATTTCACTCATAAGCTAGTGAAATTCGCAGACATCTTATGGACGCTTCATAGACAGTGTGTTCCTTGTATCTTGTTCTGTGCATTTGGTAACTGAAAGTTATACTTCCTTCCTTCGGTTATTTCAAATGTATAAACACTCTTCTGTTTTTATTTCTTCCTTACATTTTTTTGTAAATATGTATATTATTATTATTTATTTTATGTCCACATTGGAACACTGAAATCAATCTATATACAGTCAAGTCTTATGAATATTGGTTACAAATTTGCTTGAAGTTTCTTCTTTTGTTCCCAGAAATGTTTCATTCTCTCTGACCTGGCTGCCCGTTCTTCGTCAGTTATGTTGTACTGTTTGCGTGTATAGGTCTTCAGTTTAAGTCTTACATCATTATTTCTCAGGATCCTCTTCTCTTCTCTGTTTTAAATTTGTTGAATTGTCAAGCCTAATCCATTTAAATCTTCTTGGACTTCTTTGAACCAGTGATTTTTAGTTTTACTTTTTCAAAAGTAGTTGAATAAATTTTTGAGTATCCTAGTCTCTGGTAGTCATAATATGTGACAGAAAAAAGCAACTCTTCTTTTCCGCATTGTATCTATTATAGACTCAGTCTCCTGGTATACAACTTCATTAGGTAGTAATCGCCATTGTCCATCTACTTGGTGTTTTTTGTTTAGAATTGTTCTAATGATTTGTCTATCTATTTTCTGTAATTTATCTGTAGTTGATTTTGTATAATTAGTTATAATTAGTAGTAGTAGTAGTAGTAGTAGTAGTAAGTGCTGTTAATATTGTTATTATTTGAATGTATTATATCATCTGTAATTGGGGAATTAATAACTCTGTTGATGATAAATAAACAAATCAAATCAAATCAATCCAACTGATGAGCCCATTGGGGAGAAATGCTGGTAATTTCACCATTGAGAAAGCCTGAAGAGGTTAAATGTTTTTAACATTTGCAATCGAAATTGAATTATGGTTTCCTTCTAGGAACCTTATTTTTGATTTAAAGGCCAAAGGCAGGCATTTGTACAAGTAGAGCCACATTCTTCCCCTAGTGAACCATCATTGCATTGTCCTACATAAGAGGCTTGCAGTGGGGTCTCAACGACACACTAGCTGCCAGCGTCACCTTGGAAAGGTGCAGCAATCAAAATGATGAGCCCAAACATGACTACAGCTATTGAAATCTCCAATAATGATGGATGCCTTCTTACGGTGTAAGTAACTGATAAGATCCCAATTAGAGTACTACCTTGAGGAGTTCAATTTTCTAGAAATATAGCCACCATTTCATCATTCTTTTGTCTAATCCAATTGCACTCATTTTTTTAGTAGTCTCCCATCAAAAACCTTAGATAGGTCAATTGCAATACAGTCCACTTGAGCTCCTTGAATATAAAATATCAGCATAAGTTCAGTATCTGCAGCCTCTTTTCAGTGCCAGATATCTAGGTGCAAATGCACTGTCCTTTGTTTCTTCCTCGCGTACTTCTTGCTGTCGGTGTGATTGAGTGGTGCACAAGGCTGCCAACTTTTGAACTTAAGAACTTGTGGTACATTTTTAGGTGCAGCAGCACAACTTTTGAACTTATGAACTAGTGGTAAAAAAGTGGGGGGAATGCCTGGGGGTGTAAACTCCCAGGTCAGGGTCGCAAAGTGGCTGTTAGGCCTCAAGCATTCCCTGAAAACTGAATTAATTTATCATGCCGCCTAGGGACAAAGCCATTGGTCTAGATTGGTTGGGTCTGGCTACTGACAAAACCATTAGTCTGGATTTGTTAGATCCATCTAGTGACAAAATCTATGGCCTGGATAGATTACAACCAGTTAGTAATAAAATCATTGCACTGTGATCAAGAAATGGGGTGATAGTAGTAGGACAAATTGGAGTGCATTCTATGTTGGACAGTGGCGAAAAGCTGAAATACTTTATCATGCTGGCTAGTGACCAAAAAATAGAACAGAGAAACATCAATAATGTCTGTCCTGGACTGAATAAATTAAGGACTTAGGCTTAAAAAAGACAAATGTTTCAACTGGAATGTGAATATAGAACAGGCTGTGCAATGAGCATCAGGACATATGGCTAACCTGAAACCTTAGCTGTGTAATAAATGTATCTCTTTTAATATTAAGAGTAATTTTTCTTTAACATATATCAGGGCCATTCTACTGTTTGGTTGTGAGGCTTGATGCTATATTCCCAATACTCCACTTTCTAAATTACAGTTTTTTCAAAAGAAATTACTAAATAAGATAATAAGAATTTCATTGTTGAAACGTAATAGACAGATACAAAACACACTTTGTATTCTCTCTGTTGTTTTTCAAATAAATTACTGGGAGACCAAATCTAAGATCCTCCTTACTCAGTCAAACAACTTGGGCATCTCAATTCTTAAACAGGTCATAAGGACCATGAAGCCAAACACACGATTCAAATATCAAGGTCCTTGACTCACATAGGACCTGATTTAGAATAATTACATCTCATTTTTCCAAACTTTTCTCTGCAAGAATTTTATTAAATTACTAGAAGTTAAAACTATTTGTTAAGAAGAGAGATTCTCCCTCCCTATCTAAACAATAAAATTACCAAATGTATTCAAAATTATAGCAATGAGAGGGGTTCTTCTCTGATTTTGCGGGTCACTTACCACCAAAACAGACCATTTTTGCTCCTGCCAGTGCAGGTACATAGAGATTTTCCTACTCAATGGATGATTAGAAAATAGATGAGTAACAGAGCATAGTTTTTGCGCTGGGACTCTCCGTTTACTTGTCCTCAACAAAAAAATCAAGCAGTTCGATCCTTCACTGTCCAACATATCTCTATGCCATGTGTGACACCGGGAGTTAATAGCTCTTTAACAAAGTGGATTAGCCAGGCAGACTGGGAGGTATAAGTTCAGGAAGTTTTATCATTGTCAAATATCGAACTTGAAGTGGGGTGCTATTTACGAGTTCCATCGTCAAGACTATGCTTTGAACATCTCCTGATGGAGAATCGAACCCACGTCCTTCCGGGTGAACTGAGCACGCCTTTATCACCTCTGCTAGGCAGCACAGGAGTTAATAGCTCTTTAAAGAAGTGGATTAGCCAGGCAGACTGAAGCAGATCCTGAGAGGTATAACCTCAGGAATTTTTATCATTGCTGAATATCGATCTTGAAATGGGGTGCTATTTACGAATTCCATCGTCAAGACTATGCTTTGAACATATCAGACCAGGACCAGTTGTTGTCTACTCCAGGAGTTTGACTGTGAAATCAGAGGAATTCTTCCCCTATGAGGACTACAGCACAGTGAACCACAAGATACCCAGCTACCACCATTGCAACCACTACCATCAGCATATCTCAATTTGCCACCCAAAACTGCTGCTCTAGCTTTCATGTTGAAATGCTGGAGTGTCCAGAAGATGTGAGATGGCAAGCAGAACTCTGGATCTGGTTGGAGGAGTAAACATGAGTGCATGCCATACAGAGTAAGTTGGAGGAACAGCTTTAATGTCATCACCAAATACCTGGATCCTGAATAAGAAATTTGTTGCCAAGAATTAGCATCAGTAAGATGAAAATCCATTCTGTAATGATAACCTCACTCTGGAACGTCAGCAATAGTTAAAATTTTCTGTAAAGAAATTTGCTATAAGGTGCTGAAACATAAAAAATTAAATATAATTCCATACGGTAATTGGAATTGTTTGAAATGTGAATTATTTGAAGAATGATTCATTTGTCATGGATACTAGTGATGGGACATTCGATTCATTTTACTGAATCGATTCATTTGATTCCCTTCACGTTACTGAATCGATACAGTGATCCGATTCACGGCTCATTGGTCACCGCTCTTACTGCATCTGTGTAGTATGTGCTGGTAAGACAGCAGCAACAGCATTCAGTGCTCTCAGCTGCCATCTGGTCTTCATACAATGAACTCCTTTCTTAGAAAAAATGCTAGTTACTCCAATACATCGAAGGTTTCCGGCGACGCAGGGTGGGAAAGTTTAGGAAGGTAGCAGCCCTGGCCTGAATTAAGGTACAGTCCCAGCATTTCCTGGTGTGAAAATGGGGAAACTACGGAAAAACCATCTTAACGGCTGCTGACGGTGGGATTCGAACCCACCATCCCCCGAATGCAAGCGCATAGCCACGCGATATTAACCACACGACAACTCGCTCAGTCATTTATTTAAAAAAAAGTATTTTTCTATCAGCTGAGGATGTTTTTAATCGTCATATTTTGTATAGGCTACCCGAGATGTACAGTAGCCCGCTGGTTTTCTGATTCAACATACTGTTATTGCGTCTGTCCACATATGATTGAAGTCTTGTGCAACGATGTGACATATGAACTGAGAGAATACTGAGCCGTTCTTCCAAAATATAAAACAGGTACTTTTGAGTGGTCATGAGCATGACTCATAGTCATAGGACAGGCTAGAGTCGAGTTTAATTGTCAAATGTCAAGTAAGTTATAATACTAAGATTCATTACACTAATAAATAGTATAACCTAATAGCCTACCTACTTACTAGCTACTTCAGAATTATGTTGTGACTACCTTTTTAACACTGCAAATAAATCCATCTATTACTTAAACCTCCCTGTAAGAAGAGGACAGTGAATGCAAATGGGTATTATTTTCAAATGAGCTGAGCTCGAGAGTTCATTATAGCATACGATTCTTTCAGTGTAGCATGGCTCACTGTATGTCTCGCTGCAGCGGAAGCTCGGCTCTCCACGTGTCCAGTGAGCCGATAAGGAGCCGTGTGTATCATGTGTCTCACTGAGCCGCGCTCGTTCACGATTCTTTCGATGTGCCATGATTCAGTGTCTCGCTGCAGCGGAAGCTCAGCTCTCCGCGTGTCCAGTGAGCGCCGATAAGGAGCCGTGTGTATCAAGTGTCTCACTGAGCCGCGCTCGTTCACGATTCTTTCGATGTGCCATGATTCAGTGTCTCGCTGCAGCGGAAGCTCGGCTCTCCGCGTGTCCAGTGAGCCGATAAGGAGCCGTGTGTATCATGTGTCTCACTGAGCCGCGCTCGTTCACGATTCTTTCGATGTGTCATGATTCAGTGTATCGCTGCAGCGGAAGCTCGGCTCCCCGTCAACGTCCAGTGAGTGCGCCACTCAGCACTGTCCGCTGGGAGTAAGCTGAATCGTGTGCCGTGAGCTCGCCGTTCCTGTGAATCGATTCACTCGGACACTTTAATGAATCGATACACTGCTTCGAATCATTCATTCAGTAGCCAACACTAATGGATACAAAGGATGAGGATTGCAATATTAGGAGAAATAGGGAGTGCTCCCATTATTATTTTTGTTATTTTTATAATTTGTACTTGTAAAAATCGAATTTAGATTTGTAAATTGTACCAGCTGCGCCTAGAAACATACTTCCATAATCTGAGACTGACCGTATGATATATTTCTAGAGTGTTAAGAGTATTGATTGTCTCTCGGATACAGATGTGAATAGATTTATTTGTTGCTAGAAAAGTCCCACGTCAATATTTGGCAAGTAAGATGTCTCTTACAGGAATCAGGTTGAGGCAGATGTTGAGGAAAGTAGAAGTGAAGGAAGAGGGAAAGGAGAAGGTGGTAGTGTTTCATGTTGGTACTAACAACGTAAGGCAAGCAGGTATAAGTACCAACATAGTTGGGGATGTGTGGTATCTGGTAAATGCAGCACGCATGAAGTTTAAGGAAGCGGAGATTGTTATCAATGGAATACTGTGCAGGAGGGATACTGACTTGAAGGTGATTGGGGATTTAAATGAGACTATGGAGTGGGTATGTGCGAAACTGGGAGTGAGATTTCTAGATCCTAATGGTAGGAGGGGGAGTATTCATTCTGGTGAAAGAAGAATTTGTATGCTACAAAAAAGTTAAGGATGAACAACATGAAATTCTGGGTGTGAGGCTCATCTCTAAAGATAATAGGCAACTTGAAGTCTTTGGAGTGTACAGACAGGGAAAGGGTAGCGCTGATGCTGATTTAGAATTATTTGATAAGATAATCACCTATGTGGGAAACAATAAGGAAAGGAATGTGATTGTAGCGGGTGATCTCAATTTATAATACCAATATAAATGGTCCGTTAATGGACATTATAAATTTTCCAGCTAACTCATTCCTGGTTGCCAGCGTTTCACCCCCGTGTGCTAGGCTGGGCTCATCAGTTGGTACCTAGCACATCCACCAAGACGCTGGATAGTGCATACCGTGGAGGCCACTGCGTAGGCTAATTGTAGCCACCAGCAGTGCCAATGCACTATGAGAGACATTGTCTCATTATCAAAAATTGATGCCTGCTTGGCCATCAGATGATGTAGATGTTGATTCCCATAGGGAATCAGAAATAATTGTTCCGAATGAGTAAATTTACAATACCAATATAAATGGTCCGTTATTGGACATTATAAATTTTCCAGCTAACTCATTCCTGGTTGCCAGTGTTTCGCCCCCGTGTGCACTATCCAACGTCTTGGTGGGTGTGCTAGGTACCAACTGATGAGCCCAGCCTAGCACACGGGGGCGAAACGCTGGCAACCAGGAATGAGTTAGCTGGAAAATTTATAATGTCCAATAACGGACCATTTATATTGGTATTGTAAATTTACTCATTCGGAACAATTATTTCTGATTCCCTATGGGAATCAACATCTACATCATCTGATGGCCAAGCAGGCATCAATTTTTGATAATGAGACAGTGTCTCTCATAGTGCATTGGCACTGCTGGTGGCTACAATTAGCCTACGCAGTGGCCTCCACGGTATGCACTATCCACCGTCTTGGTGGGTGTGCTAGGTACCAACTGATGAGCCCAGCCTAGCACGCGGGGGCGAAACACTGGCAACCAGGAATGAGTTAGCTGGAAAATTTATAATGTCCAATAACGGACCATTTATATTGGTATTATAAATTTACTCATTCAGAACAATTATTTCTGATTCCCTATGGGAATCAACATCTACATCATCTGATGGCCAAGCAGGCGTCAATTTTTGATAATGAGACAATGTCTCTCATAGTGCATTGGCACTGCTGGTGGCTACAATTAGCCTACACAGTGGCCTCCACCGTATGCACTATCCAGCATCTTGGTGGGTGTGCTAGGTACCAACTGATGAGCCCAGCCTAGCACACGGGGGCGAAACGCTGGCAACCAGAAATGAGTTAGCTGGAAAATTTATAATGTCCAATAACGGACCATTTATATTGGTATTATAAATTTACTCATTCGGAACAATTATTTCTGATTCCCTATGGGAATCAACATCTACATCATCTGATGGCCAAGCAGGCATCAATTTTTGATAATGAGACAATGTCTCTCATAGCGCATTGGCACTGCTGGTGGCTACAATTAGCCTACGCAGTGGCCTCCACGATATGCACTATCCAGCGTCTTGGTGGGTGTGCTAGGTACCAACTGATGAGCCCAGCCTAGCACACGGGGGCAAAACGCTGGCAACCAGGAATGAGTTAGCTGGAAAATTTATAATGTCCAATAACGGACCATTTATATTGGTATTGTAAATTTACTCATTCGGAACAATTATTTCTGATTCCCTATGGGAATCAACATCTACATCATCTGATGGCCAAGCAGGCATCAATTTTTGATAATGAGACAATGTCTCTCATAGTGCATTGGCACTGCTGGTGGCTACAATTAGCCTACGCAGTGGCCTCCACCGTATGCACTATCCACCGTCTTGGTGGGTGTGCTAGGTACCAACTGATGAGCCCAGCCTAGCACACGGGGGCGAAACGCTGGCAACCAGGAATGAGTTAGCTGGAAAATTTATAATGTCCAATAACGGACCATTTATATTGGTATTATAAATTTACTCATTCGGAACAATTATTTCTGATTCCCTATGGGAATCAACATCTACATCATCTGATGGCCAAGCAGGCGTCAATTTTTGATAATGAGACAATGTCTCTCATAGTGCATTGGCACTGCTGGTGGCTACAATTAGCCTACGCAGTGGCCTCCACGGTATGCACTATCCAGCATCTTGGTGGGTGTGCTAGGTACCAACTGATGTGCCCAGCCTAGCACACGGGGGCGAAACGCTGGCAACCAGAAATGAGTTAGCTGGAAAATTTATAATGTCCAATAACGGACCACTTATATTGGTATTATAAATTTACTCATTCGGAACAATTATTTCTGATTCCCTATGGGAATCAACATCTACATCATCTGATGGCCAAGCAGGCATCAATTTTTGATAATGAGACAATGTCTCTCATAGCGCATTGGCACTGCTGGTGGCTACAATTAGCCTATGCAGTGGCCTCCACGATATGCACTATCCAGCGTCTTGGTGGGTGTGCTAGGTACCAACTGATGAGCCCAGCCTAGCACACGGGGGTGAAACGCTGGCAACAAGGAATGAGTTAGCTGGAAAATTTATAATGTCCAATAACGGACCATTTATATTGGTATTATAATTTACTCATTCGGAACAATTATTTCTGATTCCCTATGGGAATCAACATCTACATCACATGATCTCAATTTACCAAATGTCAATTGGGAAGGTAATGCGAACGACAGGAAGCATGAACAACAAATGGCAAATAAGTTAATATGGGAAGGGCACCTGATTGAGAAAGTGATGGAACCAAACAGAGGGAAGAATATTTTGGATGTGTTGCTGATAAAACCAGATGAACTCTATAGGGAAAATGAAGTAATAGATGGTATTAATGATCATGAAGCTGTTTTTGTCGTAGTTAAAAATAAATGTGAAAGAAAGGAAGGTATTAAAATTAGGACTATTAGGCAGTACCATATGGCTGATAAAACAGGCATGAGGGAGTTTTTAAAAAGTAACTTTGATCGCTGGAAAATGGTAAATAAAAATATAAACAGACTCTGGGATGGGTTTAAAGCAATTGTTGAGGAATGTAAAAATATGTTTGTACCTTTAAAGGTGGTAAGGAATGGTAAAGATCCACTATATTATAACAGAGAAGTAAAGAGACCAAGAAGGAGGTGCAGGTTGACAAAATAGAGTTAGAAATGTTTATGGAAGTAAGGAGAAATTGAAGGAACTTACTAGGAAATTGAATCTAGCAAAGAAGTCAGCTAAGGATAACATGATGGCAAGCATAATTGGTGGTCATACAAATTTTAGTGAAAAATGGAAGGGTATGTGTAGGTACTTTAAGGCAGAAAGGGGTTCAAGGAAGGACATTCCAGGAATCATTAATGAACAAGGGGAGTGTGTATGCGAGGATCTTCAAAAGGCAAAAGTATTCAGTCAGCAGTATGTAAAGATTGTTGGTTACAAGGATAATGTCCAGATAGGGGATGTGAGTAATACTAAAGAAGTATTAAAATTTACCTATGATAACAATGACATTTACAGGAAGATACAAAAGTTGAAAACTAGAAAAGCAGCTGGAATTGATAAGATTTCTGGGGATATACTAAAGGCAATGGGTCAGGATACAGTACCCTATCTGAAATACTTATTTGATTATTGTTTGGTTGAAAGAGCTATACCATATGAATGGAGAGTTGATATAGTAGCCCCTGTGTATAAAGGAAAGGGTGATAGACATAAAGTTGAAAATTACAGGCCAGTCAGTTTGACATGCATTGCATGTAAGCTTTGGGAAAGCATTCTTTCTGATTATATCAGACATATTTGCAAAATTAATAACTAGTTTGACAAAAGGCAGTTTGGGTCTAGGAAAGGTTATTCCTCTGAAGCTCAGCTTGTAGGATTTCAGCAAGATATAGCAGAAATCCTGGATTCAGGAGGCCAAATGGACTATATTGCAATTGACGTATCTAAGGCATTTGATAGAACTTCTCTCGATATTTCAGTGTGTGTCTGTTAAAGACGAGTTTTGAAGTTAGCTACTGTGTCTGGTTTCTCATCTGTTGGAACACCTGGCCACAGTCGGGCGAGAAACAGGGGACAGTCTTGTGAACACAGTAGATGTGGTCATTTGAGCAGAGTGTTCATCGCTTGCTAAACGTTTGAAAATGCATTGGAAAGTGTTGTGTAGTTTAAGTTATATTTATAAAGAAGATGTATAACCTAGCTATGGTAGGCTAGACGAGAGGTTTGCTGGATAAATACAGCCAGGACTCCAAGGATGATGGCTAAGATCACAGGTCTGTAAATTTTAATCAATGTTGTAGTTAGAATGTTGTTTGTCCCAACCAAATATTTCATTGCGTGTGTCGGGTTGATAATTTGTAATGATCAGGAAAAGATATTATATTTTTGGTCAGCGTGTGAAAATCTTTAGTTTTGTAAAATTTCACATCAAGAAACTATAAAATGCGACGTTTAAATCTTGTGTTAATGTTCTTCGAGATATTGGCCGAAGTGAGGAAAATTTGGAAGGTGATCATGATAAAGTAGTCGTGGCGAATGTCTTAATTTCGAATATCGTTTGAATTCAGAAAATTTCGTCGAAATAATAATAATAATAATAATAATAATAATAATAATAATAATAATAATAATAATAATAATAATAATAATAATAATAACAATAATAATAATAATGTCTACCGCGGGATAAAATTTTCCTATGTTAAAAGTGGATTTAACAAGTATGTTCTACAAGGATTTGCGGGAATTTAGAAAGTTTCCAGTGAAATCCGATAAAGTTATGTTCTATTCATGGGAAGTAAAATTTTGTGACATCGTGTATGTCGATAATATGGAAAATCACGGTGTGTTGTTGTATTCTAGAGGTCCGAAAGTTGTAGTAACAGTAAAAATAAAAAGGTGTATTTTATATAGTTGTTTTTCCACAAGAGGATTGAGATTTGAAAAGGGTCTTGAAATATAAGAAAAATGGATTGAGAGCGAAAAATTTATATATGTGGAGATAAGAGTGGTAGAAATATTGAAGGCGAAAGGGAGCCTGGATTTTACGTAATACCGCCGTGAGAAGGCGAGGAGAATGAGTTTTTGAGACAGTTTATGTTTGCCGAGGAAGGATTTATGAGACAGGCTGTATATTAAATGTGAGATTTATGTGGCAGGCTGTAGTATATTCCGCTAACAATCCGAAAGCTCGGACCTGGAGAAGGTCGGTCCGAGATAATTATTGTGTGAAGCACAGTAAATGTCAAATAAGATCCCAAGTGAAAAACGATTTTGGTAAAGATTGTAACTCTTGGTAGTAAAATTTCAAGTGACTAGTTACGTAAAGTCAGTAATGAATATTAGAATAATATGACCTCAAGGATAAAAGAGCATTTTGTATATACGGTTGGTGTTGTTTGACTGTAAGGACGAGTTTCCAATTAGTAAAGTTCATAAATTACAAGGCGGTAATTTACCAGTAAATCGGAACATTTGTGGGATGAGATATTGGACGTTAAAGCGATATGTCTGGCTGTGTAGATTCATTGGGTTTTGTTTCACTGGATAGTCATGGATATGTATGTTTGAAAAATGACGATAGGCGATTGGAGGGCCACACCCTAAAATTATAGTATGGATTTCTGCGCTGGTGATTATTATTTTTGACGACATCCACTAAATATTAGACGTGTGTTGGAAGATATTATTCTTTCCTAAACTTCATTGCGCGTGCTGAGATCGTGTTTGAGTTGGGGAATTGTTCGCAACGCGATATTTATTTTCAAGTTCACATTTTTTGGTAACAAGATAGAGACTTATTGCATTTTCCGACGTGCGTTCGTTCTTGGCAAGAGTTGTTTCGTGTGTTATTCGTTTCGACCAGATTTACAGCTAAAGATATCAGAGTTTGTTTGAAATTACGATTTCGCCTGATATGCTAGGGGAAACGTATACGACCCAGTTTTGCGCCCGACAATAGATTTAGGACGTCACATGTACAGGTAAGAGGAAGGAATTTCAGGCTCAGATATGAGCCTCGTAGTCACCCAACTGGCGTTCACTTGAGTGCCCCTGGGATCCCTTTTCAGTCGCCTAGTAGGCAGACAGGAGCTACCGTGGGTATTCTACCGCCTCCACCGGCATGGCACATGTCAATCAATCAATCAATCAATCAATCAATCAATCAATACTGATCTGCATTTAGGGCTGTCGCCCAGGTGGCAGATTCCCTATCTGTTGCTTTCCTAGCCTTTTCCTAAATAATTTCAAAGAAATTGGAAATTTATTGAACATCTCCCTTGATAAGTTATTCCAATCCCTAACTCCCCTTCCTATAAACGAATATTTGCCCCAGTTTGTCCTCTTGAATGCCACCTTCATCTTCATATTGTGATCTTTCCTACTTTTATAAACGCCATTCAAACTTATTCGTCTACTAATGTCATTCCACGCCATCTCTCAGCTGACAGCTCGGAACATACCACTTAGTCGAGCAGCTCTTCTTCTTTCTCTCAATTCTTCCCAACCCAAACTTTGCAACATTTTTGTAACGCTACTCTTTTGTCGGAAATCTCCCAGAACAAATCGAGCTGCTTTTCTTTGGATTTTTTCCAGTTCTTGAATCAGGTAATCCTGGTGAGGGTCCCATACACTGGAACCATACTCTAGTTGGGGTCTTACCAGAGACTTATATGCACTCTCCTTTACATCCTTACTACAACCCCTAAACACCCTCATAACCATGTGCAGAGATCTGTACCCTTTATTTACAATCCCATTTATGTGATTACCCCAATGAAGATCTGTCCTTATATTAACACCTAGATACTTACAATGATCCCCAAAAGGAATTTTCACCCCATCAAAGAAGTAATTAAAACTGAGAGGACTTTTCCTCTTTGTGAAACTCACAACCTGACTTTTAACCCCGTTTATCAACATACCATTGCCTGCTGTCCATCTCACAACATTTTTGAGGTCACGTTGCAGTTGCTCACAATCTTGTAACGTATTTATCACTCTATAGAGAATAACATCATCCGCAATCAGCCTTACGTCCGATTCCACTCCTTTAATCATATTATAGGGTAGATCATGGAAGACTACTGGCAAGAATGAGTGCTAATGTACTAGAAAAAAGAGTGACTGAATGGGTGGCTATATTTCTAGAAAATAGAACTCCGAGAATCAGAGTAGGCGAAGCTTTATCTGACCCTGTAATAACTAAGAGGGGAATTCCTCAAGGCAGTATTATTGGTCATTTATGTTTTCTTATATATATCAATGGTATGTGTATAGAAGTGGAATCAGAGATAAGGCTGTTTGCAGATGATGTTATTTTGTACAGAGTAATAAATAAGTTACAAGATTGTGAGCGGTTGCACGGTGACCTCGATAGTATTGTGAGATGGACGGTGGGCAATGGTATGATGATAAACGGGGTTAAAAGTCAGGTTGTTAGTTTCACAAATAGGAAAAGTCCTCTCAGTTTTAATTACTGTATTGATGGGGTGAAAGTTCCTTTTGGGGATCATTGTAAGTACCTAGGTGTTAATATAAGAAACGACCTTCATTGGGGTAATCACATAAATATGATTGTTAATAAAGGGTACAGATCTCTGCACATGGTTATAAGGGTATTTAGAGGTTGTAGTAAGGATGTAAAGGAAAGGGCGTATAAGCCTCTGGTAAGACCCCAATTACCGTAGGGCCCACGAGAGTTGAAGTCTGACGTTTAGCGCCACCGGCGAGAAAAGGTTGACTAGCGCTGCTCGAAAATGGTCTGCTGCTATGGCAACGATACCAAAGTTGCAACATTTTAGGACACTATCACCACGGGGGTTGGCATGCTCTCAGTCGCTTTTGTGATGTTATTCCAAATGGTACTGTTTTAGCTGTGCTAGTTGTTGCTGCTTAATGTGTTTGTTTTCAGAATATTATGTTAGGTGTTAGTTTATTTCTTTAAGTTTATCAGTGGCTAGTTGTTTAGTTTTCCTAGTTTCGTAGATCTGTAGATGTTAGCGGTCTTGTAGTGTGACTATAGTGTTAGTGTGAAGTACTCCATCATTCGTTAAGAATCCGTATCGTTTTATTTGATCGGTTCTTTGAGTGTTTAACAATGACTTCCAAGTCAAAAGATAGGCCAAAAAATACAACTGGCCGAAGTGTGACTGTTCGAAGCCAGGGAAGAGAAATGATCGTGTCAGTGCAGGATTTCTTTGAAAGGGAAGCAGGCAGTATTAAAGAAACAGGATCTCCCCTAATACCTTTCAACAAAGTTCAGGAACGCACTGCCAGAGCCATGGGAATTAGCAAAAGTAGCCTACTGTTTGGAGGGTCTCAAAGGAGAAATTCACCTCCCCAGAAGAGAAATTAACAACTCCAGGTAAAAATAGGCCTAGATGCGCGAATATTACGAGCATTGATTCATTCCTGGAGGATGCTATTCGTCGCCATGTGTATGATTATTATATTAGGCGGGAGCATCCCACTGTTAAGAAATTACTGTCCTCTCTGAAACGGAGTAAGTTATTTCGTGGAGAAAGAATGTCTCTGCAGAGATTATTACACAAAATTGGTTTCGAGTACAGGCGAATTAATGGAAGGATTCTTTTACTCGAAAGAGGTGACAGTAACAACAACCAGGATAGTACAGGAGAGGATATGGATGGGATAGAACCCCTTCTAGATGACTGATTGCTGTCGGCAGAGCAGTGAGTACTTTTTTTAAACAAATATTTCGGTTCAGTGCTTTGTGTACATTATATGTCTATACATTTTATTGCTATTTTTGAGCAATTACGGGGGAAAATCTAAATGTCTCCTTAATTCCATTATTGTCATTCATATTCTGACTGATTTCTTTTCTAGATGAAGTATCATCTTCCTATTGTGTTTATTATACCATAGTTTATTCCTGAATTGTACAGGTACTGTACCGTTAACAATCGGCATTAAATAATAAAAAAAACTATCATTGTGGGTAATGTTGTTCTATACTGTAATTAACATATGCATTTGTTGAGGTTATTGTCAGAAACTGATGGTTTTGTTAGTGATTATGAAATGTTTTATATATATAACGATAATGTCGTGTTCTGTCTTAAATGCTGGAATTATTAACACGAGCTTAGAAACCGGTCAATGGTAAATGAATTGCATTAGGCCTAGGCCTACATGTTTTATTAAACACTCAGCCTGTCTGAAAGGGTGGTAGGCCGCAAATGGAGGTAACTATGACAACGCAGCGTACTTCGTAGTTACAGCTTTCGCCGCTCACCTGTCAGACTTCAACTCTCGTGGACCCTATTATAGAGTATGGTTCCAGTGTATGGGACCCTCATCAGGATTACTTCATTCAAGAACGGGAAAAAATCCAAAGAAGAGCAGCTCGATTTGTTCTGGGTGATTTCCGACAAAAGAGCAGTGTTACAAAAACGTTGCAAAGTTTGGGCTGGGAAGACTTGGGAGAAAGGAGACAAGCTGTATTACAAACTATCCACTTCATTACTGTATCGATATTGTAATCCAATCAATAAATGAAAAAAAGGTTCCACCTAATCGATACTTTCTCTTTTTTTAGCCTTGGGCTATTTATAAAGACATTAATAATCAGAGAACATGTTTCGATTTCTTAGCAATCATCATCAGCTGTTTACATGTAGCTTAGGTAAAAAAATATAAAATCAATCTCTTAATTTACATTAAAACAGCGTATAGGTGGGAGAGGTGGGGGAGCGGAGTGCATTGAGGGTGGTTATTAGTTGGACATTAAACTTAATATTAAAAACACTTATAGGACTAAAATGTCTTAGGTTTATTATAAGTCCTGAGAACTTTTCCAATAAAATCACTTGCTGTTAAAAACTTGGAGATTTTTGGAAAAATGTTCCTGTTGGAATGTTTATGAAGTGTTTATGTCTTCTTAAAACGGCTTCTGATTTTCTTCCCATTCCCTTGTGTCTTATTAGGTGGAAAAGTGTGGCTCGCTCAGGACTTTTTTAATCATCATCATCATCATTTCCCTTTATCCAGCTGTAGCCGGATAGGGGCAAATATGGTTCCTCTCCACTTTCTTCGGTCTTTCCACCACTCCTCCTTCAACACTGTGTCCCACTCCAGGTTTCTTTCTATAATGCTGCGTTGGATGGTATCCTTCCATCTCAATCGTGGTCGTCCGCAGCTTCTCCTTCCTTGCATTTGCATTTCCATCACTTTTTTTGGCATTCTTTCATCACTCATTCGCTTTTTGTGCCCAAACCATCCTAATCGGCTCTTTTCTATCAATCATTTTTTCCACTCCAATTTCTTCCTGGATTTTCTCATTCCTTATTTTGTCTCTTCTGCTCGTCTATATCATATTCCTCAAGAACTTCATTTCGGCTGCCAATATTTGACTCTCATCTTTCTTTGTCATTGTCCAAGTTTCCGCTTCGTAAGTTAATTATGGGTACGTAATACATCTTGTACATAGTATCCTTTGCTTCCATTGGCACATCTTTGTCCCATAACATATTTCTTACACTATGATAGAAACAACTTCCAGCTTGAATCCTTTTACTAATCTCAGCATCCAGTTGAGCATTCTCCATTAATTCACTCCCCAGATATTTAAACGTTTCCACTACTTCCAGGGGCTTGTCTGCAAGTCTAATCTGACCTTTCCCTTCTTTCTCCCCTCTAGTCATAACAAGAGTTTTACTCTTTTCTACACTTATTATCAATCCACATTCTTCAATCTTCCCATTCACCACATTAAACTGTTCTTGAACCTTCCTGTCGTCTTCTCCCCAAATCACAATATCATCTGCAAATAACATCATGTTCATTTCTCTTCCTCCATATGCTGCTTTTGCTGTTCTCATGATGTCATCCATTACTATTGTAAACAGGATTGGTGATAGAACATTTCCCTGTCTCAGCCCACTAGTTATTTTGAACCAACTTGTCCTGCCAACTTGTGTTTGCATGCAACTACAACATTCCTTATACAATGCCATGATCATTTTTATTAATCCCTGTCCAATTCCTTTTTGCACCAGACTGTCCCAAACGTTCGTCCTGGGGACACTGTCATATGCCTTTTCAATATCAATGAATGTCATCACCATATCATTCCCGTACTCCCAATGCTTTTCCATTAGTTGTCTCATAATGAAAATGGGCTTTATTGTTGACCTTCCACTTCTGAAAACAAACTAATTTTCCTGTATCTGATTCCCAACCCTCAACCTTATTCTACTTTCCAGTATCCTTTCCATTATTTTAGCAACATGGGATATTAGAGTAATTTCCCTGTAGTTCTTCAAAACTTTCTTATCACCTTTCTTGAAAATTGGGATGATTATTCCTTGTTGCCAATCCTCAGGGACCTCCTTATTCTCCAGACATTCCTGAGAACCCGATATGTCCACTGCAGGCCTACAGCTCCAGCTGCCTTTATCGTCTCCACTGAAATTTCATCTATTCCAGCAGTTTTTCCATTCTTCATCTTTCTTACTGCCATTTCATTTTCATTCATTGTAATTTCTTTATCCATTTCTTCATCAACTAATTGCCTTTCCTGGTCGTCCATTGAATGACTGTCATCCGTTCTTATGTTCAGCAGCTTCTGAAAATACTCTCTCCATCTTATTTCTTATTTCTTCTGGCTTTGTTAAAATTATGCCACCTTTATCCTTCACAAATCTGGTGTTTACTTGATCTCTCTTTTTGTTTCTTAAGATACCATACAGTAATTTCTTGCTGCCCTGCGTATCATCTCTCAATTTTTGTGTGAATAAGGTCCAGCTTTTCCTCTTTTCTTCTTCCACTACTTTCTTGGCCAAATTCTTTGCCTCCACATATTTTCTTCTACTTTCTTCAGTCTTAGATGTTTTCCATGCTTTCCATGCCATTTTCTTTTCCTTCACTTTAATCTTTACCCTATCATTCCACCAGTGTGTTTCTTTGTCTTTCACATTTCTTGATGTTCTACCATACACCTTTTCTGCACATCCAACCAGTGCTTCCTTAAATCTTTTCCATTCCTCTTCAGCATTCCCCACCTCTGACCTAGGTACCAAGGGTATTATTTCCCTTTGAAATTCTTCTTGTATGATTTTTTCCTTCAACTTCCATACTTTAATTCTTTTCTCTCTTCTTAATTGGGGTTTTTCAATCTTTCCAACTTTCAATTTTCCTATGACAACTCTATGATCTCCACCATAGGCTTCTTCACGCATGGCTGTTACATCTACAAGGTTCTTCCGGTGTTCTTTCTCTATGATTATATAATCAATCATGGTCTTTGTTCGTCTGTCTCCCCAACCATACCTTGTAACCCTCTGACTGTTCTTATTCCTAAACCAGGTGTTTCCAACAATCATTTGATTCCTCATGCAAAAATCCACCAACAACTTGCCTTCTAGATTTACATTTCCATATCCAAAGAGACCTACAACATCTTCCTTTCCTTGTCTTTCCATTCCAACTTGTGCGTTCAGAACTCCCATCAACAGTACTTCCTTATCTTCTATCTGTCTCTCCACTTCCTCTAAGAAGTCCTCTAGATGTTCATCTATACAACCACAAACCGTTTCCTAGGCGACGTCAAGACATATTATCGCTCTTATTTCATTTCCTAAGCCTTGTAGATCGTACTGCGTGTTCATAAATGCCTCACAAACACTTCAAAGCCGAAGAAAAACAAATCGCATAGCTCGCGTAAGTGTGCAGATAATGCAGCCGGGCATTTTCGGGCGCTAAGGACCGGAAGGCAAAGTGAAGAGTCGGGCGCTTTCGGGCGCTAAGGGAGGAAAATGGTTAAAATATAAAACTTCGAGATAGCCTAAAACCCAACTTCCGTGCTAAATAATATGGTAGTGTTTTGATTTACGTTCATGAATTGTGAATACCACAAATTTTACGGTAATTTTACTGTTACGTTACGTCTTTAAGTTTACGGTTACAGTTGCATTGCGAATGGGGTCTTAATCAAGACCGTCTATAATCCTCAGACCGTAATATCAAAAAATATGGCGGCCGAAGTAGCCGGATTGCTCGGATTGGCTAACGCAAAAAATATCACGTAAAATGGAGGTAATTTAACATGATAAATGTAACATCATAGGAAAAATCAATTTTTTACGTATGAAAACGCTTCGCCAACAAGTACGCACCATATATAATAGACTAGAATCACATATATTATACTAAAAAGAGAACAACAAGTTGATTATTTAGAAAAATCATTTAGTCAAATAACGTTTTCTCCTAAATTTCAATTCGCTCGATAGAGGAAAATGCATGATAAAACTGTTAAAATTACGGAGTATTTATAACATCATTTTGAACGTTTCAAAATAAATTAAGGTTCAATTTATTCACTCTCAAAGTTAGCGGTACACGCCCTGAATTTTACATTACATACTGGCACACGTCAGCGCTCACGGCCAGCGGCTGCCCTGCCTCGCCTTCCCTCTCCACTCCTTCGGTTCTCCTCTGCCCCCACCACATACAGCTGCCAACAGTTGTGTATATGAGACGGCGAGTCCTATTCTATTCGGTCAAGTTCTCCACGACTGATGGCTATTCCACATACAGGAGATCGCATTGGATTATTTACTTTGTTATGGCCGTTTGCAACATTATTGCAGCTCTTATTAATGCCCATGGTGTTAATATTCAGGAAGCTACAGAGCTTTCTGATGAAGAGCAGATCATGTATATACAAATAAAGACCACGTTTGATGCAATTTTCGAGGGAAAATGTGAATTTATTCAGGAGGAAGAAGCCGTTTTCGTTGACTCAGAAGACGAAGATGGCGTTGAGGAGGGGACAACAATACCGAAAAAACGCATACGAAGTTAACATGTTTTGTGATGACAGAGGAAGACCCTGTAAGTCAGTGGAAGAGTATGATTCCGAATCATTGTTGGACATGTATCCAAAAATAAAGGAACGAAGACCTATGTACGCCGTACGGAAGTATAAGAAGACTCGGAGACAAATTTATGGAATCGTCAACCACGTTGAACACAATGGAGAAATTAGGAAATGTGCGATGGTTCGAGCTTATATGAAAGAACAGTTCACCAAGGCAAGGATGCGTTATTTATATGTCACAAAATCGGAAATTGAGCGTTGGATTGGTGAGGGTAGAGAGTTGTATTGCCCAAAACACTCTCTCCAAAGCGAGTCATACTTGACAAACCTTAAAAGGCGTTTGAAAATTCGGTTCCGAAAAGTTTTTTTTTGCTATTGGCTTTACGTCGCACCGACACAGATAGGTCTTATGGCGACGATGGGACAGGAAAGGGCTAGGAGTGGGAAGGAAGCGGCCGTGGCCTTAATTAAGGTACAGCCCCAGCATTTGCCTGGTGTGAAAATGGGAAACCACGGAAAACCATTTTCAGGGCTGCCGACAACCTACTATATCCCGAAAACTGGATACTGGCCGCACTTAAGCGACTGCAGCTATCGAGCTCGGTGTTCCGAAAAGTAACCAAACTAGTCAGTAAAACGT
The DNA here is from genome assembly GCF_040414725.1 of Anabrus simplex. NCBI lineage: Eukaryota > Metazoa > Arthropoda > Insecta > Orthoptera > Tettigoniidae > Anabrus > Anabrus simplex. The sequence continues at coordinate 358,210,430 of NC_090265.1, forward strand.
TTAAAACAGACGAAGTACGACACGAAGTGGCTAAAAAGTTTCTAACATTCATTAATGAATTGCAAGAAAAGAAAGAGATCCCGGATGCCAATATCTGGAATTCGGATCAGTCCCGATTTTAGTACGAAATGGCAACATAGAGAAGTTATGATTTTCGTGGTGTGAAAGACGTTCTCGCTACGCTTGTTTGCCGAAATAGTTTTAGGCACATTTCTAAAGCCGGAGAAATGGGACATTTGTTCTTGATCGTTTTCCAAGAAATTATTTGGACCTAGAGTACAAAAAAGTATCAAAGCCTACATGGATGCCTTTAAATATGTAGTAATTGATTGTTCATCTTCAGAGAAAATGGGGAAAGGGCATGTACGTGACTGGTTTCAAAACGTTTTCGATCCGCAGTTACAGGAAGACGGAAGAAATCTTCTTCTCATAGATTCATTCAGTGGCCAGGGCAAAAATGCACAACTTGAATCTCTGACAAACAAACATGTACAAATTTAATACATACCGAAAGGAACTACGTATCATTGCCAGCCGTGCGATCTTGGACTCTTCCGACAACTAAAATGTTTAGTCCGTCGAATGGAATACATTTGCCGGGTAAGTAATTTACACGGCCAGTCAAAATTAAAACATAAAAACAGATTTTTCCCTATAACTAGTCAAATACTAGCGCATAACCAATTACGAGCTGATTGTTTTGTACCAATGCTGAAATATGCTTGGAAAGCGGGTGGTTATTCCACTAATGACAATATACCACAATTTCATACCGTCTTGCAAACGAATTTTCATGATTTGACTGATACAAAATGTGATGGAAATGATTGTACCAATTTTTCGTTTATAAGGTGCGCACATTGTTGTCTTGTGTTTTGTTATTCACACTTTGTGTTAGATTTTCACTATCATGCCTTGAACAATGGACCAATGCCAGACTGTGTTAGAATAAAGTCATTTCTTGAACACTTTGAATGTCATGATGATGCAAATGATATTTGATTAACACTTTGAATGTCATGATGATGCAGATGATATTTGATTATGTACTATTTGTATGTTAAGTAGTGATTTGTAAACAATTTCTATTGTTTATTTATTCCATAATGAATTCATCTTTGTAAATAAAATGTCCAAACTAACGTCAGTCTTCACCCGCAATCCCCTGTACACAACTCTAGGCAGCCGTATGTGGTGGGGGAGAGAGGAGAACCGAAGGAGTGGAGAGGGAAGGCAAGGCAAGATAGCCGCTGGCTGTGAGTTAGGGATTGGAATAACTTACCAAGGGAGATGTTCAATAAATTTCCAATTTCTTTGCAATCATTTAAGAAAAGGCTAGGAAAACAACAGATAGGGAATCTGCCACCTGGGTGACTGCCCTAAATGCAGATCAGTAGTGATTGATTGATTGATTGTGAGCGCTGACGCGTGCCGGCATGTACTGTACGGTTCATTGCGCGCACCGCCAAACTTGAGCTTCCAAATAGCCCCTTAAAAAGACCAGCGAAAAATTAGACTTCCATTACCGTACCTGTTTCAGCTTAAAAAGACCTTCACGAATATGTAAAAATCAAAGCGAAATTCGCCGTCCGACTTTGTACCGTTCCCTCGTAAGACGAAAATATCACGTACATATTATATAAATGACGGTAAATTAACATGATAAGTGTAACATCATAGGGAAAATCATTTTACACGTATGAAAACGCTTCGTCAACAAGCACGCATCACATAAAATCAACTAGAATCACATATATACTACTAGAAAAGAGCCCAACAAGGTGATTATTTAGAAATTTCAATTCGTCAAATAACGTTTCCTCTTAGATTTCACTTCGCTGGATAGATGAAAATACATGATAAAACTGTTAAAATTATATTTTTAACATCATTTTGAATGTTTCAAAATAAATTAAGGTGCGGAATTGTGGTGTCATGAGAATTGTGAAACATAATTTTTTACCTTACTTTTCCTAAATTCAGCACCCAATGAAAGGGAAGTAACCCGAAATAATAAGTGTATTGGTTTTACGTCCCACTAACTACATTTTTACGGTTTTCGGAGACGTCGAAGTGCCGAAATTTAGTCCTGCAATAGTTCTTTTACGTGCCAGTAAATCTACCGACACACGGCTGACGTATTTGCGCACCTTCAAATACCACCGGACTGAGCCTGGATAGAATCTGCCAACTTGGGTTCAGAAGACCAGCGCCTTAACCGCCTGAGTCACTCAGCCCAAGTACACCCGAAATGATTATGTTAACCCAATGAACGGCAATGTTAACATAACGTTGACGTATGGCATAACAGCACTTCACACAATGATAGTAACCTTAGTAATGAAACGTTCAGACACTAAAGTTATAATCGGTTTTTACCCATTAAAGAACATTAGTGTAAAAACTCTATTGACTAAACATTTATATTTAACCACATGGACGAGCTCCAGTTCGGCGCTGTCTGCTTGATAACAGATAACCACAGCATGAATCTGAAGGTGTTGGTATGTAAAACCCTACGTTACAAACCCAGCTAATCCCTCAAGTGACTATATCTTGTGTGTAACAGTATACAGATTGCTTCATCTGTCAACTAAATATTGATATTTAACCACATGGGCGAGCTTCAGTTCGGCGCTGTCTGATTGATAACAGATAACCACAGCGTTAATCTGAAGACGTTGGTAGTGTCAAACCCTACGTTACAAATCCAGCTAATCCCTCAAGTCACTATATCTTCTGTGTAACAGTATACAGATTGCTCCATTTGTCACACTTATAAGTTTTGTTATACTCCAGGATCCAGCCAAACACTTCTGCAGGCAAAGCACAGGTTATTGTAAAACACACTTGCATCTAAATCACTTGACATTTTGAAGCACATAGACACTAACGGAATAACACAATATCAGTTATATTATATCTAAATTAATATTTTTCGAGAAACACGAATAGTTTGGAAGTAGAGTAATGGCTCCCCTAACCTCAGACTTATTCTCAAAATGATGAATGCACGCTACAGTTTTCTCATGGACTTCAAAATAATCACGATGTATATTGCTAATCCATTTCTCTCTTAATGTTCCATTCCGTAGAAAACTTAAGAATACTTGTATGAGAGGCATTGCCATAGTTAGACTAAAACCTGGTCCACCTAGTGCACTCATGTTCTTTAATGGGTAAAAACACGATCAAGACAAGCATATTTTCAAATTACTGTGTATAATTACAGATCCTATGTATCCACTGACTCATATAAATACACTCGCACACTCATATTCTACAAAGAAACTAACATCTATCGTCAAATTTAATGAAATTACACCGACTACATACGGTAACAACAAACCAAAACAAACCCACATTTCCAACAATTGCCATCTTTGAACGATCGAGAGTAGCATTAAGGTCTGAGCACGGCCGACTAGATCCCTCGCTGCGCTCCTTATACCGGCCTTGACAATCGCTTGTGAAGTCCAGCATAAAGCTGTTATTGGAAAGTTTCACCGTAAGCCGCTGGAGCGCTGGCCTATTACCCACTGACAGGAAGCTATATACCGCAAATCGCTGCATTTCCCGTTTTATTTGTATGGTTTTGCTGTCGTAAATGTTGGCAATGTGTTCGCAATGAGGTGCTTGTTGGCTTGAATTTGAGATCTGATAGTCATGCGCTTGTGAGTTTATATTTTATTGCGTAGTGTGGTGATTGTATTTTTTAAATTTTGTTTACAAATCTTGGAATTTGTGACATTTCTGTACACATTTTCGTACTTCGAGCAGAAATTTTATGGAAACAAGAACAAAGTGATTTCTCGCTGTAACTTTGTCCTGAACGAGGATTGTAATTTATGCGCTAATTCGTTTTTAATGGTGCGGTGATTTGCTTTTCTTTAAATGTATTCGGAAATATTTGAACATATATTGCTGTGTGCCTTTTTTGTATTCCGAACCGGAAAAAAGAGCAAAGGGACACTATCATTTCACGAATTCTCTGTAGACCAGGACAAAACTGCGGAGTGGCTAAAAGCCGGTAGCACTCTCATCCTAGTTTTCCGTCTCTATTTCGGGTATTTACCTTCGTTCTTTCTTTCTTTCTTACTCCGTTTACCCCATCCAGGGTTGGATTTTCTCTCAGACTCAGTGAGGGATCCCACCTCTACCACCTCAAGCGTAGTGTCCTGGAGCGTGAGACTGCGGGTCGGGGGTTACGATTGGGAAGAATGACCAGTACCTCGCCCAGGCGGCCGCAACTGCTATGCTGAACAGGGGCCTTGTGTTGGGGATGGGAAGATTGGAAGGCATAGACAAGAAAGAGGGAAAGAAGCAACCGTAGCCTTAAGTTAGTTACCATCCCGGCATTTGCTTGGAGGAGAAGTGGGAAACGATGGAACACCACTTCGAGTATGTCTGAGGTGGGAATCGATACCCCCTCTAAACAGTTGACCTCCCAAGGCTGAGTGGACCCCTTTCGAGTTTTCGTACCGCTTTTAAAATTTCGTGGCAGGGCCAGGAATCGCACTCGGGCCTCCGGGAGTGGCAGCTAATCACGCTAATCAGGTATTTTTACCCATGAATTTTCTTTCATAGAATAATCTTTTAGGCGGTGTCGTATTTGCCATATGACAGCAACAAAACTCATTTTTATCCAAGATAATCTGAAGTTTAACTTTTAAACATTGACAAGTAAGAATCACTACTGCTATGACGGTAAGGCCAACGTATGAAGTGCTGTTACCTGAGCAATGGGGCCAATGGCCTACATGTTATGCCCCTTTAGACAACAAGCATCATCATCATCATCGAGCAGAGATTTTACAATTTATGTACTCAAAATACTTTTCTCTCACTGAATTTTTATTTAAATTCTTCTTCTTCTTCCTTTTTCGTTATTTGTTTTAGGTCGCACGGTCACATATAGGTCTTATGTCGCCGGTGGAATAGGAAAGGGCTAGCAGTGGGAATGAACCGGCCGTGGCCTTGATTAAGCTACAGCCTGACGTGAAAATGGGAAACCACGGAAAACCATCTCCAGGGCTACCGGCAGTGGGGTTCGAACCCACTATCTCCCGGATGCAAGCTCACAGCTGCACGCCGCGCGGCCAAATTGTTCCACCTTACTGAATCTCAAGTAAACATTATTGTCTGAATTTAGCACGGCCAACTTGCCCGGTATTTAATATTCTAATGAAAGGTATGAATGAAATATAATCTGAAACAGACACAGAGTATAAACATATTTCGCATATGAATCTCCGGTCAGCTAATACGATGTCAACAAAGAACATTATTAACCTTACATGAAATACTATGTAACACCACCATTAACCACAGCCCATTATGTAAAACACACAAAGAAATTTCTCCAACAAAATTTCAACCCTCCAAAATCCACCTGTATTGTTGAGTAGGTACAAGCGATATTTGTATGAGACACTTGACAATTTAAAGCACTCGTCACCTTAAAACTCACCAGAATTGATGGCATAATTGTATATTAATATAAAGAAAGAACATAATCCTCACGTTCACTCACGGGAAATGGGGTTAGTTTTAGTTTACGCATGCTCATTGTAAAACGTTGAAAATTAATTACATCATTCTTGCACCACCGTTTAAGATGAATTGAGTCTCTAAATCATAAATATTGGTCATGATTTTCCGGATCTTTCTGGGACTGATTTAATTTTCTCTGTAGTAAGGTACGTTGGCTGATAGGGCAAATGCTAGGATAGGCATCATTAGTTTTAACTTCGGAAGTTTGCACGGCACTCGAATGAGATCACCACCTTCTATGAGTAAATAATGTCTTCCCTGACAATACATTTGATTTCAAAAATGATAAAATGATTAATGTACACAACATTATTAGTCCTATGATTCGGATCGAAGTTTTCCTTATGAATGCTCTTAACCCAATTTTGCCGCAATACTAGGTCTTCTGGAAACGGGAACACTGAAGTCCTTAGTTACATCCAGGCACACAGCACATTAAACTTTAAACATATTGCATACGAAACTAAAAATGAAGAAAATACTTTCAGAGAGGAATACGAGAATCAACATTAAGCTAATCACCAGCGATATTGTTAGAATAAATCAGCTCTTTAAGAACAAACAACTTATTACGGCACTGAAAGAGGATCTATAACCTTCTTAAGACTAAAAATAAATATAATATACGATTAATAATATTCAGATTTCCGTAAATATTTGGTAACAACACGGCATACACAAATCAAAACAAGCGCATTCTAGCACTCCAGCTGTCGCCATTGTGAACAGTTTCGATAGGTCGGTTAAGGTCTGAGATATTGTAGCTGGTCTTGTTTGGTCTTGTCCTAATGGTGTGTATCGAATACAAAATGTCGAATTACTTCTCAATCGATTATATTCACTTGGACTAAATCGACCGTAGCATTTCAGTCCAATGGTCCAATCTCTTTGAGACTTTGAGTGCCGTGCAATGTTGTTGTTTGATTTGCGATTGAATGGTTAGGTGTTGTGAGGTTTTTTTTTGTAAAGACATAGTTTCTTTACAGTTATTGTTGATTTAGGTACGTATGTTTTGACCACTTCAATCTACTGAGATAAATGTCTATCCTGAATATAATGTTTATGTGTTTGAGAAAATAGTTGCCGGTTCAAACATTGAGGTTGTGTTTTTGTTTACTAACTTACTGTTTGGCGAAAGTATTTATTGGAACATACTTTAATAAGAAGAAATTCTGTGGTATAAATCCCGCGAAAACATTGCACCTGGCCTGCTTTATTAAGTTTGTCGTAATGGATATAAACGAAAAAAAAAAAAGAAAAAAAAAAACCCAAAAAACCAACGGGCTGTCAGTTTAAAGTGCTTCTCACGATATGTAAATTTTTAAGAATCACGCCTAAATAGAAATTTAAAATGAGGTATTGTCTGCATTAGTTTACAAAAGGCCCGGCAAATTTCATAAGAATATTGCGAAAGGTAAATGATGCTAATCGTACCTAGAGGAGAGAAGGGTTAAATTTGAATGCCTGGGACTCAAACCATCCCTGGAAGTGTATTTACTTTTATTACCTACGCTCTATTTCCCATATTTTGTTTAACACCGGGCGATTTGGCCGTGCGGTTAGAGGCGTGCAGCTGTGAGCTTGCATCCGCGAGTACTGTCGGCAGCTTGAAGATGGTTTTCCGTGATTACCCATTTTCACCCCAGGCAAATGCCACGGCCCTTTCCTTCCCCCTTTCCTACCCCATCTTCGCCAAAAGACCTATAGTATCTGTGTCGGTGCGACGTAAAATTTTCGGTAGCCATTACCACTATCATTGGATTAAATATTTTTTATGATGTTATTCCCAGAAATCAACACTCAGATTTTATAACTAACCACTATATTATAAAAAATCCTAAACGGGAGCCAGGGGCTGATATGAAACGAGCTCGGGCTACACATAGTTCATCCCCGATTTTAATGTCAATTGTGTGTTTGTACATTTGTTTTTATGTCTGTTGTGTGTTTGTACATTTGTTTAGTTATTAAATGTATTACATTAAGGTTGAAGATGGCCAGCCAATGCTGAAACTAGTCCCTACTTTAGTAATGTAATTCAATATTATTGCATATTATAGTATTGAAAAGGTGGACCATTATGACATTAATTTAATTATTATTATTGGGATCACAATTCGATACGGATCAAAACCATGAAGTTTATATCCTATGAACACCCTTTAAGAGGCTTACAGCTGAAAATTCCTGACGAGCTAGACTAATGTTTTTTTGTCACTAACCAGGACAGGCACAGACCAATCAAGTTAAGATGTAGGCCTAAAGAAAGTAAGGTGAGTAATGTTCTGTTCACAACCATGATTCCAGTGTTGTTTGGTTGGCAACAGTTTGCTGGCTGTAGTTACACTGATGTGAGTGCTGCAGGTGAAGCATCTAGATATTAACTTTGCAGATCCTACAATGAACTAATGCTTTAATTTATTCACTTAATTCCTTGATAGCTAGGTAATGCACTGATCATTCAAACTACAGTGGTCTGTTCACTTGGAATTTCATTAGATTTGGCCTATCAGTCATCAGTCAGTCACCACTGATCTGTATTTAGGGCAGTCGCCCAGGTGGCAGAATTCCTATCTGTTGTGTTCCTAGCCTTTTCTTAAATGATTTCAAAGAAATTGGAAATTTATTGAACATCCCCCTTGGTAAATTATTCCAATCCCTAACTCCTCCTCGTCCTGTAAACAAATATTTTCCCCAATTTGTGGTCTTGAATTCCAACTTTATCTTCATATTACGATCTTTCCTATTTTTAAAAACACTCAAACTTATTTGTCTACTAATGTCATTCCACACTGTCTCACCACTGACAGCTTGGAACATACCACTTAGTTGAGGAGCTTGTCTCCTTTCTCCCAAGTCTTCCCAGCCCAAACTTGGAAACATTTTCGTAATGCTACTCTTTTGTTGGAAATCACCCAGAACAAATCAAGCTGCTTTTCGTTGGATTTCTTCCAGTTCTCAAATCAAGTGATCGTGGTGAGGGTCCCATACACTGGAACCATACTCTAGTTGGGATCTTACCAGACTTATATGCCCTCTCCTTTACATCCTTACTACAAACCCTAAATACTCTCATAACAATGTGCAGAGATTTGTACCCTTACAATCCTATTTATGTGATCAGCCCAGTGAAGATCTAGGTAGGTCTACTTGCAGTGATCCCCGTAAGGAACTTTCACCCCATCAGCTCTGTAATTAAAACGCTATCAAATGCCTTAGATAGGTCAATCGTGATACAGTCCTTTGAGTTCCTGAATCTAAGTTATCTGCTATATCTTGCTGGAATCTTACAAGTTGAGATTCACTAGAATAACATTTCCTAAACCCAAAGTGCCTTCTGTTGAAACAGTTCTTAATTTTGCAAACATGTCTAATATAATCAGAATATTTTCCCATAGCTTACATGCAACACATGTCAAACTGACTGGCCTGTAATTTTTGGTTTTGGTTTTATGTTTATCACCCTTTCCTTTATATATGGGGCTCCTGTAGCAACTCTCCAATCATTTGGTATAGCTCCTTCATGCAAACAGTAATCAAATAAGTACTTCAGATATTATACTATATCCCAACCCATTGTCTTTAGAATATCCCCAGAATTCTTATCATTTCCAGCAGTTTTTCTAATTTTCATCAGTCAGTCACCACTGATCTGCACTTAGGGCTGTTGCCCAGGTGGCAGATTCATTGTCAATTGTTTCCCTAGTGTATATATTTAAAACACCAAGCTCAAATACGACAGCCCCGTGTCGGTAGATTTACTGGCACGTAAAAGAACTCCTGCGGGACTAAATTCCGGCACCTGGGCGTCTCCGAAGACCGTAAATAGCATTATTATTATTATTATTATTATTATTATTATTATTAAAACACCAAGCTGATTTTTTGTTACATCGATTTTGAGAGAACGGCGGAACCAGTTGACATCATAAATCATTTTGACAAGCTCTTGGCCTGGAGATTGGCAGTGTGTCTTTAATAGCGTAAACATTTCTCACCGTACATTTTCAGATTATTAAAGAAAAATGTAGTATTCTCATCAGTCAGTTCGCTCACTAGTACTTCTAGGCCGCTTGAACCATGAGAGTACTGAGCAGGTGGCACGATAGGGGAGGTGGAAGCGGGAAGGCACGCATGTACAGTCATGTCTTACTGGTGAGCTGTACTTCGTGGACAGCTGTTGAACAGTGCACATTACATTCAAAATTCCTCTGGATTGAAATTAAATTCCAAAGCAGCTGACAATATTCAGTAAGCACGGCTCAATATGGGATAAAGCCCCAGTGGCAAATAAGTCATTCATTAATGTATGTGAATAGTCTTCTAAAATATATCATAGGTAACAACATTCCTTCTGGTGTGAAAATTATGGTATTGTTCTTGGGGGGGGGGGGGGGGATATTTCATAAAGGGTTTGCCTGTTTTGCCACATGCTTATCGCCAAATGATTATTGAGTTATAATTGTATTTTAAATAGTCTCCCCTTTGACCTTTCTTCAAAACACGCCGCTTACATAAAAGTATGCAAGCAAAAAAAGCACATAAAAATGGTGTTCGCTGATTTTTTGTAAGAAATTTGTAACAGCGACTGCCCCTCTGTAGATACGACAGATCAAATGTTATTGATCTACCAGCCAGAATTTTAGCACATGATATCTTTTCTGGAATTTATAGCAGAACATTCACTTCTGCAAGAGATGACATCATTTTCTCAAAAGTTGCTATATAATTAATTTGAAAGTCAGTGGGCTTTTACCTGGCAGTTCAAAACCATACAGTAGCATCAACAGATTAATACTGAAGATGATAGCTAGCTACTTCAATTTCTTGCATAATTCTTGAATTCCTTAGAATTAATGGTTTGCCTCCACGTATTCTTATTCTAAAATTTGGAGCTGTAGTTGTGCTCCTTAGAAATCGGGACGTTTCCCAACAGCTCCCATACAGAACCAGATGTCACATTTGATTGTAATTGCATTGTTTTTGGTATTAATAAAGTAAGCTTCTTTCAAAAAATATTTGATTTTTAATCACACTACTACTTTGTCGGAAATCAACCAGAACACATCATGCTGCTTTCCTTTGTATCTTTTCCAGTTGTCAAATCAAGTAACTCTGGTGAGGGTCCCATACACATGATCCATATCCTCATTGGGGTCTCACCATTGACTTATATGCCCTCTCCTTTGCATCCTTATTACAGCCTCTTAAACCCTCATAATAATATGAAGATATCTGTAACCTTTATGTATTATAATTCTGTGATTACCCCAATGAAGATCTTTCCTTATACTAACTCCCAGGTATGTGCAGTGATTCCCAAGGAGTATTTCTACTCCCTTAACACTGTAATTAAAACTTGAGGACTTTTCTTCTTGGTGAAACTTATAACTTGCTGTCTAACTCACAACATTTTCAAGGTCTTTTTCGCAGTTGATCACAATTCCGTAACTTATATATTATTCTGTACAGTGTAACATCGTCTGCAAAATGTCTTATCTGTGTTTCCAGTTCCTAATACACGCGCGTGCACGCACACACACACACACACACACACACACACACACACACACACCCCTTGTGCAAAACTTAAGGGCGAGATAGATATCAGCTACTCGGAAATGAATGAAAGTGCGGTAACATGTTGCCAGAGGTTACACGTGCATAGAAACCTGGCGTGACTGTAGCACCAAATGGGCCTGGCCCCACATAAGGAGGCAGTTGAAGGAACAGGACAAGACAGTGCTCTGTAACAGCTCGCTTTCACTGTGCACTGTGGTGGTGTTATTTATTACAACATGGCCCGGAGACAATATTTGGATGACTTCAAATGGAGAGGAATCATCGGGAAACTGGTAGAAGGACAAAGTGTGATGAGTGTAGTCCAGGAGTTGGTATTGCTCACATTATTGTTTCACGTGCATTGAGACCATTCCGAATCAGAGGCACTATTGCCCGAAGAAGAGGAGACGGTCGACCATGGTCAACTACAGCAGCAGATGACCGCTACATTGTGCAACAGGTAAGAAGAGACTCACATCAAACAGCGGGTGCAATTGCAACCACATGTAAGAGGACTGCAAGGCACCCAATCTCGAGCTCTACAGTAACATGGTGACTGCTTGGGGGTGGTCTGTTTGCCTGACGTCCATGACGTTGTGTTCCGTTGACACCCGAACTTCGGCGGCTCTGTTTGCGATGGTACCAAGAGCATCAGGTGTGGACTGGCAAGGAGTGGGATTGTGTGCTCTTCTCAGACGAGAGAAGATTCAGTCTGAGTAGTGATTCTCGACATACCCTCATCTAAATGGAATAATAACAATAAGTTAATTTATTGAATTCACCACCTAATCAATACAAGAAGTCTTGTCTTAGTTGATTTTCTTTGGCATGTTAACTAAAATGGTACATGTTTCGCCTTGAATTTAGGCATCATCAGCCATTATCTTAACCTTAAAATAGAAACCGGCACCTGATTTACATATACATGAAATAAAACAAATTTCTTTTAAAAAACCTTGGAGAGACTTGAACTAAAATTAACATATAAAAGACTTGTAATGAAGTTGGTTATAAAGATATTACAATGACTGAGTAAAAATACAATTGGTGAAAGTAATAGTGATATTGACATTAGAAGGCTTCTATTATAATTAAAATGAACAAAGCAACAGTCTGTCATGAACGAGTGATAGGATTGCTAAAAAAATTATGTAGGCCGACCAGCGGTTACAACGAAAATGACGATAAAAATCGTATTTAATAAAAAATGTAGAATAAAATAATAATAAAATATGGTCATGTGACCAGCAATATTTGTTTACAAGAGATAAGTCGAAAGTCAATGGCATATGGTGATGTGGTTCAGTTTGATCAAAAAATACAAAGTTGAAGTTGAAGAACGATGTTTAAATAGGATCTTTATGGACCATTTCAATTTGATGCAATGCTGCAATGTTGTTAAGAATGTGTGGTAGATTGACATTCAAGTCGAAACGGAAGTGTGACAGTTGAATCATTAGACGATGGTGTTACGTTATGAACTGAACATTATTGTCGACTGTCGGCTTCTTACTACGAGTGTTGTAGCTGTATGTTTGAGTTGGAGGTAGAATGATATTTATCACATGTAATACCCTCATCTTACAAACCCTTATTCTCGTCATTATTCCGTATTGAAAATAGCTAATCACAAAGTTTACACAAGGAGTAATTTTAATACCACCTATTCAATACAATTTATTCTACTATTGTTTGGTCAAATACATATAGAAATTACCAGAATTTTAAAGGTACATGTAGAAAAGATTGTGGCAGTAGAAGTAGACAAGCAAGCGGCTGAAGGTACATCTAATTTTTTATCTGATTTTTTATATGCCCTATTGGTGGAAAGATATCTAGTTCCCTCCATGGGAACTTAGAATTTCCATACCCTCATCTGGCGAGACATGGGAACACGTAATGCACCCAGGAACATTGTTGCACATGATCATTTTGGTGGTCCAAGTATTATGATGTGGGGAGCATAATGTTGTGTGGGAGTTCCGACCTCCAAATCCTTGATTGGGGTACACTCACCAGTCAACGTTATTGTGCCAGTGTACTCCTTCCATATGCATCTTTTTAGGTGTGCATTCGGCCCTGACTTCATTTTTATGGATGACAATGCACAACTGCATCGAACAACACAGATGGAGGAGCTCTTGGAACCAGAGGATATTCGACGAATGGACTGGCCTGCCTGTTCCCCCGACTTAAAACCCATGTCAAGTAGAAAGTTTACATCCCATGATTACTGCATGTGCTTAATGATGACGATCCTGATTGTCAACTGTGAATGGTACGAAAAAACGATAAGTCAAGATGAACACTTTTTGATGAAGGTAGTGTTGTCTGATGAAGCCCATTTTAAACTTAATGGAACAGTGAATCAACATAACTGTGTCTACTGGGCACTGGAAAATCCTCATGTTCATGTGGACAAGGCGGTCAGTCTACCAGAGTCCTGCACAGCGGCCCAGCCCATGAGCTGCTTTGGCAATAGACCGCAATGGGCTTTGAAAGGTTCGAACATACGAAGCTTGTGACATCAGCGCACAGGCCGGTCTGGGCAACGCTATGTCATTTGTACGCGGTGAGCAAAGGAGAGCGCTGACTGCTTCAATGTGTACAATTTACTGCGTGTCAGCAGAGTGCGTTGCATTACGCTCGAGTGGAGACGATCACGTTTGCTGTGGTTTTCTGTTTGACTTCCGCGCTATTACGATCGCCGTATCTACAGCACATTTCCCTACCTTACTTACTGCTGTTCGCCTCGTCCTCGCCGCATCAAGCATTCCGCTCACCTGTGCTCTACCAGCGCGATTACGTCATCCTCGCTGCACTTCGCTATTGCTTGTGTGCTGTGTGAACACATGATGTCATGTTTCTCGAACACACTAGCTTGTCGCCTTCTCTCCTTTTCTGGAATGTTCTACACCAATATATATTGCCCACTCTGCTGCTCCACATTTGAGTCGGGTTTCGTGGCAGAGTGGTGGAGTACCAAGAATACTGTGCCTCTTGTAATCATGTCAATTCCATCTGGACTCTATCTTCAAGCTATTTGGTGAGCAAGACTTATTGTAATTTATCTTCACTTGGACTTTAAATTTTCATTCGGGCTATTGCCTGCTGAAATTTTCTTCCGTCGAGTTGGTATGCTGCATTTTTAAAAGATCATAACATAGACTGCATCTCTACGCGAACTGCGCTACTGACGATTATGAAATACTTATAATCATTTCAGATATCTTCGTAGACCTAATGCAGTTGGTAAATTCTGCAGTACCCGGTGAAGAAAATTCTTTCCCCATCCTAATCCTTATCACACTTCCTTTTCTCCTCCCTTTTGTGCTTCTTCTCTTTCAGGGCTTTACTCCCACTTTCTTACTCGGTTTCTATATATATTGTATGCTTAAAATTTATTTAATAGGCTTTCCTTTTATGCATTTTTCGATATTCAATTTGTAAATGTGGCACACTTTTCGGATTTTTCTCTACTCTGGTATATTTATCTTTCATCATTTGTTAAAAATTTATTTTCGATTTATTTATCCTGTTATGTTTTATTGTTAAATATATTCTAATCACATTGTTATTTTTTTGGTCTTCCTATTGGCCTAGCCCCCTTCTTACTGCGTGTTTCCTTGGTTTAAATCATTCATTATTATTATTATTATTATTATTATTCACATTATCTATTTCACTACTATACTTTGGTTCACTGAGCTTGCTACGGTATTGCTAATATCATATTATACTCCGCTGTATGAACTTCAGATCACTTATCACTATTGTATGATAGTACACCACCCACGACAGTATGATAGCAGTACCACTCATTACACCGCCTATCCTGTTATCGGAAACAAATGTGGACTGTGATTCCAAAAGAAAAGAAACTGTGGCAAAAAAAATGTGAAGTAAAAAAAAAAAAGAACTAGAAAGCACACAGTACAAGACTTCTGAACTCTATCCTAAATTTAAAGTCATATTTGGTCGGTATTCAAGCCTGTATTTGACGGTGTTAGGAAAGACGTTAATTTTGTGTGCTGTACAATCTGCGGTGAACTTTATGTACACATTAAGGGAATTGGACTGATTTTGTCTTTTTCTGATTACATAAAAAAAACTTATGATGAACGAGATGTGCATGAATGACGAGCATTCTGTTTCCGAGTCATCAGACTCCACGACTATGCCACAACCTGCCAAAGTAATGAAGTTTGCTACATGGACTGATGTTGATGATGGTCCTATTCCAACAGATGAGCTGGAAAGATATTTAAAGCAAAATTGTGGAATGGAAAAAGATATAGCATCCTATTGGAGAAAAAATGGGCAAAACTATCCAAAACATCACCAGATCGCTAAGAAAGTATTATGTATGCAAGCATCAAGCTCAGCTTCAGAGAGAAATTTCAGTTCAGCGGGCTTCATTCTCAACGCAGGATGGTCTCTTCTATACTCAATGTAGATGCTCTTCTTTTCATTCACAGTAATTATATTCCACCACCAGTAATCAATGACCAATAAACTAAGTACACTAAGTAAAAGCTGTGTTCAGGTTTGTTTTTGTTGTTGGCATATTACACGTCATTTCAGTTTGTGTTTTATTGTGAGTTAAACACGAATTAAGTCCTATGAATATGCTTCGTGTTATGTAGATTCATTTTCAGTTAACTTGATGTCAATTGCAGATGAATATTAGTTCATAATAATGTTTGTGTTCGTGATTATTATTGTTATTAGAGTGCAGGAGATCTCTATGGTTTTATTTCAAAATGCGATTAGCCTACTTTGGAATACATTATTAGCGTATGGGAATTCGTATAGTGAGTGATCCTAATAGAGGTGTGAAGTGAACATTTTGTTGTACACGGTGCATGCGTTATTGCAGGGTAGTAGTCAAGGTTAGTCTACTGAGCCCATTTAGTGCGGTGGGCTGTATGAGACCAGTGCTATGGGCCAGTAAGCGGCCATGTCAGAAGAGAACAACACTGCTGGGCTACCGGAGCCCAGTGTACAGTGTACAGGAAATGTTACGTACATTAATTTTACCAGCTGTACGTGCACTTTATGGAGGTGATGATTAGGTCTTTTATCAAGAGGATGGGGCACCACCACATTATCATGTAGCAGTACAAACTTTCCTGGATGACAATCTGCAGGGGCATTGGATTGGACAAAGGGGGCCCATTGAGTCCCTCCCACGGTTGCCAGAGCTTACCCCTATGGATTTTTACTTGTGGGGAACTGGGAAAGATCAAGTCTATCGACGTAAGCTGGAGGCCCTTCGCCAGGAGATTACAGTAATGTGTGCAGTGATCTCCCTTGCATCTTTGACCAACATCGTTGCAGCGACTGTTCATCATTCTTCTATGCCTGACAGCCAACGGCGAACATTTTGAACATCTAATGTAACCATATGCTTAACTGAAGACAGTACTTCATGTGTGATCAGTATTTCAAATAAATAAATAAATAAATAAATAAATAAATAAATAAATAAATAAATAAATAAATAATAATAAATAAATAGTTTTTGTTCTACAAGGAGTGTATACATTTTTCTGGCAGATTCTGTATATAGGCTACATTAAATTACATTATTTTTAGTATACATTTAGTTTTTTATTTGTGTTTTTTTAATGAAAGGATTGTCCACTTTGGGATATTTTAGGGGGGAGGTGGATTTTTAGGATCAAATTATCAGTGGTGGGAAAAGCCCCTACATTTCCTTGATTTCATACACTGATTGTAAGTGTTGTAGCATACTGATAGAGAAACATGGCAAGGCATTTCAAGTTATGTTGTTTAAAGGATTATTATCTTTTGATTACTTGATTACCATACAACCCCCTTTGTTGTTGTTGTTGTTGTTGACATATTAGGTTAATTCATCATGAATGTCACGCAATCATTACCTTTGTTTCCTTCTGTGAATTGATTTGAAAAAGACCAAGTTACCTATGTACACACATATATAGTTAGTGGAAATACTGAATGACTTTCATGTCAAGTTTTAGAGTAAGAATACTGGTAATATATCTTAACACCACTGCAGTTTCTGTTAATTATTTCTCTTTATTTTCCAGGTAAATTATATTGAAAAATGGCCGACGTAGTGACGAGTGGTACAGAAAATGATACTACATATACCGCAGAGGATAAGCAACCTAATAACAAAAATGATAATGTTGATAACAGTAACCAAACAAAGGATAGTGAAGAAACTCCTGTTATCTTTGCACTGGATGAAAATATCAGGGTTGTAGATATAAGTAATATTGGTAAAGAATTAGAAACACTAAATATTGAAAATGCAAAGGAAAAAAGCAGTAATAGTGAAAAAATGGATGTTGATAATGAAATAATTACCATTTCGGAGAAGATTACAGAACAGCCTAAAAGTACTCCACCTTCTGCTCCTCCTACAGCAAAGAAGTCTACTCGAAGTAGAGATATCATTTATACCAGACCAGAAGACCCCTTACGTACCTCTCCTCCCCCCCAGTGTGAGGAAATTATTATCGATCTGGATGATGATGATGAAGAAGAAGAACGAAGAAAAAGGAAGAGAGGAAGGAAGATTAAGACTTGCTGTAATTTCAACTGTGATTATGGAGAAAACTTGATTAATGCTCCAAGTTTTGTTCTGACCTATTATCAAATGAAGCATGTAAAAGGCAAACCTCAGAAGGTTTGTACCAAATGTTTCGAAGCAGCAATTTCTCACAATGAGGTAAGAAATGAATTTATATTTTGAGTTTCTGAAAACACATTGACTTTTAAAAATTAACATTAAAAATGTTAAGTATAGTGATTCAGAATGAAGGGCACAGTACGGTAGGATGCCAGTCCAGTTCCTTGTTTTCCAGACAGGGAATGCTTCACTTCACTTCACTTTTTTTTTTTTTTTTTGTATGGATTTTGTATGGAGAGCATTCCAGATTTTTTAATACTTAATTCTCTGTAGGCCTAATTATAGCTTTGTTGTTATTTAGTATGACTTGTAAGCTCATACTGCTTTATAATATCGTAATCCTATTCCACTGAACTATTTTTGTTTTCAGATGCAAAGATTGTAATATTTCATTATTGTTTCTTGCGTCTGAATAGGTAGTGGACAGGGAAATGGCAACAATATGATAATTTTATAAATTTGCATTTCTGTATTGTGAACATTTGTACATCTGATTAGTAAGGCTTTAAAGCTGCTATTGAACTTGCAGAATGGGCATTGGACAGTGCTGAGATGACCACTTTTTCTGACTCCTCTGTGTTCATGTTTGGACAAAATTCATTCACAAGCTGCAATACTTTGCTTAATTCTTTGAGGCATGAAGTTAATAACTAATCACTGCAAGTTGAAGATGATTTATATATGTAGGCGTATACATAGCATTGCTTAGGAAATAGAAGTGCTCTGTGTAATCATAACAGCCAGGATTCTTTTTAATTATACTTGATTGTAATTTAAATGTGGTGCTCATTATTTCAAGGAACAAAATAGAATTACAGTATCTGCTGAATTATTATATTTAAGTACATTTGTTTTCTTTTGTTTGAATTAGTGTTTTTGTCTAGAAAGTACTTAAAGATTAGTTAATCTGTCTCTCGGGTCTCATTGTGTCATTTGAGCATAAAAGACAACCCTCCTTTTTTCACTGTGTGTGTATTGGTTGTGATTGATATGTCTTCTATACTCACCATTTTCTTTGACTAAGCCTAGATATTTGTCTATTATTTTTTCTTTGACTTCCAATGGCAGTCCACTCCTTGTAAAACCTCCAGTCAGATGATTATGCTGTAGTTTCCAATTTTGGCATTGAATGATATTGATCTTTTGTTCTAGACACCTTTGGTTAGCTGGTATCCCATTTTCATTTTCTCGTGGCTACTCTCCTTTACAGTGGTATTACAATGTAGAGCTGGAAATAATTCATGCTTGATTAATGTTTACTTTAAGGTGCCTTCCATTAAATTTCCTAGGTTCAATCAATCAGTCAATACTGATCTGCATTTAGGGCTGTCGCCCAGGTGGCAGATTCCCTGTCTGTTGTTTTCTTAGCCTTTTCTTAAATGATTTCAAAGAAATTTGAAATTTATTGAACATCTCCCGTGGTAAGTTATTCCAATCCGTAACTCCCCTTCCTATAAATGAATATTTGCCCGAATTTGTCTTCTTGAATTCCTACTTTATCTTCATATTCTGATCTTTCCTACTTTTAAAGATGCCACTCAAACTTATTCATCTACTAATGTCATTCCATGCCATCTCTTCGCTGACAGCTCAGAACATACCACTTAGTTGAGTAGCTCATCTTCTTTCTCTCAGTTCTTCCTAGCCCAAACTTTGCAACATTTTTGTAACGCTACTCTTTTGTCGGAAGTCACCCAGAACAAATCGAGCTGCTTTTCTTTGGATTTTTTCCAGTTCTTGAATCAAGTAATCCTGGTTGGGGTCTTACCAGAGACTTGTATGCCCTCTTCTTTACATCCTTACTACAACCTCTAAACACCCTCATAACCATGCGCAGAGATCTGTACCCTTTATTTACAGTCCCATTTATGTGATTACCCCAATGATGATCTTATATTAACACCTAGATACTTACAGTGAACAGTGAAATGCTGCTTCTATTCAGTATTACTTTATTAGACATATTTCACGTGTCAGTTATTTTACTGGAAGGATCTCTGAACCTGTGTTAGTTGTAATAAGTCTCTTATAGGCCTACCTCTAATATACCGTATTTACGCGAATAATCCCCGTATATTTTTAAAAAAATTTGAGGCATGAAATTGAGGTGCAGGTTTTATTTGCGTCAAGGTTGCCAACATGCTCCTGGCTCACCTAGTTTTCTATGCTGAGTGTACAGTTATGCTTTGTGCAACCGTAGATCGAAGAAAACTGCCCCCACATGTCATATTTAAACGGAAAGCAATTCAGATTTTTAATTCTAAACTGTCTTTACATTTTTTAAAATAGTACCGTATTTTACAGAGTAATTTAAATTCAAAATTTCTCCGCGTCATGATAGAACACATCTTCCGGAATGTGCAGGGGTAGCTTTCTGCACTTTCACACACTTCGGTGTGTCTATAGTGTGTTTCATGAAAATAGAGTGCAATCGTAATTTTGTATTCAGCGTTTTAAGGAACGCCACAATATCATGTAGCGGGCAGTACACGGAAAAGCAGAATCTGCGAAATCTGGCGAGGGTTGGCATTTCTGAATTACAAGATGGCTGTTAATTTGAAATCACATAATTGGAAGTCCGATTTCTGTATAACAAAGACTTCGAATTAACGAGGTTTTACTATATTGCAAAACTAACATCAGGTTTCGCCGGTGTGTCTATTTCAAGTGTTTACATAGCACGAAAAGAATTATCCACTCCCGGTCGTGTTACTGTCCAGTAAAAAGAGACGACATGTGAGAAGTGTTTTAGACGTGGAGTGTGACGATTTTGTAAGTAATTTAGGAGAGGATTCTAGTGATGCAAGAAACAACGAATCTTCCCATCTACAGGGAATAAAGCCTATTGCAAGTTCAGATTAATGAAAGACCTGTCACATAAGTAGACCTACTTGCTCATTTTCATGGAAAATATATTTCATAGCAGTGATAATGAATTTTTATCATCTCAGGCAAAGCAGCTGTATCCGTATATTTACATGTCATATTTGCGTAAAGACCATATGGACCTCGCGGAGTGATACGAAATGTTTGTTTATGCGTATGTTACTCTTTCGATGGAATGAATTTTAGTTCATTTAATTTTTTTTCAAAATGAGCCTTCCTAAAATGAGGGTGCGGGCATTATTCGACGGTGGGGATTATTACGGTAAATACGGTACTACTTACAAATGCATCTTTAGGAAGGGGTGAGGTTGTAAAGCTGTTATTGAGCTGGCAGAATGGAGTTAATAAGATCTGCAATCACTTCTTGTCTAATTATGGCCCTCGCTTTCTGCAATGCAAGGGTCAGTTGTTCCACTGTTTAGGGTGGTTGAGGGGATTGTTCATATGTTCCCTCATGTTGTGTAGCCTTTATATAGAGAGTTTTGATATCATGGAGAGCTTCGTTGGAGATGTTTGTAGAGCGAGTGCTGATATTGTCCTGAAACATCTGATTTTCATCCTCTGCTATCAGAGGGACGACGGCTGGATTGAATACTTTGTGAGTCTACTGTTAGCAGTCATGTAACTCCACAGATCATAATGCCTAGTGGTGGACCCTTGTATCACTTGACGATAAGATCGAGTCAACTCCTCTCCCTGAAGGTGACTCTGTACCATTCACTGATCCAGTGTGATCTGTCCTGACACTAGCCTAGCCTGGTGTATCAAGTTAATAAAAGGTCCCTCTATTCAATACACATTTATTGAAGACCAAGGACCAAGGGAAATGTTTTCATTCCTCTTCCCAAAGGGAAGGGGCGGGCCACCTAGAAGGTAACGCCTTCTCTCTGGCCAGGAGATTTGGCGGGGTTTGGAGGTTTGTTGGAGTTAGGAGATGGAGAAGGGGTGCATTGGTTGTTAGGGAGATGTGAGGATTTGGGCTCTTGGCTAAGGTGCATAGCTGTTGTGTGCTTTATTATGCAGTGTTTACAGATACATATACATTTGAGTTTACAGATTTGTAAATAATTATTGTTGTGGTTACAATTATTGGTACATATAATTTTGAATATAACTAGGCTGTGGGTAAGGTGGGATGAGAATGGCTGAGAGCATGTGTGAGGTTGTAACGGATCAAACATCTGATATAGATAATTAAAAACAATTGCACGCTGGACGCCAGGCTTCGGAATTAAATGTAATTTGAAACCGAATTTAGATATCAAAAGTACTAAACATAATTTAATGAGACTATCTCGATCGTAAGGTATAGGGCTACTAACCATTAAATACCATGTGGAAAAACATAGGGAACCTATTAAAAAGTCAATTAATTAACAACATAAAAAAAGTTTTATTCTAAAAAAATATGAAATTACGTAAAAACGAGTTTTTTATCAAAATTAAAAAATTACTGACTGAGATTACAATTCAATACTACACTCGTGGACTTGCGTTAACAGGGATTACTAATGCTCACCGCAGGTTGATCTTTTTGTCGTCTGCTTCCGTGGTTGATCATTGTCATCCCTCTTCCACCAGCATCATCCTTGGCATCTGCTTCATGGAATGGATTCCACTCTGAATCTATCACTCCCTATTGTGCTGAGTACCAAAAACATAGTACCAGCCTTACAATGTGAAATTCCACATCGGAATTAATTGAATAGAGAGAACGGAAAACATCCAGTCCTTCTATATTATTTGAACTTGTCTTTCTAAATAATCTGAGTAAGTCTCACAGAGCCGATAAGAATTGTTGAGTATAAGCACATCGTAAGTGATGCACTCAAATAGCAGAGTTGGATGCAGAATACAGAATGAAGAAGAATGAATCGGAATCAGAATGGTGAATGATCTTCACCACGCCGTGTAGATCTATATAAATTCTCTTCAGATTCCCACTTCCTCCCTTGGTCTCACATGACATCTCGTTCCAAGGAGAGCCGATATACGTCACCCCCCCATCTACATATAGATGAAGTATCTGTCCTTGACAGAAAAAGCCCTCCTGATAGGAGCACGTGATATGGGGTAATTTAGCCTCCCAACAACGAAATTAGGTATCTTCCTCTTGCTGTTGCGTACGTTTCCAAGAACCATCCAAAATTAACCTTCCTGGACTATTGCGAGACACCAAGTAGCCTGTTAGCGCAGGACCTGTCTTGACATTACCACCGAATATTCTAATATATTACAATTAAAAATTATATCTCGTTCTTACGTAAAATGACATAAATGATGATGATGGACGTTAATAATGAATAAAATTACATATGATACATGATACATATATATATATACAATTAATTCGGGTGGGCAATCAAATTATGTACATGTCGTGGCAACCACGATTATTACATTCGCCCCCCTGATTCTGACATGCGTAACGCATAGTGTCGGAATCACTCACAACATATTTATATATAACACATCAAATATACTAGTTTGTCATACATCGAATCATCATTCACAGCTTGTCAAATTTACACTCCTCTCGACTCTCGACATCTCATACAGTTCATCTTGCATCAGTCTATCATGTGGTATCACCTCAAATTATACCGACACACATTATTTACCCAACTTTAACATGCCAACCATGTATACATATATTTCAGCCTCCACGCTCTCGAGTGTTCAACTGTCCCTCAACTTCCATCAAAATTCACACATTACACAATTACAAAAACAATACCTAAAAATACTACTATACAACATCTCCTCTGATTTCTTCACACTGAAGCGTTCATCAGTTTTAAGATTGTCTTCACTAGATTAAAATGGCACAAAAAACATATAGTGCAACCACACGCTATTCCATATGTGAGATCATCATTTCACCTGGTGTCATCCAATACCAAGTGTATTCCCATACATGACCCTACAAGCACTGTTACACACGTTCACCCACACGCCGTTGGAACATGTAACCGTGCTTCCGCAAGTCCTCTCATGGCACATATCCGCCTGCGATGACTCTATTTTACAAAAGCAAACTTTTTTACGTAGGTCTTCCTATTGGGCAAGTCTGAGTTATCCCTTTTACGTTTACAAAAAAAGAACTCATGGCATCACATACGCGCCGATTGACATGACTCAAGTGCGCAGCAGTAGTGTGAGCTCACTGCAGAAAGCACACCACGCCCCCCACCTGTCTACAGATGTAATCCGGAAAATCCACTTCATACATCACACAGCTGATACACAAACACACCACCACCTTGACACAGTAACCAGGCTGACTTCCCGTTATCTACATTCCATATGCTCGCCTTCGCTTGTCACATACCTCCGCAAACTACGAATGTTGTAGGACCCAAGTAAAATATTTTCCCCGTCAGCTAGTTTATAGGCTCAAGGTCCCAACCTCTTATGAATACTGTACGGCCCCTGATAGAAAAGAAAGAACTTCTTTATGACTTTTTCCTCACTGCACGACTGCATGGGTACTCTTAAAAGCACAAGGTCACCTACTTCAGACTCATCCAATACCCTGCGTTTCTGCTGTTTCTTACGCGCCTCGTCAGATTTTACGATATTTTCTCTGGCCAGTCTCACGTAAAATTCGGCATCCCGCTGAGGTTCCTCAGTAATGCCTAATACCCTCACCAGTTCATTCTGGGGTTTCCTACCGAAATGAACCTGAAGAGGTGTGAGTCTGGTACTATCGTGTTGAACAGCATTAATCCATGTCTCGATGAGCGAGAGTTGCGCCACCCAGGCAGAATGCTTTTCATGTACCAGAGCTCTAAACATACGGCCTAATTCACGCATGTCCCGTTCACTCATGTTACCGGTACCTTGAGGATTTCTAACAGATGACTGAACATGAGTAATTCCTAAATCTTTCATAACCGACTTCCATTTTCTCGAAGTAAACTGTGGTCTGCTATCAGAAAGTATGCGACAAGGAGTACCAAGTTCAGGTATGTACTTCTCTTGAATTATACGGCTACAAGCTTTTCCTGTTGCTTTCCTCATAGCGTACAATCTGACCAACTTCGAGAACGCATCAATCATGACAAAAACGTACTGAAAGCCGAATTGTCCTTTAACAAGGGGCCCAAATAAATCCACACATACCAAGTCTCCCGTTGTTTTAGAAACTACCGTTTGACGTGGCCCCTCCAGGTAGCGGTTCGGAATTTTGCTCCGCTGACACAAGTCACAAGTGGCCAGAATTTTCGTGATTTCTCTGCCCATCTTGTCCCAGATAAAGTTCTGCTGGATCTCATATAGAACTTTACTTGCACTGTAATGCCCTAATTCACAGTGGATAAACCATACCAATAGAACACGGAGCGATTTGGGTACACATATTGCCCATTTGTCTTCGCTACACTGTCTAGCTAAAAACGCGTTGACTAATTTATACGTGTGTCGACCGCGTGTCACCGTAGCTTGCTCACTTTCCAGAAGTACAGACAATGGTTCCTGATATTCGTCGTCTTTTGATTGCTTTACTAACAAGTTACGTAATCTGTTCAGAGCAGGTTCATTGTCCTTGCAGAGGCACGCACAGACTAATATGCCTTCCTGTGGCTTAAGGATCTCTCCTTCTTTACACAAGTTCTGATCCCTGGATAGAAGATCGGCAAGGACATTGTTCTTTCCTTTAATATGAGACACCGTAAAGTCATATTCCTGTAAAGCCAGTATCCACCTACTAACTCTATTTGAATATAACTTACAAGTAGAAATAAAGGATAAAGCATAATGGTCCGTCCTTATTTCAAATTTAGTGCCCAGCACATACATCCTAAACTTGCTAAGTGAATACACAATACTCAGAAATTCCAGTTCAGTAATAGAATATCTCTTCTCACAGGCACTCAGCCCTCTAGACGCTAAGGATATAATTCCTAAATTTCCATCTTCGTCTTCTTGACATAGAGCTCCTGCCACTCCACACAGCGATGAATCAGTGAGTAAAACATATTTCCCATTCTCCGTAGGGTACTTGAGTACAACAGCCTGCCTGAATCCTTCTTTTAGCTCCCTTAATGCAGTATCATGATTTTCAGTCCATTTCCATTTACTGCCGATTTTCAAGAGTTCCCTGAATGGCTCATGTAAATAAGCGTATCTCAGTACGAACCGTCTAAAAAAATTGCATACCCCAATGTACGACCTAAGTTCCTTGATATTTCTTGGGGTACTGGTATTCAAGATTTTCTCGATTCTCGTACTCTCAGGCGTTACTCCCGCTGCAGACACACTGTGTCCCAAAAATGTGACCACATGCCTGGCAAAGACACATTTTGAGAGTTTAAGAGTAAAGCCAGCGCGTTCGAGCTTCACAAAAACCCTCTCCAAATGATCTAAGTGCTCTTCAAATGTGTTGGAGCCTATTACAAGCTCATCGATATAGACCGTGACAAACTCACCAGTGTCCTTACCTAAAGCAATATTTAATGCTCTAATCAACGCCGAGGAGGAGGTTTTTGTCCCATACGGTACTCGAGTGAACTGGTATAAATTATACCTATGACTGAAAGCAGTGAGATGCCTATCTTCTTTTCTCAATGGTATCTGCCAGAAACTACTCCTGAGATCAACCGTAGAGAACCAGCTTTTCCCATGAAAACTCTGAATGAGCTCCTCAATCGTTTGAGACTTTAATTCATCCCCCCGTATCCTCTTATTCATCTCACACGCGTCGATGCACAGCCTCACACAATCATCATTTTTAGGGACAATAATAAGAGGATTAGAGTTCTGACTACATGATGGCTCTATCACACTGTCTGACAGCATACTTTGTTTTTGCTCGTCTACTGCTTTGGAAAACTTGTGTGGAATGCCATACCTCGGTCCACTAAAAGGACTACTATCCAGTACAGAAAAAGAATGCTCATACACATGAGTTCGGCCAGGTTTCACAGAAAATACATTAACGTGTTCAAGCAACACTGCCAACAACTCGTCTTGCCGTCCTTCCTCCAAGCAACTCTTGCTCACAGCTTCCCATAATGCGTCCTGTTGACCCTTATCAACCAACACATGACACAGAACGAAGCTCTCACTAACTTCTTCTTCCCTGAAGCTCTCTCTAGCTTCCTCGATATCTTGTGAAACCCTGACAACACACCCCATGGCACAATCACCCTGTTTCCCATGAATATCACCCTCAAAATTGACTTTAAATATGAGTCTCGTTCTACGTTAAGTTAACCGCAACTTCTTTGTAATCTAACTGTGCTGAGTGTGACGTCAGCCAGTCACATCCCAAGATGATACTAAATACAAGATGCGGAATAACTAAACATATCTGAACCATAATAGAACCAGCAATACTTATAGGTAATGCCACCTGCTTACATACTTGTTTGGACTTCTTGCCAACAGCAGTGATGATGTACGTACTCTTAACTGGCATTTCCTCCACATAAATCCCTCGTTGTACAAAACTCATATACCACTCATAACTAACGCATGATCTCTGATTACCTGAGTCAATAAGTGCCTGAACACCCGTCCCCCATACTTCTAACTTAACAATGGGATTAACCACTTGCTCCTGTTTATTAATATATTCCTGCTGTGGCTCAAACATTAAATCATCTCTTACATCAAGGTCATACGATAACTCCATAACACAACTTCGGGTTATCGGTGGATACGGCTGAATTACAGCCCGTACTTAGTTTAAATGTCTTACTTGGCCCTGACCATTCGTCCCGCTAGTGCTCACATTCCTATCCGCCTGTCGGTTACCTGCTTGCCGATCCGCTCGTTCTTGGTTCCCGTTACTCCTAGGGTTTCCTTGATTTCTATTTTCGTAGTTCGGCTGCCTACGGTTTTCCCTGCGCTCATACTGCGGGGCATAATCTTGCGCGTTCCCGTTTCTACTCTCCATATTTCCCAACCCATCAAATTTAGTGAGCAGCTGTTCCATCTCCTGAATAGTGCTAGTTTTCTGCATTACCGCTGCAGTTCTTACTCGTTCAGGAAAATGCCTGAGTAGTAGCCTTACTACATCAGTATCCGTCGCTATCCCAGCTAAATTCTGGGATATCATGACGTGAGCCAAGAAGTACTCCGTCATGGATACCCCCTCATTCGCCCTAAACTTGCCAAAAACGACTCTTTCCCTCTCACTACTCTGATTTGTCTTGCTCCAGTATTTTTCTTTAAATTTAATCTGGAACTCGTTGAGGTCTTTCATACTGTTACGGTACACCACGAACCAGGATCTCGTTTCTCCCACGAAAGCACTGTTAATAATTTCCAAAACCTGCTCCCATTCAATATACCCCTCATTTATGTTTCGCTCAAACCGCTTCTGAATAAGGTTAAGGAAGTCCAGTGGGTTGGTTTGTCTCCCGTTAAACTTCGGTAATTCCTCTTTTACGTAATTTCCTCCGTGCTTCACCCCATCACAGCTACCTTGTTTCATATCTCCCGTCTCAGCTTCGCTTCTACATTATTGACTCTCTCCTCAACTGTCATATCTCTACCTTCTATCTCACTTAACATGCTGTCTGTTTGTTTCTTAACGCTTTAATTTCACTTCCTGTGTTTCTACTCTCTCCCTAGTTTTATTATTTTCCTTCCCAATAACTTCTAAAAGTTCGCTTTTTTTCTCTACCAACTTCTTATCCACCTCTCTCTTATGTTGTTCAGTCTTCTCATTCTGTTCCTCTAACCGTTTATCGCAATTCTCACTCTTTTTTAACAGTTCGCTTATTTCCTTACTATGTTCCTTCATTTTCTTATCAGTTTCTGCTTTGTACTCTCTAAGTTCGTCACATAGCTCTTTCTTAGTTTTCTCTAGGTCTGCCTTAATTTCCTTCCCCTGCTGCTCTAATTTTTCATTGATTTTCTTCCCCTGCTGCTCTAATTTTTCATTATTTTCCTTCCCCTGATGCTCTAATTTTTCATTAACTTCCTTCCCCTGATGCTATAATTTTTCATTAATTTCCTTCCCCTAATCCTTCAACTCCTTCTTTAACTCTTTAAACATAGACTGTATAAAACCTCTTAACTCAGTGCTATTTTCTTCAGTGGTAGGGATAACCTCCACTCCGCCCCCCAGTTTATTACCCTCTGAGTCATCATGTTGAGACTGGTTATCTGCCTTATCTACTCTCATCTCCCCCAGAGACTCATCTACCATGTCATTATCGTTAGTTGACAAACCACCTCTAAGCACACTACCATCACGTAACATCATACCTTGCGTTTGATCTGCCATAATTCTCTAACCTCAAACATATACGGAAATTTGGATTTATTGATTGCACTTTCGCTCCTTAACAAAACACAGACCCTATCTTCAGATTTGCCGTTCCCTATATTGTATTTAATGGTTTTCGCGCCCCACGTTATGGTGTCATAATGTAACGGATCAAACACCTGATATAGATAATTAAAAACAATTGCACGCTGGACGCCAGGCTTCAAAATTAAATGTAATTTGAAACCGAATTTAGATATAAAAAGTACTAAACATAATTTAATGAGATTATCTCGGTCGTAAGGTATAGGGATACTAACCATTAAATATCATGTGGAAAAACATAGGGAACCTATTAAAAAGTCAATTATTTAACGACATAAAAAGTTTTATTCTAAAAAAAATATGAAATTACGTAAAAACGAGTTTTTTATCAAAATTAAAAAATTACTGACTGAGTTTACAATTCAGTACTACACTCGTGGACTTGCGTTAACAGGGATTACTAATGCTCACCGTAGGTTGATCTTTTCGTCGTCTGCTTCCGTGGTTGATCGTTGTCGTCCCTCTTCCACCAGCATCATCCTTGGCATCTGCTTCATGGAATGGATTCCACCCTGAATCTATCACTCCCTATTGTGCTGAGTACCAAAAACATAGTACCAGACTTACAATGTGACATTCCACATCGGAATTAATTGAATAGAGAGAACGGAAAACATCCAGTCCTTCTATATTATTTGAACTTGTCTTTCTAAATAATCTGAGTAAGTCTCACAGAGCCGATAAGAATTGTTGAGTATAAGCACATCGTAAGTGATGCACTCAAATAGCAGAGTTGGATGCAGAATACAGAATGAAGAAGAATGAATCGGAATCAGAATGGTGAATGATCTTCACCACGCCGTGTAGATCTATATAAATCCTCTTCAGATTCTCACTTCCTCCCTTGGTGTCACATGACATCTCATTCCAATGAGAGCCGATATATGTCACCCCCCCCCCCCACCCCCCCGTCTACATATAGATGAATTATCTGTCCTTGACAGAAAAAGCCCTCCTGATAGGAGCACGTGATATGGGGTAATTTAGCCTCCCAACAACGAAATTAGGTATCTTCCTCTTGCTGTTGCTTACGTTTCCAAGAACCATCCAAAATTAACCTTCCTGGACTATTGCGAGACACCAAGTAGCCTGTTAGCGCAAGACCTGTCTTGACATTACCACGGAATATTCTAATATATTACAATTAAAAATTATATCTCGTTCTTACGTAAAATGACCTAAATGATGATGATGGACGTTAATAATGAATAAAATTACATATGATACATGATACATATATATACAATTAATTCGGGTGGGCAATCAAATCATGTACATGTCGTGGCGACCACGATTATTACAAGGTTAGAATATGAAGGGTGGTTGTACAATTGCGTAAAGAGGTGATAAGGAAACGAAGGTGATCCAGTGAGGTTGGGGGCGGGAGGTAGGAGCCTGTATGAGGGAGAGGTGGATAGACTTGTTGATATGGAGGGAATGGAGTTGGGGGTGGCCGGGGCCGGGGGGGTGCGGTAACTGATGGATTGCGGGTGGGTGGGGGTGGTGTATGGGAGGGTTCCACTCGGTGGTGTTCGCCGAAGACTTGGGCTCCTGTAGTAATGAGTTGCTGGACATCTTGTTCTGACAGTAGTTGTAGACGAACCATGTACGTTGGGCCATGATTGCTGCGTATCTTTATGGCCCACGTTACAGGAACGCTTGCGGCACTAAGTTCTTGGATTATTTCCCTTTCAGCGACGTCAGGGGTGATGCCTCGTAGTACGCAGCTGTATGTAGACTCGGGAGGTGGTGGCTGCTGGGTCTGCATTGTATGGTCAGCGGCGTTATCTGGTAGGGCCTTTTCAGTCGTTGCCTGCTGGGAGATGGGAGTTGATGGGTGGGTTGGTGGGGGGGGGGTTATTGGGAGACTTGCTGACATGACCGGGGAGCGATGGCAGTTTGTACTGGTGGTGGTTATGGTTGAGGAAGGATTGCTGACAGTAGTTGTGATGGTTGTGAAAGTGATTGTAGTAGGGAGAGTAGGTGTGAGTGGTGTTATCCTGGTTGGGGCTAATGGAGGATGGGAATGTATTCGGGCTCTGCTCGTAGCTGGTCTAAGATGGGCTGCGGTGGTGGTATCATGGCATAAGTTTTATTCCTTATAGTGACTCTGGGGGCGAAGAGACGGCGCTCGGCTTATTCACCTGTAACTTGTAACCAGAAGATGTTTTGATGATTTCTTGGTACGGCCATCTATTAAGCGAAATGCATTCACAATCTGGGCATCTGCTATGTTGAGTTCCTGGTATATTTCTTTCTCTGGGGTAGAGAGATCTACCCATGGGATGAAATCATAAGGCATGTTTGGTGGTAGTGGGGAGGCGACTGCCAACTAGGCATCTGGTTATTTGTGCTTTATTGCGCTCGACTGGGTTGCTAGTAAAGTTGTGGGCCACCCGGCCGAGGAAAAAAGTTCGGGGCGTGTGTTTCATGTGACTTCCGCCTATTGAAGATATAAGTTATTTACACATTAAAGCATATTTATTTATGTATACAGTGCTATGACGTGAATCAGATGGTTACTGCACAACAGGGGAAAAACAACAAGGGGTGTGATAACCGAATGCTAGTCACTAGCTTCTCACTAAGGTGGCCACAGTTAGAATCCCTGCCAGTGCATGTTGGATTTTAAAAATGTGAAGTTTGTTCCTGTGGTTCACATTCCACTTGAAAGTGAGGTTCTGTAGCTATGATCATGATATCCACAGTCACATAAAGCTACAGTCTTGTTTTTTCTTTCTTTTTCTGTTGAAAAACAGCAAAGTGTAATTGTAATTATTTCCATATTAGATTTACCTGGTAAAAGTTTCACAAGTGTTGTTGAAAGAAAAATGTGAGCACAGGCTGCAGGATAAGAATAACATTGTTTCAAATTTTCTATGCATTATCAGGAATAGACTTTTTTCTTATTTATTTGTTACTTAAAATTTGATGAATTGCTTAGTGTTGTCTCTTCTCATATTTTATACCTTTGCATTATTATGTTCCAGCACTTATACCATGTACTTTCGGAACATAAACCACTGCTGAAATTGGATTTTCCAACTCGAACTGATACAGTCATTATTCAAGATTCTGATTCAGATGACTCAGATGAAGGTAAGTTTGAATACATTTATCGTAGTTTTACCATTTGGAACTTGATTGTGGAAATAATTGGTGAACTTTGGATAAACTATTTTTAGCTACGTTTGGGTCACAGTTGATCAGTTGCTTGCCTTTTATGCCCAAGTTTGTGGGATTGAATTCTGGTTCAGTCAATACGTATGTAAGAGTGTTAAAATGTAAGAGAAACTCTGGCATATCAATGAATATCTTTAAGGGCAAAAATCTTAAACAGATAAAGGAATTAAAATTCATCATCATCACTTTTTGCAATTCTTTTAGAAATAATTTTCAAGGTAAGGAATATTTCCAAATTTGAGCTGGAGATTATATCTTGGATTTGAACCCAATCCTCCCACTGGTTGACTTTGAAGTTCAAAGTTGTCTTGTTTGAAATTGTGGTACATTGAAATATAATTGATATAATGTCTCAAAACATTGTAAAAAGTGTACCAGTAGCAATTGGACATAAGAAAAATTCCAATTCTGATGATCATTAAGGTTTATTAGTATGAAATCCTTATATTGTTTCTAAAAATATATTTTAAAACACATAGAGAGTAGGTGCACGTGTGGGCTTGCTCTTGCATCCCTGTGGGAAAATTTATGATATAACATTGTAGTTGATATTCATGTTGATATAAACCTTAATTTTATTGCAGATGCACCTATGGTGGATACTGTGATTAAGGATATTGAAGATAAACTTATGGAAGTAATAGATGCAACTCAAGAGAACTACGACCTTGGATTCCAGTTGGATGAATCAAAAACATACCTCAATAGCAAAATTTCCGGTTTAGAGGGTAATATTTCAATCTTACCTCTTTGAATCCTATGTCAGTATGGATCTACCTTATCAAACACCAAAATCATTCTTCCATTGTTATTTCAGTTGGAATATTTCTTTTACATTACAAAATTTGTTATTTGATACAAGATATCTTCATATTTTTACAACTCTCTTTGGTCCCAGAATGCACTACACATTTGAAAATGATTTTTTAAAACACATTCGCTACCACATCTGACCATGGTTTGGATTAGGTTTCATGTTTGTTAATTACAGTATCTGACCCTTAGTCGGATTTGAATTTGCGCCAACTTTTTACATTCAGAAGTACGTTAGATGACACAGTATATCAGTTTGCCAGTAAATAGCGGGCAGATGAACATTTTACTACAGCTTGGGGTAATGTTCCGGGTTGTGGGATGTGTGATCTAAATAACCATGTGCCAGTCCCAAGATCTCTGAAGTGCGCGGTTGAAATTCAAGTGGTGCTGAGTGATAAAACGAATAATCATGGCAAGTAAAAATTCGTGCCAAATCATCTTCTGAAGGTATGTACAAATTTTGGATTTTTAGGGTTTATAATATTGGAGTGATACTAAGTTAAAGCCTTGTGTCACATGTTACCTACCTAGTCAGAGTGGCATCTACAAATTGCTGGGCTGCATGATTAAATACCCACAGAGGGAACTGGCAGTGAATGTATTAAGTCACTTTGAAGGTTTGTTGAACTTTTTGATTATTTAAATTTAATTTCAGAAGAATGTAAGTAGGCCTACACAAGTTTTGAAATGTATTGTCATGGAATAATTTTTTCCATTGGTATGTTGAAATGTTAAGTGTTTTTTTTTTTCACACTTTATTCTACATTTTTTGTGCCCATTAGCTGCACAGAGTCACAAGGATCCACAAGGGTGGACTGTTCGTAAGCCAAATAGAATAAATGTCAAGGATTAAGGAAAATAAAAGGTATTAACAAATTTAGTAACAAATTCGTTTTAAAAATTAAATTATTTCTCAAAAACATCATTTGAATCTCTTAAATTTATATAAATTACTTTGGAAAAGGTCCTAATGATTTATTTAACTTCAATAAATTACTAGTAATTAATTGTTACCATTTACACTCATTTATTTCATTATATCAGGCTTCTTAGAGAAGTAAATTTATCTCTGAATTACTTCAGTGAACAAATAGTTTAACTTTCAGTAACTCGCATATCCTCAAATTAATTAACTACCACTTGTTAATTCTCCAACTCAAAAACATATTACGTTAAAATGATCTTGGCTGAAGTACTATTAATGTTATACACTGAACATTGAATTATTAATTGCACATTGTTAAATCTTCCCTAATTTGATTAAAACGTTACAATCTTGCCAGGTTAACATTTTCATAACAAAAAAAAATAAAATTGAAAACATAAATATCTCCAAATTATTCAGTGCCAAAGTAGAGACACAGCAGTGACACTTCACAACTGGTCCATAATAGTAATTGAAGAAAATGACGTTTCATCACAAATAAATTGTACGGTGAAAACAATGATGCTCTGAGAAAAATGACAAAAGACACAACTAATCACT
Organism: Anabrus simplex; assembly: GCF_040414725.1. Lineage (NCBI taxonomy): Eukaryota > Metazoa > Arthropoda > Insecta > Orthoptera > Tettigoniidae > Anabrus > Anabrus simplex. The sequence continues at coordinate 358,244,927 of NC_090265.1, forward strand.
ACACACGTAATTCCAAAATATGCACATAAGGTACACGCTATTTAAAACTCTTTTACAAGTATTATTCTAACACAATTACTATTATCATACTGAATAAGTTAGCCATGTGGTTAGGATCGTGCAGCTGTGAGCTTGCATTCTGGAGATTGTGTGTTTGAATCCCACCGTTGGCAGTCTTGACGATGGTTTTCTGTGTTTCCCATTTTCACACCAGGCAAATGCTGGGGCTGTACCTTAATTAAGGCCATGGCCGCTTCCTTCCCACTCCTAGCCCTTTCCTGTCCCATCGTCTCCATAAGACCTATCTGTGTCGGTGCGACGTAAAGCAACTAGCAGTTAATGAGATGAGCTGAGCAAAATGGAATCAAGTTCCTTTCTTTATTTAGCATGGGCAGGCATTACTCTTAATACTCCTATCTTAACTTAGTGTGAAGTAAAAACTGCAATAAATTCATTAACATGATTCTACAGGATAAAGTAATAACAGGTGCTAACTGGTGCTCTGAAATATTGCACTATAACATAATAAAAGGCACGACGACCTAACTGTATTTTCCAACAGCCTGGCAAATTTCTCGTAGAACAAAGAACTGAACACATTTTACTATCGCTGAATATTACCAGCAGACATGTCCGACTCCCTGGCTAAATGGTTAGCATGCTGGCCTTTGGTCACAGGGGTCCCGGCTTCAATTCTCGGAGGGTCGGGAATTTTAACCATCATTGGTTAACTTCCCTGGCACGGGGGCTGGATGTATGTGTTGTCTTCATCATCACTTCATCCTCATCACGACGTGCAGGTCGCGTACGGGAGTCAAATCAAAAGACCAGCACCTGGCGAGCCGAACCCGTCCTGGGATCTCCTGGCACTAAAAGCCATACGCCATTTCATTTCATACCAGCAAATATCAAACAATAGTAAATACTCAATTCATAAAATTTAATATGATTATTACCATAATTAAAGATGATAGATTAACTTTATTAATCATCCTAGTAACCTGCCATGCTCGAACATTGTAAGTTAAGATATGATACAGCATGTTTATCTGGATGACCTAGCTTAAATAGATTCATATTATCCAGATGAAAATATTACTAAAATTACTCTTTAACTGTATTGGTTTAATGTCTGGGTTCATGATAATTAAATCTTGATTTTTATAAATTTACAACATTGCACTTGAGAAATCACTGAAGAGATCACTCCTATAAACCATGTTTGCAAGTCATGCAATGATGAGACAGCTTCCAGTTTTATACCATCAACTAATTAGAAAAAGTACTATAATCGGACGTCAAGCTAATAGAATTACATTACAGAAATAATGGTGAAATCATTACATTTACAATTAAGAAGGTCCAAGAGTCCCGTAATAAAATATTATGCTCATTTTTTGTAGTGTTGTTCAGCTTCATGGTCATTCCACTTCTCCCGGGGGTTCCATCACAGAGATGAGGGTGTCACTTTCATCTTAACCTTCCATGGTCTCCATCAAATTACGTTGTGAATCTTTCTCTACCGCATAATTCCACCATCGAAAGTTTATGCTTGTAGTTCATGAAACGATGAGAAATCTTGTAAAATTGTCTACAGATCTGACAACTGAAACAATTTTAATACTTTCTCGCATAATTAATACCCTTACATAATTTGCTTATCCCAATATTTCTGGGTCCAAAGTGGAGAAAAAGAAATGTTCACGTATTTGATGCACCCACTTCTTTGAACATCCATGATGCAGCGCCAGATACGTTTTGAAATAAATATCTCAACTATTCAGGTAGCAGCAGCCTTCCTATTGCGAAACTGGGTATTCCAAATACTTGGCAATTTGCTGTTATCAGCCGGTAGGAAATACCACTGCACTAGTACGGTGAGAGAATCAGCGCAGAAGTGACTAGTGACTCTCTATTCCAGTCTGGTACAAACGTATTTTACGAGTGTTTCAGGAACGGCAAATGCATTTTCTGTGATCTCAAAATTGTTTGTTAGTTCACAGTGAGCAAGAATTCGAGTAATACTGCATCATATAAACTCGTGGTTTTCAGTTGCTCCGAAACATACAGGAAAAGGGCAGCGGACCGCAAGTATTCAGTGTCCGAATGCAGCGTGCGCTACTGCGGTAACAGAGTAGTGCACTTCAAGTGGCCAACAAGTCTCCCAAAGCATTTTGTGGACCAAAAGGCGGATAGTTTCCAAAACTAGAGGAGGATCTGCTTAAATATGTGATTTCATTACGCAACGTTGGATATGCCGTTTCTTACGAAATGCTGTACCATATTTTAAAGGATGAGAAATAGCTGCAGCACATGGAATCATTATTTCGGATTTGAAAGTTAGCTTAGATAGGATGATTACTTTTATGAAGAGAAATGGACTTTCTCTTCGAAGAACAATTTTATTACAAGTAATGAAAATCATTTTTATTTTCCGTATTGAAAGAATCTCAATAATAATATAAGAGAAGTTATTGGACTCCAACCTATTCAATACATTACAGGATGTTAACATTTTTAGTTAAACATCGTTAAAATGGAGACATGTTTCGCCCTCCATGTGGGGCATCATCAGTCATATCAAAGCACCTCAAAATTAAACCAGACGTCTGGTTGGAAATTATGAACATAATATGTAAGAAAGAATACATTAAAAAACACGTACAAAGTCCTATCCTAAATGAAATAACAATAGACTAGTTACCCATAGTAAAATACGCTAGTGGTTTCTTAATATTAAAATGAGGCCATCATACGCACAGTATAAAAATGAAAGTAATCAAAGTCTATATGATATTGAGTTCGATGGTAGTTCTACTAGTATATACAAATGTTGGCAAAATAAAACACAAATTTTATAATTACTGTACACTTATTTATAATTGTTAAAATTGATGAGGTAAAACATTCCAATTTGTCTATTTGTAATTTGGCTCCAACCAAAATAATTCGTCCTAGGATTCATGAGGTAGTCAACTCCGTTGGTCACTCTCTATTTGAATGGAGTGCACAGTGCATGTGAACAGCTTTTGTTGATTATAAAATGAGGCTGTGCTAAGACCAAAAATATAATAAGAATAAAAATTTAAATGATCCAATAGACAACCGAAGCCCTCTTTACGAACAATTAATATTTTCGCTCAATAGTTTAAATCTGAAAGACAAAAGACTTGTTAACGTCCTCAAAACAAGCTCTCCAAGCACCTCCACTAAGCCGCTCAACTCATCACGCCCCTATTCTCCCTCCAATACACACAACTCCTCCCCAAGCGCCAATCACATACCCACAGCCCCGCCTTCTCAAATCCACTCCCCTCCTCTAAGACGTCACACGTACAACACGAGGAGCAGGACATTAGCGACAGCCAGTGCTCCACAAACCTCCTAACAATTAGGTAACAGCTCAACAGCTTTCAAGGTAAGTTTTAACTTTCACATCTTTCATTTCTCAATGATTTCCCCTTTTTTTCTCTTTTTCCGTCATTTCACTTAACTAATTAAGGCAAATCCTCCATTTTCAGATTTCCCTCACATGTAGGACAGCTCAAACACCGATTGCACTGCACAACATTTTCGACCGTTGCCCATTCAACCAACAACTGACTTTCCCACACTTCAACAGAATATACGCAAACCTTTAGTCAACTAGGAAGAACCTAATGATGTTTTTAACTATCTTCATTTGAAGCCGGTGTTGTTTTAACTCTGTCTTAGCACAGCCTCATTTTATAATCAACAAAAGCTGTTCACTTGCACTGTGCACTCCATTCAAATAGAGAGTGACCAACGGAGTTGACTACCTCATGAATCCTAGGGCGAATTATTTTGGTTGGAGCCAAATTACAAATAGACAAATTGGAATGTTTTACCTCATCAATTTTAACAATTATAAATAAGTGTACAGTAATTATAAAATTTGTGTTTTATTTTGCCAACATTTGTATATACTACGTAGAACTACCATCGAACTCAATATCATATAGACTTTGATTACTTTCATTTTTATACTGTGCGTATGATGGCCTCATTTTAATATTAAGAAACCACTAGCGTATTTTACTATGGGTAACTAGTCTATTGTTATTTCGTTTAGGATAGGACTTTGTACGTGTTTTTTAATGTATTCTTTCTTACATATTATGTTCATAATTTCCAACCAGACGTCTGGTTTAATTTTGAGGTGCTTTGATATGACTGATGATGCCCCACATGGAGGGCGAAACATGTCTCCATTTTAACGATGTTTAACTAAAAATGTTAACATCCTGTAATGTATTGAATAGGTTGGAGTCCAATAAATTCTCTTATATTATTATTGAACAATTTTATGCCAAAAGATGCCGAATGATTTCAATGAAAAAGTAATTGATTTTCATCACTTTGTCATTGAGAAGCATAATGTGAAGGAATATGTGCCCCCAAATAGGAACCGCAGGTCAGACGCCATTCAGTTTCTAAATGCCACGAAGTCGAACAATCGATAAGAAGGGGACATCAAGTGTTTTCTTACGCACTACTGGAAGCGAAAAACAATGCCTGAAGTAAAATTTTCACGAGGGATCTATGTTCTTATCCAAGAAAAATGGTGGATGTATACGTCAATCGTACAAGATTAGTTATGAACGGTTTGGGGAAATCTATCAGAATGCCTTCTTCGATGCCCGGCCCTTCTCATGTTGAACAGTTTTCTTTTCTTTTTGCCAGTATATCAATGATACTTTTTTGAGTTCATGTTTATTTCACTTCTGGTCGTATTGCCAGCTTGTAATCGGAAGAATATTTTCCATTGTCGATACTTCAAACCCACGTGTCCAACTTACCTGATTATGTACCCTGCTTCACTTTTCAGAAAGAAGCTCATATTGGAATTTTACGCCAAATGACGATAACCGAAGATGAGTTGAATCAATTGTGTGTATATTATATTTGATGTTCCTTTTGTAAATAATTTTTTTAAATATCTGAATTCCTTAAATAATTTACGCATCCAAAGTTTTCGCTTGTATTTTTCGTCAATAAAGTGCGTTAATTACGTGAGAAAATATGGTATTTGGTTCCAGTCCATTTGGAAATTTAGAAATCAGACTAGTAAGGGGCCTACTTAACCTATATCTCAAATGGTCAAAAAAGAACTATTTCACTGCACGAACCTGTATAAGCACTCGCCATAGTTAGTGATGTAAAACAGAAATGCATTCTTATTGGTTTTTAATGATATCATTTTGCAATTTATTGATAGACAGTGCAAAATCTCCACTTATAACACAGTGAAATTATCGTGGAAATACACACACAGCCTCTCTTGATACTAGGAAGACCAGGCGAGTTGGCCGTGCGGTTAGGGGCGCGGAGTTGTGAGCTTGCATCCGGGAGATAGTGGGTTCAAAACCCACTGTCGGCAGCCCTGAAGATGGTTTTCTGTGGTGTCCCATTTTCACACCACGTTGTACCTTAATTAAGGCCATGGCTGCTTCTTTCCAATTCCTAGTTTTTTCCTATCCCATCGTCGCCATAAGACCTATCCGTGTCGGTGCGACGTAAATAAATTGCAAAAAAATAAAGATACTAGAAAGATGACATAAGTTTCCTTTTATAAAACAAATACCACAACAAAATAACTGGTTTATGATACAGCTGGCTGCCAACCTTCATTGGCTAGCAGTATCGTCTGCGTTCCTTGCTCCAAATAGGCTAGGTGGTAGATGTCACACTCACTTGACACGGCAATCGCTGGACAAGCTAAAGATGTTTTAATCGCATAAGGAAAGATTTAACAATGTATAATTAATAGTTCAGTGTTCAATGTATAACATTAATAGTACTTCAGCCAAGATCATTTTAACGTAGTATGTTTTTGAGTTGGAGAATTAACAAGTGGTAGTTAATTAATTTGAGGATATGCGAGTTACTGAAAGTTAAACTAGTGTACTACTAGCTGTAATACCCATCGTTGATAGGACAGTCATGTAGAGTGTGCAGATTTATCTAATTCCTCAGCTAATTTCCGACAATATTCAGGCATGCTGTTTTATTCAGGACGCAGCAGTTATCCCATCTGTTGGAGATGAGTGGCAGCTGAAGAGAACAATAATCGATGTAATGTTATTGTTGATCAGTTTTATGAGCTTTTGATATTGTAGGCCTTCACATTTAGTTTTCTTCTGACTCTGGGATATTAGAGCATCTAATGAAAAGGCAGTCCTTCCTTCTTTCTTGACCTTGTCTTATTTTTTAAGCGATCGTTTCTTTACAATTTTTCTCATTTTTTATGGTTCATGGTGTGGGGTAATTGTAGTCACGTCCTAGTTCGTGAACCATGGGCAGCAGCTGAGTGGCCTAGTAAGTCGTCCTGAGATTTGGGATACCAGTTGCTATGGAATGGGAGTGGGCATTTCGGACATATTCTGAGTCATGGCGGCTAGGACTATACAATCCACCGGTGGTCCATAACCAGTTAGAGGAGAGATCCTCACTTGGACTATGTGTAAGTAGGGTAGCATCCTGCTTCATGAATTTACCGAGCTCAGAACATTTTAAGCAAGCCTCGGACCTATGGGAGTAACAGAGTCCCACTCCCATTTGGCAGGCGAGGGATTGCTTGGAAACAACTTGCCAAACGAAATGGAATTCAATGGGGAGCTATCAATAAAATGGGTGTTATGGAAGAAAGAAAGTAGAACTGACTGAATCATCAAAGTGGATGCATCTGGATGTGCTAGGAGTAAGTGATATTCGGGTAAGGGGAGGTAACAAGGAAGAGAGAGGAGATCATAAAGTGTACTTGACGGGTGTTAGAAAGGGAAGGGCAGAGTATGGGGTAGGGCTGTTTATCAGGAATGCCATTGCACACAGCATAGTTTCTGTTAGGCACGTAAATGAGCGAATGATGTAGGTAGATTTGTCAGTTGGAGGAATTAGGACGAGAATTGTCTCAGTGTATTCACCATGTGAAGGTGCAGATGTAGATGAAGTTGACAAGTTTTATGAAGCATTGAGTGACATCGTGGTCAGGGTCAACAGCAAGGATAGAATAGTGCTAATGGGTGATTTCAATGCAAGAGTTGGAAATAGAACTGAAGGATACGAAAGGGTGATTTGGTAAATGTGGGGAAGATATGGAAGCTAAAAGGAATGGGAAGTGTTTGCTGGACTTCTGTGCTAGTATGGGTTTAGCAGTTATGAATACATTCTTCAAGCATACGGCTATTCACCGGTACACATGGGAGGCTAGGGGTATCAGATCCATAATAGACTATTTTTAACAGATTTTGAATTCAGGAAATCTGTTAGGAATGTACGAGTTTTCCAGGGATTTTTCGATGATTTGAGACCATTATCTGATCTGTAGTGAACTAAGTACCGGTATCTCTAGGCCTAGGGTAGAGAAAGTGAAATTTGTCTACAAACGAATAAGGGTAGAAAATCTTCAGGATGAGGAAATTAGACAGTAGTACATGGATATGATTAGTGAGAAGTTTTGAACAGTAGACGCAGGTTCAAGATATAGAAAGAGAGTCTTGGTGGAATGATGAAGTGAGAGCAGCTTGTAAACGTAAAAAAGAGGCTTATCAGAATGGCTCCAAGCAAGAGCCAAGGCAGACAGAGATGAAAGAAACAGAGCAAAACAAATAGTTCTAGAATCCAAAAAGAAGTCGTGGGAAAATTTGGTAATAACCTGGAAAGGCTAGGTCAAGCAGCAGGGAAACCTTTCTGGACAGTAATAAAGAATCTTAGGAAGGGAGGGAAGAAGGAAATGAACAGTGTTTTGAGTAATTCAGGTGAACTCACAATAGATCCCAGGGAATCACTGGAGAGGTGGAGGGAATGTTTTAAACATCTTCTCAACGTAAAAGGAAATCTTCCTGGTGGTGCTGCGAACAGTCAAGCTCATGGGGAGGAGGAAAATGATGTTGGTGAAATTACGCTTGAGGAAGTGGAAAGGATGGTAAACAAACTCCATTGTCATAAAGCAGCAGGAATAGATGAAATTAGACCTGGAATGGTGAAGTATAGTGGGAAGGCAGGGATGAAATGGCTTCATAGAGTAGTAAGATTAGCATGGAGTGTTGGTAAGGTACCTTCAGATTGGACAAAAGCATTAATTGCACCTGTCTATAAGCAAGGGAACAGGAAGGATTGCAACAACTATCGAGGTATCTAATTGATTAGTGTACCAGGCAAAGTATTCACTGGCATCTTAGAAGGGTGGGTGTGATCAGTAGTTGAGAGGAAGTTGGGTGAAAACCAGTGTGGTTTCAAATCAGAGAGGGGCTGTCAGGATCAGATTTTCAGTATGCGGGAGGTAATTGGAAAATGCTACGAGAGGAATAGGCAGTTGTGTTTATGTTTTGTACATCTAGAGAAAGCATATGACAGGTTACCGAGGGAAAAGATGTTCGCCATACTGGGGGACTATGGAATTACAGGTAGATTATTAAAATCAATCAAAGGCATTTATGTTGACAATTGGGCTTCAGTGAAAATTGATGGTAGAATGAATTCAGGGTGCTTACAGGGGTTAGACAAGGCTGTAATCTTTCACCTTTGCTGTTCGTAGTTTACATGGATAATCTGCTGAAAGGTATAAAATGGCAGGGAGAGATTCATTAGGTGGAAATTTAGTAAGCAATCGGGCGTATGCTGTCCGACTCGTTGGCTGAATGGTCAGCGTACTGACCTTCGGTTCAGAGGGTCCCGGGTTCGATTCCCGGCCGGGTCGGGGATTTTAATCGCTTCTGATTAATTCTTCTGGCTCGAGGACTGGGTGTTTGTGTCCGTCCCAACACTCTCCTCTTCATATTCACACAACACACTACACTACCAACCACCACAGAAACACGCAATAGTCATTACATCCCTCCATATAGGGTTGGCGTCAGGAAGGGCATCCGGCCGTAAAACAGGGCCAAATCCACATGTGCGTCACAGATCGCACCCGCGACCCCACATGTGTGCGAAAAGCTGTAGGAAAAGAAGAAGAAGAATCGGGCCTATGCTGACGAATTGGTCTTAATGGCAAGATTGTGCCAAAAGCCTGCAGTCTAATATCTTGGAACTTGAAACTAGGTGCAATGAGTATGGAATGAAAATTAGCCTTTCGAAGACTAAATTGATGTCAGTGGGTAAGAAATTCAACAGAATTGAATGTCAGATTGGTGATACAAAGCTAGAACAGGTCCTTAATTTCAAGTATTTAGGGGGTGTGTTCTCCCAGAATGGTAATATAGTGAGATTGAATCAAGGTGTAGTAAAGCTAATGCAGTGAGCTTGCAGTTGCGATCAACAGTATTCTGTAAGACCAGCTTTGCTTTACAGGAGCGAAAGCTGGGTGGACTCAGGATATCTTATTCATAAGTTAGAAGTAACAGACATGAAAGTAGCGAGAATGATTGCTGGTACAAACAGGTGGGAACAATGGAATGAGGAGATAAAGGCTAATTTAGGAATGAACTTGATGGATGTAGGTGTATGCATAAAGCGGGTTTGGTGGTGGGGTCATGTGAGGCGAATAGAGGAGTATAGGTTACCTAGGAGAATAATGGACTCTATTATGGAGGGTAAGGGAAGTAGAGGGAGACCATGATGACGATGGTTAGACTCAGTTTCTAAGGATTTAAAGATAAGAGGTATAGAACTAAATGAGGCCACAGCACTAATTGCAAATAGAGGATTGTGGCGATGTTTAGTAAATTCACGGAGGTTTGCAGACTGAACGCTGAAAGCATAACAGTCTATAACAATAATGTATATTTTTATAATAATCTTCACAATTCTCCTTGTCGATACAGACTGATGACCACACTGTTTTACACCTTAAGAAGTGACAAAACCATCACTAGTTAACATGATTAAACAATATTTCCATGTTAGCAATGCTCGGCATTGATATGGACTAAGCAACAAAAGTGTAAATTCATTCATTCTATTATCATAGTTGGTGTGGTAAAACTGTGTAAGACATAAATGTTTGGAACTTGTGTTACCGGGCGAATTGGCCGTGCGCTTAGGATCGCCAGCTGTGAGCTCGCATCCGGGAGAAAGTGGGTTCGAACCCCACTGTCGGTGGCCCTGAATATGGTTTTCCATGGTTCCTGTTTTCACAGCAGGCCACGGCCGCTTCCTTCCCATTCCTAGGCCTTTCCTCTCCCATCGTCGCCCTAAGACCTGTGTGTGTCGGTGCGATGTAAAGCAACTAGCAAAAAAAAAAAGGAACTTGTGTTATGTAATACTTATCGATAGGACCAATAACATAGGTATTTGGCCAATTCCAGGCATCGCGTGTTTACATTTGTTCATTTCTTTTTAACATATATATGAAAGTTACTATCTAAACAAATTGAGATTTATGCATAAAAACGTCTAAATTATATTTAACATCCTCCACAAATTTCATTGTTGTAAAGCTGATGTATGCGATTTTATAAAATTTTAAGCGTAGCGATCAGTGTTTACGTGGAACGGACATACACGAATCAGTGCTATGGCGACATGGCATGAGAGGCTAATAAATCTTAAACTCCACATCAAATACTAACACTGAATAATAAAATGTACAGTATATTTAATATTGCAGTAAGTAATAATAAAGGAGCATGATGGCGCAGCGCTCAAGCTGCTTGGAACCATCAAGACGAACTGGGTTTGAGTCCCAATTAATGCATGTATGATTTTCGAGGTGATAGTCGCGTCCGGTGATTCGGATTTCACGTATAAAATGAAGTCCCGTGGCCTATGATAGTGAGATTATCAGTCACATAACTACGAGCTTCATTTCTCCTAATAATAATAATTAATAATAATAATTATTATTATAATGAGGTATAATTAAGTTTTTTTATGAATTGTCACACATTTATTTAACGCTAATAACAGCGAATGTAAAATGAACTATTTTAAAATAACAACATTCAGCGCTTAAGTAGCCTACAGTTTGAATGAAGGCTTGGTCAGAAAAAAATATAATAAAATGAAAAAAGCAATTTTTGTTCATTCTGCTTCTGGTATAGACTCATCAAAATACCATTTCCAACGAATAAAATGAGTCACTGGTAATTGAATCGCTAATTGCAGAAACCACCTTAGTGCACTTTTTCATACTGTTGGGAAAATGAAAAAGAACTGTTTGGGAGTATAAGTTGAAGTCTGATCTCCTTCTAATTTTTTAAAATTAAACTTTAATGTGCTAGAAAAATGTAGTAAACAAGAAATAAGTTTTTAAAAATTTTAAATGCCATAATGAATTTTTTTAAAACATTGCACTTTAAATAAACAACTTTTCCTGTTAATTTTTGTAGCAATTATTAAAAAAATACAGCTAATTGATTAATCTATGCAAGTTTTAAGATGAATGGTTACGTAAATAACACCATTATATTCATACACAATTGAATAGACATTAGTTAATGAACCCACCGGGCGAGTTGGCCGTGCGCATAGAGGCGCGCAGCTGTGAGCTTGCATCCGGGAGATAGTAGGTTCGAATCCCACTATCGGCAGCCCTGAAGATGGTTTTCCGTGGTTTCCCGTTTTCAGACCAGGCAAATGCGAGACAGCCTCATAGACAAAGTGAAAATGTTGTATAGTGGGAACAGAAGCTGTATTCAAGTAGGATGTGGTTTGAAACAAAGAGAGGAGTGCAGCAGGGCAGCTCATTGTCACCACTTCTATTTATTATTGTAATGGATGTAGTAATGAAATCTATTAAAATGAAAGAATATGGAGATATCAAAGCCTTCACATTTGCAGATGATGTTGCGATCTGGAGTGACTCAGAAGAGGAATTGGGAGAGAGAATACAAAGCTGGAATGAGGAGTTTAAGAAATATGGTTTAAACATCAGCAAGACCAAGACGGTGGTGATGAAAGTGTATGGGGAAGGAGCAGAACCAATAGTCAGGTTAAATGAAGCTCAACTGGACAGCGTTCCAGTTTTCAAATACTTGGGTAGCGTTATATCAAATGACAACCTAGCAAAACATGAGGTGAACAATCGAATCAATAAGGCAGCACAATTTTACCACCAGGTAAGACACCTGCTGTGGGATAAGCAAATACCCATGAAAACAAAAATGACATTGTACAAGTCCTATTATACACCAATTCTTACATACAGTCTCGAAACCACAACACTGACCAATAGAGATAATTCCAAACTTCAGGCAACTGAAATGAAATTCCTACGCACTATGATCCAGAAAACCAGGAAAGACAAGATTAGGAATGAGAAAATTAGAGAAGAAGTAGGAATAGATGATTCTCTCCTCAATAAGATTCAGATATCAAGACTGAAGTGGTTTGGCCACATGAAGAGGATGCCAGTAAACAGAACTGCAAGGAAGGAATTTGACAGAAAGGTAGAAGGAAGACGACCCGTGGGAAGGCCACGAAGGAAATGGATAGATTTAGTTAAGAGCGATGTACTGCTGAGAGGTCATGATTGGGACAAGTTGGTGGAGGAAGAATGGTACAAGGACAGGATGAGATGGAGGAGGCTCATATACCACACCCGGGAAACTGGAGATGGTTTAGGATGATGATGATGATGCAAATGCTGGGGCTGTACCATAATTAAGGCCACGGCCACTTCCTTCCAACTCCTAGGCCTTTCCTATCCCATCGTTGCCATAAGACCTATCAGTGTCGGTGCGACGTAAAGCCCCTAGCAAAAAAAAAAAAAAAAAAAAAGAAGTTAATGAACCACAAAATACAAATTAACAGTAAAACCCTTTCTGGCTTTATTCAGCCTCTGGCATATCCTCAGAATGTTCTCTCTGTTATTGGCCACTGAATGATGCTGTCATAAAAGTCTTCATAACCAACGGCGTAGTCCATTAATTTTTTCAAGTCTTCTACTTTCTTTTTGTTGATTGGAACCTAAAATCAAAAATTGCGTTGTACAAAACCCATTACAAGTTTATAAAGTTATTATAGGCTACAAAATGTTTTTACTTGCTCAATAATTTTATATCCCTTTAATATTATTGTAATAAACTTACCTTTCCCAAAGGATAAGCCTTCTCGGAAGGTAGCTCAGGTGGGCTGTCATTTTCAGTTGTGCGGAAGTCGATGATAATCCTCCAATAAACGCCTTTGGCACAACTTGTCCTGAAGTATCTTTATAGTACAGAAACTGTTTGTAACTAGAAACCTTGAATAGCTTCTTACGTTCTCTTGGTACTTCCCTGCCTGATGTTTCATTAGAGCTTGTTATTTTCCTGTACGATATAGGCCACCAATGTTTAAAACTTAAGACCGTCCGAGGTAAGATGTTAAACGGTAAAACATCCTGACACACTTGCCTTGCTCAGCATGCTCATCTAGAGTATAAATTCTGACCACCTTCCTCAAGAGCCATTTAATACTTCCAATATCCCTGTCACAAGGCGAAAAAGAGTGGCCACGGACAGGGAAGTTATGCGTAATCGTCCCAAACTGACCTCTGTCACAGAGATTCAATAAGAAACGCACAACTGTGTGATTCTGCGTGAGTCACAAAACAGGTTATCCTAGCAGGGCCACCAACCGTCATGAGTGGAGGAATGAATTTACCGCAGAAAGAACCTAAGCGACGGTGCTTAGGTTCTTTCCGAAATAAACAATAAACACAGCTGCCTAACAGAATTCTTGTGTGGAATATGGTTTGTTCTTTCTAAAAACAATGTATTTATCTCCGAATAGTACAATCCCGTCAAAAACTCAATTTTGATAAAAGTGTCACTTAGGTGGTTTCTGAAATAAACGATTCAATTTTCTTTCGATTTCACTTATATTTAAAAAGCATTCGTCTTTCGTTGGTGGTTCACAGAACAGTTTAGCTTCATCGTTGCACTTGCAAAAATTGGTTACAGAATAAATACCACCATTACTTTCAGTTATATTTTGAATGTTTCTTTCCGCTGTATTTTCCAAGTATGAAGTCACCCACTTCAGAAGCCGCTTCACCGGGTGGATTTTTATCATTTGCTTCGATCTTGTAGTCTGGATGTAGAGAGTGTGTGGTAGTAGTTTCAGAATAATAATATTTTCTTGCCTGAACTATATATTTTTTGAATGGCTCCACATATTGAAAAACATGTGTTTCTGGTAGTGCACAGAAATGTACTTTGGTCGAAGTCCACAAAAAGAAGACCAACCGATTGCGTGAAGTGGGTATTCTTGTTTAAAAACTTTGTATGCGTCTTGCATTGTGACGCACATGAATCTTTTTTAATTTTTGCACAGAACTGTCCTTTACGGAGATAAAATCTCTTGCTCAAGGAGATGGCCAACTGATATAATCCGGATTGAGAAATTTAAGAACTTCTTGATTTCGAAGTGAAGACTTCCTGCACTTGCCGGAGGTCGATGAACTTACACCAAATTTTACAGTCAGTGCAGAAACAACTTTCCGTTTCTTCCGCGGCCTCACTGGTAGAGACTGCTCCGAATGTTTTCCTGCTTTCTCCAATGTTTGTTTGCATTTATAAGCAGACGTTGACGTACTCGGCTCTGCAATTGATGTTGGTGGTTGTGTTGTTGGACTTGTAGAACAGGAAGTAACTGTTGATAAGCCCTGAAGTTTTTTCTGAGCTCTGTGTTTCTTCACCGATTCTCGTACCTTTTAACGGCGTACGCGTAACTGGGCAGGTGTCATTTTCCTTCTTCTCCTTGCATGCCTTCATCATTATTTTTCTTCTCGTGATACTGTTTACAACGTTCCTTATGAGTAAGCAGCATTATTAAATATCACCTCGGTGTGAACACCGATTGCTATTCTAAAATACGTCCTTTACCAGTGTGTGCGACGCAGAAAATGAATCCTGTGGGCAGTGTGTTGCGGCAGCGGAGAACATCCCAGTTGCCTGCTTGCAAGAACGCCATAAAAACGCTACGTATTTTACTATCAGCTTCGTATGAAGGGAACGAGCTTGGCTATGGCCAAGTGGCTAGAGCCTGAAGTGGTGAAATCACGAAACAACCAATTAGCATGCCTGCATTTCTAGCATTTGCCAATAGCAAATGGTTTTATTATGGCCAATGAGGGCCCAGAAAAAACTGCTGACATAATACCGCGCATAGCTTCGAGAAGTTTCCATACTGATGTAACCGGAAATTCTTCAAAGCATCCTACAGACCTTACACGTGCAAGTACACCATGTCTAAAAAGTTATAAAAACCCTATTTTTATGGAAACATGATTTATACCTAAAATCCCCGAAAACCAATAAAAACATACATACAAAAAACTAACAAGACATTTTTCTTTAAAGCACACATGAAGAAAAACCTCTTTTTAAAATATTACACTTTGAAGTACAGCAAATAAATATATGAAATTACAAAGATAACATACGGTACTTCTTTTCTTTTCATTGTCCATTTTTTTAAGGTCAATAGATGTTTATTACAACCATAACAGTTGGGTTATCCTGGTTATGAGATGATGATCTTTATATGCTTCGTAACTCATGGAAGGGAGCCTGTCGAATATTAGTGAAGAAATGGGGTACCGGCACCCATATCCTGACATATTTGCCACAATGCAGAAGGAATTTTGAGTGAATACCATCAAATCCTGCTGCTTTACCTGGTTATATATCCCATACACCTTTTCATAGGTGAACAGGCAAGAGTATCCACTATCCTCTGAACAGCCTTTTATCAGCATTTTTAGGTCATGCTTCACTTGTATAGTGTGAAGGCAGTCTGTAGCTGGTCTTATTCTGATTGTTGAGACAATTTGTGAAGCAACTGTATTTATTCTTTAAGGATCTCGTTATGTTTCATTTGTTTTCCACCCTCTGAGTTTACATAAAAGAGTCCATACTTTTCTGCTCAATCATTTGAGGTCAAGATTTTCTACCATTCCCACCCATTTTTGACAGCAGTTGGTATCAAGGTTATGTAACAGTTTGTCTCCTATTTATTGGTCTTCATTTGAATTTGTATAATTTCTCACTGGCTTCAGACCACCCAGGAACTTACTCCTTCTAATATCCTCTGGGAATAAACTTTTTTCTGTGCTTAATAATTCTATAACCTGCTGAGCACTACCATTACCAAAGTGCCACCAAGAGACAAACTCTTACTACTTGGCTATTTCAACGCCAGAGTTGGTAAAATCTATTGAACTATTTAAAATAGTTTTACTTGAGTCTGCCTTGTCAGTACACCTTATAATGATAGAAAACTATTTATATATTTATTGAACGAATCAACGACTTCCTGCAATTACAGGTTGCCACAACTGACAAAGTAAAGCGTATCAGGATAGAGAATGTTTTATCACATAGATATGTAGCGGTGATATGGATTTTTTAAATTATGGAAGTCCGAACAGGTGAGATTTCAGGATGTGTACAGATTCACGTATGGTGGTGGTAACTATTTTTTCAATGCTGATCATAGGCAGGTTGAACTTCTTCCAGAATTCTATGAACAAAGCAGGTATTGTGCCACGAGCACCAGCCATTAGGCTGGTAATCGGTACTACATTCATGTTTCAGGAAAATCATCCATTCCCTTCATCATTGATGTCAGTTCAAGGAATAAAACAATATATCACTTTTTTTTTCTTACAGTTTAAAGAAGTATTGTATGCTAATTCACCATATTAATGAATAAACTAATGAAATATTATGAAAAGTGTCATTACATAAAATTTTGTTGAATTGAATGAGTATACCTAGATAAATTAAGGTCTTCAATTTTTCTTATTTTTCTTCCTTAAATGATCAACTACTAGTTTATACAATGGTTTATCTTCTGTACGTCTTTCATTTAAACTTGATTCAAAATAATTTTTCTTGTGCAAAATAGGTTTTTAAACTTTCCTAAATATTAATTCAAGGCATACCTCCATTTTGTATCAGTTCCAGAGGGATGTTCTCAGGACCAGGTGCCTTTCTTGGTTTTAGTTGATTGAGTGCTTTGGTGAAGTCTATGTATGTGGGTAGAACTGCCATCCATGGTTGTTGGGGCTGCTGAGGGATATTACGAAGAACTCAGCAACACTGGAGACACAATTTAGAAGCGCAGTGAAATGTTCCTTCCAACGCTCTAAAATTTCTCCATTATCATTTGAAAAAAATTAAAATTCAAAATTGGATCTCAGTACATTCTAGTATTTTGATTGTACTCACCTAAATTTGGTATTCCCATGCACACTGATGCATTGTTTACTAGTTTGTAAAATATCGGTGTTTTAAGAATAATATTTCTTGTAAAAATGGATTAAAATACTGACTTGATCTAGCATCAGGAGGAGGTGCACGTTTAGGGCCGGGCGTCTCAAGGTATTCAGGAGAGGGCTAAAATGGCACGCCGTGATCGGACTGAATTTTACAGAAATCGGGAATCTGGTCATCATCGTCATTACTGTCACCGTCAATTCCATCATTATTCCCGTCACTATCATTACCGTCTTTATCGGAAATTTCATGCATCACTGTCACACCAGTAAGTCGGGTAACATAACCACTGTCGTCATTGTTTGAAAAGTTACTGGCGTTATTATTACTCTCAGTATCATCTGAATCATCGCCTGACTCAATATAATCAAAAATCATCATTCAATGAATCAGTATACTGTACCAAATCGTCATCAATTTCAAACACAATACGAGAACTAGCCGCCATTATTACGAACGCATGGTCTACAAGTACACGCCAAACAGCTGAAATAGAAAAAATCGTAACATCAACACAACATGTCACACAGAGATTCTGGTCGTAGATTTAGGAACTATGTAGTATCTACTACAGAGTGATGGCGACTGGAGCTGCCATCTGTCAGATATGTGCAAACTAGTACGACTTACATAGACAGCTGCAACACAGAGCGCGATCGCGCTCCTGGCACTTTTTGCTAGGCTACAGAGGAGCGCGATCGCGCTCCCCGGCACTCTAAGAGTTAACGACCTGACCAGGCAATATAACTTATATAACACAAGTTATTCTTGCTGCTGCTGAGGAGTCCTTTCCATTGTTTTCAGTGACTTCTCACCGAAAAACTTGTTCCTTGGTGGAACGAAGAATTTGCAGTAGCTATCAAAGAATGCCATTGTGCTCACAAATGCTGTAGTAGGCAGCCTACTGTGGCCAAGTTGACAACATTTAATTCGGCAGAGTAAGAAAGCTTCGTGGGAGAAATATGTGTCGTCTATGACGTCACATACACCGTCATCTCAAGTGTAGACTAAACTTCGACGTATTTTGAGTTTATATGGATTATCTTCATTGCCAGGAATTCCCATTGCATGCAGTGTCGTCACTGAACCACTCTCGGTTGCTAATCATCTAGCGAGTCATTTTGTGGATGTGTATGGCTCCGGGAATTACCATTGTGATTTCCTCACTCTGAAACAGGAGGTAGTACGTCATCTCCTCAGTTTTGCCACTCATGCTTCAGAGGACTATAACGTGCTCTTTACGCCTTGTTACTTTGCAAGGACATGCCTCCTGAATTAGACAGTGTCCATAATCAGATGTTGAAACACCTTAGTGAGGATAGTCTGTTATATCACCTTCGCGTGTTCAACTGAATCTGGATAGAGGGCGAGTTTTCATCTCAGTGGCGAGAGGCCATAGTAATTCCTGTCGTCGAGCCTGACAAGAATCCTAGGTATGCAGGAAGTTACAGACCTATTTGTCTTACTAACTCTTTGTGGAAGCTGTTTGAGAGGAAGGTAAATTGCCGACTTGTGTGGTATTCGGAGAAACAACGACTTTTATCCGAGTACCAGTATAGTTTTCAAGCTGCTCGCTCCACCACTGACCACTTGGTACAGCTGGAGAGATCTATCCAGGATGCATTTCTCTGCAAACAGCATTTGGTGGCTGTTTTCTTTGACTTAGAAAAGGCCTATGACACCACATGGCAATATGATATCCTTCCAGTCTTGCATCATTGGAGATTCCGAGGTAACTTGCCGGTATTTGTTGTGAATTTTTTGTCCCCCCGTCTATTCTGTGTTCGAGTAGGGGGGGGGGGGGCGTATTCACAATACCATGTTCAGGAAAATGGAGTCTTACAAGGATCGGTTCCTAGTGTCACTTTGTTCATGATTGCCATTAACGGTATTGTCGCTGCTGCTGGTTCAGCAGTAATACCGTTGCTATATGTGGACGATTTTGCTCTGCATTATAGCTTGCACAATATGGCAGTCGCAGAGCGACAATTACAGCAAGCTATTAGGAGAGTGGAACAGTGGACTTAAGAACATGGCTTTTGGTTTTCAACCGCAAAGACTTCTGTTGTACACTTTTGCTGGAAGCACACTCTTCACTCACATCCTGAGCTTTATTTATGAAACGTCGCTCTTCTCGTACTTGACACGGATTTCTTGGGCTCCTTTTCAAGCCACACATGTAGCTAAAAGTGCAATGCATTAAGAAGTTGAATATTTTGAAGTTTCTTAGCAGCACTAATTGAGGGGCTTACCACATGGTGCTCCTGCAATTTTATAGGGCACATATTTTATCCAAATTAGACTATGGCAATGCAGCATATGGATCAGCAAGGCAAAGCGTCCTTGCAAAACTGAATAGCATCTACCACAGCAAGGTTAGGTTGGCAACGGGAGCTTTTCGTACAAGTCTTATTGCTAGCCTGCTTGCTGAATCTGGTGTGCCACCTTTACACCTGAGGCGCCAGCAAATGTTCTGTCCTATGCTACAAATTTGCGACATATGCCACTTCACTCAAGTTATTCTTACGTATTTCACCATGGAAACCATCGGCTGTACACTGCTTATCCTTGAGCAGCATGGCCGATTGGAATACACTAGGATAGCAGTCACAGATTGTTTGATGTAGCTTTGGTTCCATGTCACACCCAGCTTGATAGCTGCAGTCGCTTAAGTGCGGTCAGTATCCAGTATTCGGGAGATAG
This sequence comes from Anabrus simplex, assembly GCF_040414725.1. NCBI lineage: Eukaryota > Metazoa > Arthropoda > Insecta > Orthoptera > Tettigoniidae > Anabrus > Anabrus simplex. Next base: position 358,264,798 of record NC_090265.1, read on the forward strand.
TAGGTTCGAACCCCACTATCGGCAGCCCTGAAAATGGTTTTCCGTGGTTTCCCATTTTCACACCAGGCTAATCTTGTCATCCATTTCGTGAGGGATAGTGGTGGTTTGTTTTATCGCATATAAAGTGTTTCATATTAGTCTTTGTGTTATTGTTCACTACGTTTTAATAATTTGACTCTTTTTTACTTTGTGTTTGTGTATTTTAGATGTTAGGCCCTTTTAAACAACAATCATCATCATCATCATCATCATCATCATTTCTAAATAATCCTGAATTGTGCTTAGAACGTTTGGGATCTTATTCACAGAAATCATTACATTTTTTGTTCTAAATACATTGTTTTGTATTTTTCAAATTATTATTTTTCTTTTTTCCACATCAGGTTGCCCTAAAATATTTAAATCTATATTTTCAAATTAAGAACATTTTTGATACTGAAATTATACTTCATTTATTTCCTTTTCCAGCTGAATTCAAGGAAATTGATGATCTATTTAATAGCCTTCAGAAGACCATTGACAGAAGGCGAATAGAACTTTATGAAGGTTATGCTGCTCCAGTTCAGGTTAGTTAATTTGCAACAGTGTATAATTTATTATGTAAAATGTTACTGCTCTGACCTACAGTACTGCTACTATACATGTATTTTACATCCTTATCAAGGTAAGTCATACTTTCCTTCTATGTTTTCCTTGTCCAGCTTGATATATGTAATATGAACATGTTTAAAGCTATTAAACAATGTATTTTTTGAAATGCTTTTATGTTCAGAAGTCTTTGAGCTTAATGGAACATTTAAGTTTCATTATCAAACCTCTGCTGCCTTTGTGAAAACAGTTGATTTCACAATATGTCAAATTTCATATATGTATTATACTTCAAATTAATGTGGAAAGTGGAAATTTACAATACTGTAGTTACTTATTTCACTCGACTTGTACCAACATAAAATCATACCATTAGAAAACTTTTTCAGTGCATTTAAAACAGTCACTTAGATATTTATCAGATAGCTGCACTGTCTTGTGGATGGGTCAATACATCTGTCAACTGATTTTTGAATGATAGTGATTCTTTCGTGGATAGCGTTGACTGTTTTAATAGTGGACCCTGAACTGAGCATAATGTGTTCATTGTAACATTGTATTTTTTGTTCTAAATACAGTGTTCTATAAAGATATTTGGCATAGTCTATATATATATATATAAAATAACTTGTCCTGACTGACTGACTGACTGATTCATCATCGCTGAGCCAAAACTACTGGACGTAAAAAAAATGAAATTTTGGGGATATATTCATATTAAGATGTAGGTGCTCGCTAAAAGAGGATTTTTGGATATTCCTTCGCTAAGGGGGTGAAAAGAGGGGTGAAATTTTAAAATGAGTGTGTCTATATCTCGAAAGTTTAAAAGTTTACAGATGTAAAAATTGGTATTTAGAATCTTCTTTAAAAATAAGGAAACACGTATTTTTTTGTTTTCAGAAATTCCCAATAGGAGGGGTGAAAAGTGGGGAAAATGGGTTGAAGGCCCTTAATCAGGATACCAGTACTTATATCTCAGAAACTGAAGATATTACAGACCTGAAAATTGGTACTTTTGATCTCTTTTAAAAACAAAGAAACATGTATTTTTTTGTTTTTGGAAAATCCAATTAATGGGAGGGTGAAAAGGGGGTGAATTTTTAAAATGAGTGAATCTATATCTCCAAACTTTTAAATTTTGCAGATGTAAAAATTGGTATTTGGAATCTTCATTAAACATAAAGAAACACGTATTTTTTGTTTTCGGAAAATCGCAATAGGGGGGGTGAAAAAGGGGTTGAATGCCTTTGATGAGGCTACTTATATTTCCGAAACTGAAGATATTGCAGACCTGAAAATTGGTGTTTGGGATCTCCTTTAAAAATAAAGAAACATGTATTTTTTTTGTTTTTGGAAAATCCAATTAATGGGGGGGTTAAAAGGGGGTGATTTTTTAAAATGTGTGTATCTATATCTCAAAACTGTTACAGTTTATAGATGTAAAAATTGGTATTTAGAATCTCCTTTAAAAATAAAGAAACACGTATTCTTTTGTTTTCAGAAAATCTCAATAGGAAGGGTGTAAAAGGGTGAATAATGGGTTGAATGCCTTTAATGAGGCTGCTTATATTTCAGAACCTGAAGATATTACGGACCTGAAAATTGGTATTTGGGATCTACTTTCAATGTAAAGAAACACGTATTTTTTCGTTTTTGGAAAATCCAAATATTGAGTTGTGAAAAGGGGGGTGAATTTTTTAAAATGAATGTGTCTACATCTTAAAACTTTAAAATTTACAGATGTAAAATTTGATAGTTAGAATCTCCTCTAAAAATAAAGGGACACGTATTTTTTTGTTTCCTGTAAATCCCAATAGGAGGGGTGTAAAAGGGTGAAAAATGGGTTGAATGCCTTTAATGAGGATACATATATCTGAGAAACGGAAGATATTACAGAACTGAAAATTTGTATATGGGATCTCCTTTAAAAATAAAGAAACACGTATTTTTTTAGTTTTTGGAAAATCCTATTAATGGCGGTTAAACAGAAGTGACAAATTGGGGTGAATTTTTTGAAAGATTATCTTGGAAACGTAAAATGTTACAGACGTAAAAAGTGGGTGTTTGGAATCTCCTGTAAATGTAAAGAAAGGTGATTTGTTTTTGGAAACTCCACTTAAGGGGAACCCAAAAGGGGTGAAATTTTAAAATGAGAATTTTTACAGTATATCTAAAAAACTTAACATGTTACAGAAGTGAAAAATGGTATTTTTATCTCTATTAAACATAAAGAAACGTGTATTTTTAATTTTCTGAAATACCACTCGGGTGGAGGGGGGGGGGTGAAAGTGACTGAAAATGGTGTTGAATTCTTTTATTTAGGCTACTGATATCTTAAAAATGAAGATGTTACAGACGTGAAATTTGATATTTGCAATCTGCTTTAAAAGTAAAGAAACACGTATTCTCGGAAAATCCAACGAAGCGGGGGGGGGGGGGGGGAGGGGGTGAAAGAATTGAAAAATTAATTGACTTTAATTGTATGAGAATATATACATCTAATAAAAACTAAAGTTGTTACAGACATGAAAATTCGTATTTGGATCTCCCTTAAAAACAAAGAAAAACGCGTTTTGGGGGGAAACCATCTTGGGGGGCGGGAGTGTAAAGGAGTTGAATTCCTTTCATGAGGACACATAAATCAAAAAGTGAAGAAGTTAGAGTCGTGATAATTGGTATTTAGAAGATCCTTCACTATTAAAGAAACAAGTATTTTTTGCGGGAAAATTCACTTGGGGGGGGGGGGGAGTAGTTTGAAATGAAGTGACAAAAGTAAATTATATTTATGGGGATACTTATATCTCAAAACTGAAGGTAATAGACGTGAACATTGGTGTTTGGAATCTCCCTTAAACATAAAGAAACATGCCTTCTTTTAATTTTGGGGGTTGGGGGGGGGGTTGGCAATAAAAACTAACGGCGGTGGGGTGTAAAAGGAGGTGAGACCAATTGATTTTACTGTTCTTAATGTACTTATAAGGATCCTCCGTTGCTCAGGCGGCAGCGCGCCGGCCTCTCACAGCTGGGTTCCGTGGTTCAAATCCCGGTCACTCCATGTGACATTCGTGCTGGACAAAACGGAGGCGGAACAGGTTTTTCTCCGGATACTCCAGTTTTCCCTGTCATCATTCATCCCAGCAACACATAATAGTAATAATAATAAGAAGAAGAATAACATTAATAATAATAATGTTCCGGACCGTCGTCAAATGTGTGGACCACGCTGGAAACGGCTCCTGGACGGGTAATGACTAAGAATGCAGCCGGCCGCGGGTTCAGTGCCGCCAAGGCTCCCAATAAGACACCACACCGGATCTCCTGAAGGATTTTATCCAGATTAAAAATGATTATAGGAATATACGGTATGGCAAAGATTGATGTTGATTCCCATAGGGAATCTGAAATATTTGTCCTGAATGAGTAAATTTATAATACCAATATAAATAGTCCGTTATTGGACATTATAAATTTTCCAGCTAACTCATTCTTGGTTGCCAGCGTTTCGCCCTCGTGTGCTAGGGTGGGCTCATCAGTTGGTACCTAGCACACCTACCAATACGCTGCCGGTGGCTCCAGTTAGCCTACGCAGTGGCCTCCACGGTATGCACTAGCCAGCGTATTGGTAGGTGTGCTAGGTACCAACTGATGAGCCCACCCTAGCACACGAGGGCGAAACGCTGGCAACCAAGAATGAGTTAGCTGGAAAATTTATAATGTCCAATAACGGACCATTTATATTGGTATTATGGCAAAGATTTACGGACCCAACTGACCGGGAAGAATACCTGAGCCTAGCCCGGGAAGTACGAAATCGATTGTTGGAAAGGAAGATTGAAAAATGGGAGGAAACGTGCCGTAATCTAATAGAAAACGAGTCAGATCGGGATTTTGGTGGATTCTCGCTGAAAACGTGTCAGATCGCGAATTTTGGCGGATTATATATCTAAAACAATAAGCATGCAGTTATAAATTTCAGTATAATACCGTAGCGAAGCACGGGTACCATGCTAGTATGAAATAAAATATTGTATGTTACACAGGCAAAATTGATTGACATATTCACTTCAAAATTGTTGTGAAGAATGCAGTCCCTGTGGTATAGGGATAGCGAACCTTCCTCTTACCCAGACGCCCCAGGTTCAGTTCCCGGCTAGTTCTCTCTTTTTTTTTTCCAGGAACGATGGCTGGTTCAAGATCAATTTAGCCTGATGGCTCAGCCGTAAATATCTTAACCCATGCGTAAAACCTCACTTTTTTCCCTTGTAATGTAAATATCTGTTATCTATCACCAAAGTCAGTGATTTGGTTATAGTAATTTATTTTTTAAAGGAACTTGTATCAGCCCTTCTTAAGATTATTCAAAGTTGAGAGAATTATGTATAAAATCCTGTATAAAGCAATGGTAAGATTGTGGGCCCGGGCTGGAAAGCCAAGAATATTGGTCGGGAAGATACTAAGCATTGCATCATAATCTGTGGGCCTTTGCACAGTGGTCGTTTGGTATGCCAAGGCCATCAGGGCTGTCGGGCCATGGGGTCGGTCAGCCTGTTGGTTAGTTGGTTGGTCAGTTGGTCGGTTGTGTTATAAAGAAATGATTACAGTCAGTTATACTGATTTCACTATTGTCTTCTAATTATAAATGAATATACGTCATTGGAGTACTTTTAAGTACCAATGAATGGTCATCCTCAGCTATTGGCTCCCAAGACAGGAACACTTGATGTCTTGCAACTATTACCAACATTGTGGTTACATATTTATGCATAATGTGGCCATATAGTACATAGTATTTGATATGTTTTTTTTTTTTTTTTTTTTTTTCATATTATATTAGAGAGTTAAGAGTGTGTCCTCTAGGTCTGATGTGGTGAAGTTACATGCTTGTTTTGATGTTTGCATATACACTGTACAGCAACTTTATATGAAACACGCTTTTGTTGAGTTTGAGTTAGCACAGTTTTACTCATTTCCATATTTTAATCTCTCTGTTAGGTTTTGGAATACATGTTCATTCATAATATATCTGAGAAAAAATACTTATTTTTTTAATATGTTATTATGTTATAGGAACTGCCTCCACTTATGATATCAGATTCCAATCTCTTCTTTAATTCATCTGATTCACTTCGGACTCCCCCATCAACTCCTGTATATACATCACCGAGCAAGAGAATGGTCTCATCCAATGTAGATGGACCAAGACGTTCACCTATCAGTAAGTGTTTTTATATACTCCTCGAAAATCCTATACAGTAAAACCTCGTTAATTCAAAGTCGTTAGGACTAAAAAATCGAACTTCGAATTACGTGATTTCAAATTAACCGCCAATTCATAATTCAGAAGTGCCAACCTTTGCCGTGTTACAAAATATTCTAAGGCCTGTTATTGCACGCAGTTAACCTTGATTCACCGTTTAAACCTTCCAAATGCCGTGGGAAAAAAAAAAAACCCTATTTCCAAAATGCATCCAAGAAAGTGCATTTAGAGTATTCAAATAATGCACTTGGATAACTCACTGACAAACATAACCTCTCACAACGAAAGAAAGAAAAAATAAAGCATGATTCAAAGACGAGGAGAAATCTATGCTAGCTCCCATGTGCAAGTGCTTTATTCATTGGATTACTGTACTGTATGCATTTTAGATTTACTTGCACAGAAAGTATCCAATGCCCTTATAACATCGTGGCTAATCAAACTTCCCTATGATGAGGGGAGAAAGTCTCTCCCTTCCTTATGCATGACAACACAATACAGTCACTCTATCCTTGTACGATTGCCCACCATGGCACTTCTCTCGTACTTCTGAAATGTAAACACTTGCCGCGTCACAAAGTACTCTAAGACCCATTAATGCATGCAGTCACCTTGATTCACAGTTTAAACCTTTCAAATGCCACGGAAAAAACGATTTCCGAAAGGTAATCAATAAGGTGCATTTACAATGTTCGAATAATGCACTTGGATAAATCACTGACTGTCGTAGATATGACATCGTAACTGGTTAAAATCTTCAATTATTGTGGTTGGTCGTATTTTATTAAGTGCTAAATTATCTTTTTTTAAATGTTAAATATAACTAATACATGGTTTCCCTGTAAATATGTATAACCACAAATACATATTGTGTATAGGTTTAACCTCGAAATCTATATAGACGAAAGCGGTAGAAAACTCTGTAATGTTCATTATACTATAATTTGTTATATATGAAGGGTTCTGGAAACTTACTGTAAGGTTGAAACAGACTTTCAACCTATTAGGTTGTGTTACGTGCATATCGCAAAAATTCAATACTCATCTGTAAGGTTTATTATCCAGATACATGTAGAGACATTAGGAATGTTGGAGAAATTCCCATGTGTATTGGTAAACAGTATGGGAAGTTCTAGTTGGATCCATTACTAGAGTACTCCATTCAACTAGCTGGTCGATCGATGTTTCAAGAGTGTTCCGTTAGAGTGTTGTAAGAACCCTTCCAGAAATCGATAATTCTAGATGGTTGATCAAACAGTACATACATCGAGCCATCAGTCAGTGAGGCGGTGAGTTCAAGAGAGCGTATGTTATAGCATGTGAGTCACTGTTGTTGATATCTGTACTTGTCGGAATTGACTTCAGGGTATTCCGCTGTTAAGTGATGTAGTGTCACTTGCTACTGTGTATAATTGTATGTTGTGACTTACAGTGACAATAAAGTAGTTTACACAAGGAAGTGAACGTTTTCTTGTGTGATTATTTATTTCCATCAGATAAAATCGCATTTGAGAATGATATGACAAACATAACCTCACACAGTGAATGCTGGTTCCCCTATGCAAATGCATTTAAAACTTTTTTTTTTTATTACTCTACTGTTTGCATTTTTAGATGCGTTGTACTTTCACGGAAAATGCCCAACACCCTTAAAACATTGTGGCTTATCGAACTTTCCTATGATGAGGGGAGGAATTCTCTCGCATCCGTGTGCATTGCAACACAGTACAATGACCCCCACACCCTTGTACGATTTCCCGGCTGACACTTTATCCTTTAAAACCATAAGACTGTTTGGGCTCGGCATTGAAAGAAAGCAATGCAGTTTCATCGTCAGTGACAATATTGTTCGGTGCCTATGAATTCATTATATGAGCCACTCTTTTTTGTCATCTGTCGGCATCGCCAGTGTTCGCAGATATTATGGCGTTCCTTAAAACATTGTATACAAAAGAATTCCAAATTCACTCGAACTTAGCAATTATGAAGCACAGTGTAGACACACTGAAGTGTGTGAAACTGCAAAAAGCTACCCTTGCACGCAACCTTGCACGTTCCGGAAGACGTGTTCCATCATGATGCCGATAAATTTTGAATTTAAATTACTCTGTAACATACTGTTGTTTCAAAATGTAAAGGCAGTTTAAAATTAAAAGTCTCAGTTTCGGTAATGGGACCGACATTGTGCTTCGAATTACGAATTATCCGTATTTTGAATTAAACAATTTAAATAACTTGCAAAACCATACCTCATGTTTCCAGGAACGAGAGTTTCTTCGAATTAAGCGGGATTTTGAATTAACCTATTACGAATTATCGAGGTTCTACTGTAGATATTTTACTTCTGACTCTAGATTGGGCTTCAGTGACTTTTAGTGATTGCTTTTTCTTAAATTTGACTTAATCATGGGTTTACCACACTCACTCTAGGGAAGTACTATATAAGCTCTATATAAGTATAGTTTGAAAAAGTTTTCTTGAAGCTATAGTAAATTTATATAGAGTATGATGTGAAAATCATCGACAAGGAAGTGATGTTAGGGAAGAAAAATACCTATTTATTTTTCCTTTTGCGATGTGTAAATTGTTACACTAATTAATGTAAATTTTCGACAATGGGATAGGACTGGAAAAGTAGCAGCAGTGTCTTTATTTAAGGTAGTGTCCTAGCAATTGTCTAGTGTGAAAATCGGAAGGCATGGAAAACCATCTGGGCTGTTGACAGTCAGACTTGAACCCACCATCTCCCAAGGGCAAGGCTACTGTTACACAACCTAGATTGCATATTTAACTGTCTTATGGCCAGTTTCACCAAGCTTCATTTATTAATTTGACGACTGTTTAACTTTGACGATTCGTTTATCGTCCATTTTTGTTTCTTCTGTCTACTTTGACAATCGTAAAACACACCGTCAATTTTGACGTGCCGATTTTCAACCTTCACACATGACGATTCGTTTAAAATGATGTGTCTGTGTTGTAAACACTGCAGTGTTCAGTAGTAGTTGGGAATTACAGATCTCTTTTAAAGTGTTTTAAGCGTTTCGGCATTTTACAGGAAGTGTTCATGCATTTCACAGAACATTATTTAGAAGATCATGAATGTGGGAGACAACTTTGATGCTGAATTACTGTATATAGAATTATTGGAAAATCTGGGACCTGAACATGCAATTCCTGACCTAATGATCTTCTCAATGGATGACTTCAATTTTGTAAGTAGGTACAGACTTTCTAAGAAAGTAGTACTGAAACTTTTAGAGCAAATTGAAAATAGACTGGAATATCTACTAATAGAAACCACCCATTAACACCGATACAACTACTACTTTTAACTCTACGTTTTTATGCTACTGGTTGTTTTCGATTGGTACTAGCAGATGTGAATAGTGTATCTAAATCAACAATTTGTCACTATATTAGGGAAGTTTCTGAAGCAATTGGTTCCTTGAGACCCCTTCACGTGAATTTTCCTGAAGATGATGAAGCTCGTTCAGTTATTCCCGATTTTTATATCATAAGCAACTTCCCTGGAGTAATAGGTGCCATCGACTGTACACATATACCTGTACTGTCTCCTGGTAGACATAATGCAGAAATTTTCCACAACAGAAAGTCCTATTTTCAAGTAATGTACAGACTATTTGTGATGCTAATTTACTAATAAGGAATATTGTTGCTAGATGGCCTGGATTGGTTCATGACAGTTTTATTTTTGATAATTCTGAAATAAGAATGAAATTTGAGACGGGAAGAATCCAAGACGGGCATCTTCTAGGGGATAATGGATATTGACTTACACATTTTCTTCTTACGCCATTCTTAAATCCACAAAGTCAAGGCGAGGAAAACTACAACAGAGCCCATATTAAGACTAGAAACACTGTTGAACGACAATATGGAGTATGGAAAAGGAGATTTTCGGCCTTATCACTGGGTTTAAGAACAACAGTAACAACATGTTTGTCATAGTGGCTACCACTGTGCTACATAATATTGCAATGCAAACAAAGGAAGATGAACCCCTGGAAGATGAAGTACTCAATCACTACCTAGAAGAAAAAAGACGACTTAACAGGAATTATTTAGTCTTTGAGGAAATTAATGTAGGCCTACCTGGCTTAGCTGATCAAAATGGTCCTCCAGTTGTTAACCGGAACAGAATCATTGAAAACCATATCCATTAAGACACTGCTTTAAAAGTGGAATAAATTTAAAACACGCGAGTTCTGTATCACCAATATTATATAAACTAGCACACACTTTATTGTTCTCTATAGCATACAATAGGCAATATTTAATGTGACTGTATGTTTGTTACTAATAGGTCATTGGTTAATGTTACCTAAGTTTATAGGTTAATAAATTTATACATTATTATTATTATTATTATTATTATTATTATTATTATTATTATTATTATTAAATTTAGTCTATTGTTTCTTCAAATAAAAAGAAATTTTGCCTCTAGCACTGCACTTCTCAGTTTTTCATTTTCTTGCTTAATTTTTTCGGTTTCTTTTTTTGTGTGTATTCTTTTTTCATGTGTATATTGTAGAGATGATATCAAATGTAGAATAATTATCAAATCATCATCTGGCATCACTCCACATACAGAATATATGTTTGCTGAGACTATAATTAACCTTAAAAAAGTATTTATAGGAGTTGTCTATAAACCACCAAATGTTACTAACATCTCTGACCTTGAATCTGACCTTCTCAAACTAGTACCAATCTATGAGCATATACTACTTCTTGGTGACTTTAACTCAAATATCTTAGCCCTGACTGGCAAATCAGAACGAATCAGCAACCTACTTACCTCCATCGACATGACGATCTTACCACTAGATGCAACTAATCATGTTCATACACTTAGATATACAAGCCATACTGGAATTGACCTCCTGTTTACAAATAGCCTGCATAAAGTTCTTAAGTACGACCAATTTCCTGTACTTGGCATCTCAACTCATGACTTAATTTACCTGTGCTACTCTCTACGTGTACCAAAATACAAAGCTAAATACATTAGTTATAGGGATCTGAAAAATATCGATATACAACAACTCCAAAATGTTGCGTACAGTTTACCTTGGGAAGATATAAAGTAGTTGCACGACACAGACATGAAAGTGATAAGATTTAACTCTCTACTCATAGGACTATATGACAAGCATGCTCCAGTTAGGCAAGCTAGAGTCACTCGCTCGCCTGCATCTTGGTTAACAAACAATATAAAAGTAACTATGCCTCGCTGTGACGCAATGTTCCGCCGATACAAGGAAACAAATAATTAACTAGATTTTGAACAGTATCGTCTTTTACGTAACAGAACAAAGCAATTAATTCACAATAGCAAATTTAATCATATTAAATCTGTAACAAGGAACTTAAATGCACGTGAAACCTGGAACGAACTTCGAGCTATGGGAGTTGGAAAATGCAAAGAGCCACATGTGCCGACTATATCTCTTGATACACTTAACTCTCACTTCGTAACTAACCCAATAAAGGAATCTCAACCTCAAAATCATATCAATCTAAATAAAATAATCAGTGACCCTACAGAAAACGAACACAATTTCTCTTTTCGCCCTGTCAGTGTAAATGATGTAAAGCATATTTTGAATTCAGTTAAGTCACAAGCTAAAGGAGCAGATAACATCCCAATAGGCTTTATAAAAAGAAGTATTGGCGCAGTCCTACCAATTATTACCCACATTGTAAATTACTGTCTCACCACAGGGACGTTTCCAACTGCATGGAAGGATGCTCTTGTAACCTCAATATTAAAGCATACCGGTACCACAGCAAATGCGCCATCTGATTACCGACCGATTTTGATTCTTCCCCCTCTCTCGAAAGTTCTTGAACAAGTTGTACACGAACAGCTAGTAGAATTCTTAACCAGACATTCTCTTTTTGACCCATTGCAATCTGACTTTAGAAAGGGACACAGTACTATGACTGCACTTCTTCGGGTAACAGGTGACATAAGACTAGCAATGGACAAACGGCAGGTGACGATACTGACACTCGTTGACTTTAGTAGTGCGTTCGACACGGTAAATATAGACATACTATTATCCAAGCTACGCTCTCTGCATATCGGCCTGACAGCCCTTAATGCTTTAAGTCATACCTTACAAATCGTTGCAAGTGCGTAGTGGTAAACAATCAAAGATCCCAGTGGGCTGTAAAATCATTTGGTGTCCCTCAAGGGTCTGTTCTAGGGCCCTTACTGTTCATCTTGCATATTAATGAAATATCTTCCACACTTCAGTATTGCAACTACCACTTATATGCTGATAATTTGCAGATATACAAACACATCACTACACACAATTTACATGAAACAATTCAGCATATTAATTAGGATATTGAAAGGCTTTACCGTCTATGCTAAAAACAACTGCTTACTCTTAAATCCTCATAAAACACAAAGTATTATCATAGGAAACTCTCAATTATTACATGTAATACGCTGTATAATCCTCCTCCAATCATAATCAGTGACATTGCTGTACCATACCTTAAAAATGTACCTAATCTTGGAATCTCCATCAATGAGAATCTAACCTGGAATGAACACGTAACAAAAGTATGTAGAAAGGTTCATGCTGCTCTATATCCCCTGAAATGTCACAAGGATTCTTTTCCACAAAAACTTAAGTTTAATCCAAGCACTACTGTTTCCAATTTTAGACTACTGTGATACGGTACTAGTCAATCTAATGCTGAACAAGCTTTGAGACTTCAGCGAGCACAAAACTCATGCATACGATATGCCTTCCAACTGCGACATGACGCTCAAGTTACATCATATTTCAAAACATTGGGATGGCTACGCATAAATGAACGAAGAAATTTTCACTTAATGACACTTGTTTAAAGTGATCTCGATGAACACTCCTACTTACCTCTCTTCTAATTTTCGTTTCCTTTCCACATTCTATGAAATTAGTACCCGTTCTGGTTCCCTACTTGAAATTCCACTAAGTACTTTTGTACAACTGTTTCTCATACTTAATTTGGTAATGTGTATTAATAATATGTATTAATTTGTGCATGTCAACTACTAACCAGGTACCTGATTTTTTGCCTTGAGGTGATAATTTGACTGATGATGCCCTCAATGAAGGGCGAAACATGTCTCAAGTGGAATCAATAATAAATTCCTAATTTGTAAAATTTTTATGTATTGAATAGGTGATAAAACAAACCTTTTAGCATCCTACATTCAGTATCTTCAATACGGATAACAATGATTTTTATCACTTGCAAATCCCTACTGGCCAGCCAGCCGAGTCACTCGCGAAACGTAAACAAACGAGACGTTCTCCCTGTCATAAATTAAGAGATAAGCGAGATAAGGACTTGAGGTATGATTTAAAAATAACGTCGATATCCAAATACCATTTGCTTCGCTTTAACCACGCCATGCCAAGTCAATAACAAAGACGGTGGGCAGCGACCGACTTTTTTGTGTACACATTTCTGCCTTTGTTTTTGAACTACAGAACGTTTCTTTTTAATTTGATGATCCATTGTACATCCTTCTGCACTTGTTCTTGTTTGAACTAAGATCCCCACGCACGAGCATGAACTCACGAACCACACAAACAAAATACACTTGCCCTCAAGAATTGTACATATGTCACTTGTATTTATTTAATCGCTATTATACATACTACTGACAAAATGAGCACTACACTGCATGCGACTGTCTGGAAATGTTAAAAGCGCATGTTTGGGAGATTACTACCGGTACTTCAGCCAGCCAGCCGAGTCATGCGTGAAACCAAAATTGAAGGAGACTTTCTTTAAGAACTAAGCAAGATAAGAACTTCAGGATTGTTTTAAAAGTAACTTCCATATCTGAAGTCCATTTGCCTTGCTTTGATACCCCATGCAAATTCAATAGGAAAGACGCTGGCCAGCAACTGACTTTTTCGTGCTTGCACATAAAAATCCCTGAATATGACTGAAAATAAACGCATATACTGCATTTTGTTATCATTTCAATTTAAAAATAAACTTATCTACATCGAGCTAAAATGTTTCTTTACCAGCAGTTCTATGCAATGAAGATTTTGCATTTGGTGTAACTTTCCATTATATAACCACTTTCACACTAAATTTTTTTTTACATTTATTTTGTTAACGGCATCAAATGCGCCTTGAAATTCGTATATAACACGATATTCACCCATTTTAACCGATAACATTCTGATTTATGGATATTTTGCAAACCTGCTGTATTAGACTAGGACAGCGCTACCCGCAAACCATGGGAGAAGGAAAGAGACGGAAATGTCCCATTACTGCTGTACTGCATTTTAAGGTTGAAAAGCTCTGTAGAGTTGTTTGTATACAGTTGTTTGTTGTCTCTCGTTTACAAGTTTTGTTTCAGAAATTGTGTATAATAATTTAGATTCAGTAACTAGTGGTAAGAAGTGTGTTCCAGAAAATGAGTAATGTGTTTAAAAACCACAATCTAACTTTAGGGACTAAAATCAGACTTCTACACTGATATGTATTTTCTGTTCTTTTATATGGTGTAGAGCCATGGACCTTAAATAAAAACACAGAGAAGAAGCTGGAAGCCTTTGAAACATGGCTTTATAGGCGGATCCTGAGAATATCTTGGACCCAGAGAATTACAAACGTGGAAGTAATGAGCAGGATGAACACAACACCTCAGTTGATCAAGATAGTGAAATGCCGAAAGCTGCAGTATCTGGGACATACAATGCGCAACACAGATAGATACAACCTACTCCAAAAAATACTCCAGGGGAAAATCAACAGCAAAAGAGGTCCTGGAAGAAGAAGAATATCTTGGCTTGACAATCTTAGACGCTGGTGCAATATGTCATCAGTTGAACTGTTCCGCGCTGCCACAAACAAGACGAAAATAGTCATCATGATCGCCAGCATCCGAAACGGATAGGCACAGAGAGAAGAAGAAGAACTAGTGGTATGTCAGATCAAACAAATAATTTGTCCATCTTTCGAAAAAAAACTGATAAAAGATTTCTGATGAAATGGTAGGGTACCCATTTTCTGGAAAAACAGGGAAAACAAGGAAAGCCCAGGGAAAAAAATGCAGAAAGATATACAGGGAAAACAGGGAAATCCCTTGTCACATCCAAATTAGGCTTTCTGTCTCTATTCCGGCCCCGCGGTGTAGGGAGCAATGCGTCTGCCTGTCACCCGGCGGCCTTGGGTTCGATTCCCAGCTGGGTCAGGGGTTTTTAATTGTAAATGATTAATATCCCTGGTCTGGGGACTTGGTGTTTGTGTCGTCCTTAATGTTCCTTTCCTCACATTCAACACTTTACACTTCCGCAATTACAATTATATGCAGGTTCATATCATATGGTGCAAGTAGTAGCAAAAGATCTACAGAGGTCGACGTCTCGAACAAATATCATAACAAATATATATAATAAAAAAGCTTTCTGTCTAAGACTGGACCCAAACAGAATGATGAGGGAGACTGATATGTAGAATAATACACCACTGAAAGTTAAACTATATCATTAAAATGCTCTTAACTTCTAATGTTCCTTTTAAAATGCCCAGTTTTTTAAATGTACTCATGTAATTTACATAATGTAGAGGTGCTAATTAATATGGATTGCCCATAATTATTATGGATTTTGCCTTGCTATTAAGGAAAAATGGTTAGAGGAAAGCAAAATTATCACAGAAAAATTGTGCATAGGAAGGAATGTGTGAATGGTGCTTCTTTCTATGCACAATAGTTGACCAGCATTCATATTTGAACAACACTTCTGTCTTCTAGAAGACTTGGTATTTTATTCCTGAGTTTCAAAACACTGACCCATATGCTTCTGTTTAGAAATGGCACGCTTGCTCATGCCAATTTCAAGAATAAGCTCCCAGTTGAACAACACAGACGTTAGTTTGAAAAGTGGTTGACTGATGGCTTGCTGTGATTAATGTAGTTCATTTTTGTTGGTTCTAGTGTTTCTGCGATTACTGCTAACCCACTTCACAGATTGGCACTTTATGATAAAGTGTAGCTTGTATGACTTATGATACATTTATTTCAAGTTCTTTTGAACACACACATACATGTCTTGTAAGTGTTCATGCAAAATATGTTAGAAAATGATGATACTCGAGCGCCACTCTTAAACACCATATTCCACTAAATTTAATTCAGGGAAAAGACAAGGAAAATAGATTTAGGTTACTAGCGGGCTCCCTAAATAGAAAGCATCGACTGTAACAGTGCATCAGATGTAAATGTGCCATTTAATGTTAGTGTCCTGATAAGCTGAGTACATCATCAGTGAACAGATGGAAATTACACTGGTGAATCCAGTCAAAAGTACTCCTCCAGTAACATAGATAGATAGATTTCTTTATCATCAAATGTTATTTACCCAATTATAGATGATTCTAAACGACGTGCATAAGCAGAAACATATCAGGAGGAAGAAGAAGATAGATGATCCAATAAAACATTATACAGTAGAGTCTCGATTATCCGACGTAAACGGGACCTGGAGTGGGTCGGATCACCGAAAATGTCGGATAATACAGAATAACTTTGAAAATCAACTGAAACAAACAGGAAGGCTAAAATAATGACATGTTTTACTCTATTTATTGAATTACCAATTCAATTGTACAGTACATGCAGTATCAAACGAAAACATTACAGATGTCTTAAGAAAAGAAACTTTTCTCCACAGATATTAAGCTACCTAATACCGTACCGTTTTTGCCACCGATCACGCCACCCAGCACTGGCAGGAAAATTAGGGTCCCCTTCATTAAACTCCTTCTGAAAATACACAGCCTTTTCCTGCAGAATGGTGCCAGATATTGGCAGGCCTTTTCCCGGTGTTGAGATACCAAAGAAATAGTGCTTCACTTACTTTTTCGTACTGACATTTTTTTCATTGTTTTTCTCTGCTCTGGTAAAGCACAACTTTTCAATTTCTTCCCTCTGTTTTTTCCAGTCTCCCACTGTAACACGCCCAACACCATAATCTGAAGCCACATTTTGAAGAATTTCCCCTTTGTCCAGTCTCTTTAATGCACTCAATTTGTGTTCCATAGAAACAGTCACTTTCTTCCATTTACTCGCCATACTCACAGAGGATATGAAAACTATAACATCCGCACCCAACCAATGCTACATTGACTGAAGACTCACTGCACCTGTCCTTGAGAAAAACCCAGTCCTACCGCCAGCGTTCAGGCCAGTGCTTGTCCCATGGTCGCACCCTCCACAGCGGGTGTGCCTGAATTTAGTCTCCACCAAAAGTTGAAATTAAGTCTAACAGTGTCGGATAACACGGAATGTCGGATAAGCGAAGGTCGGATGAGCGAGACTCTACTGTATACTGTACAAGAACTACATTTTAAATAACTAAAACTAATTTCCTAAAATAATTATCAAGTTTAAACTAAATCTAGAGACCTTTATTTATATACACATATTTACAACATCTTAAATAAATAAAAACAAGTTTCCTTAAATAATTGCCATGATTAAACTAAATCTAGAGACATTTATATACACATATTTACAGTATATATTTTACAGAGTGTAAGGGGTATTTTGTGGAACCAAGATGTCCCAAAGAAATGTAAGAAAGTATTATATTCAACCTATTATGAACCCATACTAACCTATGCAGCTGGATCACGGATTACAACAAAGCAAGAGGAGAGTAGAATACAGGCAGCAGAGATGAGATTCCCAAGAGGTATCAAGGGCAAGACCAGAAAGGATAGAATTAGAAATGAAGAGATAAGGAAAAGGATAAGAATCTTGAAACTTCAAGACAGAATAGAAACAACACAAAGCTACAGTGGTATGGGCATATGATGAGAATGGGAGAAGAGAGAGTGCCAATAAAAGTTTTCTCAGGTTAGTTAACGGGAAAGAGACCACGAGGAAGACCCCGAAAAAGGTGGACAGATTCAGTGTAGGAGTGCATAGAGAAGAGGGAAGGACGACCAGAAGATGTACTTAAAAAACGAGAAGAGTGGTGGAGAGACAGGCAGCGATGGAGGTCCTTGATTCACAACCCGACCCAGGAAGCTGGAAATGGGAAATGAAGATGATGATGATTTATATATTTTACAGAGGGGACCTTACATTCTTGAGGTCGTTAGGGCATGTCTAATTGTAGACGGGGGCAAGTGAAAATGGCCTGTTGACTCACCCTCCTCATTCAGTGATTTTAGTGCCCTCAGCAGCCATAAGTTTGCCCAAGCCACATTTCTCACCTTTCCCTGGTGTTGTGGCGAGGAACTTGTAATGGAATCAACTCTAGCAATGTTCAGCAATTCACTCTATTTGTCAGACACTTATAAAGAAAGAGGGCATTGGCACTTCTGTGGTGTGAGTGAAATGTCCTCATACCCATAGTCTCACAAAAAGACTCATAATCGGATGAGGAGAGAGAAACCCCCAAAGTTTTGTATTAAATACTGCTGAAAAAATAGCCACACCTTGCGACAGTATTCTAAGGATGGCCTGATTAGAGTGCAAAACAAAGTTATCAGAGTTCTAGGAGAAACATATTCGGCAGAGTTTCTTTTCAGAAAGTCAAGTAATTTAAACCATTTCCTAGAAATCTTGTCTAAATGTTTCTCGAAGGAACGGCTGTAACAGTTTGAAAGTGTCACATCAAGATCATTTATTTCATTCACAGGAGCTATTTGAAAATTGTATAAATGATATAGGTAATTTACTGGCTCCAACTTATATGAAAATGTAGTTGCATTGCATTTTGAAGTATTCAAGCCAAGTAGCCACTTTTTACATTAGTTGCTTAGGAGGTGTAAGTCACACTGTAGCAACTTACAGTCCAACTCACTATTTACCACCTTAAAGATCTTCAGATCATCAGCATAGAAAAGGCAATTACTGTGTTGTATAAATGTTATGTATGAATATGACAAAGAAAAGGGGACCCAGTAGAGAGCCTTGGGGGACACCGGAAGTATTTAACATAATACCATCAGATTTTACTATGCGAACTCTGTTAGTGAGATACCTTCTAAAATACTCCAAAGCACTTCCTCCTATCCCGTATGCTGACAATTTTATGAGCAGAGCATCATGCTGAACTGAATCAAAGGCTTTGGAGAAATCCATGTAAACATCATCCAGTTGTTGCCTGCTATGATTCTGAAATGAAATTGATATACTCCGCCATATTGGACATGGTAGAACGTTTCTGTATGAAACATTGCTAAGCTACATTAATGTACAGTGGAACCTCGATTATCCGTTCCCGGAAAATACGTTTTCCCGGAATATGCGTTCAAATTACGTGGTCCCGCGAGCATCGTAATTAAATCACGTTGTAAAAGTCCCGCATTATCCGTTCCTCGAAGAAACGATTTCCCGGATCAACCGTCCATAAATTCCAGTCCCATCAACGCTAAATCCTCGATCAATCGTTTTTTAATAAACTGTATCTCACGAAAGGACGACTATGGCATATTTATGGATCTTGGCGTTAACGCCCTGTCACTGCGATAATTAAAGCAAGTACTGTACCGGTACTGGAAAAGCAATCGGCGGTGAACTTGCATAAGGTACCACCTTAGCATCGCATTCGGGCGGTATTATTTAGAGAATCTCGGAAAATCATAAAGCAGAAATTGGCCACTACAATAATTGCAAGGAGACACGGCGCCTTTCGACAGCTCTGCATGAAGACGGAACGAGTTTCGTCGAATGTTCGCAATTATAAAACGTCCATATTATGTCCAGGGTTAGATGTTTATATTTTTACATTTTTTCGTTCGTACTGCCGAAGAGGTTTTCGGCACTTTGCTCAGGGCACTGCAGAGTAACTGGGCTTTCAGGCAGGAATCGAAACTGCTCCTTCTTAAAACAAATTCAGTATTTTTGATATTATCGTACATGATTATGTTAGCGAGACCAAAACAGATGTTGCACCTTACATTAAAAAAAAAGAAAAAAGAAAGAAAGCCATGGGAGGTTTTGGGATTGCCTATTACTGTAAGACTGAAAATTTTACGTTTTCGTGTTAAAATACCAAAAACCGCAGTCGTTTTATTTGCGAACGTTACATTTTAAATGGTTGGTATCATTTCAAACTCGTACCGACATGTGCAGCGAGCGCGCTTTACAGATGACCTCAAGGTCACGAATAACCGTAATTTCTGAAGTTTTGATATTTCTTTTATCTTTCCAATTTGATTGGATTTGTGACGCGCAGAAATGAATATAATGCATTCGAGAACTTTTAAGAATCGATACTTACATTTGAAACCATGTTTTCGAGTTCAACATAACCTTTAAAAGTCGATGTAGGCCTAATTTGCGCGGTACGAGATTTTCAGAAACTGACTACGAACAGTATACCGGGGACCAAATTACAATGAAAGATTAAGAAATGAACGGATTTCGCCATCATTTTGGGTGCTTTTGTATCTAATGTGCTTTATATTAGATGGGAGAATTAAAAACTACTTGTGGGCGATTGTCGTTTGGCTTGGCGTTACTAGATTTTTCGAAGAGTTTGGCTAGGCTAATCAAAGTTGCTGAACTGAAAGAAGTTTTTACGGGAAACTGACGAAGATTCCCCTGTAAAACTGAATATAAAGTCTCGAGATTTTGAACTCGCGTAGCGGTAATTAATGCGGTTTCGCGGTCTAACATGCCCGCCTCTCATCCAGAGGGCCCGGGTTCGATTGCGACCAGGTCATGCAATTTTACCTGGATATAAGTCTGGTTCCAGGTCCACTCAACCTACGTGATTAACTTTAATTGTGGAGCTATCTAATGGTGAGATGGTGACCCCGATGTACAGAGCCAGGAATATCGGCCGAGAGGATTCGTCGCACTGACCATGTGCACCTCGTAATCTGCAGGCTTTCGGGCTGAGGAGCGGTCGCTTGGCAGGCAAAGTCCCACTGGGGCTGTAGTTTGGTTTGGTTTAGGAGTTTTTGTAAGATTATAATTATACATATTTCATTTTTGTGATGTTTAGCCAAATTGTTGATGGTTTTCATTCATTCCCGGATGTTCCGTTTTCCCGTGTTGTACGTTTTATTTTCATGGTCCCTCGTAAAACGGAGAATCGAGGTTTTACTGTATTGTGAAACTGAGCTGTATAATCTCTTATACACGATCTTCTCTGCCAGCTTTGAAATGAAAAACCTACAGTCATTGACCGGGTCAGGGATGGAATGAATGAAGCAGATATAGGCTATTAGTACGATGGGGTCGCCACCAGCTTTGAAATCTGGGACAATAACACAACAGGCCTATAGTTATCAAACACCAATTTGTCTCCTTTCTCGAACACTGGTATGACATAACCTTTCTTCCACTCGTACGGAGTAGATGCACCCTGACGAGAAGATACAACTGGAGAGTGCCTTTTACCACCAGGTTAGAGATTAGTATGGAATAAAGATGTACCAATGAAGCCTAAAGAAGTAATGTACAAGGGATATTATTAGCTATGTCATATGCAGCATAAACCTAGACAGTGACTCGGAGAGATGAGAGTAGATTACAGGCAGTTGAAATGAAATTCCTGAGGAGTATGGTATGGAAGAGAAGGAGGGATAGAGTGATAAATTAAGATATATGAAAAGAGGTAAATGTGCAAAACCCAAATGAACAAACTGGAACAGAACAGATTGAGGTGATTTGGACATGTCAAGCAGATGAAAGAAGAAAGACTGGAAAGACAGATGACAGGGAAGAGAGAACGTGGGAGATCAAGATTACGATGGATGGACTCTGTGAAGAACAGCATAGGACAATGGAACCTGAACTACAACATAGTGTTGGGTGAGGAATTGTGGAGAGACAGGACGAAGTGGAAAGGAACCATATTTGTCCCCATATGTATAGACAAGAAAAGGTTCCACCTTATCAATACAATTTTTATTATTGGAAGAATTAACTTACATGACCGGTTTCGACTTTTAAATAGTCATCATCAGCTGTACATGAATACCTTTACATTTGTGTCAAGCATTAGTTAATATGTCCTTTCTTAAAGGGAGATGCCATTATGCCATTATGCCACGAGCTCCAATCATTAGGCTGATAATAAAGATGTACAAAAATTGTCTATAAAAAGCTAAGGAAAATAAACTGTGCACCAAATTCTGCATTATTATGTATCTCCCTTTAAGAAAGGACATATTAACTAATGCTTGACACAAATGTAAAGGTATTCATGTACAGCTGATGATGACTATTTAAAAGTCGAAACCGGTCCTATAAGTTAATTCTTACAATAATAAAAATTGTATTGATAAGGTGGAACCTTTACTTGTCTATACATACGTGAACTATCAATACAGAAATGAAACTAGTAAATCAAGGTATTTCTCCCCACCCGGTGTCAGCTAGAAAAGGGGCATTGATGATGATGATGATGATGATGACACTTTGAGATTAATTTATATTGTGGAGAAGCAGAATGGAACGAATCAACAACTTCCCGCAATTACGGGTTTCCACAATGGAGAAAGTATAGCATGTCAGGATACAGAAATTTTTATAGAAATATAGCGGTAATATGGTTTTTCAATTATAGAGGTCCAAACAAATGAGATCTTAGAATGTTTACAGATTCACATATTGTGGTAGTAAACTATACTTTCAGTGTTGCTCATAGGCAGCTCAAACTTCTTCCAGGGTTCCATTGTGCCACGAGCTCCAATCATTAGGCCGATAATAAAGATGTACAAAAATTGTCTATAAAAAGCTAAGAAAAATAAACTGTGCACCAAAGGTTTAGAATTTAGATTGTGATGCACCAGAAGTTTGCGACATTGAGTGCATTCCTTGTCACATTGAGCAGCTCTTTTCCATACATATGGCAGGACGGGTACATCTCAAAACTCACGAGTTTCAAAACTCATGGGCTAAAATTAGTTACAAATAGTATCAAAACTCATGACTACAAACTGGTATCTGAAGTAAACATTTTAATGAGTCCCAAAATTCACGACTCCGGACAGCAGGTGCTTGCGATGACCGCAGGAGGGATGAGGTGCGCGGTGACTCACGCTTCCCTTACGACAGGCAGAAAATAATGTGGATGTTATTCTGCCACCCAACCCACAGGAGAAAAATAATGGCTGGTGAATGAAAGAGACCGAGGTGTATTGTTATTATTAAAATATTTTGCTGTGGCCTTAAAGCTAATATAATGCACTTTTTACCTTTAACATAAATTTATAATAATGACGTGTGGCCTTCGAGGAGGTCTGGTGCAGGTCGTTAGAGTTGTCGCTGTATAGGTGACCTGCTTGTCTGTAAGGATGAGGCCCTACCTCAAATGAAGTCTAATGCTGAAGACGGAACGAACACCCAGTCCCCAAGCCATAGGAATTAACTAATGAAAGTTAAAATCTCCGACCCGACCGGAAATCGAACCCGGGACCTCCTGGACCCCTTGGACCAAAGGTCAGCATACTAACAATTTATGCATGCAGCCGGACGACATAAAACTAAAGTAGTTATATTGCCCGCTGCTAGTTAAAAGAAACAGGTCAGTTGGTAGTACTGGGGCTTAGTTCCATTATGCGACCAGAAGGCGGCATTTACTTGAATAAGGAATTTTATTTAGATGTATTAAAGATCAAGGCAGTTAATTCACTCATTTAGTTTCAACACTTGGAGATTCATTTGGAAAAAAGGCGTATATCTATTTTTCGTAAGAGTTCATCTATTTGCTTATTTCAATATACTGTCTACCCAACACACTTAAACCGAAAACAATTATTCGTGACGCATCCAATTATTCTATACGATATAACTGAATGCTATTTGAAACTCATTTGATTATTTAAATAATCGGATGGAAGTTATTCGATTATTTAAAGTATTCCATTATCCCATCACTAACAGGGTGGACATTTATCCATTCAAAGAAGAACTGGCCCTGCTCGTGAGTTTTGAGACTGGCCCAGGTAGAGAAACCTGTTTTTACTAATCCTCTTCCTGGAATTTGTGAGTTTTGGGATTCGTGAGTTTTGAGACTCGTGAGTTTTGAGACGACACGTGGCAGAACAGAGATGACATTCTAATTGATGAGCTGTATGTAGTCTGCACCTCACCACAGCCACACAAAATGGAATCCACAAAATTTCCTCACTTTTGCATATCAGTCTTGCACCTAGTAACAGAACACCTGAGCACAGCCTATTTAAGATCTCCAAGTTATCCAGTTCTCCATATGTCCAGCTGTTAATACTTCACGAGGTGTTTTCCATTCTTCAAGATGCTCAACCCTAGCTCACCACAAAGTGAGTCTCGTTTGTTGTTGTATTCCTTCAAGTTTTTGTATGGTTTTCAAGAAACGTTTGCATGAACTTAACTGTGGTGGTGCTGGTTGGAGTCCATACAGTGGATGAGTTTGGGATTTTAATGTCGTGTTCTCCGTGTGAGCTGGTATCTCATGTTGGATATCAGAAGGTGTGATGCCAGCAAGATAGTGCCATTTTTTTTTTCGCATGTAGGTCTCAGACAGCCTGTGATGATGTGACACTTCCTTAATTACCACATCTGTTTCTTTGGTATAGCAAGATCTGTACCATTCTGGGCAAGCGTATTCTACTGCCGATTAACTTAATGCTAGTGAGGTTCTCAGTGCATCTGGCTGGGCTCTCCAGGTTGTTCCACTTAGCTTCCGTACCGGATTATTCCTGGCAGCCACTTTGTTCTTGGTGTTCTGTAAGTAAGTATACAGTCTAAAGTAATCCTGAGATATTTTGGGATCTCTCAATGTGCCAGCTTGATCCCTCGCCATGTGATGTTCAGGTTTCTAGCAGCCTGTTTACTCTTCAAATGGAAAACACAAGTTTGAGTTTTAGCGGGATTTGGCTTCAATTGATTATTCCTGTAGTATGCGGCAAGATCTTTCAGAGCGCTAGTTAAGTTATTTCAGTCTCTTGGAAACTGTCAGCGAGTGGCGAGAGCAAGGTCGTCGGCATAAACGAAACTCTTGAGTTCCTTTGGGTAGTAGTTGATTGTTAGTATAGATGTTAAAAAGGGCTGGTGCAAGTATACTGCCATGAGGTAATCCATATTTCTGCATTCTCCACCAGCTTCTTTTTCCCTGGAATTCTACAAAGAACCTGCTGTTTTGAAGGAGGTTTCTGATCATACAAGTAAGATAATAATCATGAGTGATTTTGTAGAGTTTTACCACAACGAGATTATGTTTGACAGCATCATAAGCCGCCAAGAGATTGATAAAAACAGCACCTGTTATCTTCCGCCTTTCAAAACCATCTTTGATTTATTGAGTCAATTTGAGAACCTGTGATGTGCAACTCTTACCTTCCCTGAAACCTGCTTGTTGAGGAATGTGATAAGGTTTGATTTTGTCCATCATTCTTTGAAGGCTGAGTCTTTTGAGCAGCTTATAGAGATGATATAGTAATGAAATGGATCTATAACTCCTAGGGTCATTCCTCCAAACGTTTGGAGTCTTGAGTGACTCATTAATTGCTTATTAATTGCAGAACCCAAAGCTTTACAATAGAACCAAAGTTCCTAATTTGTTCAACTCATGTTATTGAGACCAACTGCTTTGCCATTCTTGACTTTATTCAAAACCTTTTCAAGTTCAAGAAGAGTAAAAGAATGGTGTATCAATGGCTTTTTTCTTTTCTTTTTAAGAATTTGCTAGTTTATCATTAAGTAGCAGTTGGTGTGCAATTTGATGTGCTTTGATACACTCTTGCTTGTTTGTGTGGGTAGGATCATCAGCAAGATGCTGTTGAAGCCTCCAAGCTTTCTCGCTACTCCTGTTCATATTGCATTCTGATAGCAACTTGACCCATTGCTTCCTCTTAGCCTCAGAGATGGAAGCGATAATGCTGTGTGTTACTCGACTAGTTTCTTCTCCAATAGGGTTTTGTTGACGGAGTTTATAATATTCATCTAGTTAGGCAGAAGCTTTAGATATTATTCCTGACAAGTAGTTCGTTCTGCATCTCCTAGGAATTGATGCCATTGAGCAGGTTTTCACTAAATCAACAAAGATGTCATAATTTTCTGGTAGTGGATCTACACTCTTACCTTCTCGTCTTAACAAGTTAGAGAATTTTATCCCGTCTATCGGCGTTTTAAATGCACTTCTTGTGGCCTTATAATGGGAATAAATTTACACATTATCGGTTTATGTTCGTTATTTGGAATCTGTGGACATACAGATTTGAACATTGTTGAACCATGGTTTCACTAACGAAAAAAGATGTGGATTCTATCCTCTTTGCCATCTTCCACTGATGAAAGAGGAAGGTTAGTTTGCTATCATGTATTGGAGAAAGTTTGTGAGTTTCAGCCCAAGAAAGAAGTGCATCTCCATTTTTATCCTGTTTGCTGTATCCCCAAACATGACTACAGCTATTGAAATCTCCAATAATGATGGATGTCATGTTACAGTTGTGTAAGTTGTGAGGCAGTATAAAACAAAAATGTGCTGTAGGGGGGCTTGTATTCAGAGGTGACTACACAACTACTGAATTCCAAAGAGAGGATCTTGATATTAATGTGATCTGTTTGATATACACTGTCAGCATGATGGAGTTCGGGTTTTACGAATATAGCGCTGCCATATTGAGCGTGTGTTCTTTAGACAATAAGTTTCATTTCAGGTATTCTAGAATGTCTATAATGTGTATCCATAAAGGTTTCTTGAATACAAAATACATCACACTTCTTGTTTTGACATAGATAATGCAGTAATGCAGTAATGATGAGAGGGGAGAAAGAAGGGAAAGGTCAGATTAGACTTGCAGACAAGCCCCTGGAAGTAGTGGAAACGTTTAAATACCTGGGGAGTGAATTAATGGAGAATGCTCGACTGGATGCTGAGATTAGTAAAAGGATTCAAGCTGGAAGTTGTTTCTATCATAGTGTAAGAAATATGTTATGGGACAAAGATGTGCCAATGGAAGCAAAGGATACTATGTACAAGATGTATTACGTACCCATAACAACTTACGGAGCAGAAACTTGGACAATGACAAAGAAGGATGAGAGTCGAATACAGGCAGCCGAAATGAAATTCTTGAGGAGTATGATACAGAAGAGTAGACGAGACAAAATAAGGAATGAGAAAATCCGGGAAGAAATTGGAGTGGAAAAAATGAATGATAGAATAGAGAAGAACCGACGAAGATGGTTTGGGCACATAAAGCGAATGAGCGACGAAAGAATGCCAAAAAAGGTGATGGAAATGCAAATCCAAGGAAGGAGAGGCCATGGACGACCACGATTGAGATGGAAGGATACCATCCAACGCAGCATTATAGAAAGAAACCTGGACTGGGACACAGTGTTGGAGGAGGAGTGGTGGAAAGACCGAAGAAAGTGGAGAGGAACCATATTTGCCCCTACCCGGCTACAGCTGGATAAAGGGAAATGATGATGATGATGATGATGATGATGATGATGATGATGATGATGAATGCAGTAATTGTTCTTTGCACGATGACATACCTTCGATGTTAATAGATATTACAGCGAGGGTTAGCTTTGAAAAGTGCCATTGATATGATCTCATAATGATCTTCACTTCTGATTTGTCTAGTAGACTGGGGCCGATAATCTTAGATGTTAGGCTCCGTTAGCACATTAGAGACAGCCGTATTTAAATGTGCTACCCTTCAGAAATCACAGTATTTTTTAATGGTTTTTTAAATTTTTCAATGCTTGGGTAAGCCATGATTATAACAACTTTTGGAATATTTAGAAAGATCATACTTTCTTCTACACAAAAATGAGTTTTAATGATCATAATAGTGCAGCAATTTTTAAATATACATTTATGAAGATAATAAGTTTTACAACCGAAAAAAAATCTGACGCAGCTACGGATGCCCTTTCGGGTAATATTTTGAAATCTGTCTAATATTGTGGACACATCTACTGAAACTCACTAATACAGATTCTAACATAATTGGTCAATTGGCACCGGTATCCTTGCTACACCCAGTAATTTTCCCACTGTTGTTTGACGATGGGGTTGCATCGAGTTGCTGCAGGTACACGGAAAACGCCCACATTTTCAGGAAGCGGTATAAACCAGTATTATGGAACCCATTTCAAGGAAGTGGTATAAAACTACGTTACACTTCAAACCAATTTGAAATTAGCTCATTATCTACATTTACTTGCCTGAAGCACCAGAATCATCATGTTTATTTAGTGTGTAATTGTTTTCCTCATCCTCATTTTCAGAACTTGTGTCTTCCATAAAAACATCCATTATGGATTCATTGTCAAAGTTTTGTACACTTGAATTAGACATGCTAAATATTCACAAGAACTACACAAACAAGCCTGCCTCTCGAACACATATTCTTTCTGTCCGCATGTACCGTATTTACTTTCCTGTCCATTTCACAGCTGAGAGTCAATGATGACGCAGCCCCATGTTACGTAGGGACGTGCCTATGTTATCAATACCTTGAAAGAAGAGCTCCCAACTTATGCTTATAACTAGTACAGTACATTTTATGCTTGTAGAAGCATTCAACAGTATCCTAGTCAAGTCACAGCTCCGTGAAACAACAGCTACTATATTTTTGCTACAGTGAAAACATGCCCGTAGATTCTCCAAGCTCCATCAGCTCCATATCAGCTAATATTACTGTATCTATGATAAAAGATATCACCTGATAGCAAATATTAGTACAAGTGATATCTTTTACCTGATTAAATAGTGTATTGAATTGGTGGATCTTTTACATTGTACAGTATATGTTTTGCTAGACCTTGCCAGGGTCGAGGAAAGGGTGAGGTAGCTTGGCCCCGCCTGAGCAGGTGATGTCACTATGTAGATATTGGTCTCGACCCCCTTGCCCGCGTGGTCAATGAGTCAGAACGAAGCGAGGAATGCAAGGCCAGCTTCTCTTTGACGTCTGTGTCATCTCCCTGGAAACCTCTGGCCACTATACAGTAGAAATCTGTAGAAGATTGGGAGCTGGAAGTGTTCTGGGAATATCCATCTTCTGGAGTGTTTGTAAGTTGCTGGGCGCCTATATAAACTGGATGGACAGGTGACCAGTGAGTGGCTCAGTTTGAAGTTCTGCTCAATGTGTTGGGGGCTCATGGTCTGAGAACTGTGTAAGTACTGCTACAGAATACAGAGTACTTTGTATATACTGCCGTGGAGTACTGTGAGTGTACCACCATGAGCACCGTACAGTCTGACAGTGTGTGTGAGTTGCTGTGGTCGTGAAGTGTGGCTGAGTGTAGTTCAGGAGCTGTGTTGAGCTGTGGGGTTGCATGTTTGCTGAGAAGTAAGTTGTGACGCAGAACTGAGGTTCGAGTCTATCTGCAGTCTGTGAGTGTCCTGGGGTGTACGTGCTAGCATGGGAACATCAAACAGAGACCGTTGGAGTGTTCGACCAAGAACAAGTGTCAGTGACTTATTGCGACAGACAGTGCAGTATTGGAAACTGTGTAGTGAATAAGTGTTTTGTAACTACAAAGACGCATACACGCAATGCTGTCAGTTGCGTACACTATTTTATGAAGGTTGGAATGTAAATAGTGGCAACTATTTATTTACAACAAATACAAAAGAGTTTACATGTTAGCAACCTCATACTGTCCTTCATTGTAGTCACCAGCGTTGTGTATAACCCATTGCCAGCGATGTAGAAGTCGTAGTATACCTTTAGCAGAGCCTGTTCTGTTGAGGGTGCGAATAGAGAGGTCGAAATTCTGGAAAAGTTCTGAAGCGAATGCCACGAAGTAGTTCCTTCATCTTCGGAATCAAATCAAAGTCACAAGGACTTTCGATCACTGTCCAGTAACGCAACAAGAGCATGCACTTCTTCTTCTTCACTGATGCTCATAGGTCGATCTGCCCAATGAATGTCCGCCACAGTTTGCCGACCATCGTTGAAGGCTTTTACCCAACATGCCACTGTTCTGTAAGGCAATGCAGATTCCCCGCAAGCCTTTTGAAGACCTTGATGACACTGTCGTGCTGTATGACTTCTGGCACATTCAATCTTGATCCAACTCCGTTGTTCCTGTTTGGAAAACATATCAACAGCATTACGTTAGACCGCTAGCTCACAAGTGACTGTGTTTCTGTCGCTTGTGCGCACGCGGGTGATGTGGGAAGGGTGAGTCCATTTGCTCTGAGGTAAGGTAGGTATGTAACCAATGTGTGCTATCAGCGACAATATTAGATTCCGTTGCATAGCGTCTCTACAGCAGTATTGCCACTATTTAAGTTCCAACCCTCGTATTTACAAATTATATACACATGGTACACACACATCAATGAACCACCGTTTCGAACAAAACACTTCTACAAAGAAGAAGAAGAAGAAGAGTGCTACATTAGCATGTCAACCGATTACCAACTCAACGAAATCACAACATGATTTCACCCACTCAGCTTACAACTCCACTACAAGTCTCGCGAACAACTCTGCCCCAACTCCCAAGGCTGCCTCTTTATATTCATTGCTTGGTCAGGCTTCTAAAACAGTATAGCACACTATGTTTTCTTGTAGTTTCTAGAGTCTCCAACAACCTATTTACAATGAATGGAATTTTCTATACAACTCTAGTGACAAGATGCGTTGTTCTGGATTATTACCGTGTGTTATGCAACATTACACTGGATTTATACATCATATTTACAGGTAATAATAAACTGAATACTATAAATTACGTGTTCTTACATCAAATAACTCATGTTATACATACAGCAGATCTGTCGTGACATATCTCACATGTTTTGTTACGACCCCGGTTATTTATTTATATCGTGTCAGAAGCATACATAAGTTTAATGTTAAAGATAAGGAAAAACATAAAACATAATATAAATACTCCAATGGCGAAGAGCCACATTAAACTATGTGAGCCCAAAACCTTGCAACATCAAGTGCATTTGGCTTTGCTTTAACCAGGTCTTCTGTTGTGCAGCTGAATGGGCATGAACTGCATTGCAGCAAATGGGCTGTGGTCTGCTCTTCTCCACATAAACACAAGGTACTGTCCACTTTGAAACCCCATTTCTTCTGGTTTACCCTGCACCGCGTAACAGCAGAGCGCAGTCTGTTCAGTGCTCTCCAATTCACCCAATCTGTGACATGGCCAGGAGGGAGTTCCTCTTTTGGGGTCATCC
The DNA here is from genome assembly GCF_040414725.1 of Anabrus simplex. NCBI lineage: Eukaryota > Metazoa > Arthropoda > Insecta > Orthoptera > Tettigoniidae > Anabrus > Anabrus simplex. The sequence goes on from NC_090265.1 coordinate 358,295,821, forward strand.
ATTGACTGATCCTCGTATGTTGACTCCTGACACGCTTGCTGCGCTGTTCCTGCAAGTGTTTCGGTTACTTTCAAGAAGCTTTTCCTAGACTTAAATCGCTGGCGTGGTGGCTCATATCCAAACAAAGGGTGGGCTTCTGATGTCAACACCTTTCTCTTTTCTTTCTTGGCTGCCACTTCACGGCGAATATCGGGAGGTGCTATCCCTGCAAGGCAATACACTTTTTCCAAAGGTGTAGGTCTCAAACATCCAGTAATAATGCGGCAGGTTTCGTTGAGTGCTACATCAACTGCTTTGGTATGGCAAGATTTGTACCACACCGGGCATGCGTATTCAGCTGCGGAATAGCAGAGCGAAAGGGCAGATGTCCTCACTGTGTCTGGTTGTGCTCCCCAAGATGTTCCAGTTAGCTTCCGCACAATATTGTTTCTAGCAGCCACTTTCTGCTTGATGTTCAAACAATGTTTTCTCTAGGTTAAGGCATGATCCAGAGTGACTCCGAGGTACTTCTTGGTAGGATTGTGTTGTAATGCTATGCCTTGCCAAGTGACCTTCAGAGTTCGGGAAGCTTCTCTGTTGTTTAGATGGAAAACACAGGTTTGCGTCTTAGCTGGGTTTGGTGTTAGTTGATTCTTCTTGTAATAGCCAGCAAGAGTGTCTAGAGCTGTGGACAATGTTTGTTCAGTCGCCTCGAAGTTATCCCCCTGAGATGTGATGACACAATCATCAGCATAGATGAAACTATTCGTCCCGGCAGGAAGAGGCTGATCATTTGTGTAAATATTGAAAAGCATTGGTGCCAGCACGCTTCCCTGAGGTAGTCCGTTCTTCTGTATCCTCCACCTGCTTCTTTTTCCCTGGAACTCAACGAAGAAACTTCGATTTTGAAGTAGGTTTCTAATGGCACAAGTCAGGTGGAAGTCCTTTGTCATGCTGTATACCTTTCCAAGGAGAATTCGGTGATTAACAGTATCATATGCTGCCGAGAGATCTATAAATGCAGCTCCTGTGATTTTCCGGCTTTCAAAACCATCTTCTATGTGTTTATACCAAACTAGCTGATGTACCCGTGCTTCGCTAAGGGATTCTCAGAAAGACTGACTTTGTGGTTTTCCTAACTGAAATCAACATAGGTCATTACAAAAACGTAAGTATGAATGTAGCGATTAAAAGCAATGCTATCATATAAAATACTCGTTCAAATGGAAAGCCGCACGTTTTATCACTTTTAACGAACAGTGCTGCGGTTAGATTGCGGTGCCAATCTAATAGTCCAAAGTTCCAGAGCTGGGATGACCAGGCTGCAGATTGCCATGAACACTCATCTGCCATTATTCCGTTAAACTGTTCATTCCAATCAGTGCCTCAGAGTAGGGATTGAATAGCCCGAATGCTATGATGATCTAGTGTGTTACGTAGCAGTAGCATTAGAAAATTTATAAACCAGGGCAATGGCATGCTAAAGAAGAAAGTTATCTAACTCCCCAGCTACTTCCCATCAATATTCAGGCAGGCTGTTACACTCTGTACAACTGGGCGAGTTGACTGTGTGGTTAGCGGTGCGCAGCTGTGAGCTTGCATCCGAGAGATAGTGGATTCGAACCCCATTGCCGGCAGTGCTGAAGATGGTATTCTGTGGTTTCCCACTTTCACACCAGTCAAATGCTGGGCCTGTAGCTTAATTAAGGCCTAAGGCACTCCTAGCTCTTTCCTGTCCCATTGTCTGTGGGATGCTAAATGGTTTATTTTGTCACCTATTCAATACATATAAATTTTACATTTAGGAATTTATTTTAATTTCGTTTGAGACATGTTTCGCACTTCATTGAGGGCATCATCAGTCAAATTACCTCCTCAAGGCAAAAATCAGGTACCTGATTAGTATTTAACATGCACAAATTAATACACATTACAATGGGAAAATTAAGTACGAGAAACTCTTGTACAATGGTGATGGTTAAATAATATAAGTTTAAAGAATAAGAAGTTGGCACCAGTGCTTTCCCATTGTCGCCATAAAACCTATGTATGTCGATGCGACGTAAATCAAATAAAAAATACACTGTACGCAGCAGTAATCCTATCTACCGGAGATGAGGGGCAACAGAAGAGACAAAGCACATCACGACAAACAATGGTCAATGTAATGGTATTGTTGATCAATCTTATGAGCTTTCTATATTGTAGGCCTTCACATTTAGTTTTCTTTCAACTCTGTGATTTGTAAAATATTTAATACCGTAAACTGTAGTTTCTTATTCTCCAAATTTACACACCGATTTTCATTAAATACTGTTTACCCATTTTCTCGTTACTCGGTGCTGATATGGGCTTAGTAACAAAGATCCAAATTCATGAATATCTTTGTGATCGTAGCCAGTACGGTAACAATGTATAAGACATGAATATTAGGAAATTTAATACTATATAACAGTTATGTAGCATTCATCGATTACACCTCTAATAAGAAATATTTGAGAATTACATTTTAGGCCTTCCACTAAACTACCATTTCACTCAGCGTGAATAAAATAATTTACAGCCTAGACTATAGCAACTTATTTCCTGACTTTACATACCGATTTTCATCAATATAGGACTACTAATAACAATATTTGAGAATTAAATTTTAGGCCTTCCCCTAAACTACCATTTTTCTCAGCGTGAATACAATTATTGATAGCCTAGATTGTAGCAACTTATTCCCCAACTTTGCATACCCATTTTCTTTAAAATACGACCACTAATAACATAAATAGTTGAGAATTCAATTTTAGGCCTACCCCTAAACTACCATTTCACTCAGTGTGAGTAAAATGATTTATAGCCTAAGATTGTAGTGGCTCATCCCCCGACTTCACATACCGATTTTCATTAGACCACTAATAACCTAAATAGTTGAAAATTCAATTTTAGGTCTTCCCCTAAACTACCATTTCACTCAGCGTGAGTAAAATGATTTATAGCCTAGATTGTAGAGGTTCATCCCCCGACTTCACATACCGATTTTCATTAAATTCTCTTCAACCGTTTTCTTGTGATGCGTGTACATACATACATACATACAGACAGACAGACCGACAGACAGAAATTACGAAAAAGCAAAAAGTGCATTTTCTTGTTACTGTGGGCATGGCCAATACAGAAATACCATTATTTTCAAATTCTGATCAATGTACAGACAAAACTCTTATTTTATATATATAGATAAAGTCCATACATAACTACATAAATAATAATAATTATAATAAGAAGAAGAATCAAGCTTGATTTGTTTTCATTATTAACCCATTTGTTAGAGAATTGTTTCCAAGTTATTCTAGTCCATTACGCTTGCATCAAGTGGAACTATTGTGATTATGTTAATTTGTAAGTGATAGAGTGAACAACTGGTGTGACAGCATGAGTAGAGAGGGCACAAACTGTGGATCAGTGTGTTTGTGTAATGTACAAGCAGTTAGTAGTTAGAATAGATCTTAGTCATGGAATGAAATGTACCAGTTGTGTCTTTATTTATCACCTCCATCACATTACAATATTGACAAAATCTTTAGCATTTTTAAGGGCTAAAACATTTGGTACTTCATTTCTGCTGTAATATGACCGAATACTTCACTGGCAACATCAGACTCACCGAATAGTTCTCAAAATAGTTTGTTTCCACACTTCATACAGTTGTAGCCGAAATTGTGTTTCACTGTGTGGTGGATTATAGTTATTTCAACTGTCAACATTTTGAAGTTTTCGCTTCTAGTTGATTTACCAACATTATACTTTTTTTTTGCATCTCATGCCTTGCTTTGATAACCTACAGAAGTTAATGTTGTAATTAATTCAGCAGTGAGCCAATCAATGTCTTTAATTTAGCATGCACATTTCTGAATCTATTTCTAAAATCTATTGCTTTATCTGCAGACTAAGTTATCTGCAAACAGTCATTGTTTACTCCATGGGCAATACTGAAATTTTTTTCCTGCATGAAGATCAGTATGCTTTAAATTTATTGGCCCTGACCACCAATATGTAATAAACAATTATTTGATATTTACAGGACTGATAAATGCACACTTGTTCCTAACAGCATAAAACATGACCTTCCATGGTTTCTCATTTTCACACCAGGCAAACGCTAGGGCTGTACCTTAATTAAGGCCACAGCTGCTTCCTTCCCACTCCTAGCCTTTTCCTACCCCATCGTCGCCATAAGACCCATCTGTGTCGGTGCGACGTATAGCAAATTGTGTAAAAGGAAAGAAAAAAACAATACCACATTTAAATAACTTACTACTTACCTCTTACCTATATATTACTTCATTCTTCTCTGCATGATGTCAGGTCAGGATGTGCTCCAAAACCTGTATGCTGCTATGCATTGTAGTAGACATTATGAGTTAAAATGCTTAACACTAGTGATTGTATCTTTTTACATGGTAGATGAAAAACTTCACTATCCAACTGTACTCGCTCCTTTTCAGAGGAACTTTCATTTATTCCAAGTATTAACTACCAAAGAATTTAGTTGGGACTTTATTGATTTATTAGTCCTGAATTATGTCTACAGTGTTTTTGTAATTAATACTACCATTACTATTTTCTTCTAATAAACAAGGTACTACTATGTCTTCCCAAAATTTTATTTACTTATCTGATTCATAGGAACTTATGTTTCAGCAGGTGTTGCAACAAAGAAAGTTACTCAAGTTCAACAGTCACAGAGAGGAATGATAGGAGGATCTTCTGTGACTGAGCCTGTGAGTATTTGTGTGTTTAATTTACATTTTGTAATTTAATTTCAGTCCAAAATATTAGTGATTTTGTTGTTGTTCTTTTTTACTGGCTTGTTGTTGGTACAGTATTCCAAGAAATAAAAATTTCTCTTAACAGATTTGGATTATAATTTTTTTTTAATGGGGGAAGAAAAGAGTTAGCTTGCAGTTATATATTTTCTTATACTTATTTGTCAGAAATAGCTTCGAAAACAGTTACTCCATCTAAGAGTTGGCTCTGTAATTTTGTTTTGCTTGGTCTATACTTGGTAAATATATCCATTCAGAATGGCCAGTTTGTAACTATTTGATGATAATAATAAATAAAATCATGAATAAAAATATATAAATAAAATTACTCAAAAACTTAATAAAATTAATCAGCATAATTAACCGAAATGTCCGTAGTATGGGCGCCAGAGTTCATCAGAATGGATCCCTCGAATTTAGATAAGAGCATGATAAACTTTATATCCCAGGGCGTGTACATAATGCTGCGTACTGGTACATCTGCTCAGGCCTTACCTAACCACCTGAAAACGACTAATTAGGTAGGAACTGCACCTAGGTTCATCAATAACACTGATTCTAAAATAGCTAACTATATTCTTAACAAATTCCGTGCATGAGCACCTCATCAACATACAACATTATACATATAATACACACATAAAATATTGCTGGAAGACTCCATATTTACAACAACAACAACAACAACAATAATAATGAAAATCGCGGAAAAACGAAAGTGAGAACTAAGTTACCATTTGTAAATAGTCCGATGAACAATGTACATGTATGAAGATAAATACCCTTCACTGTCTCTATATCAATTCGACTTACCGATTCTCATAATCGGCAGTTATCACATCACACAGATACTGTACCTTGTACTACTGTGTTCACATATTTTAACACTTGTAAAGATATATACACACGTCTGTCGATCCTCAACATAAATTATGGAAAGTCTGAGATAGCTTTCACCAACATATAATGCTAGGCCACCACAAGTGCTACAATACTTAATGCGCAAGCACTCTCCACAATCAGTCACTTTCCACAAACATCACAAGACTATGCTCCACGAACGTTTGAAGTCCAGTCCATTGCAGCCGTGTCACTCCAGTACCGTATATCAGCACCACTTCCTTCCAGTACAGTGCGTCAGTTGTAGTTGTAGTTGTAGTTATCTTCCTTCTCGTTCCTTTACCTTCACCTTTACAATCACCCTTACAATGTTCCTTACAATGTTTTTCGTTGCCGCCGTATCATCAACCTTTATAGACATCAACATCCCCCTCCTCTCAGATGATATGTCTGGATTGGTGCTTGCCAGCCAATCATGAGTGATCTCAAATCAAGACCAAGCCCTGAACTACTTCTTCCTCCCAAGACAATAACAAACTCTGGGGTATATTCCATGAATCACCAAACTTTCCTAATACAACAACAAGCTCATCTCATCAGGCTGGGATATATACATGACTCATGAATTTCCCGACACAAGTACATCACAACAAACACTGGGGTAGCCATATGACTCATTCAAATTACCAGAGTTATTAAAGCAATGTTTTCCCACTCGTGCAAAACAAATTACTCATACCTACATATGTGGATATCTTCCAGCTTACCAATATAAATGGCAAAATATACAAATGAAATACTGATAATAATAATAATAATAAAAAAAATCGAATACTGACAATAATATCTATAACTTCTACATATGATTCTGGGGTGTGATATATGTACTATCACAAGTTAATGGTAATTTATCACTCTTGTATTATTGTTTATTTAGATAAATTCCACAACTGCTTTTTCTTTTGTTGCTTTTGTGAAACATTTTGAAACTCAGGGGATTCAGATTTTTATGTCCTGAGGGCATCCAACATTTTCAGGATTTTGTTTAGAAGCAGCTAAGCAAGATTTATGTACTGGTTTAACTGCTTGGTTTCCATCTGGATGGTTGAGGTTTGAATCCTGGCTGATCTCAAGTTGGAATTTTATCGTTCTGAATATGCGATTTTTTTTTTTCTTACAAAAGAAAAATATCACATGGGAACACATTTACATCTTTGTATAACAACTTTATTGTCACTACGATACATATACTGTTCTCTTCAATCGTCCTTTTTTTTCTATACTCGCACTTGCGATCTTTTTTATTCCCTAAAAATCAATCGCTCTTCTTTTAAAAAACAATCTTCAAAGAATATATACATGTTTCACACCAATGACCTATTGGTGATGTTTCTTGGCACCATATTGGAAGTCTCTTTGTTTAATACATCCATTGCTTTGTCACAAGTCTGTAAAAATCCTGTCCACTGGTACCTTATTCTTCGTAAACCGAGCATGCCATATAAGCAGGATAAGTATATGGACGTTATATGTCCAGGGACACAAAACATTAACATATTAACGCAATTTATAGATCATCGTAACTCCTCTTCGGAGGCAGCCCTACTCTGAGAGTAGCGCCCCTACATATGTGAGTCCCAGAGCACACTGACCTGGTGTGTAACATCTGGTATGGGTCCCAGCTCAGGGTTACGAGTGAAGACCTCGGTGGCATTTGCGGCGGAGAAGGTGGACTTCGGTACGGTAGAGATGGCGGAAGGGGCAAACCCGTAACATCTGTACTCCAGAGGGGCGGCTACGAAACGCATCTGTCTCCATGTTAGGGGTAGCCTAATTTTGAACTTGGCAGTAGGTATAAAATGCCTTTGGGTGTGGCGAGCCCATCGTAACAATAGCCTATATGAACTAAGCAGATATGGTTCCAATTTCCTAGATGGAGGCCTGAGTCCACTTCATGTACTAGCACTAATGGTTCCCTGCCAAGAGACAATTGAAATGTGTGAAATTTTGCTTGAATATGATGGCATTCCTAATGTTCAGGCAAAGATGGAATACAGTGAACATGACAAAGCCTTTGATTTAACAGATGATAGCGACTGCAAGTGTAATGGGAAGAACATGTTGCATGCTCTATGCATGCGGCCAGATGCTGATTTAAACAACATTACAAATGCAGGTGGAGAAGTTGAACACAGATTGTGAGGCACTCTACCTGGGGAACTCTCCGCTCACACTCGCGATAATCAGGGGGAATGTGGAGCTCGTCAAAGCACTACTGGAAACAAGAAAGGCAAACCCCAACCAACAGCTGACATCAAAAGTTGCAGTGCCGCTAGTTATACTGATGACTCGGTCAGGCACGGACAAGCTACCGCCAAACGACGTCATGGAAATGGTTTAACATTGGAACATCATGTCGGAAGGAGGGTGGAACGACAGAACAAAGTGGAGAGGAATCATATTTGCTCCCACCCAGTGTCAGCTGGAAATAGGAAAATGAAGTTGATGATGATTAAATATGATTATCGAAGGTTTTACCACAATTAGGATATCGGACCTACGACAATTACCCCCCTGTAAAACCTTCAATATCTATCCTGGACCTTCCTTTCTCTAGGTCTTAAATTATATCTAGGTGTCCTGATATCTATGTCTTCATCTCTTTTATCCTCCAAGCTAGGTATTGATTTGTGTTGATCCTCCCTGGAGTCCGCATTCTTCTGGGGCCCCTTAGAGAGTGTCCACTCTACAGTCTCCACCTTCTTGTAGGGGTCGAGGTAACACCTTCAATTCTGACGTATGTACCTTCGTCGGTGGTGTAGTTTTCAGGAGATACACACCATTAACCAGTTTTTTTATCCACCTCGAAAGGTCCAAGCCATTTTGGAGCCGTCCCAGCGTGAACTTTTGAAGCCTGTTACTGAGGGGATGGTTTCAACGAACTAGTGTTCCGGGTCTGAACTCCCTTTCCTCTGGTGCAAAGTTGTTCTCGGCTTCTCACCTTGAACGCTCTTCGGCTTGGCGGTGTGCCTGTTGAATCTGCTGTTCGTTCCACACGTGCTATGTATCAGGATCCTCCGGTTCCTCTCCTTGTCCACGGATGAAGTTCCAATCGCCAGTTCTGTTGATTGGACGTCCAAGAAAAAGTTCTGCAGGTGAGAAACCTGTGACGCGATTAACCCGCTGTCTGATGACCAGAAGGGACTCGTGTAGGTGTTGGTCCCACTTGATATGTTCTCTGGTGACCAAGTGAATCTGAAACATCTTCTTTAGCTCCTGGTTTGTCCATTCAGTGGGATTAACCTGTGGCTGGTAGATCGGTGTCGTCCAGTGTTCAATTCTTCACTCTGCCCGAGTTTGCAACCACTGTTTCAAAGTGAACTGACTGCTATTGTCCGTGAGTAGACACCAAGGATACCCATACCGACTGAAGACTTCCGTCCTTAGGAGTTGTACAATATGTCCTGATGTAGCTTCTGGGATGGCGAATGCTTCCACCTATCAGATGAATAGATCAGTCACCACGAAGATCCCTGTTTTTCCCCAAGATGTCCTAGGGTAGGGTCCCATAAGGTCAAGGGCGAGGACCTCCCAAGATTGATGTGGTCGGCGTCCTCTCGTGCTGGTACTCGCCTTCTGGTTGTTTGCCTTAGTGCGAGCACAGATTGCACAGGCTTGAAAGTAGTTCTCGATTTCCTGACATCGCCGAATCAAAGAATAGGTTTCCTCTTGACCAGGATGACCGGCTTCTGGATTATCATGGCATTTGTTCAAAATCTTCGTGGTTTGCGACTTTGGAATGATGGCTGGTGAAGATCCAGGCAGGTGGGAAGTATAAATGCTTACAATATAGTAACTATTTCAATCCACCTATTCAATACAAATTGAATTCCAGATTTCAACGGTTTTAGAAAAAATGACTCCTGTATATTTTAACTTTCAGTTCTTATTCATGACTCAAATCTAAAGCCATATTACGGTTGTTTAAATCAACCACAGCTTTGTGCAAACAATTTTAGCCAAATTTTTAAATTGTAGTTACTATGTTTTGGACGTCAATGAATTTTAGAATTAAGGGTTACTCCAATTCAACATTATAAATGTGAAAACAATTTTCAACCAAACAAGCAATTTTTATATTGTAGTTGCTATGTTTTGGACGTCAATGTATTTTAGAATTTAAGGGTTACTTCTATCCAACATTGTAATTCATATTGTTATACTTTTAATGTGTACATATTTCCTATATTATTACCAAACATGGACATATACTCAAGCAAAATATCTTGTAAAAACAATCCAAATACGACAGGTCTTAACCTTGAGACAATTGTGTAGGCTGAAGATGCTTGTAAATAAAGCAAAACATGTCAAAAAAAAAAAAAAAACAATTTGTATTGAATAGGTGGATTGCAATAGTTACTATATTGTAAGCATTTATAGCAAATTTCAATACGGGCCTAATCATGAGATTAGTTACGTGTAATGTAAGGTGGGAAGTATACTTAAGTATCCCATCTTTGAGTCTGAAGTTCTTGTAGAGCGGTAGAGTGTCGGCCTCCGGATCCCAAGATAGCGGGTTCAAACCCGGCAGAGGTAGTCGGATTTTTGAAGGGCGGAAAAAAGTCCATTCGACACTCCATGTCGTACGATGTCGGCATGTAAAAGATCTCTGGTGACACATTTGGTGTTTACCCGACAAAATTCATTAAATCTCAGCCATAGACGCCCAAGAGAGATCCGGTTTACTCGGTCTGCCATCTAGTGGGGGCCTAGAGTAAAACGGAACGTCGAAATTGACGAGCAGACAGCCAGATGGCGTCAAATTGAAATGTCTGCACACGGTAGCTGAGGCCATATGATTATTATTATTATTATTATTTTTACATCTTAAACTGAACTGGGACAGATCGACAATTAGTGCTGTGTTTGCTGATCCAGGATGCCATTCTGTTACAGGGCATGTCGTCAGTCTGCCACTTCCTTATTCAATCTAAATTGATCTCATTATTTCCTTGCCGGATAGCAAAGAGCACGGGGTCAGTTTGAGACCTCTTAGTTGGCCCAGGAATCTTTCTCTCTCTTATAAATTTGTGGCTGATTTCTATCTGTCCTCAGGATTTCTTGATAGAGTGGCTGCAGCTTGATTGGCTACGCCAGTAACATGACGAATTTTGAAGTCAAAATAGGCAAGGATCAAGGCCCATCACGTCTGTTTGGACTTAGTTCTAGAAACTTGGTTCAACCACTGAAGTGAAGAGTTGTCTGTAAAGAGTCTGAACTTCCTTCCTTCCTTCCTTCTAGATAACTTCTGAACTTCCTGACAGCCCATACAATTGCTAATGCCTTCTTCTTGGCTGTACAGTAGTTTCTCTCGGGAGCAGAAAGTTTCCTACTGGCATACTCAATTATATCCTTGCCGCCTTCTCTCTCATGGAACAGTACAGCTCCAAGACCGATGTCACTTGCATCCGTCTGCAAGCAGACCTCCTGGCTTTATCCAGATAAGCTAGACTTGGAGCATCACAAATAGATCTTTTTAGCTCCTGGAAGGCTGTTTCTTCCCTTTGGGTCCATTTAAATAGTATGTTTTTATTGAGGAGGTCGGATAGCGGAGCAGCTTTCGTTTCAAAGTGTGGCACAAAGCTACTGTACCACCCACAGAGGCCTAAAAATTGATGTACCTGGCATTTCATATAAGGCCTTTCCTGTTCTTGAACGGCCCTTTTCTTCTCAGTTTGTCTCTCCAAGCCCTTGTCTGTCAATACATGACCTAGGTACTCAACTGAGTTTGATGCGAACTGATACTTCTTGACTTGGCAGGTAAGTGTGTGAATCCTCAACCTCTCTAATATTCTAGCTAGGTGTTCCAAATGGTCTGAAAATGCCTTGCTGTAAAGGAGAATGTCGTCCAGATAGATCTGGCAGAATTCTCCTGTGTATCCGAACAAGACTTCGTCCATCAGACGCCTAAAGGTGGCTGGAGCATTCTTAAGACCAAATGGCATGACTCTGAATTGATAGTCCTCTTGGGATGGAAAAAGCAATCATTGATCGAGGTTCTTGTTTGACTTCTACTTGCCAGTAGCCAGAGTTCAAATCGAGGGTACTGAAGACTTTTGCCCCACTCACTTGATTTATCAGATGGCAGAGATCCGGCATGGGGTAGGCATCTGATATAGTCCTGTTATCTACGTGACGTAGGTGCACACAAAGTCGGTAATCACCCATCCTGATACTGAAGGTTCAATCAATCCTTGGTTCTCCATTTCCTTGACTTTTCTTACTATAAATTTTCGTTTATTTGGGTTAAGTGGGTAGTGCCTTTATTTAACTGGGGCATTATCCATACAAATCATTTTATGTTTCACCCTTGTGGTAAATCCGATTCTATCAGTAATGACCTGAGGGAACTTATTCAGCAACTTCTCAAGGTCTTCCTTCTCCACCCTCAATAGCCCTGTTTTCAGTTTGGCCAATACATCAGTTTCTAAAGTTTCTGACTCAGAGGCTTTATTTTCAACCCATGCCAACCTAATTCTGTTTCTACTACTAAAGAATATTTCATTGGCTGTATAATCTATCACCACCCCATATTTAACTGTTTTCTCTAGGGTTAAAATTTTTCTATTAACCTCGGATTCAAACTTCGTAAATTTCTGGCCTACTTCGGTTTTAAAACTGTTGGATTCCTGCTCGATTTCTCCAATCTTCTCCTCGACTTTGTTTTCCAAGGTGTGCATATCACTTACTACTTTATCTACACGCCATAAGACCTATCTGTGTTGGTACGACGTAAAGCCCCTAGCAAAAAAAAAAAAAAAAAAAAAAAATTTATCTACATCTAATTCTACGCTGCTGATTTTGTCATTAATTTTTTTAATATTTTCTTTCAGATCTTTGATCTAGGAATTGATTCGGCCCTTTGTTTCTTGAAACTGGGCCTCGATTTTCCCTTCGAGTTTTTTAGATTGGGTCTAGATATTTTTAGGCTGGGCCTCGATCAAAGTAGTTACTTGTGCAAGTTGTGCGTTATGCTTACCCGGTCGTTGGTTTCCTTCTCGGAGGTAACTTTGAAGTTGAAACTGCCTGGGTCCTGCTTGTTTTCTATCAAATCCTGGCGCAGCCGCTCTCGTAAATCCGCCTTGCTTCCAGCCATTGGTAAACCTCGGGATGCCAGCGCCTTCCTTCAAATCATCACGGTCATTTGATCAGTCTTCATTGCTGAATTTCGAAAGACCTGACGCAGTCACCAATTAATTGTTCTCAATATGCGATTTTTCTTTTTTTCTTACGAAAGAAAAATATTACATGAGAACACATGTACTTCTTTGTATAACAACTTTGTCATCTATATATATAAAATAGGAGTTTTGTCTGTACATTGCTCAGAATTTGAAAAGAATGGTATTTCTGTATCGGTCATGTCCATAGTAACAAGGAAATGCACTTTTTACTTTTCTGTAATGTCTGTCTGTCTGCCTGTCTGCCTGCCTGTCTGTCTGTCTGTCTGTCTGTACACGCATCACTAGAAAACGGCTAAAGAGAACTTAATGAAAATCGGTATGCAAAGTCGGAGAATAAGTCGCTACAATCTAGGCCATACATAATTTTATTCACACTGATGGAAATGGTAGCTTAGGGGAAGGCCGAAAAGTTAATTTTCAATTATTTATGTTATTAGTGGTCCTACCTTAATAACAATTGGTATGCAAAGTCGGGGAATAAGTTGCTAAATTCTAGGCTATAAATAATTTTATTCACTCTGGGTGAAATGGTAGTTTAGGGGAAGGCCTAAAACTTAATTCTTAAATATTTACATTATTAGTGGTCCTATTTCATTGGAAATTGGTATGAGAAGTTGGAGAATGAGCCACTGCAATCTAGACTATAAATAATTTAATTTACCCTGAGCGAAATGGTAGTTTAGTGGAAGGCCTAAAATTTAATTCTCAAATATATATTAGTGGTCGTATCGATAAATACTACATAACCAAAGTTATATATAATTAAATTTCCGACCATTTGTGTCTTATACATTTTTACCGCACCGGTTGTGGTAACATAGATATTCATGAATTTGTATTTTTGCTGTTAAGTCCATATCAACGACGAATCACGAGAAAATGGGTTAACAGAATTTAATGAAAATCGGTATATAGAGTCGGGGAATAAAAAAACTACAGTCTAAGCTATAAACAATTTTATTCACCCTGGATGAAACTGTAGTTTAGCGGAAGGGCACGTAAAATGTAATTTGTAAATACGGTACCTATGTTATTGGTCCTATGGAAAAGTACTACATACGGTAACAAAAGTTATAGAGAATACAATTTCCGATCATTTATGTTAATCTATTTAAAATAAATTGTGTATTGATTGGTGGAAAAATACTTTTCTTATCTATACATTTATGTTTTATTCAGTTTTAACGTACCGACTATGATAAGAGTGGTATTTCAGAGTTGGAAGAAAACTAAATGTGAAGGCTTACAATATCGAAAGGGCATAACATTGATCAACAATAACATTACATTGGCCACTGCTTCCTTTTTATTTATTTTTTTATTTGCTTTACGTCGCATCGACATGGATAGGTCTTATGGCGACGATGAGGGAGGTGGGGCTAGGAGTGGGAAGGAAGCGGCCGTTGCCTTAATTAAGGTACAGCCCCAGCATTTGCCTGGTGTGAAAATGGGAAACCACGGCAAACCATCTTCAGGGCTGCCGACAGTGGGGTTCGAACCCACGATCTCCCGAATACTGGATACAGGCCGCACTTAAGCGACTGCACCTATCGATTTCGGTACTATTGTTTGTTGTGATGTTCTTTGTCTCTTATGCTGCCTCTCAACTCCGACAGATGGGATTACTGCTGCGTACCGAGTATAATAGCCTGACTGAATATTGGCGGGAAATAGCCGGAGAGTTAAAAAACTTTCTTCTTTAGCATGCCATTCCTTTGGTTCATACATTTTCTGATACAGCTGTTACGTAACATACTGGTTCATCATAGTATTCCAGCTGTTCGATCCCTACTCTGATGCGCTGTTTTGAATGAGCAATTGGCATACTTCAGGCAGAGGCTCACTTGGTAGTAGTAGTAGTAGTAGTAGTAGTAGTAGTTTTTTTTTTTTTTTTTTTTTTTTTTTTTTTTGTTATGGCAGGGGAAAATCTTTTAAAGACACCACTCTGTGTGGGAGTTGGATTTCCACCAACTAAAAACCCCTGCCCTCTTCACTCAGACCATTCTGGAACTGCTTGTCGGCATGACATCAGAATGGAGTGATGTATGTTATTAAGTTCTTCCTTTCTCTTCTTTCTCCTTCGTCCCCATAATGCTTGTCGCCATTGCCTTTACTGTGTTCCAGGCAAACGGGCTCTCTAACATAATCTGAACCAGATTCCCTGGCGTGAGTTGTCGGCCAAGCTGTTGGCAGGCTTTTCTTCGTTCTTCTTCCCATCGAACACAGTAGAAAAAGGTGTATTCTACTGTATCCCTTTCAGAACAGTACTGACAACCATCTCCCTGCATCTTTCCCATCTTCATGGCGTATACGCCGAATCTTCCATGTCCTGTCAGGATCTGCGACAGATAGTAATCTACCTGCCGATGTCTACATTTAAGCCAGTCTCCTATGTTGGGTATTAGCTTTTTTGTCCATTGGCCAACATCGGTTGTGCCATCCCATCGGTCTTGCCAGTCTAGTAAGAGTTGGTTCCTCGAGGCTTTCTTTTCCTCAGCAGATATAGTTGCACCCCTTTCATGCCAAAGTTTTCTCTCTATAACGAGGAGGTCAATGGGAATACTGGCAGCTACAACTTGTAAAGCTGCTGTCGAAACAGTTCGATATGCACAGGTAACTCTGAGCAGCATTTTCCTCTGTACTCTTTCCATAGCTCTTCGGTGAATCTTCCTCCTGAGTGCATTGTGCCAGATAGGTGCAGCATAAAGTAAAATGGAATATACTGCAGAGCACATAATCTGTCTCTTAACTGTTCTTGGTCCCCCGATGTTAGGCATAAGTCTGGCTAATGCCGATGCCTTCTTCTCTGCCTTTTGGGTTACTGCCTTCACATGTGCACCAAATGTGCAATTCCTGTCAATAAGAACCCCAAGGTATCGTACAGACTTTCCTGGGATAATCACTGTATCATTTAATAAGAAACGGACATTTTTCCAATTCCTGGAACCTTTCAAAATTACAGCCTCAGTCTTATGTGGAGCCAATCTCAACTTATTATTTACCATCCAAAGGTTAACTCGTCTCAGTGATTCATTTACTCGGAAGGTCAGTTCTTCTACATTCTCTGCTATTACCACTATTGCAAGGTCATCTGCATAACCAATAGATGTTGTCCCTTTTGTCAGCTGCAGGCGTAAGACACCATCATATAGAATGTTCCACAAGGTGGGTCCTAGGACAGATCCCTGTGGAACGCCAGCACTCATTTCAAGATCTTCTAAATCATGAAATCGTATTCTTCGTCCTTTGAAGTACTTAACGATTATTTGTTGTAGATACTGAGAAATGTTCATCCTACGAAGTTCTCTCAAAATAATGCTCCAAGAAGCAGTGTTAAAAGCATTTTTGACATCTAGCGTTATCAAGGCAGCCCATTTCTCACTGCTTTCTGCCTGTATTTGAATCACCCTCTCAATAGCTTGGGTTGTGGTTCTACCCTTTCTAAATCCAAACTGGTTCGAAGAAAGTCCTCCCTGTTCAAGTTCTTTCTCCAGTCTAGTTTTAATCAATCCTTCGTAAAGTTTGCTCAAGGTGTTTAATAAGCACAGTGGCCTGTATGCTGATGGATCTAATGATAGTTTCCCTGCCTTCAATAACAGCACTAGCTTGGCTACTTTCCACTCATCGGGGAATTCACGCTTTTTTAATAAATCATTGAAGACTGATAAGATCCAACCAGTAGTAGTAGCAGCAGCAGCAGCAGCAGCAGCAGTAGTAGTAGTAGTAGTAGTAGTAGTAGTAGTAGTAGTAGTAGTAGTAGTAGTGATGATGATGATGCTTGTTGTTTAAAGGGGCCGAACATCGAGGTCATCAGCCCCAGTAGTAGTAGTAGTAGTAGTAGTAGTAGTAGTATGCACTGGTCTTGAATAACAATTAAAGCTATTCCAAATTATAGCACCACAAATCACTAAATAACTCATAACTCAACCCTGAAAAGAGCCGCTTCTTCCTCTTCATTTTTTTTTTAACTCTACATTCAATTAATTCCAAGGTACTCTTAGGAAACAGATTAGTAAAAGGTCATAGTTTTTGCCCTGGGAGCCGCCACTATTTGACCCTCTCCCCGCCGAAGAGGGACGAAGAATGTTCGCGGATCACGGTAGTCTGCGGCTTGGTCATTCCAGTTCTGGAACTTTGGACTGTTAGATCGGCAGCTTAGTCCTGTTCGTTAAAAGTGAGAAAATGTCTGGTTTTTCATTTGATCGAGTATTTCATATGAAAGCATTGCTTTTAATCGCGCCATTCCTACCAACGTTATTGTAATGTACCATGTTGATTTCAGTTGTGAAAACCACTAAGACAGTCTTTCTGAGGATTTAAAAAGGCAGGTGGAGAGTGAGTTTCTACCATTATAATGAAAGCTTCTCAACCTGATTGTGACTGATGGTATGCAAGCTGGTCTACCATTACAGTGAGAATCCCTAAACTCAGTCTTCATATGAGAAAATATGTTTGGTGACTTTCCCGTCGTGTTTCTAGGGTAGCGTTAAGAGCTATGCAATTTCATACAATTTTGCTCACAACGTGCACACTACCTAACCTAGAATTCTGTATACAATGCAGAATTCCGTAGCGAAGCACGGGTACATCAGCTAGTTCTAATATATAAGTAGGATAAGTATATGGACATTATATGTCCAGGGACACAAAACAAAAATATATTAACACAATTTATAGATCATTGTAATTCCCTATTGTTTTATCTATAATATTAAATATGATTATTGAAGGTTTTACCACAATTAGGATATCGGACCTACTACAATTTTACCACCTGGGATTTCATGCAGTATCCGGAAGGACATCTGGTCTTTAACTCCCAGCCAAAATCAGAACCGAGGATATCACTTTCTTAGATTGGCCGGCCCGCTTCCCTGACCTCAGTCATATCAAGCATACTTGGAGTTTATGCGAGCACCCTGTTGTGGATTCTCAGGAATCTCTGTGAACCGTCCATCAGTTTCAGATTACTGAAATTCATAGGTGGGACTCCAAACACTAAACACTGTTTTCAGGGCAGTTTTAGTATTGCAGCCTGTTTGTATTACATAATTATGTTGCTGTCAGGGAGGCAAAGATGAGACAATTTCTTAACCCCCAACACATGGGATGGTTGATCCTGTTTATCCTGGGAAAGTTGTGAATGGCAAAATGGACACAAGTGGCGTGAGGGTATTTATTGAGAATAAATAGAATGAGAATGGCATGGGCAACTTTGTAGCAGGCAGGTTTTTCAGATTTTCTTAACTTTTGCTAAATTTGATGTTTTTGTCATAGCAGTGTGATTTTTCTTCTTATTCCATTTCTTTTGAATGAACCAGAATATGGAAATTGAGATTTTAGGTTTGCAGTTGGTTGTAGCTCTCATTTCTTCATTGCATTGTTTCCTCTAATCTAGATGCTGCTGCATCAAGGAAATATAACAGCTCTACATTTTACTCTTTCCCTCCACCATTTCTCATCCATCTCGATATTTCAGTCTAGACCCCTTTGCTTAATGCGGTTGTTAAGCAGGTTAAAACATCTATGCATATCTAGGTCTTTCTCAGTCTTTCTTCCCTCTCATTTATAATTCCATAATTTGTTTTGGTATTCTTTCATACTTCACTTGCCTTTTTTTCACTCAGCTTTTTATTCTTTCTCTATGTCAATATTTCTCACTCTTTCTCTCGCTCTCTCTGTGTGTGTCTTCTGTAAAATTTAAACATTTCACTTCTGTTTCCTCTATCTGATTTTCATCCTTCCTTGCACTGGCTAGGTCTTGGCAATATATGGTATGCTTTGTATGTAATTTCTTCATAAGCCATGGTAGATTGTGTAATCGGTGGTATGAAGCACTCCTATATTGTATCCTCCTGCTGATTTCCATATCCAGTTTTGATTTTTTTTCTGTAAGTCATTTCATAACTCGTTGAACTATTCCACTATTTATGTACATATTTACTCCTACAGTTCTGGTTTGGATGAAGGGCTGATGACCTTAGATGTTAGGCCCCTTTAAACAACAAGTATGATGATCATCATCATCATCAAGCTTTGGATGAATATTTCACCAATAAATTAATTGTTTTTGCACCTTTTCTTGCACAGAGAAATTCCAAGATTGTTCAACAGTTCTTTCTCAAGTCTAGGATAGTCCTAGCATGAACTTTTAGATAAGCTTACCTTGGCAATTATTTTCCTCCTTTTCTATTGATAAACTTTGTCCTCCACCGAGCTCGATAGCTGCAGTCACTTAAGTGCGGCCAGTGTCCAGTATTCAGGAGATAGTGTGTTCGAACCCCACTGTCGGCAGCCTTGAAGATGATTTTCCGAGGTTTCCCATTTTCACACCAGGCAAATGCTTGAGCTGTACCTTAATTAAGGCCACGGCCGCTTCCTTCCCAGTCCTAGCCCTTTCCTGCCCCATCGTCGCCATAAGACATATCTGTGTCAGTGCGACGTTAAGCCAATAGCAATCAAACTTTGTCCTCCACTTTCAATATTTCTCTCTTTGTGTTTGCTTGTTAGTCTATTGCTTCACCTTATTCAGGGAACTTTTTTTCTTTCTGGCTTTGGAAGAAATAACATAAAATCTTTGTCACTTAAGTGTCTGCATCTGGGTTATTTATGTCCACATTTGTAGATAAGTAATTTCTTCTCTATTTCATCCTTAATCTACTTTATTTGTTACCTTTGTTTAGCTTTCATGCTATGTTTGTTCTTTCCTTTGCCACTCATTAAGAACTTTCCCTTTGTTTGAGATCATCATCAGGGAACGGATTTATATGTACTAATAAGTATTGAAATATGCACATATATATTTAGTTATTTTTATTGAAAAATGGAATTATATATGGACTTAAAATTACACACATAACATTAATTTCTATTTAATATCACAGTTCAAAGAAGCTAAACAAAGTAGATCTACATGCGGCATAATGTTGCACTGTCTGACACATCCCACTCTGACGAGTCTAGTGTCAGACCTAAGATGAAACGCTGGTTAATAGAGCAAACGCCTGAAAAGCCATACATCTAATTTTTTATCTGATTTTTTATATGCTCTATTGGTGGGAAAATATCTGATTCCCTCCATGGGAACTTAGAATTTCCATTTAGAATTGCTAGGCGGGCATTAATTCCATTGTGGAGTTTTATCTCCCGTATGCAGTTATCAGACTGTGCCTCTTAAATAGGCTTCTGATTAGTTCACCTGCATACACCCCAGCGTCAGTTGGTAGGGTCTGACACGTCCCACTCTGACGAGTCTAGTGTCAGACCTAAGATGAAACGAGTGAAAAGCCATACATCTAATTTTTTTATCTGATTTTATATGCTCTATTGGTGGAAAAATATCTAATTCCCTCAATGGGAACTTAGAATTTCCATTTAATAAGAATCTGGCGTGGTCTCTGCCCAAACGCATAATAAGTCGCAGACAATGCACTTCATTATGCGAAAGATGTTCTTTCTCACAGAAGCAAAACTGTCATTGTATATAGCCATTGTGCCATGATTGTACTTTCCTTTGACATGGTAGAAACTCACCGTTTGTTCAAGATATTTAATTGCTCATTTGTTTTTATTTTGTTTCAGTCAAAAGAAGCTGCTGTAGAAGTATTGAGGCAGGTGGAGGCGAGTGAGCAGCCTATGTTGCCACCTATAGGTCCATTGGTACGACCTCGTGCAGTAGTGGGAGATCTTATGTATGTCATGAAACAAGGCTACTATGGTGTGTGGTCTCGCGCTAAAGTTCTCGAAGTCATACCCAAATCTGGTGAGGTATGTGGGACAATGTCAGTCAACCTCTTTAGTAGACAAAAAAGACTTGGATAAATTGTTATCTTGACATAAATGGGCTCATTCTTCATCTTCAGTTCTATATTTATTTCTTCATTACTCTATTGCGCTTGTCCCTGCTTCCTGTCTTCATCAAGTTGGTGAGTATCAATACTTATTGAGGGGAGTAGTATAAACTTTACCTGTTGATCCTGCCTTCTTCTTATCCTAGACTTCCTACATAAAGATAAAACCTGTCAAGAAAGTCCCCTCAATTAAGTAACATGCCTGCACCCCTAATGAAGCTAGTAAGCTGAATCTGGCTCATCAGGGCAGAAAAGAAATTAATGTAGAACTAGGATTGATGAACTTAGGGCCAATCTGTGTAAAACCAATATATTCGGAAGAAATTTAATTTGTCCTGGATTTTTATGTTTGTCCTTGTCTCTTCTTTCTGTTGCTCCATGTTACCACAAAGTCATGCCATCGTGTTTATCATAGTGTATTTCCTGTCTTCCCTGTTGGATTTTATTTATCCCTTGTTTGTCTCCTCTCCATTATTAAAATGACAGATCAGTGTAGAAAGAGGGAGCAATAGAAAGAAAAAAGGAAAGAAACAAAAAAATAGAAATGACCAAAGATATATTCCACTTCTTCACACACTGTTGTCTCCTTTGGAATGAACTCCGTACTTATCAATACCAGTTCTTCTTGTTTTGTTTGTTAATAGTCCCCGGTGAGCTTGCTTTTGATTACCAGTATATCAGGTGTTTGGAATTGTAGTAAAGGCCATTCTTGAGAGAATTATAGTCTTGATCTAAAATCAAGGAAAATTGAGATATATACAGCAAAGGGAGACACATTTATCCATATAAGGATATAAGATGTCTGAAGAATGGCTTCATCAATGAGTATGGACATATTCTTCCTCCTCCCTGCAATAAAACTGGGAGATTGAAACAACCAAGCTCAGTTGGCATTGAGAGCAAATAGAACAAGAAGAACTGGATTTAGTGACAAAGATGACAGTGTCTGAAAATGTGGAACTTGTTCTTGTACACTTCCTAATGCAGAAAGTGAATGCACTCCCTAATGCAGAAAGTGAATGCACTCGAAAATGCTAAGTCCAGCTGTACAGTGACTAGCATTGTCACATGATGTTGTGGTTCCTAGTTCGATATTCAGGGGCAATGAAACATTACTTGTGTAGAAGTTGCCATCATAATTGGAGTATCTACAAACATGGGAAGAAATTAGATAGCACCATTTCCTGTAAATGGCCTGAAATACAAGTGAGGTAGAAGGTAGCAGGTAGACTATTACGTGTGTTATGCGTGCCTGTTTGTGAAGAGCTGTAGCCCAGTGGGTATGGACTTAGGTTTACAGTAGGAACATGGGTTGTTGGAACCGGCTTCGGATTTTTATTTTTTACTCCACCAACAACGTCAGCGGGCAAACCAACTACATTAGAGGATGGCCCCACCACTTATTACATACATATAGGTCATTCTACCAGCAACTATGGCACACCGAGGACCAACTACATTAGAGGATGGCCCCACCACTTATTACATACATATAGGTCATTCTACCAGCAACTATGGCACACCGAGGACCTCACATCCATGAGCAGGTATTGCTCTTGTTGAAGAAGGAAATGTAACCACAACAGAGGCTGAACAACTCTACGACATCCCACAGAGTATATGATACGTTGGATAAAACATTTTTGAGAATGAGGAGATGTAAGCCAACATGCTGGCTTGGATTCATGGTGGGTCTCGAACCAGGAACTGGACAATCGCTTGATCGCTGAGGCCTGTTTTAGCCGTTCATGAATGTTGTGCAGCTAGGCCAGGCCACACCTTTTCCCGGCAGCTTGAGGGTGACCTTGAGGTGCCAGAATAAGGCAAAATTGCAGTCCCAGTGATTGGCTAAGAAACTAAAGCTCGCTGATGCACTTGCTGAAGACAATGTGCTACGTGATTGGTTCGATGTCATATTCGCCGGTGAAAGCACATTTTCCTTGGCAAACAACAGGCCAGTATCACTCTCTTGGCACCTGACACATTCCAGTATACATGGCCAAGCATCAGCTCTCTGGCCGTGTATCTGTTGGGTGCTGGGGTTGGATAATCTCTCGTGGGATAGGAATGTTGCACAGAATCAAGCATTGTCTCACTGCCAGGCAATGTACACGTTTTAGAAAATGTTATAGTGCCCTCCTTGAGGGTACTTCATCTCTCCTGTGTTACACAATTTCAGTAGGACCTGCTCCACACATCCTGATCAGTTCAAGAAGGGTTCATAAGGCAAAGTCAGGTCGAGCTTTTCGGCTGGTCTCCTCATGGAGCAGACATGAATCCCATCGACAATGTGTGGGCCAAGATGGAGAAAGTAATGATAGAAACCTGACCCGATGTCAGCTGTGGTCAGCTGCAGCCTGGGGAGAGGTGGCAGGTGACTAAAATATGAAGGTTTCTGTTTTAATCATTTCCATGACCACATACCTGGAAGAAGTTATGCAGAATGGTCGTGTGTAGTCCTCTTACAATAACTTACTGAGAAGGCCACAAATAAGCCCACTCACTGTAAATAATGGCATGATAAAACAAAACACAAAAAAAAGCCTGTACATTTGGAGCCACTTCACAAAACATGACCGCCAGATAAAATATAGTCCTTACATTATGACATTACAACGAATGTGGTCACTTGATGGATTTATTATGTCCCAGGCTGAGAGACTTACCAAGCCAAGTTCTCTCGCTGCATAAAAGTGATGAAATAGAATGTAATTCGGCTCTATCCTTCCACGTGTATATGTTGTGGACAACCATAACTTCCAGGGGACGTTCACTTTCTGTTTCTTACTTTGATATAGTGGGAGAAATCTGGTAAAGTATACTAATACTGCCTTAGGTGTAGTATTATTTTCTAGAGTTCACCTCCATATCATATCTTTAATGTTTTGTGATGCTGTATGTGTACAACCTGTAATAATCACCTTGTTCTAATTACAAATACTCAGGTAAGAAAGCTAGTTGGAGCAAAATATATACAAGTCTAGAAAATAGATGGAGAGCAGCGACTTACCATGTAAAAACAAATGGATAAGAGTAACATAAAAGAAAGACATGGGTCCAAAATTCTTTGTCTGCAGCCTTCATCAATGGAGGATAGCATTATAATGGAAGAGGTCATTGTTGGCAAGTATTTGCTACATGAGATAAAGGGAGTGGGGATACATACAGACAAGAGAATGGAATTACTTAACATCTAGTATTGAATCTTGACCCCTACCACCTGAACACCCCCTTGAAATAGCATGTAATTTTCTCCTAACCAGTCTGCCTGACTCAAAATTCCTAACCCTCCTTTCTACCCAGCACAACCTGACAAAACATTAATTCCATGCTCTGAGAGGATTATGAGATAACCCGGACATCATCCTTCTTTCTGCCGACAAACGATCCACCATAGTTGTCATGAACTACCAAGATTATGTTCATGAGGCCCTCGGTCAACTCTCTGACACAACCATGTATGCCCCCCTCAACCAAGATCCCACACAAGATCAGAATCTTAACTTGGCCACTTACATCAAACCCTGTGGACCACGAAGGTCTATCGGAATCTTTTTATCCGTCTCCTTATCCCAAATTAACCCTATATTTCCAAGCTGCACATGCTTCCCAAGAAACATAAGGCCAACAATCCAGGTTGCCCCATTGTTTCCAGTCAAGGTTCTTTCACAGAACTCATTTCAGCATTGGTTGATCAACATCTTCAACCCTTGACTCTTACTAGTGTCATGGTCTTTTTTTTTTTTTTTTTTTTTTTTTTTGGCCACTCTCCCCAGACTCCTTCCTGCAGACTGCTTTCTAGTTTCTATTGATGTCACTTCACTTTACACCAACATCCCTCACTCAGACAGATTTGGGGCTGTCGAGTCGTTCTTGAACTCATGGCAACCTGGTGCCTTGCCCCGTACTTTTTTTCCTCATCTACCTCACACAATACATCCTAACCCACAGCTTTTTCAACTTCAAGGGCCAATTATTCCATCAGATTCGTGGTACTGCTATGGGCACCAGAATAGCCCCATCCTATGCCAGCCTCTTCATTGGAAAACTTTAGAAGGATTTCCTCGCCACTGGACTTCTCCAGAACCTAGTCCGGTGGAGGTTCATCGATGGTACCTTTTTCCTGTGGCACCATGAAGCAATCCTGCTTGAATCATTCTGTACTGCCTTAAGTCTAATTACAGTGTCCATTTCACTTGGCAGATCTCCCAAAAATCTCTCATTTTCGTTTATGTTGACCTCCAACTCCAGGATGGCAGAATTGACACCTTTGTGCACGTCAAACCCATGACAGACTGTGAATCTCATTGTTGAATCCGTATTGACGGTTGAACTTCTTACAAAATTGTACAAAACTATTTTAATCCTCCTAGTCAATACTACATATTTTTACGTCCAATTAAGACGAAAGTTCACACATAAATAGACATGTTTCGACCCGGCATTGGGTCATCCTCAGTAAGACATGTATGATGTATTAAAAACATAGGAGACACACAAGATTATATGTTAGGTGAAAAGTCTTTTACAAAGCATAATGAAGGTTAAAAAACTGTGAAATGTTGATCGTTAAAACAGTCTTGAGCTGGAAGTCTTTCTGTTTTGATGCTTTTGTTGTCCTTTGGTGTGGATCAGCTGGTATATGTATACTGTATACAAAAACTAAGCCACATACAATATACTGTATACAAAAACTAAGCCACATACAATATACTGTATACAAAAACTAAGCCACATGCAGTATACAGATACCAGTTGATCCACACCAAAGGACAACAAAAGCATTGAAACAGAAAGACTTCTAGCTCAAGACTGTTTTAACGATCAACATTTCACTTTCAGCATGCTTTCTAAAAAACTTTTTACCTAATATATTATTTTGTATGTGTTCTATGTTTTTAATACATCATACATGTCTTACTGAGAATGACCCAATGCTAAGTCGAAACATGTCTATTTATGTGTGAACTTTAGTCTTAATTGGATGTAAGAAAAATGTAGTATTGACTAGGAGGATTAAAATAGTTTTTTGTACAATTTTATAAGAAACACGTCAAACCCACCAACCATCAGCAGTATCTCCATTACAACAGTTTTCACCCATTGTACACAAAACGGTCTCTACCATTCAGCCTTGCCATTTGGGGCAAATGGATTTGTTCAATCTCTAAAGCCTGTACCTCCTATGACGACAGCCTGAGGAAGATCTGTACTGCTATAGGTTACTCCACCAAATTGGTTGTTCACCAGATCTATCAGGCCATGAATTTTGTCCCCAAATTCCCTAAACAACCTTACCTCATACACTTCGTAACCACATATCATCCTGGTGTACGCTTAATCATGTTTTAAAACAGGCATTCAGTGTTTTCTCATTCCTACCCTAAACCTGGGATCTTCTTCAAAAAAAAAAAAAAGAAGCACCACCAGTGAGTGGCCTTTAGGCACCCACATAACCTCAAAAATCTTCTCACTCGCTATGAACCATACACCCCCCCCCCCCCCCCCCCCCACTTCTGACGCTTTCCCCTGTGAACACAGCCACTGTAAGACCTGCTGTTTGCATATACCATACACCATTTTTACCAGCAGCATCACAAACTGCATTTCATCCAACATTTACCGACTTCAGTGCTGACTCCACCCAGCTTTCTACATTGGCTTGACTAGCAACACATTACTAGTAGCTAAACGTATATGCAGCCACTGCAGTACCTGCAAAATTCCTAACATAGATCTTCCTGTTCTCATTCACAATAGGCACCATCAAACAACATTTGGTGGGTGTTTCACAGTTAAATTATTCAGACATTTACCAGTTTCGCACCCTCTTACCATTAGAGATTCTGAAGTTGGACATCAACTGGTGCTCAGGTGTGGGAAAGCACCCTGCCTTAAAATTAGATAACCACTCCTTTTTCTATTCTCTTGTCTCTCTGCCTCCCCACACGCTCCATTTACCTCACACAGTATCTACTTGCCAAGAATAACTGCTACTTGTGAGAGTTGGGTGGGGTTTGAAGGCACAAGAGTGAAAAGAAGTAAGAACAATACAGTAACAAAGGCTGCAGCCAAAAATTTTGGACCATGTCTTTCATTTATGTGTACTCTATCCACACAGTCTTACACGGTATGTCACTGCTCTCCATCTGTTTCCTAGACTTAATATTTAGAATCCACGTCAAGAAAACAATGTGAAATTCTTTACATATTGCAGAGAAGTTTGCTCCCCATTTTCAGAAGAAAAGAAAACCCTATCTCTTCACGAGAAGGACTTTTCTGTTAATAACGGTTTGAATTTGATAATACTTTACCGTTCTTCTGTTTTAAGTGGTGCTCTCGTTTGTCACCAGATGGCTCAGTGATGGGAAGTGATGATGCTATCTTAGTTCCAGTTATGACGTTTCATAATGAGCAAGTGGCTGTGTGGTTTGGGTCACGTAGCTATCAGCTTCTGTTTGGGAGATAGTGGGTTTGAACCCCACTGTCGGCAGCCCTGAAGATGGATTTTCATTATTTCCCATTTTCACACCAGGCAAATGCTGGGGCTGTACGTTAATTAAGGCCATGGTCACTTCCGTCCCACTCTTAGCCCTTTCCAATCCCATTGTCGCCATATGATCTACATGTATGGGTGTGATGTAAAACAAATTAAAAAAGAAAAGAAGATATTTCATGTTGAATACATAAGTGTGTTGCAGAGTAAACAGCAAAATCATAGACAAATGTGGTAGAATAAAATAAATAAATAAAATAAAATAAAGTCAGTGAAAGACTTACTAGGATAGAAGAAAAGAATAGAACTGAAGATGGAAAGAAAAGTGTGTACCCAAGGGGGAAAAAAAGAACAGAAAAACAAGTGTGAGAGTTGGGTGGGGGTTAAAGGCACAAGAGTGAAAAGAAGTAAGAACAATACAGTAACAGGTGTATACCGGTTATGAAAGTATGACACATAGCCTAGAGTGAACCATCTAGTGATGAGGAGAGTACAAATTTTGAAAATACCAAAGCAAACTAACCATGTGTTATGTGTGTTTGAGCATCTGGAGGAAACAGCACATGCTCTCGCAGACACCTGGACGGAGCTCTTCAACAAATGCTCAAGGCAAGGCAACATTCCAAACAAATGGAAATTAGCAACACTTAAGGTACTCTATAAGGGCAAAGGAGACATGAGGGACCCGAACTCCTACAGGGGAATAGCCCTGGAGTGCACAGCCCTAAAAATACTAACAAGCCTACTTACCAAGAGATTAAGACTAATGACGGAACACACTATACCAGAACAACAGTTCGGATTCGTAAAAGGGAAATTGACGATTGAGGCAGTGAAATGCATACAAGATGACATTGAAACCCCTCCACTACGTAACATATAATTATAAAATTTCTTGTTCGTGAAAGAGTTACATAGGTGGAAATTCACCAGAGATTGACTGCGCAGTTCAGTGATCAAACATTGTCAAGGACGTGTGTGTTTGCTTGGCATAAAAAGTTCAACGAAGGACGAGAACGTGTGGAAAATCAGCAATACGATCGCCGTCCTCAGACCAGCATTACAGACGATAACATTTGTAAGGTTAAAGACAATATTGACAACGATTGACGGGCGACAGTGTGCAGAACAAATCTGAGTCAGTTATGGGACCTGTCAAGCAATCATCACAAATGACTTACAGTTCTATAAAGTGTGTTCCAGATGGGTCCCTCGCCTTTTGACCTGAAATCTGAAGTTGAGATGTTTGGAGCTGTCAGAGGCTTACAACAAGGTTTGATCATCCTCCTTACAGCCCGGACTTATCGCCCTGCGATTTCCATTTGTTCGGGCCACTTAAAGCCTCTAGGAGGGCAACAATTTGAAGATGGTGAGAGTGTGGAAGACTTCGTGCGCAGCTGGCTGGTGACACGACCCTGTTCTTTTTACGATGAGGGCATCAAAAAAGCTGCCCATACGCTGGGGCAAATGCATTTCCAAAGCAGGAAACTATGTGGAAAAATAAATTGTAATTGCCTTGTGTTTTTCAATAAATGAATTTAAATAAAAAATAAAGTCCCATTTATATTTGATCCCTTGTAGTATTAAAATTAAGCGATCATTTACTTCAGCCTTTATTTTTGAGTAAACAACTGTTATCAGACCCGTTATTTACGCATTTGTTACGAAAACATCACAATTTTTCTTTACAGAAGAGCAGTTGACGGGTATTACTAATCGACTCTGACATGCCATTGAATGTTGAGGAGAGAGATCACTAGTGGACATAGCGACAAAACGGTACCGAAGATGATCGATTGCATGTAACATAATGGCTGGATGCATAATATCTATTTAACGTCAAAAACTTCATTTAGGGTCCGTATTGAATAGGTGGATCGTAATACCTTGCTTTTTTTACTATGTGAATGTGCATAAATATCGGTAACAGAAAAAATCACACACGCTTAATTGCTCATAATAACAGATGCGTCAGTGATAGGGCTCTCGCTGTAACAGTTTACTATAGGAATTCTGAAGGGACAGTCAAAAATTGGCATTATAATGGGGTTCTCATTATATGCTGTGCTTGCCATAGCAGACTTCTGCTATATTTTATTAAATTTTTTTTTCTTCTACCACATTCGTCTATGACCTTGTTGTTCATTTTGCAGCACACACATGTCTGAACATGAAAGATCGTAATTGGATCCCCCTATAGGTGGGGGTGGTAGAATACATCCGCGGTATCCCCTGCCTGTCGTTAGAAACGACTAAAAGGGGCCCTTGGCGCTCTTGATTTGGAAGTTTGGGTTGGTAACCATGAAGCCCTTAGCTGAGTCTTGGCATTGCTTCCACTTACTTGTGGTTGCCCAGTTGTTCTTCTAAAAACAATAATCACCACCACCATCTTAATTAAAGCTGAGGTGGTGTCATCAATTCTCATTTGGAAGGCTCAGTGTGCCATCTGGTGATAAACAAGAGTACCACTTTCAATAGACCAACGGTAAAGTATTATCAAATTCAAACCGTCATTATTAGAGAAGTCGTCCTCATGAACAGACAAGATTTTCTTGTGAAGATACGGTGCAAAGTTCTCTGCGATATGTAAAGAATTTCATCTTGTTTGTGTGATGTAGCAAAAGCCCAAAAGCTTTATTATCATTCCTGTAGTGCTCTGGTGTTGGTGAGTAAGTCATTTAGAATCTAAAATTGTTTTTTATAATGACTACTTCTGCTATATTGTATACAACAGTGCTATATGGTTCAGTTCCTCAATTTTTCCATCTAGGGAGGCTCCACAACATACAGAATCAAATTTGAATATCGGAAATCAAATCCTGTGAAAATTGTGACTGGACGTCATATGGCATACCCACAATCATGTCCTGTACGATTTCCAGTGGGAACACGAGTGATAGCTCTCTTCAGAGATGAATGGCCTAAGGAATGCTACTATGCTGGGGTCATTGCAGAACCACCGAAGTCCACAAATAAGTACAGGTTGGAATAACATAGTGTTGCTAGTGTCCTGAAATCAAAGAATATTTTATGTCATTTTATACTTCACCTATTCTGAGCTAGTTAGCTACATAATTTGAGTCATGCAGCTGTAAGTTGGCATTCTATAGCTGGTGAGTTGGAGCGAGACCATCGACAGCCTATAAAATGGTTTTCTGTGATTTCCCATTTTTGCACCAGGCTGTACCTTAACCCCTTAAGCGGGGAGCTCGGTACATACTGGCTCACTCCCAGGAAGGGAGCAATTTCCCCTATTGAAGAAAAAAAATTAATTACTTGATTAAAAACAATCTTAGACTATAATGAACTATTGAAGGGCCCTAAGAGAAATATTTACTTGAATATAATGTATTTAATTGTTGGAAAATTGTTATTTTAATTTTTCAGTACTTTGTGCAAGAACGTACTAAGTGCTTTCACACTGTAATATCGAGGTTACTTCTTCTAATAACAAAGCTCTGATTTTCGTTTATACAGTAACTTTTTACCTGAATATTTTAGGCAGTTTACTAACAATCTCTGCGTGGAAATAAATGTTTCTGTATATGTAAATTGTAGATTTACTAAGTTCACATGTACTTAAAAGATTTACAATGGAATAAAAAATAATACTCACAAAATTTTCTGTTATGTTGGTTAGCACTTTTGAGGGATCAAATTTATATAGCCTACCTACAATTCATAAGTGAAACACGCGGAATATATTACACTACAATACAGATAATATTTACAGTACCTACAGTCTTCACAGTGTTATGTCTTTTCCAGCTGTTCATTATGATACACACGGAAGCAGATCATGTTATATAACCTGTATCGCCATCGCATAATTTATATGATTCTATTCCGAAACACGGTTGTTTTCTTCGTATGTAAACTTTCCACCCTAGTCACCCTTTCCATAGCAACATGTTCTCATCAATTGACACTTTGCCATCAGGGGTATAAGCTTCCGAAAATTTTGCTAACAGGAGGTCAAATACTGGATTTATCTTGTATATTTTGGGAGGAATTTGTCCATTATTCACCTCATTGTCAAAGATACAGGTATGTAAAAAGCTGTGGAGGAAAATATAATAATAATAATAATAATATTGGCTTCACGTCCCACTAACTACTTTTAGTGTTTTTGGAGACTCTGAGGTCCCGGAATTTAGTCCCGCAGGAGTTTTTTTGCATGCCAGTAAATCTGCTGACAAGAGGCCGATGTATTTGAACACCTTCAAATTCCACCGTTCTGAGCCAGAATCAAACCTGCTAAGTTGGGGTCAGAAGGCCGGCCAACGTCTCAACCGTCTAGGCCACATAGTCCGGCGAGAAAAAATATCTTCTGTGTCATCAGCTCATAGAAAGTAGGTGTAGTGAACAAGCGAATGCGTGAAATATAGTGTCCTAATGTAGGTTGCTGTACAATCCCTTGTGGGAACAGTATGGTGATAAGAAGCTTTATTTCGTCCTTTTTTGTTCGGACCCGGTCTTGATCTCGACTCCTTCGTTTCATCTTACTAAACTAGGTTTTATGTGCGATTTCCTGCTGGGCATCTTTTGTCTGTTCAGATATGTTCTGGCATATATTGTCATGAAAAGTAATTAAAATATTTCGCTCAGTTTTGTTTTCTGTAAAAACTCTCCCTTTACATCACAATGGAATTTTGGATCAAAGCTGGACCTTTTGTCCATTTTCTGTATAAGTTGACGAAGAACTTGCTCTGGTTGAATTGTAATCAGTATTTTCATCACCACTGTCTGTCATAGTCGCTACTTGAACTGGAATCGAACATGTGCTGTCTCTTTTGCGACTGCTAAACATTCGCATCAGCTGGGCCCGAACCCTGTACATTCAAGCCTGCAGTACTTATTCCAGGTATTTTCTTGTCACTTACAAATTCCTGTTCGGCATAACTTACTTCACTAATACCACTATTTTCCCCACTAAATTCCAACATTTCGTTTATCATGACCCGTAAATCATCTTCCTCTTACGGTGGGGGGCCGGTAATTCCTTGTAGACATTTTAGTGGGAAAAATGTAAGAAAACGGATCAAATAGAACCCTGATCTGTGCAGTTTGAACGGAAATCCTGAATTGTGCCTGTATTACGGATGCGTATGGTAATAAATGTTGTGTAACTCGCCGTAAACACACACTCCATTCGTGAAGGAAAAGCTCAAGACTGGGGATAATAAATCAGGTCACAGTTCTAAAATGTCATCAGAGAGGCTGTTCAGTATCATAATCTCTAGAAATCCCTTCTACAGCAATATTATTAGATCCAAGGGACGATTAGGCGATGAACTAAAGCTTTACCGCGAAGCTATTAGGCCTTAGGTCGTTCTTGCCCGGACGTAAGCTGCATTCTTTATGATGCAACTCGTGGATGACACTTTGGTATTGGGAGAACATAGTTGAAAAAATTCACATCAGAGGGCAGACTCATCCAGAACACGCTGCTGAAAAGGAAATAAACCTCTGCAGGCAGGCAACTGAGAAAAAAGAAAGTAATTTGAATCGTCGGATATATCTGCGTTCCCCGCCGAGCAAGCGACTTGTAGCCACAGATCATGCCGCATCGCCCACCGAACGGGTTAATTAAGGCTGTGGTTGCTATCTTACCAGTCTTCGTCCTTTCCCATTCCAGTGTCACCAAAAACCTGTAGGAGATAGGAATCTACACTCAGATGGCCTTCACTTGAAACCTGGAGTTACATGTAAGGAGGTTTGTTTGGAAGGTTTATAGGGAGGTACATTCAGGGAAATAGGGTGGATGTTGATGCCGGGCTGAGTGGCTCAGGCGGTTGAGGCGCTGGCCTTCTGACCCTAACTTGGCAGGTTCGATCCTGGTTCAGTCCAGTGCTATTTGAATGCTAAAATACGTCAGCCTCATGTCAGTAGATTTACTGGCACGTAAAAGAACTCATACGGGACAAAATTCTGGCACCTCGGCATCTCCGAAAACCATAAAAGTAGTTAGTGGGACGTAAGGCAAATAACATTGTTATAACGGAGTGATGATGAGAGTACGGGGAACTGGAAGTCGGGTGAGGGTGGCATAAAGTTGTGTGTGTTAAAATGTAGAAGTACCGTGTTTACTTGCATATTAGACCCCCTTCCTCACCCCCCTTTTTTTTTTGAGCCAAAAAAGTAAAGGGGGTGCAGTATGCGATAACCTCAAATTTTGTGCAGTGAACACATGACTCCTAGGCTATAAAGAGCTATAAATTGTACATTCTACACTGTTTTTTAACTAATGTATGAATGTATTTGAGCTATGCTGGTTATTTTCGTTGTAAGGCAGTATTTCTAAATATGTAAAACGTCAATAAATGGTGAACACACCTTTTAGGCCTATATATAAAATAAATATAATCCATTTTAGTTACTCATAATATCATGTCATTCGTTTGATCTCATTAATTCCTCTGATGAGGTCGATGTCAGGAAGGGCTACGGAAATTTGTCTCACTTCTACTGGACCTCGTACAGAAAAGGGACAACGGTATCGTATTATCATGTTATGCAGTAGTGATACAAAATAGCTCAATAGCCAGTCATTTGTCTCTATCATTTGAGCAGTAGGCCTACCACTCAGTAAACCTGATTACTGCTTTCATTTTAATTGTCTTGCGCCGGTAACTTCCCTGCTACTGGTGTCTCGTCATTCCAAGTGACGTTATCTTCACTACCATCTCATGTTCTCATCAGCCATGCACTGCAATCGAGACCGAAAGCATTGGAGGTCCTGTCTTTTTGAACCATCTAAACATAGTTTTGTTCCCGACTATAGAGTCCAAACTGTGTGAAGCTATTCCCAAATGGTTTCTGGAGATGGTCTCTGATATTTCCAGCTGGTGTATGTGTAGCAGAAGCCACTCCTTCTGAATAAAGCAGTATTATTGAAAGTGTGCCAGAACACCAGCTGATAACTAGCTTTTGTTACGAGTTGTATTTCTGAATGTACTGATGATACATAGTGACTGGAAGCATTCTTTTGAAAACTGAGGTTGTTGAAAGCCAGACCCATAGTTTTAAGTATATTCCATGCTTGTTCTCTACATTTATCAGGATTTACCAAAACAGCTGTAAATGAGATAAGAGAGACTGCATTGTTTAGGTTAGGTATGCTGTCGCCCGGATAGTGCCAAAAGTTCCATGACAGAGAAAATAAAAATAAATAACAGAAAAGCTTGCCGTGTTTATGGATATTTACAGGTGTCTAGAGAAATGAATTTAATTTTATGGGTCCGTATTGAACTTTGATTAAACCAAATTAAAATAATAAGTGAGTTATTCCAACTTTTCAGGTTATGCGTTTTATCATCATAATGTTTAATTTCATACGTTCGTTGTCTCTCATTTGTTATTAACGCATACCCTATTATGTTTTGTTTGGCTCATCGCCATCAGATAATTTAAATTATTCATCACTTATTTCTTTGTCACTGTCTTGTGTACCTCTCCTTGCCAAAATGTTCAAGAAAACATGTTACAGAACACTGATATATTTAAACAACCGATGGTCGTGTGGACTTGAAAAACACTTTATCTACAAGAACATATTACGTTTTTGTGTCATTGCTGCTAAGGAACATGAAATACATGTGTTGACACAAGCACTTGTGTGGTTTCTGTAAATTGACAGGAATTATTTTCTGCACTGAAATGAATATCTGATTGTAATACCTTGGAGAGGGGGGTGAAACTATTCCATGTGTGCGTGTCAATTACCTGATTTTTCGCATCGAATCATTTTACACTCCCACTGGGCAACTTAGCTTACATGTTAATTTCATTATGATATTGTACTCACGTTATGGTTTACATGTACGCAAGCTTGGAATTGGGTAACACATTATACTGTTAAAATCCCTGAATAACTCACCTCCAAAAGATTCTGTCACCTATTATGTAGGTTCGTTGTAGGTTTTTGCAATTCAGAACGATTCGTTGATTCCAGGTGGAAGGATGAATGGCAGGGCGACGTGCCTGCCGAGGCACTTAGCTGGTATCTGCCAGTGATGCACGATTACTGCCAACCTGTGTTTACAGCGCCCAAAGCACTCATCTCACTTGAGCGGCTTTCATTTGTTTGGACTCATAAAATGCTCTAAAGGGTGGATGATTTTATTCTGATGCAGATGTTATTGCCACTTTGACTAAATTGTTGAAGAAACAACCAATTTTTTTTCAGACACACTGTTGGGGATATCACTAGTAAATAAAACACTGAATCACTTTACTGCATCACTGCTGCCATATTTATTCTTACTCACCACAACCCAGTACAAAACAAAAGCATAACTACAAGCAATATAGCAGTTCCTCTTAGCTCCGCTAGATAGCAGGAGCTCATACTTGAATACCATGTACAAAGAGATTACAGATTCTAATACGTATATTCGCCGTTAAAGTGTGTATGAGTCCTTTCCTATGAATCACCAACATCCCCCCCACCCTGGTCTTTCTCGAGTGGGATGACCAGCTGCACAGGCCGTGTCACATTGTTTCCGTCCAAGGTGCGAAGAATAACCGTTCTAGTTCTCCTGTCACGTCCTTCGCGTAATTCTTCGACCCGTGCTTTATTCCACATGTGTCTTAAGCGTGTATCCTGTTGTAGTAAAACCATGCCACCGACCCTGATTCTTGAGCCGTGGTCTCGGAGCTGGTGAACTTCGTGAAAATTCCATAATAGTAGCAAATACTCTTTACTGCAACGCTTCCAGAAGTCGTCATTTTTTTGCTGGAGTAGTCTTAAGGTTCTAACAAGGTCTCGCCTAGGTGGTTCTGGTCCAGTAGGTATCATGGTGAGTCGATCGCCAGGGAGGAAGTGGGCTGGAGTCAATGCACCACCATTGTCATAATGTTGCATCAAGAGTCTTCTGTTTAATACGGCTTCAATGCTGATCAAAACAGTCCATAGCCCTTCATCA
Source organism: Anabrus simplex (assembly GCF_040414725.1). NCBI lineage: Eukaryota > Metazoa > Arthropoda > Insecta > Orthoptera > Tettigoniidae > Anabrus > Anabrus simplex. The sequence goes on from NC_090265.1 coordinate 358,331,977, forward strand.
TCAATAGTGGAACGTCCAAGTATTTTCTGTAGACATCACTTGTGTGATCGATCAGTCTTTCCCACCATCCTCCCTATCACGCGGCACGTGGAGCAATGAACTTCCATGTAATACCTTGCTAGGTCGTATAGTGGTGTGTCCGTGCCGCTGTCAGTGCTCTCCACAAGTCTTAACTCTGTGCTCACTGAATGGAATATCTGAGCGTTGTCGCTGTAGATCGTGTGTGGTATACCGCGTCGGCCTATAAACCTCTCCAAGGCCTGTAGGAATCTTGTCTGTTGACATGTCACTGCACAGTTCCAAATGTAAGGCATGCTTTGTTGCACAGGTGAATAATGCAATTTAATGCAGTGTTCCTGAGAAGTCTAGTCCCGTTACTTCGAATGGTCTGCAAGGACTGCAAGGATGATCCAGGGGAAGTGGTGCTTCTTATTCCGCCGGTCTCCTCCAGTGAACAACTTTATACAGAAGACAAGTGTGCAAGACCTTCTTGGTTGTTTGGCGTGGTCGCAAGATCCAGAATTCTGTGCGTAGTTTAGATAGGATAGCAGGGACACCTGGATGGTGAAGTCTTATGTGAGTTTGTTTTATCAGTTTACAGAAGGCGTGTGAGCCATCCAGAAGTGGGTGCTTTTCGTTGCTCGAGATGTCTGCGTGTTGTAGCCGTCCGCCTAGTCGGAGGATACCAAGAAATGGATTGTAGCGACAGATTTTCGACGCTCGTGCTAGTGGAAGATTCTCCTTCAGGGCTTGCAGTTCAGGAGCAAAGCATTCCTATTGAACTTGCTTTATCCAGTACGTTCTTGCTTCTTCCATTTCTGAGGCTGTGAAGTCGTGACAGTACTTGGTTTTTTCCTTCGAGCATTTCTTGAATCGTAGGATCCACGCAGTAACTTGTAAAAGTTCCCAGTATGTACTAAATCGTGAGGCAGCAAAGAATGGCTCTGGAGTGGTGGTTGCAAGAACGTGAGTGGTCTACCTTTCCTCGGGGGGCCGATGACGTTCGATGTTAGGCCCCTTTAAACAACAAGCATCATCATCCTTTCCTCAGGTAGACACATATTAGTGGGGGTGACATCTTTGGGCTATGAGTAGGAAGGTCCATTCATCCACGAAGGTCCGTGCCACCATGAGTCCAAGGACTCTAGTTGGTGTCCTTGAAGTCCTCTAGAAAGGTGGTCAGCTGGGTGTCTCCACTGACTGGACATGGTATGAGTCAAAATTTCAGTCACCCGGTTTTAGACAAATGTCTTCCAACGGTTGTGATTACTTTTTATCCACCCTAGTGTGACTGTAGAATCGCTCCATAATGTGGCAGGAATGGACGTTACTCCAGTGGCTTCGTGAAACTAATGTAGAAGTCTGGATCTGACCAAGGCTGCTAACCATTCGAGCCATGGAAGGGTCACTTTCTTCACAGGAGACAGTCTTGCTGCAGACTGAACAGTGTAAGCATCATCGACAAGTGACCGAACGTACAGTGTGATGTCATATGCTCTTTTAAAGGCATCGCAAAACACGTGCAGTGATAAGTTTGTGCCGGAATTGGAAATGGCAATCCATTGTGGTATCCGAATTAGAGAAGTGTTCCATCGATGGGTGAGATTAGGTGGTAAAATTTCTTCCCATGCCAGTCCTTGGCACCAAGTGTCTTGAAAATGGATTTTGGCAGTGATCGACACGGGTAAAAAAAAAACACCACTAATTACTCTTTGAGAAGCGAAAACGCAAGTAATCAGATGTGCCACAATCTTCTTTTTTAAACCAGCTTACTTAATTTCACTGTATTTTTACGTTACGTACGTCATACGATCTGATATTCCACCTAGTTTTAATAAGAAATGTCAACTTTGCACCAATATGACGTTTTTTACATCTTCTCTCTGGACTCCCTACACATGCTCGTTGATCGTCTTTTTTCTGCTACAAATAACATTATACACTTCATTATCAGTTTTTGCCGACGCACCTGATTGCTGCATATCAACGGCACACTCAAGAAAAATTTTAACAACAAGCTTTACTATATCGTTCTCATGTGTGTGAATTTAAGTTTTTTCGTCATGTTTGTACTTGGAACAATCTGGAACACCCTCGCTATTTTGATTGACGTGTTCGACAACCAATTTATTTTATTGTGTTTGTTCTGTCCTTGTCCTTTTTAAAGCTTTTTCTTGAATATCTTACGGCTGATGATGTCTACAAGTTAGACAAAACATGTCCCGTATTATTTAATAATGTTGTTTAAATAAATAAACAATAAACTTATGGTATTGTAAAGGTGGAATATTGACTTAACCTTAAAGTATAGTACGACAATACGGACTTTACGATGAAATTTTCTTATATGTATTGTACTCTTATCAGAAGTCAGTTACAGTATTTCAACATTGGCAATGCTGAAATAAAAAGTACGTTGAAATCTTTTACCTTTGGCAGTTCTTCATTTAAGGGCCATTTATTGGACCATTAACATGGAACTTATACCCGTACTTTATATCATATATCCATCCAATAATATCGATACTTCTCCATTTACAGTATGCTAACATTGCTATATACATTAAATTTGATTGGTGCTTTAATTTTTTATTTTTCCATTTATGTGCAGATATTTGGTGTTCTTCGATGATGGCTACGCTCAGTATGTATCACACGACAAGATTCTGTTGGTATGTGAGAGTTCACGGAATGTCTGGGAAGATATTCATCCGGAGTCTCGTGATTTTGTTAAAAATTACCTGGAAGAATACCCAGAGAGGCCTATGGTTAAACTGCAACAAGGCCAGATTGTAAAGACTGAATGGAATGGTAATGTTATTTATCATGTGCAGTACTTTATATCAATAGCTGAAAGAATGTTTCAGAAGTAACTTTATCATATTTTAAGTAATCTCTAGTGCTTATGATTTAGAGTAAATTACTTTCTTTATACGAAGGGCATTCAGAATGCAACACACTTTATTTCTCAGACAATTTCGTTTTTTTTAAATTGGAATTTTGTTTAGGACATCTTTGAATATTCCTGCTTTGTCTCGTAGAGTTTCATTAATTTCCAATAGATGCCAACGCCATAACTAGCTTTTTAAAAATGGCGTCTGTAATAGAGGTGCATACCAAACAGAAACAGAGAGCAGTTAGTGAGTTTCTTTTGGCAGCAAACCAGGGCATCACAGATATTCATAGGTGCTTGCAGAATGTCTATGGAGACTTGGCAGTGGACAAAAGCACGGTGAGTCACTGGGCGAGGCATGTTTCATCATTGCTCTGTCCTCCCTTGTTGTGAAACGTTCAACTATGAAGTGTATTGTGCTACTCTAAGGAAATTGAAGAAATAACTTCAGCGTGTTTGTAGCCACAAAAATGCAAATGAACTTCTCTTTCTCCACAACAACGCAAGACCACACACAAGCCTGCGCACCCGACAGGAAACATCAGTGGACTGTTCTTCCTCATCCACCATCTCGCACCTTCTGACTTCCATCTGTCCCAATGAAGGATGCACTCCATGGAAAGCACTATGTGGATGATGGGAAAGTTATCGATGCAGCACGACATTGGCTCCGACATTGACCAGTCGAGTGGTAGCATGCAGGCATACTGGCATACCGCATTATGTTGGTATAAGGCCATAGCATTGAACGGAGGGTATGTTGAAAAACAGGGTGCGACGTAAAGCAACTAGGAAAAAAAAAAAATCCCCAGGGTATTGTAGCAAAAGGATTGGGGAATAACATGGTGTTTTTGAATCCTCAATAAAACCAGCCTGCTTTTAGAAAAAATGTTGCATTGTATATTGAACTCCCTTCGTAAAAATTGAGTGGTTCGTGGTGGAGATTACTGTAGTCAATTCGTAGTTCATGAACCATGGGCATTGGTCCAGTGGCCTAGTAAGTGATCCTGAGAGTTGGAATACCATTTACTATTGAATGGGAGTGGGGATCTCAGTTCTGTAAAACAACAACAACGACAACAAGGGGAGCAACAAAAAATTGTACAGACAGCAACTAAAAGTAAAGTTCAGCGTGTCTTTGACCTAGGCAGGGCAGGAGGCGTGACGTGGGGGAGGGTTAACAGATTAACTAGCCAGCTGGACTCACTCCAATGACACAGTACCGCTATTACAACAACTTGCATTCTATGCTATAGTGGAGAGAAATGAGGACTTCTTTAAGATAAGTTCCAGGTTTCACGTTTTTAAGGATTTAAACATAAACAAACATAAATGTTTCTACATTTCTAAATAATTTTGAGTGTGTTTTGATAGAAACTGATGATGTTCTTGCAAAAATAAAATGGATCATTCTGTTTTAATTAAGTTGTTTCTTTTTCATATTTCTTGCCATATTTCTTTTTTTTTTTTTTGTCAGTTTAAAAAAATTAAATCTGTTTGTGGCAGACTGAAGAACGTAACAGTTATAAAACTAAAATTAAAAAATGTAATTAAGAATCACTCGGAGTGCCCAGATGGATTTCTCCTTACCAGATGACAGTGGAGGATGTTAAACAGAGTTAGGACTGGCCAAGGTAAATGTGGAGCTACCCTGTTCAAATGGGGGTGGAAGATTCCACCACAGTATGATTGTGAAGAAGAGGAACAATTGACCATATTGTGTTTCAGTGTCATTTATTTGGTTACAGAAGTTCTGTAGAGGACTTAATCTATGTCTCAAGTGGAGCTCTTCTCTGGTTATCCAGGAATCAGGTTAAGGCAGATGTTCAGAAAAATAGAAGGGAAGGAGGAGGGTAAGGAGAAGGTGGTAATTTTTTCATGTTGGTACCAACAACGTAAGGCAAGCAGCAATTCGTGCTAACATAGTTCAAGATGTTTGGGATCTGGTTACGGCAGCACAGAAGAAGTTTAAAGAAGCAGAGATTGTTATCAGTGGGTTACTGAATGGAGGGCAATTGGGGTTTTAAATGAGACCATGGAAGGGGGTATGTGCAAAATTGGGAGTCAGATTTGTAGATCCTAATGGGTGGGTAAGAGGTAGGATCTACGCTCAGATGGTCTTCATTTGAACCACAATGGTACATATAAGGAGGTCTATGTGGAAGAGTTATATGAAGGTACATTCAGGGAAACGGGGTGAACCAGGGAACGTTGATAACTATAGGAAGCATGAAGTCTAGTAAGGATGACATAAAATTGATAGTGTTAAACTGTAGAAGTATTGTAAAGAAAAGAATACAGTTAAGTAATTTGATAGATATATATTTACCAGATATTGTAATAGGAATTGAAACTTGGCTGAGAAGTGATACTATGAATGCAGAAATTTTCGCACAGATGTGGAGTGTTTATCATAGAGACAGGTTTGGACTGATCGGAGGGGGAGTATTTATATTGGTGAAAGAATTTCTAAGCTACGAAAAAGTTAAAGTTGAGGAACATGAAATTCTAGGTGTAAGACACATCTCTAAAGACAATAGCCAACTTGATGCTTTTGGGGTGTACAGACCTGGCAAGGCTGGCACTGATGCTGATGCAGAATTATTTGATAAGATAATCAGCCATGTGGGGAACGATACTGAGAGGAACATTATTTTAGCGGGTGATCTGAACTTGCGAAATGTTAACTAGGAAGGGAATGTGAATGACATAAAGCATGATCAACAAATGGCGAATAAGTTATTATGGGAAGGACAGCCGAATCAGAAAGTGCTGGAACCAATTAGAGTTGAAAAATATTCTAGACGTGGTGCTGATAAAACCAGATGAGCTCTATAGGGAAACTGAAGTGATAAATGGTATAAGCCTTTGTCAGAGTTAAAAATGAATGTATTAAAAAATGAATGTTGTAAAAGTAGGGCTATTAGGCAGTACCATATGGCTGATAAGACTGGAATGAGGAAATTTTTAAAAAGCAATTATGTACAGTGGAAAACTGTAAATAAAAACATAAACAGTCTATGGGATGGGTGTAAAGCAATAAAATGTTGAGGAGTGTGAAAACAGATATGTACCTTTAAAAGTGGTGAGGAATAGCAAGACCCATTATATTATAACAGGGAAATAAAGAGATTAAGAAGGATGCACAGGTTAGAAAGAAGAGTTACAAATGTTTGCGGGAGTAAAAAGAGATTTAGGGAGCTCACTAGGAAATTGAATTCAGTGAAAAAAGTCAGCTATGGATATCTTGATGGCGAACATAATTGTGACCCACCAGAATTTTAGGGAGCAATGGAAGGACATGTATTGGTACTTTAAGGCAGAAACAGGTTCCCAGAAGGACATTCCTGGGACCATTAATGAAAAGGGGAGTTTTTATGCGGTACTTACAGAAGGCAGACATATTCAGTCAGCAATATGTAAGGGTAGTTGGATGTAAAGAAAATTTCCTGATAGTGGAGGCAACTAATAATGGTGAAATACTGAAATCTACCTATGATAATGAAGACATTTGTAAGAAATTACAAAAGTTGAATGCTAGAAAGGCAGCTGGGGTTGGTAAAATTTCTGGGGATATATTAAAGGCTATGGGTGGGGATATAGTGCCATATCTGAAATAATTATGTGATTACTGTCAATTAGGAGCTATACCAAATGAATGGAGAGTTGCAGTAGTAACCCCAGTGTACAAGGTAAAGGGTGACAAACATAAAGCGGAAAATTACAAGCCAGTCAGCTTGATATGTGTAGTTTGTAAGCTCCGGGAAAGTATTCATACTGATTATATTAGACACATTTGCAAAATTATGAACTGGTTTGATAGAAGGCAGTTCGTCTTTAGGAAAGGTTATTCCACTGAAGCTCAACTTCTAGGATTCCAGCAAGATATAACAGATATTTTAGATTCAGGAGGTCAAATTGACTGTATCGCTCTTCACCTATCCAAGGCTTTTGATAAGGTAGATCATGGGAGATTGCTGATAAAAATGAGGGCACTTGGACTAGACAAATGAGTGTTTGAATGGGTGGCTACATTTCTAGAAAATAGAACTCGGAGTATTAGAGTAGGTGAAGCGTTATGATCCTGTAATGATTGGGGGGGGGGGTGCAGGGCAATATTATTTAACCTGTATGTTTTCTTATACAGGTAGACTCCATCATACGCGATAGTTACATTCCACGGAATTGCCGCGCATACCAAATTCGCGTAAATCGAGAGTCATACATACATATAAAATATGTAAAATATAGGGTTAGGTTTCCGTTTATTCTCATAAAGTTTAAATGAGCAGAGATTCTTAGTATTTTTACAAAAAAAAAAAAATAACCATTATCTTATTTCTGAAACGCATTTTAATGCAAAAATTTATAAATAAAAATTTAACACTGAAACACACCAATAATAAACTAAAATAATTTCACAAAGTCTATCTACATACCCGAAATAGGCGCTAGATCATCTACATCGGAAGAATCTGATAATGCTGTAGTCGGTTCAGTTTCTGTCGTGGATTTCCTATCGTGCAAATCCTTTGCAGCTGAAGTGTTATTGTATTCTTTACCTTTTCAGGATTATTTTCTTCCAAAATTGCCATTACAGCGTCGATCATTCTGAAGGGCTCGGCCATTTTCTTCGCTGTCAGCTTTTTAAGAGGCTGAGCTTCCTCGACTTTTGGTTCTTCTTTATTACTATTCTCATTCAAAATGATCAAATTTTCGTTGCTCAGATCTTCGGAATGAGACTTTGGAGTCCACACACATTATCTTCATTGTTATCAATGAATCCAATCTGCCGTGCCATGTCCGCAATTTCTTGTTGCACCGGTGACGTCATTGATCACTTCATAATCTATCACTGACACAGCATCAGACCACAGTTTCCTCCATACACCATTTATACATTTCGGAGTAATGTCAGTCCATGCGTCTTCAATAATATCAATCACCATCTTAATATTAAACCGTCGTCAGACATGCGCTTGCCTCGTTAAACCTTGGCATGCGACGTAGTGAAATTAAATGGTGTATGGCTTTTAGTGTCAGGAGTGTCCGAGGACAAGTTCGACTCGCCAGATACCGGTCTTTTGATTTGACTCCCGTGGGCGACTTGCGCGTCGTGATGAGGATGAAATGATGATGAAGACAACACATACACCTAGCCCCCGTGCCAGCGAAATTAACCAATTAAGGTTAAAATTCTCGACCCTGCTGAGAATCGAACCCGGGACCCCTGTGACCAAAGGCCAGCACGCTAACCCTTTAGCCATGGAGCCATGGAGCCGGACTGCGACTTAGTGTATGTACAAGACATTATAGCTTTCACATTAACAGATGGCAGCGCTAGGCCTATGCAAAAAAGATCGCTTATATGCGAAATCGCGTATAAGAAATCCGCGTATAATGGGGTTTACCTGTATATATATAAATGGTATGAGTAAAGATCTGAAATCATAGATAAGGATATTTGTGGATGATGTTATACTGTATTGAGTAGTAAATGAATTGCAGGATTGTGAGTGACTGCAGAAGGTCTTAAACAATGTAGTGAGATGGATAGTAGACAGTGGTATGATTGTAAATGGGATGAAAAGTCAAGTTGTAAGTTTCACCTAGAGGAAAAGTACTCTTAGTTTTAATTATGGTGTGGATGGGGTGATAGTATCTCATGGGGAACAATGTAAGTATCTTCATGTATCTTCATTGGGGTAATCATATTAACGAGGTAGTTAGGTTACAGATCTCTTCACATGGTTATGAGAATATTTAAGGGCTGTAGTAGGGAAGTAAAGGAGAAGGCGTTTAAGTCTCTGGTAAGACTGCAGTCAGAGTAGGACTCCAGTGTATGGGACCCTCACTATGATTACTTGATATAAGAACTAGAAAAAATTCGAAAGGAAGCAGCATGATTTGTTCTGGGATATTTTCTACAAAGGAGTAGTGTTACTGAAATGTTGCAAACTTTAAGGTGGGAAGACTTGGGAGTAAGGAGACGAGATCCTCGACTATGCGGTATGTTTAATTATTATTATTATTATTATTATTATTATTATTATTATTATTATTATTATTATTATTATTATTATTATTATTTATTATTCCTTGAATAATGAGAGACTTTATGTTTACTTCAATGTGTCACTGCGCCAGATTTAATTATTAAGCCGTTACTCTTCTGTTATGACACATGGTGTGAATAATCAGTTACAGATTGTGTCTTTGCTTATATGGCTGATGATGACATTATATATGTCAAAACCGGTCCCAAAGTTGAACAAAAGGTATTTGTATCATAAACACGTACCTAATTAGTATTGAAAAGGTTGAACCTAATAGATATCTTATCGTTATGTGGTATGTTACATGTTATGAGTCATTATGATAGCTGTATTGGAGTACAGAATGTAAAAGTTTCAAACAAATTTATTAAAAAACCACCATTCCAATACTTTACAATCTTAGCTTTAGATTAAGTATGGCTGAAGATGCTTACAAAGCCTAAGCGAAACATGTCCCATTTTAACATATATGTAATATTTGTATCTTAAACTTAAAGATTGTAAAGTATTGGAATGGTGGTTTTTTTAATAAATTTGTTTGAAACTTTTACAGTATGTGGTATGTTTCGATCTGCCAGTTGTAAGTTGGCGTGGAATGACATAGGTAGAAGAATAAGCTTGAATGCAACTTTTAAAAGTAGGAAAGATCATAATATGAAGATAAAATTGGAATTCAAGAGGACAGATTGGGGCAAATATTTATAGGATGAGGAGTAAGGGTTTGGAATAAATGATCAGGGGAAATGTTCAATATATTTCCAAGTTCGTTGAAAATATTTAAGAAAAAGCTAGGTAAACAATTATAAATAAATTAAAATATGAGATAAAGAACTAATAGGGAATCTGCCACCTATGTGACTGCCCTAAATGCAAGATCATTGGTGATTGATTGAAGTACTTTTTTTACAGTTTGCTTTTTACACCGTACCTACATCAGATAGGTCTTATGGTGGCGAGAGAAAATTATATTTACCTTTCCATTGAGTGGTGATTTTTTCTTTCCTTTTCTTTGAATTGAACTGAATTAAGAATATTCATATTCTTGCTCGTTATGTGGGGAAATGTTATGCACAGGCAAGTGGTGGATAGCAAGAGTGGCAGAAGTTGATGGATCCCTTGTTAAGATGCATTTTGATGCTGATGGACGGACAGAGTGGATCTACCGTGGTTCCACGCGCCTTGGACCACTCTTTGCAGAATTGGCTCAAGCTGCTGCTCGCAAGAACCAGAGCACTTTCAGCAGACACCGAGGACTTGGCATTTCCTCTCTCAAGAAGGTATGTATAACTTGGAATCTGTTGAGTTTGCAAGATTTTATCTTACTTCTCCTTACCTTTCAGTCTGTAACTGTAGTTTTATAAATTGGACTCACTTATTTTTATGGTTTTATGTGTGGGTATATTAGGATACATGTTTGTTATGTCGAATGATGCAAGGATATGGTATTGTTCAACCTTTAATTCTTTCGTAATATTGCAAAAATCTATTGAATTCCGTACCTTTTTTTTTTTTTTGGCTAAGAATACATACAGTGTTTTTAAGGAATTTCTGAATAAATTGTGAAAGTTTACAGGTCAGGCTTGATCCGTAATTAATGATGGGTCTCATTGGTATGTGTTTCTTATGTATTTTGGGGTAAGCTTTGATGGTTGATAATTCTGTGGCTTGGTTCTAAAAGGGCCAATGTCAAAAAACCTGTTTTTGAGCTATGAACATTTGAAGTTTTGATTATAGTTTTCCAATTATTTTTTTCAACAACTAACTTTAAATAACTTTATACTTTCTTTGTGGAAGTCACCTTATTAAACACTAATTTTTTCTATCGGATTCTTTAAAAATTGGCAGATCTCTAATCTTTATTGGTAATCTAATATTATTGGCAAGGACTTATTTAATTAAACGTTAACTGTTCGTTGTACTTAACAGAAACATTGGCCCTTTTACCATATTGCAAGCCAGGAAAAACGCGTTTGTGTCAGTTAATATCTCAATTTCGATAAAAAATTACATTGGCCCTTTTAGAACCAAGCCACAGAATTGTGGGTTCATTATGATAAGTTTTGTGGATTCTTCTTCAGTTAAAAGAAAATGTGTATCTGTTAGTAATGTTTTGAAATTTCTTTGTATATTAGTGGTTGGAACTTGACGTTTGATATGAAAGGTATTATCTTGAAAACATTCTTTAGTTTTTGTTATATATTCATCCTTACAAGTTATGAACCTCATTATAAAACTGTATTGGATTTCAGAATAAGAAGTTATTAATATAATAACTTCTTATATTCATCCTTGTCGATGATAACAGTAGTATTACCTTTGTCGGCTATGGTTATGAATAGGTTGTTCTGTTTAATCTTGTCCTTGAGTTTTTTTAATATGTGAACTGTTGATAGTGTTTTTGTTTTGACTATTGTTGTGGGTTCTATTAATATATTGTGGAAGTCTTTTTGATTTCATATCTGGCTTCATCGCGTAAATCGAATGGAATTTTTTGTATAGCGTTTTCGGTTTCTGTGATGATGGTTATGATGTTCTGGAAAGTTGATGTATTTCCCCACTTGTGTTTGGGCCCCTTGCTCAATATGACAGTTTCCGTTTCATCGAATTCTGTTTCTGTTAGACTTTTCATAGGTGGGTGAAATCTGTGTTCCAGTGACGCCGTTAGGAAGGGTGGGGAATTCATGTTCGGGAACTTGGTTTGCGGTTTTGGTTCGAGTGGTTGCTTGAGTGTTTCTAGTTTCTTATTCAGTGTTTATTTGAGAATCTCTAAGTTTTAAAATTTTTCTTTGGAAATCTGTTGGAAGTATTCCCAGTAGCTGTGTGGTAGCTCATGGGATGCCTTTAGGTGTGCTTGGTACAATTCGTTATTAAGATGATGTTTTATGGTATAGGAATTTAATTTCTCGTTTTAGCCAAATCTTATTTGTTCATTTGTGTGTTTGAGTAGTAATTTTGTGTTTGTTATTGTACTTCCTGAGAAATTTAGGTGTTAAATCATTAATTAGACATTCCTTCAGAAAAGCAATGCTCTTAATTGCATTCATTACTTTGCTCTTCAAGTTTTGGTATTTATAGCGCTCCGTTTTGCCTGGTTGGCTACGGTATCATAATTTATGAGCTTCATGTCCGTATTGATGAAATGAAATGGCGTATGGCTTTTTAGTGCCGGGAGTGTCCGAGGACATGTTCGGCTCGCCAGATGCAGGTCTTTTGATTTGACACCCGTAGGTGACCTGCGCGTCGTGATGAGGATGAAATGATGATGAAGACGACACATACACCCAGCCCTCGTGCCAGCGAAATTAACCAATTAAGGTTAAAATTCCCGACCCTGCCGGGAATCGAACCCGGGACCCCTGTGACCAAAGGCCAGCACGCTAACCATTTAGCCATGGAGCCGGACTCCGTATTGATAATCCACACAAATGCAAAGCGGAGAAGAATTCCACCTAATCAATACTTGTTTATTTACTATTAAAAATACAGGACCGGTTTCGACTCTAGCGGGTCACCCTCAGCTGAACATACATATACATATAACGCATTGTGCAATTGCAAACATTACCATATCTAAAAAGGAATATCATATGGCGATAACATGTCAGGTTGTACTCATGAGTAGGGCATTCGTCAAATTGGAGATTAAGTATATGTTATCATTTGTCTATGTGACATGTGTTGTAAATGTTTATGTTTATGGGTTGCACTGTTTCTTGATTCTTCAGTTTGACTACTATAATTAAGTCTTATTGTCCATAACTGTACATTATATTAAAAACTCAATGGTTTGAATTGTGATATGAGTACACTTTAAAAATACAAATTTATTGTTAGAAAGATTTTTGTCACCATATGTACACAAAGTATAAGAAACACTTTACATCTCTGAAAGGCAAACAAACCATTGAAGTAGTGTAGATTCAGTTGAGGCTTAGATGGAAGTGTAAAAATTACAGCTTGCCATATATAAAATCCTGTTGTTTACATTAAAAGATGAGTCATGATGTCCTGTGCCATATTAAGTAAAGTTGTATGGCATTAAACCAGAGTGGTGGCTACTTCCCTTTTTTGTGGTTGTGTGAGAGTGTAATGATTATCTGTGAAGGATAAAAATAAGATGTGAGTGATACTAATATATTGGAGGAGTCTCTCAGACCGGACCACCGGAAAACACGCCCAACTCCACCCCTACCCCCTCAACAGCCACCCACTCCCCTTCCCCTTACAGCAACTGGCGTTAGCCCGAGACAAACACGGAGCAGTACACAACATGCTCCCAAACCATATACTACCTCAGGACTACAATAGCAGTAAGTACACATATAGATTCTCTCACATGACTCAATGACATTCCTTCAATTACCAAAGGCTTCAGGAGTACCTCTGGCTCAACCTCAAAGGCATTACTGACCCACGGTCATGCAAGTATACTTGCGCCTTGCAATGCGTACCCATGACCAGTAGGCAGTAATGTTCGGTCTTTGAATGTTAAAAGCTTAGCGTAAGATCATGAAAATCGTGTATATATATTGTAATACTGGGTAATTTAGGGCAACTATTACATAATTTGGTTTCACAAACAGATGTATAGATGGAATTGTTGGATGAGAACCTCCGGAAGTCACTTACCAGGTTTGAAGTCTCGTCCTCCCTACTTTCATTGCATTACCGGCTGAACTCATAAAGCATACGGGCAATGGAATGTTCGAAAAAGAAAATAGGCACTACATAAAATATGATGAAAGTAGGATTCTCTATAATATGAGAGGAATACACTAATATTATTAAATGAGAAGAATCTTCGTTGAAATATTATTTGCTAAACATTTTATTATACTGATAAAATCACACGAGATGGTGCCATACTACAACACATGAACAAGAAATAGTCAAGAATAATGCAAAAATTATATATATATATATATATATATATATATATATATATATATATAGTATCTTTTCGTGTCCTTGTAGTTTATTCATAGTTGTAGTTGGTCCTCGGCATACCTCAAATCATTTGGTTAATTATCATGGTTGTAGAAAGTATATATTCCCATAAGTGCGTTTCCTTTAAAACACGAGATTGCATTGCCGTATATCAAACACTTGGTCCATTTGACCACGACAATTATATATTTACACTTAACACATACGTGTATCCTGGGTTTACCTAACAAATTATATTCAAAGAAAAATCAGCCAATGCTGGAATCGAACCCATCACCACAGAACACTTTGGGAAATAATAAAACACATAAACACATTACATTTTAAAAAATATCAAACATATATCACACAATACATCTCGAAGATTATGGCTTAACCAAGCCATAGTATCTGGTTAAATTCTTCGCTCCAACATGGGTCGAACTCAAATACTCCAGCTTCCAGGGTAAAAAATTTAAAACTCCAATCACGAGCTAATTCAATGCATAAACATGAGAAGGGATCTATCCTTCGCAAAATCAGAAAATTATCCGCATTACTTATAACGTATCATTAGAATGGTATTGAGACTGCTTTGGCGAATGAAAGGGATCTCGCCGGTAAACCTTAAGCTTTGCTGGAAACTACTGACTTTAAATAAATTAATGCAAATAATGGCAAGTTTGTAGAAATCACTGTTCATTTCCCCATTAATCACACTATTAATCACTAGACTATCACCACGAGTGTCCATGGAGTATGCAAACGCTAATTTTGTCAGGAATAATTCTTTAATTTTATTGAATGTCACTCACTCGTAAAATGCGTTGGGTCGGTTATTGTTAATTACTGAACGTAATTAACTGTCTCACTACCTCTAGTCAACCTGACGCGTTTGCCCTTTCACTGATGATTGCACCACGAGCTGCAACTGACTGTTGTTCTTATTTAAAATATAAAATGTTGAGATAAGACTTCTATTCATCCATACTGTACATTATCTGGTACCACATGGCTTATTTCGCGATATTTTACATCGCACTGATGTGTTTTGCTTCTATGACACAACACTTCATAAACAGATATCCAAGATCACTCCTAACGTGTTAGTACTGCAGCTACACAAATGACAATGAGATACTGTACCTAGGTCCTGGCTCTACTTATAGCCTCCAGACAAAATGATCAGGGGGGAGGTAAATTGTGACCCTGCTGAATTTGAAGGTCTGGTAATCGGAATCTTTCAGCGACGTGAAAACACTCAAATTATAGCTTGTGACCTCTACTTTCTACTGATCACATATAAAACTAAAGCGATCAGTGGGTCATTCACAATCTCAAAAGCGTCCTTTTAGAAAATCACGCGTCATGGTTCATCACACAAGATCTTCCACTTTTTTCCACACGTCAGATTTCAGCAGTCATCTTTAATCTGCATACTGCTATATGACAAGCGTCATTACCGACCCACCATTAAAGTATTTCATTTATATGCATCAACAATTAGCATTAAATACATCGGTTCGAATGAAACCTGACTCATAAATTTCCAAAGATTATTTCTGATGAAGGTGTTCTTCTTCCTCTTTTTAGTAAATTATAGTGAAGTGGCACCAGTGAATGCGGTGTTGAATTAGTAAAGGACATTTATTTCTCAGGGGTTAACACACCTTAACTCAGCCCACTCTCCGACAACCTGCATTTCCACACGTAGCGTTATCTTTCCTTCTCGCTCACACGAAAAGAGAGCGAGATTTCAAGGTTCAGCAATACTACGCTATCCCTTTCTCGTTACAGCGCAGAAAACGGCTCGCTTCGGGCTGGGATATCGCAAATCACATCCCGGTTCGGCATGTAGACTGCTAATTACTACATTATATGTCATAGAATGTTGCAGAAAACGGCATATATGATTGACTAAACCTCCTAATATGCCTATGGCATGGTGATGAACGGTTACAATATATCCCATTATGGCAATCCACGTCACATATGAGTGTTGAGCTATTAGCCCCAGTTAATAATTGCTGGTATATCTAAGACACTGAACGTATGTTGAACATTAAAGCTTGAAATTTTCTTCACCAAACGAAAACGAAAAATAATTCCTGCAGTAGAGGGTTAAGTAATTCAAGAACTGTATTGCTATCAGTAGTATGGGAATCTAGGATAATAAAAGTATCATCAATGTAGCGTGTCCAATGTTTGATTCCATTAAATTTGCCTATAATATGAGTGTATTCAAGGAAATATACGTAAATATCAGCGAGGATTCTTCACTTTCAATAACACCGTATACCAACAGAAGGGTCTTCCTATGGGGTCACCAGCCTCTGGAATCCTTGCTGATATTTATGTAGATTTCCTTGAATACACTCATATTATAGGCAAAATTAATGGTATCAAACATTGGACACGCTATGTTGATGATATTTTTATTATCCTAGATTTCCATACTACTGATAGCAAAACAGTTCTTGAATTACTTAATAACCTTGATCCACATATAAAGTTTACGATAGAATCCGAGTACAATAATATCCCTTAATGATTTTTATTTAACTGCCACTCGCAATCAGAATAAAACCCTTTCTTTTAATATTTACGGGAAGCCCACTCACACAATAAACACAATTCACCAGACTTCTCTACACCCAGGGATGCAGAAGAAGATAGCTTTTAATAATATAATTTTCAGAGCTCTTAATGTTCCTTTATGCCGTAAGAATTTTAAAAAGGAAATCAACACCATTTATACAATAGCCGAAGGTAATGGTTTCAGTAAAGCTTTCGTGAACAAAATCCTTAATAAATTTAAAAATAAACCCACCTTAGAAAAAGAATCTTCCCCTAAAGAGAAGTTCACCACATTTACCTTTAATAATAATAAGTTAATAACATACATCCTATTTCAAACATCTTTAAAAAACAAAAGTTAAAAATAGCTTTCAAGACCGTTCACACCAATGCAAAAACATTTTTTAATTCTCATACTGTCACTGGGAACAAAAAATTTACAAACTCTGGGATATACAAATTAAAATGCCAATCTTGTTTTTCAACATACGTTAGACAAACAGGCCATAGCTTCAATATAAGATACTTTGAACAACTCAGTGCCCTGAAGTACAACCGCTACTCAGCCATGAGCAAACATTGTAGGGAGGAAAATCACAAATACACAACAATTGACCAAGATTTAAAGATCTTACACTATGAAGAGAAAGGTCTCTTACTCAGTATTGAGAAGGTGCTAACATAAGGGCCTAGGAAAATCGGAGCTTTCCACCTGCAAATCCATCTGTCTTTTATTCACAGACAACATATGTACAACATTATGTATAACATTATAGCAGAAACACTCGTTACAGGTAAACCAATAAACCTCTATTGGCCTCTTACGTATAAAACGGAACAGAAGATCAGTTATCCACAGAAAATAATAGAGACCAGTAGTTAACATTAAAGAAAAGAAACGGCCTTCAACCGGCCATAGGCCCCTGGACTACGAACCCGGCCCATCCAAGCAGCACAGCACACACAGAAGCACAACTCAAATCCACTTACACACACCCATTCGCGGCCACAAGCATTAACCTTTCACTCAATACACACACATACAACATTCACTCACGACTTACGCTCCGATGTTCGCAGTCCAGAAGCCTTGGGTTCGAAAGGAACCTCCCAGTAATTGCTCAAGAGAGCGACAAATAATTAATGAGAGCCTAACGCTGGATGAAACCAGCCACCAGGACTACGTTCGAGAAGGGAAGGGGAAGGGACAGGAGGGGGAACAACCAATGTAGAAACTCACTCACAGCGCAGGCGCACTTCAAGTGTCTTTTAGAGTCTTGTGAGAGAGCGTAATAGTAGTTTCTCGTAAAATAATTTCTTAATTATTTCTTAAATGAAAATATCTGTGATATCCTCCCCGCCTGAAACTGGCCCAAGCCCATACAACACACTTCAGATGTTTTTATTAGTCCATTGGGGATGCAATACACACACAGGCGTAGCAGTGAATAGCAAAGAAAACACTTCACACAGTAGCTGTCGATATACACGAAGCGAGACTTCTGGGAGGGAGCCGACGAGGTCAGCTACCCAACCGGTTTTTCCCAGCACGCGACACACACACTCCAGGTGTGCCGACTGTGGGTACGAGTTCATAGCAGGTAAACAGAGCGGGCAGGACACTCTGCACAGAGGAGACAAACGTCTCCAATAGCTGGACAGCTGACTAGATCGCAGTGGTGAGAAGCAGTCTCTCAGGTCACCACACAGCATATCCTCGATGAGGCAGCGGGTTATAGGAATAGAATAATGCTGTCCCCACATCACGTAGCACAGCACCAAGCACCAAAGCGGGAGGCTGCAAACTTCTCCTAGTGGATCGACTGGCCATCTCGACTCATTAGGATCGGCTTTCAGGATACTCCAAAGTCTTGTTAACACCACACTGGCTCCCAGGGAAATTCCTGCGACATAAATCAAACACAGCAGAAAGGCGGCACCAAAATGAGGTAAAAGGATAGGGGAACAAGGAATACTTCTCAAACGTAGTAAACTAATGAACGACAGCACATTACACACACAGACATACTTAATCTAATATGAGGCCTCAAAACAAAGAATTGACATGTCAAACTAAGAAATATATATATATATATATACAGGACTTACAAAAGTAAGTAATCTGGAAATACTTTACAATATACAAAATGTGACCTGACAAATCATAGCTTCAGGCATAAATTTATGGAAATAAAATGATACATATCCCATAATTGACCTGTATGTCAGCGGTCCAAACATTTACAATCTCGGTCATCAGCTTCTGAATAAGTTACAATATTTAAAGGCAGAACGCCTCATATCTTTAGACATTACCAAGAGACCAATAGTATATTACCGAAACTTGGCGAAAACAGTAGTTACCAAGACATTCTCTTAATAAAGCATTAAGTGGCCTTTACCTGAGAAAGATGTACACGGGTCAATTTCCCGTTTGAATTATCCCGAACCAAAAGAGTGACGGGCGTCAAATACTTCACAATTTCCCAGGGACCTCGATATCGTGGAGCTAGCTTAGCAGCCTGACGATTGGCCTTAGAACTCACAGGATAATTCCTAATGAAGACAGAATCTCCAACCTTGAAATTACCAGCTTTACGACCCTTATTATAATAACGTTCCACACGAGCGTGAGAAGCAAGGAGATTACGACGGGCTCTAGTCCAAGTCTCACGGATGGAGGAGGGCTCAATAACCTCCGGCAAAAGGTCATTAATCGACCAGAGATTGGCTAATGGAGAATTAGGAGAGAAAGCAAACATGAGTTTGATAGGAGTTTGCCCATGCGATTCATGCTTAGCCGAGTTGAAAGCCAAAGACAACCATTCCAAATTAGAGTCCCAACGAGAGTGATCAATTGATTGATAGGCAATTAAGGCTGATCTCAAGTTGCGGTTAAAACGTTCCGCATATGAAGGATTTGGGTAGTGGGGAGAAGTCGTAATATGGTCTATCCCTAACCCAAAACAGAACTTCTTGAATGCATGAGAAGTGAACACTGAAGCATTGTCCGACACTAGATACTGGCAAGGACCAAACGTTCCAAAAATCTGTTTCAAACATAAGACAGTACTTTTGGTTGTGGCATCACGCGTGGGAAATAACCAAACGAAACGGGAAAATGCATCAACACAAACTAGCACATATCTATGGCCAGAGCGGGAACGCGGAAAAGGTCCTAAATGGTCTACAAACAGCTTCTCCATAGGGCGATTAGCTTGTTCAGAGGCAAGGAAACCTAATCGGGTGTTCTGAGCAGGCTTACTTAAGGAACAGATAGTACAAGATCGAATGTACTTACGAATATCTCCATCCATACCCTTCCATATAAAATGATTTCTAATCTTTGCTCGAGTTTTGAAGATCCCAAGATGACCACCTAAAGGGGAAACGTGGAAATATTTGAAAATCATAGGGACCATGGCAGATGGAAGAACCACTTTCAACTTACGATCATGACGAGAAACACAAAGCAGCACACCATCCTTGATGACGTATGGCTTGACTTCTTCTCCCTCAGAAATTCTCCGGATAATGCCAGCGAGAGTTTCATCTTTTCCTTGATGCTCATGCAATCCCTGAAACAATTCGGGAATTTCTAGAAGAACAGAATTAGCTATCTCAACCTTTTCTTCTTCTACCAGATCATCAGTACCAGGGTAAAACATACGACTCAATGCGTCAGCAACAACATTCTCGGCGCCCTTAATATGCTTCACAGAGAACTTAAAAGCGGAAATACGGACGGCCCAGCGAGCGAGTCTACCAGTCGAACGAGGCTTCCGTAAAACCCAAGAGAGAGCCTGATTGTCCGTCTCAAGGTCGAACTCAGAGTGCTCAATGTAAAAACGGAATTTTTCCAAAGCGAACAAGACAGCGAGCGCTTCGAGCTCGTACACAGAGAATTTTACTTCCGCAGAGGTTAACGTTCTGGACGCATAAGCAACCGGACGGCGCCCTAGCTCAGTGTCTTGGAGAAGAACTCCAGCAATAGCGCCCCCAGAAGCATCCGTCTGAACAATAAATCGCTTGGAGAAATCCGGGATAGTTAAAACAGGAGGGTTAGCAATAGCAGATTTTAAATCCTCAAAAGCAACTTGCTGTTCCGATCCCCAAACAAACTTTACTCCTTTCTTCCGCAGATAGTTCAATGGAATAGCCCTCTGAGCGAAATTGGGCACGAACTTCCTAAAGAAATTACACATGCCGATGAAACGGGCAACGGCTTTCACGTCACGAGGCGGAGGGAACTCACTTATTGATTTGGTGCGATCAGGATCAATAATTACTCCACTAGATGACACAATATGTCCCAAGAACGAAATCTGTGGTCTGGCGAACGAGACCTTGGTAGGTTTGACAGTTAAACCTGCCTTCTGAAGACGGCTAAAACCTTCACGCAGATGATGGACATGTTGATCAAAATCCTCACTGAAAACAATCAGATCATCTAAATAATTTATAACGAACTTGAATTTGATGTCAGAAAGAACTGTGTCTAACAGACGAGACAAAACAGAAGCACCCGTGGCCAATCCGAACGGGATTCTCTGGAATTCGAAAAGGTTCCAGTCTGTAGCAAAAGCTGTTAAATGCTTAGACTCCTCTGCCAAGGGAATTTGAAAATATGCCTGATTCAGATCTAAGGAAGTGAAGACCGTAGCCTTACTAAACCAAGCAAAACACGATTGTAAATCAGGCAATGGGACAGATTCAATAGCAATATTCCTATTCAGTGCTCTGTAGTCAATTACAGGACGCAACCCACCTTGTGGTTTAGAAACCAGAAATACCGGTGACGAGTAGGCAGACGTAGACCTCCGAATGATACCTTGATCTAACATAGCTTGGATTTGCTCCTTGAGGACTTTCATTTTGGGCGGTGCTAAACGATACGGTGGTGATTTAACAGGGGTGTGATTGGTAAGTTCGATCTTGTACTCGAGGACGTTTGTTAGCCCCAGTTTATCCGTAAGGACATCGGAAAATTCCTCACACAAACTCTGAATACACCCTGCTTGCTCAGACGTCAGATGAGACACATCAGGTAGGGCAACATCAACAGACGACAACATAGTCTCATTCGACTTGACATTTCCATTCAAAGGATATTGATGAAACACAGGGATTAATACCTTGGGCTGAAACTGAAAATGAATAGATCCTGCAGACAAATTAAGAATGAGCCCAGAATGTGTAATGAAATCGGCTCCCAGAATGACTGCACAGGATAATTCGTTCACAACCACAAAGCTGAATTTCCAAGAAAAGGAAGCTATTCTTACAGAAACCCTAAATCTGCCAAGAATACCTAGCTTACTGCCATTCGCCGTCACATACGTAGAAGACACAGGTTCTAGTTTATTAAACTTATTGGAGCTCTTTAACAGTTCATAAAGTTCCTTATCAATCAAGGACACTACGCTCCCAGAATCAACTAGGGCAGACATGGTACCTTATTTAGTTTAACATTCAAATAGGGCAGTTGAGGTCGATGAATGGCCTTTACTCGAGTCCAATCTCGCAAATTACAAGGAGACCCAAACAAACTTGAAAGATCAGAACAACCTTCAGTTTCAGGAATGAACATCGGCGAATGACCGTTGAGTGCGTCTGGCACTCCTTCTGCTACTCTGTTACATGATAGCTTTCCTAGTCAGCTTCTATTGGCGCGATCACCTGTAGATGATTGGGTACGATTTCGTTGAAGTACAGGACAATTAGGACGTACATGTGTGTTAGACCCACACTCGTAACACTTATGTTCTACGGGCTGAGAACCGGAGTCACTACTGCTAGGTTTAGAAAACTGCCACCGAGGGCAAGCATTTCGTAGATGATCAGCCGATTTACACAGAAAACAACGTCGTGTTTTGTCTACAGAAGGCGAAACAGGGACAGAAGCGCTACTAGATGACGGTCTATCGATATTACGGAGTGAGTCCGCATATTTCATTCCTTCTGCCGCAACACAAGCGTTTTCTAGCTCAAGGAAAGAATTAGGCCTTGATGAAAATGACAAATAAGACCTATACTCAGGCGTCAGACCTTCAACAATAGAACTCACAATCTCACCTTCCGAATATTTCAAGCGGAAAACTCTCGAAAACATTTTAATGTCCCAAACGTACTCTGAGAGTGATTCATTACTTCGTTGTACTCGAAAGAAATGTCGCTGCACTAGAGATGATAATGCTCTGGTAGAAATACATTCACGTAACAGTTTCGAATGGAAATCCCCAAGAGAATCACGTTCAGACATAGCCACAGCTATGCGACTGGCTAAGTTTCCAGAAGCATGCGGATAAATTATTTGAAATATCAGATCATCTTTGACACCATATACAGCACTGTGCTCGAGAAATTCAATTAGAGTGCGCAGGAACTCAATAACTTGTTCGATAGAGTCAATAGAATAAGACTTCATCCCTTTAATAAGTAATTGCAGCGGATGTGGTAGCTTTGCAAAATTAACGACTGAAGAAATATTCTCTGTCTCACATGAATCATTGCCGGATGAAATGGGGTGACCAGCCGGTGGTTGCGAAAGTCCCTGTTCAGTAAGTTCAGCAACATCACCAGACTTATTTTCAACCGAGACAGAAAACAAGCTATCTCCCATCCCCAGAAGAGTCTCAATTTTATTCGACCACAAAACTAACAAGGCTTTCACATCATCGCCCATACTATCACCAAATAATGCCTGGAGATCAGACACACGGTTCCTGTAATGAAGCAGGCGAGCTTTAATACGACGAATCTGCTTTCGTGTGACATCACTTTGACCTTGACTAAACTCGTCCAACGTGGACTCTATTTGAGACAGCGAAACCCCGATACGACCTAACGCACTCTCAAGAAGAATGGAAGGTTGACAGCTCGATAAACTAACAGGGTTACGTAACGAGGAACGAAGAAGTCTAATATTATCGTCTAATGTACCGGCAGGAGAAACGCCCCTAATACACAACTCATATCCCAGCTCCTCGGTTCGTAGCAATTCGAGACCTAAACAGTCGCGTATCTGATCTTCATTAACGGGTCCCATTGACCCTAGTGCATCTTTACTAGTATCAGTCATAATTGCTCCTTTAAATACGAAAGAATAATAGACAAGACTGAATTTACAGATGGAAACCACGCTCTGCTACCACCTGAGAAGGTGCTAACATAAGGGCCTAGGAAAATCGGAGCTTTCCACCTGCAAATCCATCTGTCTTTTATTCACAGACAACATATGTACATTATGTATAACATTATAGCAGAAACACTCGTTACAGGTAAACCAATAAACCTCTATTGGCCTCTTACGTATAAAACGGAACAGAAGATCAGTTATCCACAGAAAATAATAGAGACCAGTAGTTAACATTAAAGAAAAGAAACGGCCTTCAACCGGCCATAGGCCCCTGGACTACGAACCCGGCCCATCCAAGCAGCACAGCACACACAGAAGCACAACTCAAATCCACTTACACACACCCATTCGCGGCCACAAGCATTAACCTTTCACTCAATACACACACATACAACATTCACTCACGACTTACGCTCCGATGTTCGCAGTCCAGAAGCCTTGGGTTCGAAAGGAACCTCCCAGTAATTGCTCAAGAGAGCGACAAATAATTAATGAGAGCCTAACGCTGGATGAAACCAGCCACCAGGACTACGTTCGAGAAGGGAAGGGGAAGGGACAGGAGGGGGAACAACCAATGTAAAAACTCACTCACAGCGCAGGCGCACTTCAAGTGTCTTTTAGAGTCTTGTGAGAGAGCGTAATAGTAGTTTCTCGTAAAATAATTTCTTAATTATTTCTTAAATGAAAATATCTGTATACTGGAGAATATTTACATAGATATTGACCAATATAACAATCCCGTGCACAACCTAAATGAAATCAACAAAAAGAAAAATGTATTATTGGAAACCTTTGTCCCGCTCATATGTGAACAATTTATTAATAAAAACGAGTTTCGCTACTGACATTCTAGAACAAGACCCGCCCTTCCCTCAACACCCCCTCTCGCGACTCACCTCATCCCTCCCCTTCACCCCTCCCTCTCCTCTTCCTCACCCAACCGCATCAGCATGGACACACGGTAAGCCACACACAAGCTTAGTTGTCAATGTGACTTGAGACTGATAAGGACATTCCACTCAAGACGACAACTTTTTATTACAAGTAAGTCGATTGAGTTTTCTTTTCACACAATATTTTGACTTGTTTATCATCCATTCATAGTTCTTTTTCTCATTACAGATGCTACACACTTTTTAATCCATGTTATTGATGGTCTCACCACACTGCCCAGCACAGAGTTTCATTTTAACAGTCAGCAAGTTTTAATTGTCAATCAGTAACAACCTATCACACGAGACGACTTTGTACCTCAATATGTTTTTTAATTCATTAATCACGATTATTGTCATTTCAGATCATCAAGATTTTTAATTTGTTTTATGTTATGTAATAATTGTTCTGCTACTGAAGTTGGCCTTGAGAATAGGCTGAAACATGTATAGACTCTGTTCCATCCAACAGATGATTTGATTTGTATTGATAAGGAGGATTTTATAAATACTTCTTATTTGTAAAGTTCTGAATGGAATACGAAATATATGCACAAACAGGCTTACTGTGTTATTCAGCAATCTCACTGATAACTGGCAAGCAAAACTGAACATTCCTGAAGCTAACTGCTTGTTCCCCGAAAGTGCAACTTATCCTGTGAAGTTCAATAATTCAAGACCTTTTCCCGTTCTCATCCAACTGTAGCGACAGCTTTTACTCTAGTTGGAAATCACATTTCTTTCACAAAGGATGACAAATAAAATTTTCAGGATTAGCAAAAATGTGATCATACTAATCAGTAATAGCTAAAACTTGTGATGCAATAAGTGAGGTATTTTTTTTGTAGATTTAATGCGATGACAGTCATGACTTTGAACTTAAGACATGCTAAGCGAGAAAACTTGTTAATGAGGAATGCACTAACGAGGTTTCACTGTACTTTCATTGACTTGTCTCAGTCTCATACTTGGCTTTGAAAATATGAAAGTGTCTGAAGTATGAGCAATGGTAGTAATATTATTTCGTAGTCAGTAGTACCTGTTATGAATGGCTCATAGGGTCGGTTGGTGCGTGCATTTCGGTGGGCTTGATAGACTTATAACAACTTCTGGCTCGGTGAGGAAAGCAGCAGGAAACTACAGTACCTGACTTCTAATTTCCCTAGTATGCCTCTTCAGTGATGCCTATACAATCTATGACAGCTGTTGGTGGAGGTGTTGAGGATAAAACCAGCCTTCAGGCTAAATACCGGTACTCAAATCCTTTCCATTTACACACCAGGCAAATAAATGCTGGGGCGGTACCTTAATTAACGCCATGGTCGCTTCCTTGTTAGTTAGGATTTGGAGAACAAATAATGAATAAGGACCGTATGTTTTGGTAACAGCAATAAACATGGAATTTTTCATATCCTCTTTCTTGCCAATATGTCTCTCTAGCTCCTTAAAGTATTTAGCATATTGAACTCGTGAAATATCACGCTCATTTATTGCATGAATAACTGCAAAATATATGCAGTCTGTTAAGAAGAATGCAAAATATTATCTCATATGTTCTCCATAAGGGCCAATTGCAGAAACAATGTCTGCGTAAATGACATCTAAGTAACGCACTATGTTCCATTGCATAAAAAATGTTCAGCTGGTGTTTAGCAAGACAATGTTCAAGTTTTAATATTGGTTTGAAAATGGAAATAGAAGTATCTTCAGTGCTACTTTTTGCCTGTCACAACCAGCTAAATTCATCAGTATGTCTGCTAAATGTTAGGTAACTAACAAGGAAGCGACCATGGCGTTAATTAAGGTACCGCCCCAGCATTTATTTGCCTGGTGTGTAAATGGAAAGTTTCAGATAATCCTCTTCAGGGCTATTGATGGTGGGGTTTGAACCCACTATCTCCATAATGCAAGCCAACATCTACTTTACTGTGCGACTCATTGGCTGAATGGTCAGCGTACTGGCCTTCGGTTCAGAGGGCACCGGGTTCGATTCCTGGCCAGGTCGGGGATATTATTATTATTATTATTATTATTATTATTATTATTATTATTATTATTATTATTATTATTATTATTATTATTATTATTATCTACTTTACTCGTACTACGCAGTCAACTCGCTTCATTAGAATACTGTAGTTTCTCCTTCCCTTTGCTGCTGCTTTTAGATTACACTCGCCATAACGACATCACTGTAATCAAAGCTGAAGCTACACTTCCTTTTACAGTGGCATGTTGCTTTACTCTCAATAATATTTTGAAATTTCATATCCACAGACAATCATGTACTGGGTGAGTGGCTGCGTGGTTTGAATCATTTAGTTGTCACACCGGGTTAATTATTGGAGCTGTTGTTAAGGATACAGCTTCTTCTTTTCCAGTCCTTGCCTTTACCTATCTTATGATTGACCACAACCTTTCTGCGTTTGCACGATGATAATTAACAAAAAAGAAATCCACACATGCAACCCACTTCATAGTATCACTATTATGCGTTCTTACTTGGCTGTAAGTGGTATATACAGTTCTTCCAGTTGATGTATGCGCTCTTGATTGGAACGAGTTTCTGAAATGGATGTAATCGGTGGACCTATTATTTCAGGCAAATTATCCCAAGTAAAATAAAATGTATCAGTTGCCAAGAATCGTAGTTAGGTATTGGACTGGAACTTACATCATACACAAGAAACAAATTCCTTATATTGGGCCATAACCTGAAAAGCAAAGTCACATTTTAAAACGCACCTTCTCTCCCATTTCAAATGAATTGCTGTGATCTCGCAGGAGTTGAACTACAGGAGACTGTCATCTTTCTCTCCAGAATGTGAGAGATCCTTCTGAGAATGTTTGTGGAAAAATTCATGAAATGTCACCCAGTGGCTTAGACGTGATATCATTTCGTAAGGCGGACAGACAGATGTCATTTCATTTGCCAAGTTACATTCTACTTCGTTTGAGTCTTGGTAAGGTAAAATATGTTTATTCCTATACTGAATTATATGGAGAGTCATGTACTTATTTGTTTTATAATGCCATTATTGACAATGAGTGGGATTATATGTGGCCCTGAAAAGGGCTGTTGGGTGGTCCTCTCAGTAACAGGACCGTGCACTGCTGTTGTGCATGACTTCTTCCAGGCATGTGGCCATGGAATTGAGTAGAGCAGATGCATACATATTGTCGTCACCTGACAACTCGTCCCAGGCTGCACTGACAATGTCCCAGAGAGCGTCGTTTGTATTGGGCGCAGGATCGGGCCAGGTCTCGATCATTAGTCTCTTCATCGTGGCTCACACTTTGTCGATAGGATTCATATCTGCCCTCCAAGGAGGCTGCTCAGTAAGCTCACCTGACCTTGCCTTGTGAACCATTCCTGATCTAATCGGGACGTGTGCATCGGGTCCTGCTGAAATTGTATAACACCGACAGGATGGAGCACCTGCATGGAAGGGACTATAACATACTCTAAAAATATGCACATATTGCTTAACAGTAAGATGTTGCTCAATTCTGTGTGGCATTCCTATGTTACAAGAGCTTGTCCAGCCCCATTACATGACAGATACATGACCATTGCTCAGCCACGGATGGTGTATTGTGTCAGGTGCCGAAAAGGCAAAACATTCGTACCAGCCCATCTTTTGCCGGGGAAAACGTACTCTTGACCACTCACATAGCACTTTGTCTTCAGCAAGCGCAATGTGGTACACCCTTTGCTCATCAGTGAAGCTTATTTCTTAGCTTCTCTCCGGTATTGTAACCCTGCCTCATTCGGGGATCTGAAGGGCATCATCAAGCTGCTGGGTAAACGCGCGGCCTAGTGCAGCTTCACAGAATTTATGAATGAGGTTGAATGCGCCTCATCGATCAAGAGATCGTCCTGTGCACGGTTCAAGACCCTGCCCGGAACCCGAGCCAGCACATCAGCTTACATTTCGTGATTTTAGAAAACATCTTATCCAGATCTTCGTAATTCGGTGTTATGCTGTTGCTGATCCTGAATGAATAAATAAATAAAACACGTCGCCATACTATGTGGGATGTTGTAGTGTCGTCCACCCCTTGTTGTGGTTAGATTTCCTTCTTCAACAAGAACAAGTACGTGCTCCCGGATGTAAGGTCCTTGGTGTGCCATAGTTGCCAGTAGAATGACCTACCTTTGTGTAATAAGCATGGTGGGGATATTCTTCAATCCAGTTGGTTTGCCCACTGTAGCTGCTGACAGAATTTTAAAAAATAACATCCTAAGGGATTCAAACCTTTCTCACTGTGGACCTGCTACCTTCCACCTTGCTCATTTTGAAGTGCATGTACTGGAAACGGTGGCACCTAATTGCTTCCCACACTCGTAGGTACTCCAATTATGGTGGCACCTTCTGTCATTGCCCCTGATTATCGAACTAGAGGGCACAACATCATGGTTGCATATGACAATGCTCATCACTATACAGTTAGATTTAGGATTTTACATTGTGCTCATGCTCTATGTTGGGAAGTGTATACTTCCTCCACAGTTGACTTGAGCATGCTTGGTTTGTACTTTGGAGGCAAGCAATTTGAAATGTAAAGAATTATGTATGGATTCATATTCATTTCAGGGTATCAGTGATTTGTTAGCTACTATTGTTTTTATAACATTTTTTATCTTTTATTTGTTCTGAGATTTAATAACTAGGATACATTATATGAATTCTCTTTAAAAACCCTTATCATGAAAATAGGTAGATTTGCCCCTTACTATTAGGAGGATTTCACAACAAAAATCAATGAGTATGACAAAGTATGTCATGAAATACCCACTGAAATAGTGTCATTTCTGTCACTGAAACTAATTATTTTATTTTGTCAAAAATAAGGCCCCTAATAATGAAGAAAGAAAGCGAATTTTAACAACAAAACATCATAATGAAAAACAAGTAAAATGGAAACCAAAAACATAAGCCAGTGACAGAACAATACTTAATAATGTAAATGGAAAATAAGTAATGCAAGAAACAGGGATATAATAATAATAATAATAATAATAATAATAATAATAATAATAATAATCGTCATTGTATGGCCTCAGCTACCATGTGCAAGCATTTTAATTCGTCTCCATCTGGCTGCTTGCTCGTCAATTTTGACATTTAGTTTTACTGTAAGATGGCAGAGTAAACCATATCTCTCATGGGCGCCTATGGCTGAGTTTTAATTAATTTTGTCGGGTAAACACCAAAATATTTGTCACCAGAGATCTTTTACATGCCAACGTTGTACGACATGGAGTGTCGAATGGACTTTTTGCCGCCCTTAAAAAATCCAACTACCTCTGCTGGTTTTGAATCCGCTATCTTGGGATCTGGAGTGCACACTCTATCACTGATCTACAGAGGGAGCTATATTAAGTACACATGTAGAACACAATACATAATAACGAATAATAACTAATGACAGTAACCAGTGATATTACTTAAACTGTATGTGCATACGGTAAAAGCTAAACATTATGTACATACGCACTATAACAATAAAATAATAACATAATATTACTTATAGGAAGAGCCTCCGTGGCTCAGATGGCAGCACGTCGGCATCTCACCGCTGGATACCGTGGTTCAAATCCCGGTCACTCCATGTGAGGTTTGTGCCGGACAAAGCGGAGGCGGGACAGGTTTTTCTCCGGGTACTCCACTTTTCCCTGTTATCTTTCATTCCAGCAACACTCTCCATTATCATTTGATAGCATTTATCAGTCATTAATATCACCTTGGGAGTGGCGACCCCATTTTGTAATAATAGCCTATATGGTTCATTCATTCCATCCCTGACCCAGTCAAAGACTGGAAAACAGGTTGTAGGTTTTCATTCTTTACTTATGGGAATTTTGTTGTACAGTAAAATGACAATGTTACTAGCCTACATACCACAATCACACAATCTATCATATGTCGCCAGTCACGAAACAGTCAGCAGTATTCAGCAGGTAATCTCTGCTTGCAGTCTTAAATTTTGAGACTTTCAGAGTTCCTGGCAGCAGCTGGAAGTTAATTCCAAAGTCAGGATCCAGTCACAAGGAAGGATGTATTTATCATAAAAGATTGGTTGACGGGAATAGCGAGGGAAGTACCAGATCTAGTGTGACAATTATGGAATGTGGACAAGAAACGTATATGAGTATCAGAGTTTGATATATCGACGTAAGTATATGAATCTTCCGTCATCTGTCAGATTTCAGCAAGGAAAAAGCTGTGTAGCTAGGAGTTTCCTGAACATCATAACTCAAGTTAAAAGTAAACTGAAGATCAGTGTTCAATGCTCATTGCAGTTTCATAGTTTATTCAAGAGTTGCATCAACGAGGACAACGTCGCAATAGTCGGGTATTTGTACATCAAAGTTTGGAGAAGTTTTATCTTTATGTCTTGTGGCAAAATGTCCTTTATGTCGTTTCAATGGGTGTACAATTGCGTACATCTTTCTACATGTATTTCGTACAAGTACAGGCCAGTCGAGAGTTTGTCAGTCATATATAGGTTCTTCCCCTTATTTTACACAGTGGGATTATGGTTGCATTTAATGTCACTGAAGGAATAGTCTGGTTTTTATACGTGGCATTAAATAATTTCAGAGAACCAATTATCATTGTTTGAGTTTTTTTGTGGGTGTTGAGAAGGAGAGAGTTATAATTGGCATACACACTGCGTTGAAGGTTGGTGTTTATATTTCTTATTGAGCTCGATATATCTTTGATATTAAAGTGGCAGTAAACTTGAAGGTTGTTGGCATAGAGAGATATTTACTGTATTACATTTTATTATAGAAGGTAAACAGGTCAGGTCCAAAGAGAGAATCCTGTTGGATACCTGCCTTCCTGAGCGACCACTGTAAAGTAATAGGGTGAGCTACAAACATTGATTTATTTTAAATTGAAGGAGGTTAAAGAAACCCATATTGATACAAAATCAGATTGTAGAAAATGCACAAAATTAAGTCATGTTCATGAATCAGTGACACTGTTGAAGGAAATCAGAACATTTTGTTTTTTCTTTCGTTTTTTCCACTTAAATAGTATTGTATATTGTTGGTGGTACACCAAATTCATTGCAGAGTTGTTTGGGCAAACTCTAGGTATTTCAGTTTAACAGCCAGCAGCGTATCCAAGGGAGTACTAACTCCTTGGTTTAAGTTTCCAGAGAGAGAGAGAGAGAGAGAGAGAGAGAGAGCGGGGGGGGGCTGTTTTATTTGATAAAATAATTGGTTTCAAATTTAATATCACATTTTAATATAAATGTGTGTATTTTATCAAACTTTCAAAATACTTCTTAAAAAGTGGTTTACAGGTCATGAAAAAGTACAAAAGTACAAGCCTTTATAAACAGTTTGCATAATACTGCTATTGCAAAAAATCACCTCCTGTGATAATGTTACAAACCTTTTTTTTGTAGTTATTTTGAATGATGTTTTACCAGCTTGCTTGATATTAATGGTGTCACATGTTATTACAGAGAAATATGCCGTATGTGGAGTACACTCGTACTGATATGGAGGAACTGAAGAACGAGGAATCAGGAAGTGAGTTACTGTTAATTCATAGTCTAGTATTAGTCTTTATCGTTAAAAAAGCTTTATGAGACTCTCACTAAAGATATTAGACTTTAGCAGTTTCAAGTATATTTTGTTAAAACATTTTGTTAGCAATTGTTGTGTTGGAGGCTATTAATTGAAGCTTGTATAAGGCTCTATGCTTTAGAAAGTACTTTTCAAAGCTACATGCTTGTGAGGTCTTCATAAGCTTTTTCTATCTGAAGAAATCATTTTTTTGTAAAACTAATGTTGAATGAAATTGATGCAAATGTGAGTGTAGAGTTCATTTTAAAAATCCACATTATGTGAATAACTGTAAGCGCTGAAGACTGTTAGTAGTGAAATACAAAATCTTGTATATCTGTCATGAGTTCAAACGATGCACAGTATCACTTCCTAGCTACTTCTGCAGCAGGGTTGATTTTATGATCGTCTGCTGTGCTCAGAGTTTAGAATTTGAATCCGACAGAGTCAAGTGTTTTAGTAGATTAACCGAAATAAAAAATAAAAGCTGCATTCACAGTGAAATTCTGCAGATCCGGCAGATAATAAAAAATTAAATACTTTGTAAACTCTCCAAAACGAAATATGGTGGAAGATACTTTTTGCAATAATAATTACAACAGTTTTTACAGCTCTGCATTCCAGCTGGAGAACAATGTGTCAAAAATGTATAGTGTAATAACATCCTGGTATTTGAACAGAAGTACAAGTATAATTTTAAAATGACCACTTCCTAGATGAAAGCGATGTTAGTAGAGAGAATAATTAGAAGGTTAAGAGTGATTGGTGGAGTTTGTTGTTTAAGAGGCACATCAAAATTAGGAACGATTATACAGTAAAATTTTGTGTTGTGATTGACTTTTTTTTTTCTTAAGAAAAAAAGTAGTTTACTGTCCAAAATTATCCTTACATTACTTTGACCAACTTTGCTGTACAGAAGATTATATACATAACAGTAGAATATTTGCTCTTGTAATAAATAGAAACAATGATAAGAAGCTTCCTTAATGAAGAAACAAAAGTTACTGTTGGAGTAAACATGTTCGGTGAACGTGTATATTTGGACTGGCTTGGAGAGAAGATCATTTGAAGCAAAACTGGGGGAGAGTAGCTTACTTAAGAGACTAATCAATCTTAGGAGATAAAGATTAGACTAATGATCATAATAAAAAATGCCACCCACAGTACTTGGTAAAAATTGGCAGAATGTTGAAGAATGACAATCAGAATGGAAAGTTGATTAGGAACCGGGAGAGTCCTGCAAGGGTTGCCATACTTCCTGCATACTGCATGTCAGTAAATGAGAGTGCATTGACAGTCTACTGTTCCTGTATGCCCATAGAAAACCCATCGATTTCGATGAATGGATAATCGGATTGAAAAACAGATAGAACAACAATAAAACTTATCCCATTACAAGAATTGTTGAAAATGCTCTCCTTCAACCTGTAGACAAGCGTTGTAGCATGTGATGTTTTTCCGATTCACGTTCCGCAATTCAGCCTCATGAATCCTCAGAATTTGGGTGTGAATTGCATTGAAAAATCTATAGGACACAAAAGTACACTGTTCATCACTTAATTCAGAAGCCATGAAACGCACTAAACCGATCAATTATTGTTGTATAAGAAGCAGTCATACTGTATGCAGTGTGGAAGCTTATTGCAGATTAGCTGAGACCATGACATTGCTGTGTGAGCTATGTGGGTTAGGCAACTGTGGCATCATCCACTCACCCAGACACGGCACAGAAATAACTGGCAACTCAACTGAGGCTTGCACTGTAGTAAATGGGCGGGGATGGAAAGCAAAACCAATAGGATTGGAAAACATTTTGTGTTAATATCTCCTATCTATTTCATTATCTCCATTTGTGTACAAGTTATTCTATTTGGGCAAAGGGAAAAACAAAATTTTATTAGTAAATCTATTTAAGTACTAAAGTAAGGACAACTTATTAACCTCAAACACTAGTATGCTGTATTGTTAACTGTCTTTTTTGCTCATTTGCTTGTCATGCTTCCCTTATTACTTTCAAGAGACTGTGTGAGTCAAATTGTGCAACTGTGCAACTGCGCAGTTTTTTTAAAAATCAGCTCAGCTTAGTAATGCCTTTGAAGAAATTATTTATTTTGTTTTCTATAAATAATAAGAAAAGAGTTTCAAAATATCTTAATGATGAAAGGAGTATAATATTTTTGTGTTATTTAGACACTTAAATGGTAATTTTAGCTCATCCTTCCTTGCTTGAGACTTCTTGTGTTGCTACTAAAATATTAATTCCATTTAACAATAGAGGGTATGATTAAAACATCAATATAGTTACTACAAATGGCATTGGCATTGAATGACATGTTCACGAAATATTGGAAGGTGCAAGCATTGTGTGTAAATATGTTTTTCTGAAAAGAAGAATTTTGTAACTGTTGTAGCAATCAGTCTTTTATAAATAATTAACCTTGTCATGGTACATCTCTTTCCTTTATAAATCTCTTTTCTATGAGGAAAAAAAAAAGAAAAGAGGAAGTCTGTATCTCTTTTTAGAAATGGTTCAACCATATTTCTTTATGCTTGGTTTTGATAGATACTGCTCTATTCTCTCACCATCTGTTTCTCACATATAAGCAATCTAGAGCTTTATAATCCTCTAAAAATGTGTATTATTGCAAATACATCATTCTGTCATGCCAAATGGCTTGTGTATTCATTTGCAAGCTTACCGCTGTGTTGATGTAGCTCAGATTGCTAGTAAGCACTATGTTAATCTCTTCTTTCTCTTTGTCTTGTGAAGTAACAATCACACTTTTGGGACCAACTTTTAGAGGTAAGATAGTTTCTATCTGTAATACAGTTATAGAAATGTTGAAAGACGGGTTGCTATGTGGCTGTTATTATGCAGAGCATGATGCACCCTGTAATCCTCCCTTTCCAGTTTTTTATTCCTGGGTAAATGGCAGTCTTCTTTCAGTACTTCTCCTAAAAGTAGTACTGTATTTTAGTAGATGGTTTGCTGAAGTTTCTCTGCCACACTGTATCATTCTGCCCCATCCTATTATGCTTTGGGCTGATGACCTAGATGTTAGGCCCCTTTAAACAAAAAGCATCTTTTATGCTTCTTCGATGAAGATCTGAATGCTCTTTTATTTTATCCTCAGTATTCATTGTGATATTCAGTGACTTTTTAATTTGATCCTGGAAAAGAAAACTTATTTGAAGAAATAAAAGAATCCCAAGCAAATATGGAATCTATATTCCGTTATTTTTAAAATTATGTATTCTAAATACTAATATCAAGAGGAGGAAATGTATCATCTATGGTATATTTAAACAGTTGCATGGTGTTAACACTAGAACCACTGGAATATATTATATAACTTGAACCGCCGATGCGGTCATTTTGACCGCTATCAAAATTATTATATTTTCATTCCCGACACGCACAGTTCCTCATTATTATCCTTTTGCTTCTGTTTCTGTACATTGTTTTATGAGTTTCAATATCCATTCATAAATAAAAAGAAACCATGCACACGTTACACTGTCGTCAGAAACATGCCGCTTTGCTTATTGATTAAGTCCTGGATTTTCTTTTGAGGGGGTATGGCGAGCAAACCTACCAGGTGTAGTCTTCCCAAAGTCTGCTACAGTTCACTCTGTGATGCAATCAGTACCTAACGATGCATATCTGGTCATGAGAGGGTGTAACATTGGTTGTCGCATCCCCTATGGTACCATGCTTTACGGGTTACTGTTCCTATGGCTGTAATAGAATAATTGAAAACTCTTCCGTACTCAGCCTATGCGAGGCGTCATTATAATGTGAATACGGTATAAATCAAGGAAATTCACCGAAATTGTTATGCTGATAGTTATAATAATACTAATATCAACTTACCTTCAGCCTGTACAGTCCGGTGTTCAGCGTGATCTGAATCACTGCTTTCCGGGTTATCTTTTGACTGGCAGTAATCTTTGTATTATTTCCTCTTCTTAGGTCCTTTGTATCTGGACCACATTCTACATCAGACATATCTTCAGAAATGTCATACAGTAGGCTCAGCAACTGATGGTTTACGAGACATGTTCACTGTACTGTAACAAGCTTACGAAAGACAACACTACCACAGACGCAGTGGAAATAATGTTCGTACATTTTGTAATATATCAGAGTTCAGTTTTTGAGTTTTTGAACATTACCGTTGTTCATAGGAAAATTATGAGCATATGATTATATCTCAGCGAAAGATATATGTTATACATACATACATACATACATACATACATACATACATACATACATACATACATACATACATACATACATACATACATACAGTACATACAGTACATACAGTACATGCATACATACATACATACATACATACATTATCATTAAAGACTGTTATGCCTTTCAGCGTTCAATCTGCAAGCCTCTGTGAATTTACTAAACGTTGCCACAATCCTCTATTTGCAACTAGTGCTGTGGCCTCATTTAGTTCTATACCTCTTATCTTTAAATCGTTAGAAACTGAGTCTAACCATCGTCGTCTTGGTCTCCCTGTACTTCTCTTACCCTCCATAAAAGAGTCCATTATTCTCCTAGGTAAACTATCCTCTTCCATTCGCCTCACATGACCCCACCACCGAAGCTGGTATATACATACAGCTTCATCCATCGTGTTCATTCCTCAATTAGCCTTTATCTCCTCATTCCGAGTACCATCCTGCCATTGTTCCCACCTGTTTGTACCAGCAATCGTTCTTGCTACTTTCATGTCTGTTACTTCTAACTTATGAATAAGATATCCTGAGTCCACCCAGCTTTCGTTCCCGTAAAGCAAAGTTGGTCTGAAAACAGACCGATGTAAAGATAGTTTCGTCTGGGAGCTGACTTCCTTCTTACAGAATACTATTAATCGCAACTGCAAGCTTACTGCATTAGCTTTACTACACTTTGATTCAATCTCACTTACTATATTACCATACTGGGAGAACACACACCCTAAATACTTTAAATTAAGGACCTTTTCTAGCTTTGTATCACCAATCTGACATTCAATTCTGTTGAATTTCTTACCTACTGACATCAATTTAGTCTTCTAAAGGCTAATTTTCATACCATACTCATTGCACCTATTTTCAAGTTCCAACATCTTTCGGCACAATCTGCCATTAAGACCAAGCCGTCGGCATAGGCCAGACTGCTTACTACATTTCCACCTAATTGAATCCCTCCTTGCCAGTTTATACCTTTCAGCAGATGATCCATGTAAACTACGAACAGCAAAGGTGAAAGATTACAGCCTTGTCTAACCCCTGTAAGTATCCTGAACCAAGAACGTATTCTACCATCAATTCTCACTGAAGCCCAATTGTCAACATAAATGCCTTTGATTAATTTTAATAATCTATCTTTAATTCCATAGTCCCCCAGTATGCTGAACATCTTTTCCCTCGATACCCTGTCATATGCTTTCTCTAGATCTACGAAACATAAACACAACTGCCTATTCATCTCGTAGCATTTTTCAGTTACCTGGCGCATACTGAAAATCTAATTGTGACAGCCCCTCTGTGGTCTGAAACCACACTGGTTTTTATCCAACTTCCTATCAACTACCGATCGCACCCTCCCTTCCAAGATGCCAGTGAATACTTTGCCTAGTATACTAATCAATGAGATACCTTAATAGTTGTTGGAATCCTTACTGTTCCCTTGCTTATAGATAGGTGCAATTACTGCTTTTGTCCAATCTGAAGGTACCTTACCAACACTTCATGCTAACCTTACTACTCTATGAAGCCATTTCTTCCCTGCCTTCCCACTATACTTCACCATTTCAAGTCTAATTTCATCTATTCCTGCTGCTTTATGACAATGGGGTTTATTTACCACCTTTTCCATTTTCTCAAGCGTAATTTCACCATCATTTTCCTCCTCCCTATGAGCTTGGTTGTTCGCGACACCACCTGGAAGATTTCCTTTTACATTGAGAAGATGTTCAAAATATTCCCTCCACCTCTCGAGCGATTCCCTGGTATCTATTATGAGTTCACCTGAATTACTCAAAACACTGTTCATTTCCTTTTTCCCTCCCTTCCTAAGATTCTTTATTACTGTCCAGAAAGGTTTCCCTGCTGCTTGACCTAGCCTTTCCAGGTTATTACCAAAATCTTCCCATGACTTCTTTTTGGATTCAACAACTATTTGTTGCGCTCTGTTTCTTTCATCTACAAACAAATCCCTGTCTGCCTCGGCCCTTGTTTGGAGCCATTTCTGATAAGCCTTCTTTTTACGTTTACAGGCTGCTCTCACTTCATCATTCCACCAAGATGTTCACCTTTTCCCATCTTTACACACCGTTGTTCCTAGGCATTCCCTTGCTGTTTCTACTACAGCATCCCTGTATGCCACCCATTCACTTTCTATATCCTGATCCTGCTTACTATGTACTATTCGAAACTTCTCACTAATCATATCCATGTACTTCTGTCTAATTTCCTTGTCCTGGAGATTTTCTACCCTTATTCATTTGCAGACAGATTTCATTTTCTCTACCCTAGGCCTAGAGATACTAAGTTCACTGCAGATCAGATAGTGGTCTGTATCATCGAAAAATCCCCGGAAAACTCTTACATTCCTAACAGATTTCCTGAATTTGAAGTCGTTTAAGATATAGTCTATCATGGATCTGGTACCCCTAACCTCCCATGTGTAGCAGTGAATAGCCTTATGCTTGAAGAATGTATTTGTAACTGCTAAACCCAGACTAGCACAGAAGTCCAGCAAACGCTTCCCATTCCCATTAGCTTCCATATCTTCCCCACATTTACCAATCACCCTTTCGTATCCTTCAGTTCTATTTCCAACTCTCGCATTGAAATCGCCCATTAGCACTATTCTATCCTTGCTGTTTACTTTGACCACGATGTCACTCAATGCTTCATAAAACTTGTCAACTTCATCCTCATCTGCACCCTCACATGGTGAATACACTGAGACACTTCTCGTCCTAATTCCTCCAACTGCCAATTCTACCCACATCATTCGCTCATTTACGTGCCTATCAGAAACTATGTTGCGTGCAGTGGTATTCCTGATAAACAGCCCTACCCCATACTCTGCCCTTCCCTTTCTAACACCCGTCAATTACACTTTATAATCTCCTACCTCTTCCTCGTTATCTCCCCTTACCCGAATATCACTTACTCCTAACACATCCAGATGCATCCTCTTTGCTGACTCAGCCAGTTCTACTTTCTTTCTGCCATAAGCCCCATTAATATTGATAGCTCCCCATCGAATTCCATTTTGTTCATCAAGTTGTTTCCAAGGAGTCCCTCGCCTGTCAAATGGAAGTGGGACTCCTTTACTCCAATAGATCCGAGGCTTGCTTAAAATGTTCTGAGCTCAGTAAATTCATGAAGCAGGATGCTACCCTACTTACACATAATCCAAGTGAGGATCTCTCCTCTAATGGGTTATGGACCACCGGTGGATTGTATAGTCCTAGCTGCCTGAGAACCACAAGGAGGGCCATGACTCAGAATATGTCCTAGATGTCCACTCCTATTCCATAGCATCTGGTATCCTGACTCTCAGGACCACTTACTAGGCCACTCAGCCGTTGCCCATGGTTCATGAACTAGGACAGGACTACAGTAACCCACATTATGAACTTTTATTACGATAATTAATATATCGGTCAATATGACTGCTCCGGCGGTAGTAGATATAACCTTTAGTGATGTCCCATCCATTGACGCAAAATTAATTATATTTAATATGGATATTCCTGACCCCTAATCAGGAAAATTCACTGCAGCTCAATATCGTACAATGAAAACTTTAGTCAGAATTGAGTTTGGAAAATGTGTAGCGGTCATTTTGACTGCTCCGACGGTTCTAGTGTTAATGGTTATAAGAAGAATGATCATGGTACTGTTACTCTGGCTTTACCTCTGCTGAAAAAAGTTTTTTATTATGTTGTACTTTATCAGTTGCTACATGTGTACAAGTTATAATGCTACAATTCTCTCTACTCCATTAAAAGGAATATGATAGTCATGATTTTAGAATGAAATATTTCACATCGTTTACAGTAATTTGTCCCTGTATTCAGTTACAATATTATGTGCATCCTTTCCATAATTCTATATTATCCTTATAAATTCTATGGTATGTCTGAATTTTTTATGTTCCATAAATATATACAGGTGTAACAATATGGTATGGCCATACTTTCAGGATGCATTCCTCACACATATGGACATGGTTCTGGGAATGCTTTATTTCCATGTTTGAACTCGCTTTCTACAACTCTACATTAATCATAGGAAACACACATGAACAGAACATACCAACATATCACTTGAAACTCTTTCTTACATAAAATGTTCAAAATGCCTTGATCAACCCGCCATCGCATTGAATCCCAGATGCACTTTCGGCAGGTTGATGCCTATGTCGATACTAACAGAGGGAATTTTGAACATTTCATGTAAGAAAGAGTTTCATGTGATATTCTGGTATGTGCTGTTCCCTCTGTGTTCCCCATGATGAATGCTGTACTATGTAGAGTTGTAAAATATGAGTTCTAACATGGAAATAAAGCAGTTTCAGAACCGTGTCCATATAAATGTATTTTCTTCTTCCATGTA
This sequence comes from Anabrus simplex, assembly GCF_040414725.1. Classification (NCBI taxonomy): domain Eukaryota; kingdom Metazoa; phylum Arthropoda; class Insecta; order Orthoptera; family Tettigoniidae; genus Anabrus; species Anabrus simplex. Next base: position 358,372,727 of record NC_090265.1, read on the forward strand.
CGAGGAATGTATCCTTGAAAGTTTTGCCATACGTTATTGTTATCCCCTCTATATCATTAAAGCAGAATTGGACAACATTTCTATGATCTGTGTTAGTATTTTATCTGTAGTAATATAACAATAATTTACCTTGAGAGAATCTGGAGCTCGAGTTATATTTATTTCACTATTGGGCAAGTAACTACAAAATTAAATGAGCAATAACATAAGCGAATAAATGTGAAGCAAACAATAACGAACTTTCACACATCAGCAGTGAAACACTGTATAGGAAGACAGAAAGGATTACCGACACGAACGGACCCGAAAAGGATAACTAAAAGAATCTTTGACTATTTCTGCAATAAGAAAACCAATCCGAACTGGTTTAAGGAAACTGAGAAGGACCGGCGAGAGTTCCAGATTACAGAAGAGAAGCTTGCGGATGGATCCGTGAAGAAAATAACCAAAGATAAAATAAAGAGTTTTGAGGACAGGGTGAAGCCAAATGACTATACAGAATTTTTGAAGAAGAGAGGAAGGCAAGATCTGAAAGGATAAAAAGTACTGGGAGGACAGGTAAACACGACTCACTAACCATTGATTGATCTATCGTACCCCAAAGTTGGTGAAATGGACAAGAAGAAAGCAACAGAGATCAAAACTTTTAGCATAGAAATGCACCATTTTATTTTTTGGTTTAAACTCTTTGGGCAGCAGCCTACCAAGAATAACAGAATAACCTTCATCAGAATAACACAGTTATGTGCTGTTGATTTTGTGCTCTGTAATCAAATGTACTATTAAAAGTAACTCAAACAAGCTATAAAGATGTTTCAGTGCACTGTTGTGATGAATTTACATTAAAATAGTGCACAAGAGTGCAATAAAATGAAAGTGATAAACAAAACCGATAACATTGTAACAATAGACGACTTCTCAAGATGAAGACAGATAAGCAATATGTGACTGCGATCTTCTTAGAAATATCAAAAAGTCTTCAACAACATCAGCATCTAAATCTAACATTGGCTCCAGAGCCAGTAACGTCTTAACTGAAATAACTCGTCCATCTACAAACTGACATTAAAACAGATTGAAACAGCTAAGGGTGAAACAAAGCCAATTCACTTGTTAAGAGGATGCAGGGATCACCATTACTACCAGCATTATAAAACCTGGCAACAGATTTCATTTTTGATGAGATAACCGAAGAAAACCTACTGCAAGGTAATGGCAAATAAGTTTCTGCAGAATTGTCCCCTCTTAGTATTATGGGTTTCGCTGATATTATTGTTGGCAAAAATAAGCGAGCAGCTCTTGAGTTGACACACACTACTATCATGTTCCAGGTAATCAGTTTACAGGTAAATGCTAACAAACGTGTGGGCACATGTGACTAGAATGGGAAGCCCATAGATGGAGTGCTCGATATTTACAGAACTTTTAAGATTAGTACTACTAAGGAAAGAGAAAAAATAAAATATCTAGGTGTCACTTTTAACGATACACTCACCTTTGCTGAATGTAGATCAAAAGTTCATTATTTTAAACGAAGCAGGCAGCCGTACCCTGTCTGCGATGTATCTCTTTCCTCTGTATATCTCTTTGTGTACCGTATGAGGGAAAATAAATGGAAGTCTGTATGTTTTTAGAAATGGTTCACTATTGAAAAAGCCTAAGGAGCTTAAATGTTTTTAACGTTTGCAGTCAATGAAATTTAATTAAGGTTTCCTTCTAGGAACCTTATTTTTGATTCCACCATACTTATTTGTCCTTGGTTTTGTTGGATACTGCTTTATTCTCCCACCATCTGTTTCTCACATATAGGCAATTTAGAGCTTTGCAAGTACAAACATTTGGAAACTGTGCTGAAATAAGATAAATACAGGTTTTCCTGAAAGCTGCTGACAAAATTATAAAAAGCTCCCTGAAGGGAATCTTACAATTATCTATGGATACACCCAATAGTGTTCTGTATTCTAATTTAAGAGTCAGATTTCTCAGACGTTTTAAAGCAACGTGGGAAGTGCATTTGCAACAAATAAGCCCATGCAACACTCTTGACTGAGCCAATAACACCTATATTTTAAAGATGCAGGGTCTGTTATCAAGGACGACGTACTGTTTACAGGCCCACAACATCAGTTAACAGTTCCTCCATTAAAGACACCAACTCTCCAAATCCAAGAAAAATTCTCCAAGAGCTAAGAAGTCGTGAAATGATGGTTTGATGCTCTTTGCCTCAAAAGGGGATCGGTGGAGAGCTCTGTAAAGAGTATATTCCAGCCATCAACTGGATTAGGCATCACCAAGGACTTACTTGTAGCAAATGGCAGTCAAGATGACATCAAATGTTTCTACAGTACAAACTGTTCTGGGCAGAACTCAGGATAGAAACCTCTGTTGCAGATGCGCCAGAGAGAAAGAAACACTGGCTTGTGTTCTGGGTTCTTGACCTTACGACAAAGTACTGAGCAACTCAAATTACTGCATGTGTTCACTCATAGCTGACTCATTCAGGACTATCAACAGCTTCTCTCTTTCTACAGGCAAGTGGACGATTCTCGTACTTTTCACTTTCAAATCATTCTGGGCGCCTCTTTGTCAGTCAGCTTCCCACTTCTTCTAAAGAGCTACCTTATTGTGAGCCTCAACAATTCACCGGCAGCATTGTTTCTCTCACTGTTTTGCCGTTGCGCCATCATTGTTGCCTCTTGCCAGCTTTGTAGACTTTTGCTGACCTCCACACTCTGTCTTCATGCAGACGTGCCAAGTCTCCCGATTTGAGCGGGAGACTCCCGATTTTTCATCATTCCTCCCGATCGCCGGGTCCGATCTCCCGATTTTCAGAGCAATATCCGTAATTTTTGTATTATCTTAAACTCCTGCAGATTTCCTCATTCTATCGATATATGGCTGAGTATGGCTGGTCGATAGTAGTTCTAATAATGATACCAGATGGCGGTACGGGGCATGGTGGCCAGTCGTGTGCTGCTCTTTGGTCTATAATACAGTCATTCTCTTTGCAAACAAGTCAAGCGAGTAACATTCTCTTTGGAGTAACCTAACCTCAGAAACATAGTCATTCTACCCGGGGCAAGTCCTGCAGAAGTGCTCATGTTGTGCCTTAATATTTGTTTTGGCCAAAATGTCAAAAGAAGAAATATGATGCAGTGTTTAAAAGTGCTTATAGGGAAGAGTTTCCGTGTTCGAGTGAATCCAGAAAGGGACCAACGTTCACATTCTGTGATTTTTCAGTTGCACATGGCAGGAAATGTGATATATTATACTTAAGCACATGCAAACGAAAAAACATAAGGAGAGTGTTCAGTGTGTAGAAAGAAACCAGAAACTGAACTTTTCATGTAAAAACCAAGATGTAAATCCTGTGACGAATGCCGAGGCGTTATTTACGTCATTTATAGTAGAACATAACCTGCCTGTCAGAGGTCAGAGTTTGACAGAGCTGTGAGCAACCTAAATAGGAACAAGGCACTTGGAATTGATGACATTCCCTCTGAATTACTGACTGCCTTAGGAGAAACCAGCATGGCAAGGCTATTCCATTTAGTGTGTAAGATGTATGAGACAGGAGAAGTCCCATCCGATTTTTGGCAGAATGTTGTTATACCTATTACCAAGAAAGCCGGTGCTGACAGGTGTGAAAACTATCGCACCATTAGTTTAGTATCTCATGCCTGCAAAATTTTAACACGTATTATTTACAGAAGAATAGAAAAACAAATTGAAGCTGAGTTGGGAGAAGATCAATTTGGCTTCAGAAGAAATGTAGGAACACGTGAAGCAATCCTGACTTTACATCTGATCTTAGAGGATCGAATCAAGAAGGACAACCTACGTACATGGCATTCGTAGATCTAGAAAAGGCATTTGATAATGTCGATTGGACCAAGCTATTTAAGATTCTGAAGGTGATTGGGATCAGATTCCGAGAACGAAGAATTATCTACAATCTGTATAAAGATCAGTCTGCAGTGATAAGAATCAAGGGCTTTGAAAAAGAAGCAGCAATCCAGAAAGGAGTGAGGCAAGGCTGCAATTTGTCCCCCCTCCTTTTCAACATTTACATAAAACAGGCAGTAAAGGAAATCAAATAGGAATTTGGAAAGGGAATCACAATCCAAGGAGAGGAAATCAAAACCTTGAGATTTGCCGATGATATTGTTATTTTATCTGAGACTGCAGAAGATCTCGAGAAGCTGCTGAATGGTATATACAAAGTCTTGGGTAAAGAGTACAAGATGAAATAAATAAGTCCAAAACAAAAGTAATGGAGTGCAGTCGAACGAAGGCAGGTGATGCAGGAAATATTAAATTAGGAAATGAAATCTTAAAGGAAGTAGATGAATATTGTTACTTGGGTAGTAAAATAACTAACGATGGCAGAAGTAAGGAGGATATAAAATGCAGATTAGCACAAGCAAGGAAGAGCTTTCTTAAGAAAAGAAATTTGCTCACTCCAGACATTGATATAGGAATCAGAAAGATGTTTTTGAAGACTTTCGTGTGGAGCGTGGCATTGTATGGAAGTGAAACATGGACGATAACTAGCTCAAAAAGAAGTAGAATAGAAGCTTTTGAAATGTGGTGTTACAGAAGAATGCTGAAGGTGAGATGGATAGATCGAATCACAAATGAAGAGGTACTGAATCGAATTGGCGAGAGGAGATTGATTTGGCTAAATTTGACAAGAAGAAGAGAGAGAATGATAGGACACATCTTAAGACACCCAGGACTTGTTCAGTTGGTTTTTGAAGGAAGTATAGGTGGTAAGAACGGTAGAGGTAGACCAAGATATGAATATGACAAGCAGATTAGAGCAGATGTAGGATCCTGTAGTTAGGTAGAAATGAAAAGGTTAGCACAGGATAGGGTGGCATGGGGAGCTGCATCAACCCAGTCTAATGACTAATGACTTAAACAACAACAACAACTACTACCTGCCTGTAAATTGTACCGTTCACGCGCGACGTTTGTTTCGCAAAATGTTTCCTGATTCGGAAATCGCTAAACGATGTGGATGTGCTAGAACAAAAACAGCGGCTATCATTACAGAAATGTGCATGGAAGAATGGGCGAACATTGTATCACATTTGCAGGTAAATGCATTTTCTGTTGCTTCTGATGGTAGCAATAAAAGCGACTTGAAGATATATCCCATTGTTGTAACATTTTTTTGGCCTGAACTCAATGAAATTCAGACTAATTTAGAAGGGGGTACTGGAGCTAACATTGCCAATCTTTTGTTCTCAACTTTTCTGGAATTCTGCATTCCATTAAAAAAACTGCGTAGTTCTTCATGCTGATAATGCTCCAGTAATGGTAGGATTAAAGAATGGTGTGGTAGGATGTTTGAAGCGGGAAAATAGTAACATAATCATCATAGGCTGCTCTTGTCATCTAATTAATCTTGCTGCCGAGAAGGGTGCGGCATGCTTGCCCGTAAATGTAGATGAAAGTATAATTGATATATTTTATTATCTGGAAAGTTGTGCAAAGGGGAAAGAAAAGTTCAGAGAATTACAGACTTTACACAACACAAAGATCAGGAAAATTGTGAAGCATGTGCCTACTCGATGGTTATCACTAAGAAAGTGTTCAGATAGGATTTTGCTTCAGTGGGACCCTTTGGTTACATTATTCAGAAGCGAAATTGTGAGTAAGGATTCTCAGATGGGAACTTTGAAGACTTACAAAATTCCTAAGCACAGTTTAAGTGCAGATGTGTCTTGTTTGTCTGAAAACGTTAAGGATTGTCATAACATTTCACCTCACTCCTCAGTTAAAATGAAAACCCTGTCATCAGTTTCACTAAAAAAAAGAAACTACTTATGACACTAAGAGCCATGCATTGTCACGTGAAAAACGACTTTTCATGTTCCTTTCATCAAATTTGCATAAATCTTTTTGCCTTTTTCTCTCAATTTTTATGGATATCTTTGAGAATCTAAACTTAGCTCTTCAGTCCAATATGCCGCACATCCACTTATTGAGGTCAGTTTTGGAGGAACTATTGAAGAATGTGATGGCAAGTTTTGTGAAACCAGACGTTATTAAAAGATCCTCCTCTCTCCTTGATGTAGATTATCATACTCCAGCAAATTAAAAGGATGATTGTGATCTGATAATAGGGAACTCTGCATTTGTTTTAGTGAACACCTTGAAGTCTGAGGAAAAGTGCATATTCTTTAAGTCTGTTAGAAAGTGTTTCTCTTCATTGTGTGACTACATGGTACACAAATTTCCATTCAAAGATGAAGTTTTAATTAATGCAGAAGTTGCAAATATTTCTGCTATAAGTAAGGCATCATTTTCTAGCCTTAGATTTTTCATAAACAAGTGTCCGAACATTTTGACTTGTGAAACGGAACATTTGGATAAAGAAACTGATATGCTGCACTCCCAGTTCAGTAACTTTCAGCTCGAAGAAACAGATCTGGCAAAAGGAAGAATTGTTCAGTGGGCATTGGTAGGTCAGATGAAATCAGCTGATGGTGTACTTAAATATGACAGACTCTCTAAGGTGATGCTTACTATTTTATCAGTTCCACATAGCAGTGCAGAATGTGAAAGGATTTTTAGCAGAGTCACAAAGACAAAAACACAGTTCAGATCCTTGCTGTCTGAACAAACTTTGGAGAAACTTTTAACCTTGAAATCAGTTCAGCAACGCAAGTGCTTTGAGCAAAAATTTAGTTCCGAGTTTCTGAAGAAGGCTAAGTCAGCTACTGGTGTGTTGAACAACAATTAGTCGTAATGTGATCATCATGTTGAAGGATGAAAAGTCACATGTTCCTACAGTTCAGGTATGTCCAATATTTAGTATTCACATGTAAATGATGGAAAATATATATATAGGCAAATAGAATTGTTAATGTATTGAATTCTAATGAATTTGTACATGTTCTGCCATCAGTGATGTGTCGTAATACGTCGTGATTCACTGCAAAATTTCTCCTGATTTTTCACTTTTGAAAGTTGGCATGTCTATTCATGTCACATCTGTCCGACTCGTTGGCTGAATGGTCAGCGTACTGGCCTTCGGTTCAGAGGGTCCCGGGTTCGATTCCCGGCCGGGTCGGGTATTTTAACCTTAATTGGTTAATTCCAGTGGCCCGGGGGCTGGGTGTTTGTACTGTCCCCAACATCCCTGCAACTCACACACCACACATAACACTATCCTCCACCACAATAACATGCAGTTACCTACACATGGCAGATGCCGCCCACCCTCATTGGAGGGTCTGCCTTACAAGGGCTGCACTCGGCTAGAAATAGCCACACGAAATTATTATTATTATTATTATTATTATTATTATTATTATTATTATTATTATTATTATTATTATTATTATTATTTATTTTCTGGCTTTATATGAGGTTTATATTCTAATTAATATGTGTCATTGCTTGTCTCAATTTTTGTTTGAACTGTGATTTATATAATGAATGCATAATTGAGAGTTCTTTTTCATATTTGGACCTTTTATTTGTGCAGTTAATATTTCTGTAATTTTAATTTGTAGTTATGTAGCTTATTTGATGGTGATTCTTATTTTTGAAAAAAAAAATCTTATTTTATCAGGTTTATGGAAATTCTATACAAATGCAAAGAATTCTATAATTCCATCTTTTCAATAATACACACCGATGTCTTTTCATACTCTGAAATGTCATGCCTCTTGGTTGTTGTTTATCCGGATAGTATTCTTGATACAGGTGTTGTGCCTGATATGCGTTCTTTCTAGCATATTCACATACTCGTTGCAGGAATATCACAAGGCAGAAATAAGCTTTGTGTTGTGACTTGCCTTGAAGGAGGGAAGTTATCGCAGCTACATGCCTACCTGCCATCGCATGCTGTTATCATTCCACTGGGGCACACTTTGCCCTGCCTGTGGTCTATGAACCTTGGAACATGTGCAGCTTAGCTAACTAGTTGCCAGTGCCTTAGCCCCATACCCTATGCCACGATACATACAGCCCTTTACAGGGCCAAATAAACAAATCAGTCTGTGGAAGTTATGAAGTACACTATGTGAGTTCACCACATCCCAGGCAATTGGTGGTGTAAAAAAGTACTTGCATAGGATTTCAACCTTTGAGCCCTGTCCACTGTCACATCTCCCACCATGCCCTTGTCGTGTGAGCTACTGCAAAGCTTGACATGCAGCACACAGTTCCTGCCTATACAGTACCTGCTCCTGGTCTGGGTGTGTGTACCTGCTGTTGTAAGGTACATGTTCTCTGTATTTGTGCTCGTTTTACAGGTTTATTTGAGGTACCCATAATGAATTAATAGTGGCGTTCATGTTTTCTGCTGTCTTCTATCCCGTAACCACACATCTCGTTATATTACCTCGGTTTAGGGCGAGGGACCGATGTATTTCACAATTGTAGTAAAAGTGGCGGGGTGCATTAAAACTACATCACAAGGGGCTGGTGGACCACCTGGTATATTAAATCCCAATGATTGTTTCCGTGATTCAAAGACCCCCGACATCAGTAGTCAATATTCTAAAGGCTAATGCCTCGTCTATGCAACCACTCTTTTCTTTCATTTGCTGTTCGTTTCAGTTCCATGTAATTGACACAACCTAACCTCTTCTTGGTGTCGTCCAAATACTTCATCCTAGGTCTTCCTCTGCCTTTCTTTCCCAGCACTTTCCCTTCAAGTATGTTAGTGATGAAAGTATTGTGTCTGATGACATGTCCAATAAATTTTAATTTCCTGTTTTCCATTTCGTTTAAAAATCTTCTCTCTTCTTTAACTTCCCTTAAGACTTCCAGGTTGGTTTTTCTTTCCGTCCAGCTCGTTTTAGTCATTTTCCGCCATATCCACATTTCAGCAGCTTAAAGTCGATCCCTGACATATGGAATTTTAATGATAGTGTCATCTTGCTCAAAAAGTAAAAAACTGTGCTTTTAATGAGCATTCTCGAGCAAGTAGTTGTGTATGGCATCATTAGAGTAAGTCGTATTGCAAATAGTATGACTTTCTTAAGATGTAAATGTAGCAGCAGTTTCAGCAGTGCTAGGCTGCTGGTCCTAAGAGTAATTGCTGTCGTTACTCTTTTATGGAGCAGAAACTCTCTTGCACGTCATGGGATACTACTCTCTTGGGGAACCTTTATGCCTTACTATCTGGGCACCATGCTGCAGTACTGTTCAGCATTGCTCAGACATTAAGATAAACTGTACATGAAGGGGTCCATTGCTTGTTAGCGAGCATATCATTAATCCCACCATTCATTTGAACCTGTATTTAAGTTGATAGGTTACACAAACTTACTTTTGATTTTATAGATATAGATAGATTCAAGTGAGAGTGTGATTCTAAAGTCATGTGGGTAACTGCTTTAGCCCTAGTACTCCCAAGTACCATCTCCCTCATCCTGCGCAATGACGAGCAGTCTGGGCACAATGAGGGACAGTGGTCTCTTTTCTCATGTGTAATATTGTTCTTGTCTTAGTGTATTTTTTCTCAACTGTGCTTTTATCCCATTGACTCAATTTTAGTTCGTGTTACGTATTTTAATGTGTTCTTTTAACTCGTCCCATGAATTATATGTATATATATCTGACTGTCCAGGCAATGCCTTATTCCATTATCACCTCTATTTTCTATCCTTTTATTAGAAATAAGGCATCCACTGATTGTTTTAGTCTCATAATCATTTTTTCATCACCATTTCTTTTAAACTCTGGTCAGTGGATGCATTTTCATCTTTTAACTTGTAATTTTTTATTTATCATCTCATGCCGTCCATCTTGTACCATTAGGGGCCGATGACCTTCGATGTTAGGCCCCTTCAAACAACAAGCATCATCATCATCTGCTTGTGTACAGTTTTCAACAATGGTTTCTGTGCTGTTACACGACCAAACAATCCCGCCTCAAGCAGACGATTTTTCACTGTTGTCACAGACACAGGTTGTTGTTCTCTTGTTTTATTTATCTCTGAACAAATATCTACCGCTGTACGCCTTCTGTCACGCTTGGTGAGGATTAAAATACGGTTATCTTCAATTTTAGAAGTCTTCCTAGGATGTCCACTGCGTTGTCGATCCTCACGACTACCTGTTTTTTCTCTGCGTTTCACTGCTCTGCGAACGCTGCACTCTGAAAATTTCAATTTTTCGGTTCAACCACCCAATTTCTTTATAAGCACAAGCCTTGGCTCTGTTTTCTTCGGTTATATTAGTCTTCTTCCCCATATTCGATTGTTTGATGTGTGTTGTTACCGTAGTTATGCCCAGATAACAACAGTGTAGAAAATAAACAATCTGGTAAAGAGATTAACATACAACTGCTCAGGATAACTTCTGTAGGCTGTCAAATTCCAAGACAGCGAGGAAAGAAGAAGGACAAGTAATCACGTGAGAGAGGCATGTTTATTACCTGGGGAAGGGCCGGAAGTTATCAAGGTAGAAGCAGGCAGCTGGCGACCATAAATCTATAAACTACTTTGAAAAGATAAATTAAAATCTCGCAATATGCACTGAAATAGCTTTATGAAAGTGCTGAAAGCATCCATACATAAGTAACAGAACTACTGTAAAGTACCACTTCTCATCACACAGGAAAAAATTATTTAAGAAAATTATTAATTTTTGTAGGTGAGTCTAAACTTTCTGACATTAGTGTATTTATTATTATTCTGTGTATATATATTATTTCCTGTCTTATGTATTTTTTATATCCTTATAATAATTAATAAAATATAAGTCTGAGTAAGTGGAAGCAAGATGTGGTTCACAACTTACTTGTTAGCATAGTGAAATCCTCTCATTCCCTAAAACTTTTATTCTTCAGATGAATTGAGCACGGCTTTACTCCTCAGTTCAGCAGCCCCCATGCTATGTATGGTTCCACTAAATTATAACTTTTATATTACAGTTGTGGAGAAAGGTGTAAATCTTAATTGACCTGAAAGAGAATGGGCGATTTGTGGACCTGCAAAATTATAGGAACAAATTTGAACATGCTAGTCTTTAAAATGCTGTGTACAAAAAGAAAGTATGGTTCAAAAAGTGGAGCTGAGCTTGGCGTATAGCAACATTTAATTCCCAGAAAGGACAAAGTCTGTAACAGAGTGTTATCTGCGAAGTGGACAGTGAAGAAGACATCCATTGTCTAAGTGATCTGATGTAGTGAGGCAAACCTGTAAGGGTGTTTTGGAAAACTGTCCAAGACAGAAGAACCTGGAAGACATTCGGGGAGGCCTTTGTTCCAAAAGGGAATCGACTAGGCTCTGATAATTATAGTCATTTGTAGTTCATGTTTTTTTGGATGGATAATCTCCACAATGAGATATTTTCTTAACATCAAAATGTCCTAGTCTATATTTTCATTACTATATTTGTTATGCATGCAGTTATATTTTTGTTCTGTATGGCTCCTTTGTAGAATTATTGTCTTTCATCATTTTTATCTGTTCCTTTCTACATATATGCAGTCTCTCTAGTTCTTACTCATATTTAGTATTGCAATTTAATTCTTTCTTTCACTAGTATTTGTCTTCATTTGTAGATGTGATATTTGAAGTTAATATTATAATTTGCTGTGATCCTAGCAACTACCATTGAGACAGATCCATCAAAGCAGTATCCAACTCCAGTTCGTGCTGTGGCTAAAAAGAGTACTACAAAGCGACCAGAGAGTACCACACCTGAAAGAAATGACTATATCCCAACAGTAGATAGAACACAACCTCAAGGCAGGATAGAGGTGAGATAACTGAGTAGCTTATCTGTATAAGTTGAAGATGGTATTTTATTCTCTCTTTTAATACTCTTAATAGAATCTATTTCTATTTTGAACTTGTTGCTCAATAATATAGATCTGCAGTTTTAAATTATTATTTTCATTACTACATAATACTGTATAGGTAGAGGCACCTGTTTGTGTTGAAAGTTTTTGCCAAAGTTCGTCATTTTTTAACAGTTATTTCAGTATATTTTTAGCTGCTCTTATTTTATTTCGTCAATAATTTTGCTAAATTTTATTTCCACTTTTCAGCTATAAAAGGTAAACCAATAACTTAATTGATAGCATTTTTGCAGTATAACAAGGTTGTATTTTTGCATAAGTATATAAATACATGAGTTACACTTCTGCTTAAAACACATACAGTATTACACATTATATCAAAGAATGGAAGTTTGAAAAAATAGTATCAGCTGCCACTCTAACAAGTATGGCCTAGCCTAAGTATATAATTTACATATCAGTCTGAAAAAGACAGAGATACCATGAGTTCCATATTACTGGGAGTCAGAGCTGTTCACCTGTCAGAAATTACATTACAGTACGTTGAGAATGCCCTCTCACTATCAACATTACTGACTGGGATCCATAAAGCCTTCACTGCAGCTTCTACAGAATGCTCATATTCTGGTTTCAGGGAAAGAAGAATGGCAATCACATCAATATCTCTACCTGCTCTACATGAACACAGTGTATGGTTCAAAGTATTCTGACGTCGAAAGTTCTCGTAAGATGGGAATTTGCTTTATTAGACGAGAGAGTTCATCATTTTCGAAATCCCCTTCCATTATGCTTCTTGGATCAAACAGTTTACCAAGAGAAGAAATGATTCAACTTGTCTGTGTCAAACTCTATTAATTGGTTCAGCTTTTTCAGGCTTGCTCTACCTACAGATTGAAACAAAGATGTTAATTGTGTCTGCATTTGTTTTGGTTGTTTGGAAAGTTTATCCGAGGTTGTCTCAAAAAAAAAAAAAAAAAAAAAAAACGAAAAAAAAAAAAAAAAAAAAAACAACGCGTCCTCTAGTAATTTAAAGCCCTTTGAAAGGTCATGTTGGAATGACATGTTGGAATTCTCAAATGTGAGCAGCAAGTTACAACAGTTTGAGCAATGCTCAACAAAAAAAATAGCTAGGTAATGAATTTTTGTTACTTTATTTGGGGTCAAGGCTTTGAAATAGTTCACAGCAACACTCTTGTCTTCAATAATTTCAACAAAGTCTACTAGATCATGAAGATATTCTCCAAGGTACTCAACACTTTTGAACCATGATTTCCACCGTGTGATCACAGGAATAGGGAAGAGTTTATGTTTAGTGGGTTCATCTTCATATATCTGCATCAGGAATTGAATGTATGCATGCTTTCTCTTTCATGTATTAAGGAAGATGTGTTTTGCCTGTACAACACATTGGTTCAAAGCACTAAGTTCCACGGCCCACACACTGCCCACCAAATTCAGTTTATGAGCCCAGCACTGCGTGTGTACCAACCTTTCTGAAACTAGAACCCTAACTGCGTTTATACGCTTGCCCATGTAATGTGCTGAATCTGAAGTTATAGAAACTACATTCTGGTACCGAATTTCAAGTTTGTGAATTACACTCATAATGGCTTGTGAACATTCTGTGGACCGATGACCTTAGATGTTAGGCCCCTTTAAACAACAAGCATGAACTTTCTGTAGCATTTGCATTTGCAATAACTTTCACTCCACGTACAAATAACTTCTGAACTGTACTATCGCCACAACTAAGCACTTTTATCAGAACCATAAATACACATTGCCCTTTTTTATCAGTCGTTTCATCACAAAGAATTGAAACTCTCTCATCTTCCACAGCTTCTTTTAATCTTTCCTCCTCCTCTTTGATGATTCGAGGTACAGAACCTTCCCTCAGTCTTCCAGCTGCGGGCAAGTCTCCAGCACCTTAAAGAAACCAATAGGCCTAATATTAGAGGGCTATTTAACATCATTTGAATGAATTAAATGATTTTTAATTGTAAGTGAATGAGGGATCTAGCATGCATTATCTAGGCCTAAGTTTCATTAAACAAGAAAGCTATCATAACTGCACAAAAGTTATTTGAAAAACATAACCTCACATCTCTTCCTCAGAAAAAATTTATAGTATTGCACAAACCTGGTATATATTTCTCCTTCCACTCTCTCACTTTCGGATGATCAACTTTTTCCAGTGGAATATTTGCCTCCATAAAAACTCGAGTTGTAGATAAAATGAATGCGTCTTTATCGTATTTCGCTCATTTTGCCGCTGAACTAGTGTCTGTGAGACTAGCTTGTCTTGTCGTTAGCGCCTTTTCCTTGTTCTTCTTATGTGAAACTCTGTTATTAATATGTTTCAGGCATGTGTCCTTTCTCTGCCAATCAATTCGCACATTGCAGTATTTACACATCAGTATCTTTCTAGTTTTGTCAAACATGTAAAATCCTTCCAATGCAAATTCTTTTTCTCGGTGAAAAACTGTCACAACCATTTTAATAAACTGAGTACAAAATAGGAAATTAAAAGCTCCGATCAGCAGCGATTTTCAACAGACAAGAGGAAATACACCATCACGTTACACGTAATTATGAATACGATAAATTTCCCACTTCACAGGAAGATAATTTAGCAATAATCGATATACTATGCCTTAGCTTTCGATATATATTGAAAGGGTACAAAGTCGATTGTGGCATCGCTTATCAGATTTTACTGCCACAACTCACCTCGAATCTCCGTCATAAACTTCAAATGATGCAGTTCCAAATTATTTCGTAAATTATTTCGTGAGTTTGCTTAAACATAAATAGTTTTGTGTTTTTGAGCAAAATTTGTAAAAAGTTTGCAAAAATTTTGCTATTTCGCGCTTTGCAAAAAACAAGTGCCTCTAAGTATAGGTCTTTAATACAGTAGTTTTTAATATGTTACCCTAGCAACCTAAACAATGGGATCATCCATAAAAGTAAATTAAAAATATTTAATCATGGTAAACAATTTTACCTTTTCACTGCCGAGTTTTGATGACCGGGCGAGCCCTCTGGGCCGGGTTTTTTCTTTAAGGAAGAAGCACTTTTACAGATAAATTTTTACTCTTACTATTAATGGAATGCATATGTCCCCTTAGCCCCGCAGCCCAATACGGGGTTGGGGATGAAGTGAGATTATATTTAAAGCATATTTTTACGGCCGGATGCCCTTCCTGATGCAAACTGCAGTTGAGAAGATAATGAATATGAAATGAATGATGGTGAATGAAACTGGGTAAGGAAGTGGGAGGAATCAGCTGTGGCTTATGAAGAGGAACTGTCCCGGCATTTGCTTGGGGGTGCAAAAGGGAAACCACAAAACAAACAAAAATCTCAGGACAGCTGACAATGGGGATCGAACCCACTCGCCTGCCAAATGTAAACCTTGGCTCCAGCCATAGCATGTTAACATGCACGGCTACTCTGCTCAGTGATATTATTACTGAAATGTAATAAACAAACTGTTAATCCAAGAACTGGTAGTATGTATCAAAATCAGTAACAATTGGGGAAAAAAGTACGTAGTTTGTTTTTTAAGTAAGTATTGTTTTGAAATAAATGAAAAGCAAACTGAGATTTGTTAACAATTTTATTTTTATATGAAAACCTCTACATTACTCTACTTTTCAACATAATTCCCACCAATATTGAGGCACTTGTCATATCGTACAACGAGCTTTTGCATGCTATCCTCATAGAAGTTGTCCGCCTGATTTGTCAGCCACTGCAACACAGCCATCTTGACACCATCATCGTGGCGTTTGCCAGCCATATTCTTTCTTCAAATGCAGGAACAAGTGGTAATCACTAATGACTGAAGGTCACCCACTCCGTTCTTCATCATGCACATCTTTACGGCCACATTTAAATGCTCAAACCCATTTCCTAACCATTCCATCGCTCATAATGTTTGGTCCGTAAACTGCACAGATCTCACGATGAATATCGATACCTTTCAAACCTTTTGCACTCAGAAAACGAATAACAGACCGGACTTCACAGTCAGCGGGACTATCGATCGGCGAGGCCATTTCAAATGTTTGCCAACAAACGTACACAAGGGCGACTATTGCTGTAATGGCATCTCAGCCTTGCCAATAGATGCAGGTACACAGCGTGCATGTACGGAATACCGACCGCAGTGCTGCATCGGCAGAATTTCAAAACCCTACTTGGTTAAAAAACATGCCTCGTATTTATTTGAGGAGGGAATGACAATTCCGCATGAGATTCATCATTACTACTTTGTCTCGCACTTTCTTGTAGTTCAGTATCGCCCCCTATATGTTCTCCATTTTCATTATCAAAATCTAGCTCTCCAGAATCGCTATTTATGATGAAACATTCCATTTCTTCACCAACAAGAGATGAATGTATACTTCAAGACATCATGATGGCTACACGTTAGTGGGAAAGACGTTCCACTTCAACAAAGCTGTAATAACATCAGATCACTTTCAGAACATGCAAAATGGAGTGGGCTATCTACCGTACAGAACTTCTTTGAGCATTTCCATGGAATTTCAAAGCATGACCCTGTATGCTGTTCATTTATGAGATCAGTGAAGCACACACTGCACCAAAACGTATATATGCGGGTTTGGCGGACAAGGTACGGCGTTCAATAACGTATATGTACGGGTTTGGCGTTGGATAGGTTAATTCACTCGTAAAGCTACTACAGTTTAACAAAACAATCGTACTCTTGGAATGACGTACCTACTCATTTCTGATAGTAAATAAATTATATTGTTATTTCAAATAATGAAGCATACTTCTGTGGAACAAGTGAAGAGAGGACCTTTTTAGCATCAGATAATACATTTAGTTTAACCTTTTCCGTACCCCATTTACGGACGGCTGCTTGGCCGGTATTGCTGTGTTTTCTGACAGGGGTATTTAAATCCCAATAGACATAGCAGCATAAATGTCACTCTTTAAAGAAAATGGTGTGGAAGTCAAACGAATAAAGATATGAATGTAATTTCTTTTGCATTTTATTTCTAAATGATCAATGTGTATATATTCATACTCAACCTAATTTTGAATCTAAATATTGCCCAAGTTTTCTAAACCATTTCATTGTCATTGCCTGCCTTTCTAGTGGTGACACACAGAAGTCTCCTAGGAAGTAATCATCAATTTCAGGTAAAATAACCAAACCCGTATAAATTAGAGCACCACATGCACCCTTATATTGACAGCATAATGTTTTACCAGGAAGTATAAATATAAATATTCAGGATGAATATTCGTCTGCTTTACTTACATACATACATACATACATACATACATACATACATACATACATACCTCATTATTATACACAGGTATGCCTTTCAGCGTTCAGTCTGCAGGTATCTGTGAATTTACTAAATGTTGCCATAATCTTCTATTTGCAATTAGGGCTGTGGCCTCATTTAGTTCTATACTTCTTATCTTTAAATTGTTGCAAACCGAGTCTAACCATAGTCCTCTTTGTCTCTGTTTACTTCTCTTAATAATAATAATAATAATGTTATTTGCTTTACGTCCCACTAACTGCTTTTACGGTCTTCGGAGACGCCGAGGTGCCGGAATTTAGTCCCGCAGGAGTTCTTTTACGTGCCAGTAAATCTACCGACACGAGGCTGTCGTATTTGAGCACCTTCAAATACCACCGGACTGAGCCAGGATCGAACCTGCCAAGTTGGGGTTAGAAGGCCAGCGCCTTAACCGTCTGAGCCACTCAGCCCGGCGTTTACTTCTCTTACCCTCCATAGTAGAGTCCATTATTCTCCTAGGTAAGCTGTTCTCCTCCATTCACCACAGATGACCCCACCACCAAAGCTGGTTTATCCATACAGCTTTATCCATAGACTTTATTCCTAACTTAGCCTTTATCTCCTCATTCCAAGTGCCCTCCTGCCGTTGTTCCCACCTGTTTGTACCAGCAATCATTCTCGCTGCTTTCATGTCTCTTGCTTCTAACTTATGAATGAGATATCCTGAGTCCACCCAGATTTCATTGCCATAAAGCTGACTTCCTTCTTAGAGGATACTGTTAATCACAACTGCGAGCTCACTGCACTAGCTTTACTGCACTTTGATTCAATCTCACTTACTATACTACCATCCTGGAAGAACACACATCCTAAATACTTAAAATTATCTACCTGTTCCAGCTTTGTATCCCCAATCTGACATCATTTCTCTTGGATTTCTTACCTGTTGACATCAATTTAGTCTTCAAAAGGCTAATTTTCATGCCATACTCATTGCCCCTATTTTACTTCAAGCTCATAAAATTCCCATCCCACATAATTGAAGAAATACATTTTTCTGAACTCCCAGAAGGTAAATCTAAATCATGATTTGAACCAGCATTGTTTTCCCATATTTCCAGTTCATGAGAATGATTATCATGTTACTAGTAACATTTCTCTGTAGCCCATTCCCTTGGTCTTCACACAATATTTATTCACATTCTTCATGTCTCGGAATAATTAACAATACTACATTCATCCGAATATTATTCTGAACCTCTATAAGAAAGTTTACTATCACAACTAACTTCTAACGTACTCCAATTTCTCATTCTTTCAAACCTTGCGACACTTCTCCGCGATAAGTAGACGATATGATGAGAACGTGAACATAAATGATCTCTTTACCAGAATTCGATATTTATAAACTAGGTGTGGCTTATGAAATACACCCATGAAAGACTGTCAACGAGATGCTGGGAGCTTGCTGAGTCATGGAAATGCACCCTGGTTTCACGAGACCCGTCAATATTTCCATCAACACACTTCTAATGATCCAGTGTGTGACGAGCGCTTTGGAGCATTCAGCACGGCAGGCAAGTCATAAAACTTGAGCGCTCTGGAGTGCTAGGAACAGCATGGGGTTAAATATATAATTTTGTTTTAAAATTTCCATCTCCAACACTTAATTGCCTACAAACACATTCGTATGTTCCATTATTATGTTCTATATCTCCTTGTC
Organism: Anabrus simplex; assembly: GCF_040414725.1. NCBI lineage: Eukaryota > Metazoa > Arthropoda > Insecta > Orthoptera > Tettigoniidae > Anabrus > Anabrus simplex. The sequence goes on from NC_090265.1 coordinate 358,391,520, forward strand.
AACCAGCGTTATAGCTATTGATAACAACAGACTCCCATTCGTACAGTGACAAATGCATATACACACTTCAAAAAAATTAGGGGAACATGTTTTGAACGTATGCCATGCTCCACAAAAGAATACCTCACACCCAGGTGTATTACCAACTAAACCTTTATTCTTTACCGTTGAAGTATCCAAAAGAACATACAGAATATGGATTCGCGTTCATTTTCAGAACAAAACCAGAAATGTCCAAATAGGGGCGAAAACAGTGATAAAGTCTTCCAGGGTGGATTTTTATCACAGTTGGAGAGCTTCAGTACGGTGTATGTCCTCCATGAGCATTTACCATAGCTTGGCACCTATGTGGCATGCTCCATATAAGTCAACAGAGGTCACGTTGCGGTATCAGGTCCCATTCTTGAATGAGAGCCTGTTCGAGGTCTTGGAGAGTCTGTGGTGGAACAGGACGCCCACGAACACACTCTCAAGCCTATCCCACACATGCTCGATGGGATTAAGGTCAGGACTCACTGCTGGCCATTCCACCTCTTGAATGTCCAGTTCTCGCAAGACAGCTCTGGTGATGCACGCTACATGAGCCCTGGCATTGTCGTACATGAGTACGAATTCAGGGCCAACACCATATGCAGCAACCAACACATGCTGTAGCAGTATCTGCTCGATGTACCCCGCAGCAGTAAGATTACCATGGACGACGACAAGATCCGTACGGCCATCAGTACTGATGCCACCCCACACCATCACAGAAGCTTGTCCGAATCGGTCGCCTTCCTGGACAACATTTGGCATTTGGCATTTGGATTTTTATCACAGTTGGAGAGCTACAGTATGGTGTATGTCCTTCACGAGCATTTACCACAGCTTGGCACCTATGTGGCATGCTCCATATAAGTCGACAGAGGTCACGTTGCGGTATCACCACGGCGTCTCCATACTCGTTGACGACCATCACGCTGTGTCGGGGGAAATGTGGACTCATCTGTGAACAACACAGGTCTCCATTGGCGAAGTTGCCAGTTGACGTGGGTACGAGCAAACAGAAGGCGAGCTGCGCGATGTTGCTGTGCTAAACAATTAAAATATGAATAATTAAAAATTGAACAATTAAATGCAGTTGACCCATGGATTAAGTTCACTTCCGAAGTTGAAACCAATAACTCTCTAAACTTTTAGATCCCACCATTAATAGCAGCTGAAACAAACTTTCTTATAAAATCTATAGAAAGCCTACCCAAACCGTTAACACCATTCGTCAAGATTCTATGCACCCGGACTCTCAAAAAGGAGCCACATTTTATAGCCTCATTCATAGAGCTTTTAACGTCCCTTTATCTGACGCGAATCGAAGCAAAGAACTCGACACCATCTACTTTATTCTGAGAAAAAACCGTTTTGGCAGACATTTCATAGATAGGATTGTCAGTAAAATTGTAAATAAATCCACCTCAACTCTGCTCAGAGAGACCAAAAAGAAAGCAGATAACTATGCCACCTTCACTTACACCAATACAAACATTTATGAAATCTCTTAAGAAACATAAGGTTAACATTGCTTTAAAACAATCAATAACAATGCTAATCTCTTCTATAACCAGTACAAAGTCAATAGCATCAATAACAAATACCACAAATGAGGTGGGTACATGTTAAATTGTAACCAATGTCCAGCGAGTTACGTTGGTCAAACTGGAAGAAACTTTTTTTTGTTAGATGTAAAGAACATGTCAACGCCTCCAGACACAACAAATATTCCGCCATGAGTACCCACATAACAGAATTCAATCACTCTTTCACTTCCATAGAACAGGACTTAAAAATTCTATGCTTTAATAATAAGAGCAATTTAGAAAACATCTTCATTAACATAGACCAAAAATGCAATCCTGCTCACAATTTAAATGAAAATTCAGAAACTGTGAATGTGGTTTTTGAGGCATTATTCAACCGTTTCTCCTTGAACAAGCTTCATAACAAACTTTTACACACTCGCCCCCTGCCCACTTGATCTAACCTTCCCCTACTCTCCCTCTAAACTAGCTTCTATCACACACGGCCTCCACAGTTTACCTTCAGTCAGCCGTCCAGTAACACACGTATCGAGCCTAAGCACTCTTGGGCAGGCAAGGATGTAAGTAGTCAGATGTGTCGCATATTAATTCAGTTTCACTTGTAATTATAAGATGCTTCAACCTTGCCTTCTTTTAACATTGCTAATAGCCGTCGTTTTCATTCTAGGGATACCCAACCATAACACAATTTGTCTCCATGTATGAACTTACAGTCAAATATTCCGCCTGCCTCATAACCTAACCAAGAATTATCAACATCATCATGTCAACAAGAAGAGCTCGATTATCATATTGTATTGGAACTATCACGTGTGTTTATTGGAGAACTACAGGGGAATTACTGTGATGTCCCATGTTGCTAAGATAATGGAGAGGATACTGAAAAGTAGGATAAGGTTAAGGGTTGAAAATCAGATACAGGAAAATCAGTTTGGTTTCGGAAGTGGAAGGTCAACAATAGAGCCCATTTTCATTATGAGACAACTAATGGAAAAGCAATAGGAGTATGGGAATGATATGGTGATGACATTCATTGATTCTGAAAAGGCATATGACAGTGCCCCCAGGACTGAAGTTTGGGACAGTCTGGTGCTAAAAGGAATTTAACAGGGATTAATAAAAATGATCATGGCAATTTACAAGGAATGTTGTAGTTGCATGCAAACACAAGTTGGCAGGACAAGTTGGTTCAAAATCACTAGTAGGCTGAGACAGGGAAGTATTATATCGTGATATTGTTTACAATAGTAATGGATGACATGAGAACAGCAAAAGTAGCATATGGAGGAAGAGAAATGAACATGTTGTTACTTTCTGATGATATTGTGATTTGGGGAGAAGAGGATATGAATGTGGTGAATAAGAAGATCAAAGAATGTGGATTGAAAATAAGTGCAGAAAAGAGTGAAACTCTTGTTATGACTAGAGGGGAGAAAGAAGAGAAAGGTCAGATTAGACTTGCAGACAAGCCCCTGGAAGTAGTGGAGATGTTCAAATACCTGGTGAGTGAATTAATGGAGAGTGCTCTTCTGGATGCTGAAATTAGTAAGAGGAATCAAGCTGGAAGCTGTTTCTATCATAGTGTAAGAAACATGTTATGGGACAGAGATGTGCCAATGGAAGCAAAGGAAACTATGTACAAGATGAATTATATACTCATAACAACTTACGGAGCAGAAACTTGGACAATGACGAAGAAGGATGAGTGTCGAATACAGGCAGCCGAAATTAAGTTCTTGAGGAGTATGTTACAGAAAAGTAGAAGAGACAAATAAGGAATGAGAAAATCCGAGAATAAATTGGAGTGAAAAAAATGAATGATACAATAGAGAAGGGCCGATTAAGATGGTTTGGGCACATAATGTGAATGAGTGATGAAAGAATGCCAAAAAAGGTTATGGAAATGCAAATGCAAGGAAGGAGAGGCCCCGGACAACCACGATTGAGATGGAAGGACACGATCCAGCGTAGTATTAGAGAAAGAAACCTGGACTGGGACACAGTGTTGGAGGAGGAGTGGTGGAAAGACCAAAGAAAGTGGAGAGGAACCATATTTGCCCCTACCCCTCTACAGCTGGATAATGGGAAGTTATGATGATGATGATGATGATGATGATGATGATGATGATGATGATGATGATGATGATGATGATGATCTTCAAGTTAACAGAACCGAACATTTGTGCTCCAGCATTTTTAAGAACATTCCCCAAATTTTTATCATGCATTTTAACTGACATATTTGGTAACACGAATCGTATTTTAATGTGTATTTGTCTTTGTCTATTTTTACTTATTCTTACAATTATTTCAGCTGATGATGTCCACCAAGAAGGACGTAACATGTCCCAACATTTGTTAATTGCCAATTTAAAAAAAAATTAGTATTGTAAAGGTGGAACCTTTGACTGTACCTTTTGAAAAAGTATACGAATGACAATAGGGGCTTTGCAATGAAATTTATTTTATGCATTAATCACCATCTCACTGTTGTTACTGAGGTGTCATAATGTGATGTACTGTTTGTGACCATTCCTATTTAATTCTCGTGATTATAGAGGGAACATTAGCCAGAATCAGAGGTGGGATTGTAGATCTAATGAAGGGCTTAGGTGCAAGGGTGAATCACATGGTTACTTTATGTATTTTTTCATTTTTATTTTACTGGGCAAAAATATTGTCAATTATGTCAGTGCAAGTCCACCAGCACTTACAATGTACAGGTATTCCTCCACAAAGAAAAATCCTTTAGTTGTCTGCAAAGCCACTTGTGCACCACCTTTATCTTCATCCAAACGAAATGTTTTTTCTCCTAGTGCCTCCTTGATTGGTAATAGCTAGGGGTGAGGTTTGGGGAAATGATGGATATGGAAAACTCTTAAATGCAGGTCTCGGATGGTTGTGATTGGTGCACAGGCTGTCTGGGGCTGATTATTGTCATGCGGCTGCTATGGCAAACGTGCATCACCCTACTGAATCATCATTTGTCAATGAATTTAAATAGGTTTAACCCTTCACTACTTAAAAACTGAATAACAGACCACTGTTCTTTTTTCGTGCCTGTATGAAGGGTGATGACCATTGTTACACTAGTACTTCAGTGGTTTTTACTTGTCTACACAGTGCTGCCACATATATATTTGTAACAGTACTACCAACGGACATAACCTGGCACGGCATTTCAAATTTGTATTCAATTGCCTTGCCCTCATATATTATCATCTCTAGATTAATTATGCTCACTGTCACCATACTTCAGTGCAAAGCAGAATGTAGAAGATATTTCTGAATAGAAAGTAGAATGTCACTCTGATTATTGATGGTTGGTTTAGTCCTAGAGTACATTTCTATTGTGAAGATTAGTATCCTGGCCTTTGTTATTCAGTTTTTTAAAGATTGAAAAGAGCCAAAGATTCTCTTTGAAATCTGATAACAAAACAACATTTTGTGATAGTAATAATTTTATCTTGAGGATCATAATTGGATGATATTTCATAGATACAGTATGGCATATTTAAAAAAATTTATTTTAGATTTCTTATTTTAGTAGGAACTTTTAGTATAAATGCATTTAGTTATTTTTGCTTAGAGCAACATAATACCAAACTGCTATTTCAGTCTATTTCCTCATCCAGTGATATGTGATTCTCATTCTTTATATATATACGTAACCTGATTTCAGTCAAGTTCCAGGTCAAGAGATGAAGCTCTAGCTCTCCCCAAGGTATTAAAATATACCAGCTGGTAAGCCTCTTGCATATCTGGGGAGAATGGTAAATGGTTGTGGAGTAGTACTGGAATAAAAGTGACAGGAGAGACAGGAAATTTGAGAAAAAAAATATCCTGTTTCTTTATGAATAATTAAAACTGTTACCAGTGGAACAAAATGTTCAGAGTGTAGACTCTGAAATGCATTGTGGAATAAAACATTTTATAAAATGGTGACTGGTAACATTTAATAATTCATACAAAATGAATTAGTAGTCACAGATAAGGTCTATCTAAAATCATGGTTATGTTTAAGATAATCATATTTCCATTTTGTTCAGAGGATACTGAATGATTATGGAATGGTGCTGGAATGAAAGTGATAGTAAAATTACCCCATCTTCATTTCATCCAGTACTAATTTCATATCCTGTCACATCACACCTCAGTCTCTGTGGGGCTCATGCCTGTTTCTTAACTAATCTTTACTTCAGTTCTCCTACCAGGTTGAATCATGTTGTTTTATGTACCTTATGTACTGTTTGCTGATGTTTCAAACACATTACAGTATTCTTTGTCAACGCAACTGATGTACCCCTACTTGATTCGAGGTAATCAGTCTCCCCAGGCAGCTAAAATCAAGCTTCACATATAAGATAATCTTAATTACTGTATTTACCCGAATAATCCCCGCCGTTCAATAATGCCCACACCCTCATTTTAGGAAGGCTCATTTTGAAAAAGAATGAAAGAAACTAAAATTCCTTCCATCGAAAGACTAACGTAGGCATAAACAAACATTTCGTATCACTCCGCAAGGTCCACGTGGTCTTTACGCAAATGTGAACATGTAAATTTACGAATATAGCTGCTTTGCCTGAGATGATAAAAATACATTATCACTGCTATGAAATATATTTTCCAGACAGAGACAGAAGTATGATGTGCGGTGATGATAATTTGGCTACTCATAACTTCACGAAAGTTTAAACATTTTTTCTTCCAGTTATATCTTTAATTCCAAAGCGATGACCTATATTTTTCGTCGGCTTAAAAGTTTCCTGAAAGTCCAAATTAATTTTTAACATCAAACCCCAAGAAAGTGTTGAGGGAAATTTTTGAGATATTAAAGAAAGTAAATGGAAGTTGAGAGAAATGAACGGCGAAGTGTAGAGAGCATAACAGCACGAAATTACAAACATTTTTTCATCCAGTTATATCTTAAATTCCAAAGCAATGACCTATATTTTTCATGGGCTTAAAAGTTTCCTGAAAGTCCAAATTAATTTTTAACATCAAACCCTGAGAAAGTGTTGAGGGATATTTTCGAGATATTAAAGCAGGTAAATGGAAGTATGAGAGAAATGAAAGGCGAAATGGCGAAGTGCAGAGCATAACAGCACGAAAGTGTAGACATTTTTTAATCCAGTTATATCTTGAATTCCAAAGGGATGACCTATATTTTTCGTGGGCTTAAATGTTTCCTGAAAGTCTAAATTAATTTTTAACATCAAACCCCGATAAAGTGTTGAGGGAAATTTTCGAGATATTAAGGAAGGTAAATGGACGGGCCAGTTTCAATGCGTAGGATATTCGCCATTTTAATACATATCAAATATTGTTGTATGCAGAACATTTTTATTGAAATCATCGAGGTCCGTCAATGGCTTCTTCCTCTTAGGGTTCTTCCTTTGCGACCGGAACTCTGCATTATTTTTATTTCCGTAGCTTGTTTTATCCTCTGTACTGTTCGCAGGCCGATACCACATGTGAGTGCTGTCTTGGTGAGGGGTGGCAACATGGCGTTCCTCACCTTCCCCGCACCACTGATCGCCTGCTGCTGCATGCTTACAAAATACACTCTAAATACTATTTCCCTCGCCTGTCGATGCAATACTTGCCTTTTTGCTCTTCCTGGATCCATCGCACACACGCAAATAATTCCCTAAATTCGTTGATTATGAAATTTGCAAATAAAACTCAAAACATTCACTTGTGACCCTCACAAACAGGCAATTCTTACTGAAATAATTCTATTGGCTCAGCGGAAACCCGTCATACTACAAAGCGTGCAAATGTTACTGCGCAACCTTCTTCGAACCGCCTACTCGGCTGCATTCTACTCTATATAGAATCCTCTCCTAAAACAAGTTCATCACACTCCACGTCTGACTTCTCCCATGCGGTCTCTCGTGCAATGTAAACACTTGAAATAGACACACCGGCGAAATCTGATGTTAGTTTTGCGATACGGTAAAACCTCGTAAATTCAAAGTCTTTGTAATACAGAAATCAGACTTCCAATTACGTGATTTTGAATTAACAGCGATCTTGTAATTCCGAAATGCCAACCCTCGCCAGTTTTTGCGGATTCTGCTTTTCCGCTTACTGCCTGCTACATGATATTGTGGCATTCCTTAAAACGCTGAATACAAAAGAATTACGATTTCACTCTATTTTCAACTATGAAACACACTATAGACACAACAAACTGAGTGAAAGTGCGAAAAGCTACCCCTGCACGTTCCGGAAGACGCATTCTATCGTGACGCGGAGATATTTTCAATTTAAATTACTCTGTAAAATACGGTACTAAAAAAATGTAAAGTCAGTTAAGAATTAAAAGTCTGAATTATTTTCCGTTTAAATATGACATATGGGGACAGTTTTCTTCCATCTACGATTGCACAAAGCATAACTGTACACTCAGCATCGAAAACTAGGTGAGCCAGGAGCGTGTTGGCAACCTTGACGCAAATAAAACCCGCACCCCAATTTCGTGCCTCAAAATTTTTTTAAAAATATGCGGGGATTATTCGCGTAAGTACGGTATTTTACTTTTTTGTGAAAATACTCTTTTTGCTGGAAATCTATAATTTTACTGATTTTAGACCTCTCTGTTTCAGTACCTCCAAATTAACACTAAAGCTTGTCCAAAGAAGTTCCGTCCTCACCAGTGTGGTCAGTTATGCATGGCAAATCTTCCTCATAACTTGCAAGACATGAAAGGCTACAATCCTCTGGTGATACCTCTTCTTTGTGGCTGGCAAAGGTAAGAGAAATTGATTTCATCAGACTGACATATGGCATATGCTCTTGTAATGTTAGTGTTATTAGTTCAGGCAGGCACGAACATTTTCTATAGTATGTGTCTGCAGGCAGTTTTGAGTAAAACAAAGAAGAAAACTAAAACTTGAATAGAACATTTCTATACATTTCATCCAATGCTTAGTAGTATAAAAGGCAACAAGTTTCATCCGCTGAAACTAATCTGCCACCAAGTTTTCGGTTTCATCGTAGTCCATGTCCATACATTCAAAATCATTTGCAAATACAGTAAAACCTCGTTAAAACGTTTCTGCAGGGATCAGCGAAGAAGAACGTGTTAAGTAAGAAAACGCACTACTGAATACAGTAAAACCTCGTCAGTGCGTTTCTCATTAACATGTTTACCCGCTTAGCACGTTGTAAATTCGAAGTCCTGATTCTCATCGTATTCAATCTATATAAAAATACCTCACTTATCGCGTCACGAATTTTCCCTTGTGAAACAAACGATTTCCAACTCGGATAAAATCCGTCGCCACAATTGCATAATTACGGAAAAAGGCCTTAAATTCCTGAACTTCACAGGATAAGTTTGCACATTTGGGGAGCAAGCTGTTAAGCCTCAGGAATGCTCAAGTTTGCTTGCCGGTCAGCAGCAATATTGCCGAATAACACAGTGAGTCTATTTGTGCTTGTATTTCGTAATCCATTCAGAAGTTAGACATCTATTTTGTGTTGAGTGGTACAGTGAAGTGTAGCGAATGTTTGTTGCGTGATACAGTAGCTGTGGAGAACGCAACTTATACCTTTTGCGAATAATCGATTTCCAGCACTAGAAAGGCAGTGTTTTGTTCTGTGTTGTTATGTAGTTTCCTTGCTTATAGTTTTGAAGATGGTGTTGAATTGTATTAATAAAATTGTGTTAAAGTAAATTATTTGTTATTGTATAGAACATTTGGCGACCACAGTAGAATTACAGGCAATTTCAACATCAATATAAATTAGAAGAACGATGACCGAACTACAAGTATTATGCGGCGTATTTACTCACAAAGTGAATAAGCTTGAAGAACTACTGAATCTTGCCGATTGTGACCATATAGAAATTCGTAGCAGGTATACTTCACTTGTGGAAAGATACGAGAAGTTAAAACGTATTGATGATGAAGTCTACAATGAACTGCTGCAAAGAGAAAACCTAGAAGACATCGTGCTTGAAACAGAGATCGACAATTGCAGTGAGTACGAACTGAAATTTTTTAAGGTTAGAGAGAAGGTGCAGGCCTTACAAGTTGCAGATCAAGCTGTTTTGGAAGTCAATAGTAACTGTTCACGTTCTTCCAAACAGAGATTTATTAAGACTACCAAAACTAGAGCTCAAAAGGTTTGATGGGAATGTGAAAGGTTGGATTGGGTTTTGGGTGCAATTTGCTAAAATACATGAAGATGGCAGCCTTAAAGATGAAGACAAATTTGTTTATTTGATTCAATGTATGGAACCTGGTTCACCTGTTCAGAAACTGGTAGAAAACTTTCCTCCTTCCAAGGAAAACTATAAAAAGGCTATAGATTTGTTGAAGTCTAGGTATGGGAAGGATGAGTTACTTATTGAATACTATGTTAGGGAACTTTTATCCTTGGTGTTAAAGAAAGACAGCTCAAGATCCACAGCACAACTGTACGACAGTCTGGAAGGACAGTTGAGAGCGCTTGATTCCTTAGGAGTGACAAAGGAGAAATATACAGCAATGTTATTTCCCCTTGTGGAGAGTGCCTTACCAGCGGTTATGTTTAAAACCTGGGACAGGTACCGTGTATCGAAAGAAACGTCTACCAAGGAACCTGACTGTTGCTTGACAGAACTGTTAGCCTTCTTAAAGACTGAGGTTGAAGGGGATGAACGACTTAAGCTAAGGCAAGGTTCTTTTGAAGCTAATGAGAGGGTAGATTGTGTTAAGCAAGATGATAAAATCAAGATTAAGAAGAGAGAAATGCCTTCAGAAACTGCTTTAGTTTCAGTACAGGATGTTTCGGTTAGTAAGGGAAGCAAGAACAACAGAGAACTAGTATGCGTGTTTTGTAGCAGAACCACACATCCCTCCCAAGACTGTGCTGTAGCTATTGATTGTTCTCTAGAAGAATGTCAAGGGACGTTACAGAAAAAGGGAGCTTGTTTTAGGTGTCTACGACAGGGACATGTCAGTGCTAAGTGTAAGATGTTTGTGAAGTGTCCATTTTGCAGAGGGAAACATTACGCATTGATGTGTATGAAGACAGCCTCAGATGAACCTAAAGATGATTCAGTTTCAAATACAGTTAGCATGATAGCAGGTAGTAACGAAGGACAAGTGACCTGTCTGCAGACTTTAGTTGCTAAGGTAGTTATTGGTGGGTTCACTCACAGAGTGAGAGTTCTTTGAGACAGTGGATCGCAGAAAAGCTACATTAAGAAGTCTTGTGCTAAGAAATTAGAGTTGGAACAAACAGGAAAGGTAACCCTAAGTCAAGAATTATTTGTAGGTAGGAAAACAGCACTTGTTAGCTTTGAGTCCTATCAGACAACCCTGTTGGGTATGAACGAGGAAAGCAGATGTGAGGTTACTGTGTTAGGCTCTGACTGTATTTGTGGTAGTGCTCCCCTAGTTGATGCTGACTTGTTTAATTTACTGAAGGATAAGGGAGTTGAACTTACTGATGTTAGACAGTGTGATGATAACAATGCTAGTGAAATACAGGTATTGTTAGGAGCTGATGTCTGGGCTCAGATAATCACACCAGACTTTGTGCACGTATACAAGAATCTGGTGGTTGTGAGAACTTGTTTGGGGTGGACACTTATGGGCCCTTCTGAGACCACCTCACCAACTGCCTCGTCTTACACTCTACTTTCATTGACTCAGTCAACAAGAGTAGCGGATTTGTGGGAAATTGAAGCTATGGGTATAAAAGATCCTGGTGAGCAGATCAAAAAGGAAGAGAGGAAACAACAGGTCAAGATTTTCTTCAGTAAGACTGTGAAGAGAGAAGAAGCATCTGGACGCTACATTGTTAAACTGCCTTGGATTGACGGTTGTACTTCTCTGGAATCAAATCGTGAAGTTACTGAGAAACGATTGTTGAACACTTCAAGAAAGTTGCGAGCAGTGGCGGTTCGTGCATGAAGGGGTTTTGGGCGCCGCGTTTACTAAAACACGTAACATAATTTCACTCCGTAGCTGATTATATAAAGAGATGGACAAATGTAGCAAAGTCTAACTTATGGTAGTGTGTTATTCAGTTATACAATGTTATCTTTATTGTTTTGGCTGTAAACGTTTCATTTTTTTTTATTTTCAAAGACATGGCAAAGGCTGTCTGACCGTGGCATCCGTTCAGCAAGCACGATGTTTTCTCTTTAGTCCAGCACAATCTTTTCTCTTTAGACATTAGGCGGTCGGGTGCTGGCAGGAGAGCCCCCAGTAAGTTCGTAGAGTTTAACAAGAGCGAGGGGTGCGGGAGGAGCCTTGGAAGACGATTTGGGCTTGTTAGGGGAAGGAAGAGTGCAGGCGGAGTGTATGCTTAGAGCATTTAATACTTGAAGGGTATATGGTCTGTCCGGCAGAGCCCATAGCAACGTCGCCAACCACTTTACAATGTACCTAGGCCTTTTCCCACACGTCTTACGTTAACTGTTGTTAGAGGTTAATTCCAAAACTGTTTACAAAACAATGGATTACATTAGACTGGCTATTTGAACAATTCAGTTCTAAAAATAAGCTAAAATATAGATTTAAAATCGAATCGTAAGGTGACGGCACTATTTGTACGTTGGTCACATTGCTTTGAGATTTGAGGAAGCCGAAAGGAACCCGGGCGTGCATTGTTTATTTGTTCTTGTGAATGTCATTGTCGTTTGTGATCAGTGAAACAGTTGAGTGCCATAGTAGCCATGATTGCAGTAGCTGTTAGCCGGCTAATGTATGTACAATTCCGATGACAACGTCAGAAAATGAAAGGTGCTTCTCTACGCTGAAAAGGATTAAGTCGTTCACTAGGACTACCATGGAGGAAGACTGACTTAACGCGCTTGTTATGTGCTCCATCGAGAAACAGCTGTTGGCAGTTCTTAACTTCAACGAACGTGTCATCAACCACTTCGCAGAGCAAAAGGTGAGGGGAATGGATTTTGTATACAACTAAGTCAGCTAAGGTATCGTTACCTACTTTCTTGTATTATTTTCATGTGTATCTTCATCCCGTCATTATCATCAAAGTACGAACTTTATACTTATATTAACAATTGACTGACATTTCATAATCTACTAGAATTGTTTTTCGGATTCAGTTGTTGAGTTTTCTTCACTTCCACCTCACCTCACTTCACTTCACTTCCCTACATGTGTTGTAATATATTAGCCTATGTTTTTTTTTAACCTCAACCTGAAAAGTATATCGAGTCATAAATTTAGTGGTTTTGTGAACATAAGTATATGTTTATTGTCGATGTTTTAAGGGTATGTAGATTGTAATGCTTCCGGATTTACGATGCTTTAAGTTTCTACTTTTTTCCGCTTTGCAATATTATCTGATTTTCGCTACGTGATCGTTCTGCCTTGGAAGAAGATACCTACAGTATTTAGCCAGTGTCATAGGATTATTATTATTATTATTATTATTATTATTATTATTATTATTATCATCATCATCATCATTATCATTATTAAATTTCATCTACAATTATCGTGGTGCTGGCCAGTGAAAACTGGGCCGTTGGAGGGGGGGGAGATGACGGCACAGCCCTGTCAGAGTAAAATGTCACGAACCACCACTGGTTGCGAGGAATGCAGAAATTTCAGGATTATGATGAAGTGTTTCAAGAATGGGAAAGTAAGGGGATCATTGAAGGCGTTGCAAACGAGGTTTCGGATGGACCTATGCATTATCTGCCTCACCGAGCTGTGCTGAAAGACAGTGGTACTACAAAGATTAGGCCAGTGTTTGATGCTTTCAACAAGGACAGAAATGGTAATTCTTTAAATAAGTGCCTCGAACCTGGACCAAACCTCATTGACCTTGTTCCATCCGTACTTACCAATTTCCGATCCTACCTTATAGGTCTAATTGCTGATATAGAGAAGGCCTTCCTGCAGATTATAATTGATCCTGAAGATAGAGATATGCTTTGTTTTGGTGGGATAAGGGAAAGGTCGCCACTTCTAGACATTGTAGGGTGGTTTTTGGGGTCTGTTCCAGTCCCTTTTTATTGGTTTCAATACTGAACCACCTTCTGGATGGTGCCCCAACTCATTTGAAGGAAGTAGGTAATAAATTGAAACATGCATTTTATGTGGACTTGAGTTGGACTGGAGTTGTTTCAAAAGAAGAGATTGGGCCATTTATTTTAAAGGCACAAGAGGTTTCAATTTGAGGGGATGGGTGAATTCCTCAGATTGAAAATGTCTTAGGACTTCGATGGTATTGTGACGTAGATGAACTTGGATGCAACTTCAACCCAACTACAGGTTTGGTAACCCGAAGGGTGGTACTCTCCAGTGTGCAAAAAATATTTGATCCGGTTGGATTTTCGGCCCCAGTAACCCTTATTCCCAAACTCATTCTACAGAAGACATGGCAAAAGAAGATAGCATGGGATGAGTTTTTACCATAAGATATCTGTGAAGAATTCCATCAATGGAATCAGCAGCTACAATACCTACATGACTGCCGGATACCTAGAAGGATTTTTCTGAATGACAACAGCTCATTGCATGTATTTGTTGACGCCAGCAAACGGGCGTTTGGTTGTTGTATATTTCTGAGGACAGATGAAAATGAAATCAAACTGAGCCTTCTGATGGCTAAATCTAGAGTGGCACCTCTCAAGGAACTAACACTACCTCGTCTCGAATTGCTGGGTGCGCTCTTTGGAGTTAGGATGTCTCGGTTGAGCCTGCGATGCCTACATTGGGATAATATACACACAGTGTATTGGTACGATTCAACAGTAGTCTTATCCTGGATAGAAAACAAAGGACATTGGTCTGTGTTTGTAGAGAATCGGATAAAGGAGATTCACGAGTGCAATAAGGCTGATTCATGGGGGCACATTCCGGGCGGTCTCAACCCACCAGACCTGCTGTCTAGAGGATGTTCACCTGCACAGCTTTGGAGATCCCGATGCTGGAAGGGCCCCTCTTGGCTTAAAAGTAAAGAGGAAGAATGGGTCTCTAACCGTCCTGAACCAGTATGGGAAGAAGTCAACAGGGAAAGAAGAAAAACAGTTGTAACTGCCAAGATCACTGTTGTGAGAACGATCTTACTGCAACTAAGCTCACGATTCTCTGGATACACTAAAATCGTTAGAATTATTGCTTGGATTTTGAGATTAGGCAGTGTAATCATAGGGATCATGTATCTAAAGAAATTGGTAGTGAAGAATTTCTCTATGCTGAGAAGCTGCTGTTCTTCCTTATCCAGACTGAAACTCTTTATGAAGAAGAAAGAAAGGAGCAATTGAAGAATCTGCAGGTGTTCACAGATAACAAAGGAATTCTTCGCATGAAATCAAGAGTTGTTGATTCTGACGACACTCCAGAATATACCTATCCAATTGTACTTCCATCAAGACATGTAATGGTTGAAAGGATGATTGAACAGTTTCATTATTTTCATAATCATGCTGGGACACATACGCTACTTGTTTTGTTGCGCCAAAGGGTTTGGATTCTTAGAGGAAGAAGAACGGTGGCAGCAGTTGTTCGGAGATGTGTGATCTGTCATCGTAACTCTACTAAAGGTTTGGAAGTACCTTTCCCTCCATTACCAGAGGATCGAATTAAGACATCGAGTACTTTCCAGATCACTGGTACAGACCTAGCAGGCCCTGTATTCCTACGAGGTGCAGAAAAGGGATGGATTGTTATTTTCACTTGTGCGGTTTATCGGGCTGTGCATCTAGAGTTGATCACTTCACTTAGTATGGTAGCTTATGTCCAAGTTCTACGCAAATTTGTGACAAGAAGAGCAAGAGTGAATACCATTTATTCTGACAATGGGACAAATTTCACAGGACTGCATAGGGCACTGGAACAATTGGATTGGACTGAAATAGAGAAGACATGTGGTCTGAAAATTACCTGGAAGCTGAACCCTCCCACGGCAGCCTGGTGGGGAGGATTCTGGGAAAGACTTATTCGGATTTTAAAGGATTTGCTACGCCGTAATTTGGGCAAGGCTTGTCTAAATTATGAAGAAATGTGCACTCTTTTGTGCGATTGTGAGAATTTGATGAACAACCGACCTCTAACTTATGTTTCTGAAGAAGATGAACTACAAAATCTAGAGGGTAATAACATAACCAACTTGGACCAAGTTCAATCTTGCAATTTGAACGACAGATGGCGTTATCTACAAGCTGTTTGAGAGAGCCTTAGATAGCGCTTCAAAAAGGAATACTTGGGATTTCTTCAGTCACGGAGCCAAAAGCAACGGGGATCCCTCCAAGTTGGAGACATCGTGTTGGTGGAGAGTGACGACAAGAAGCGAATCAACTGGTCCTTAGGAAGAGTGGTGGAGCTGTTACCTGGAAGAGACAGTGTGACTCGTCTGGGCAGGATTAAGACACCAACTGGTGTCTTGCTTCGTCCAGGACTAAGACTTTATCCTCTAGAGATAAACTGTCTTGAGAAGAAATATTTTACCAATGCTTCGTAATACCAAACAGGAGAAACAGTAAACAACGAAGATGTTGCCAGTAGTGACTCCAGGAGTGAAAACAGGAGTGAATTCAAGACTCGCTGTGGTAGAGCCATTCAACCACTCAAGAAACTAGACTTATAGTGGTTCACATCTATGAGTGAAGTGTAAGAGTATAATTTTCATTTGTCGATGTGTTTTAAAACTGCTTTTGCAAGGTGGGAGAATGTGGAGAACGTGACTTATACCTTTTGCGAATAATCAATTTCCAGCAGAAGAAAGACAGTGTTTTGTTCTATGTTGTTATGTAGTTTCCTTGCCTATAGTTTTGAAGATGGTGTTGAATAGTATTAATAAAATTGTGACCGAGCTCGATAGCTGCAGTCCCTTAAGTGCGGCCAGTATCCTGTATTCGGGAGATAGTAGGTTCGAACCCCACTGTCGGCAGCCCTGAAAATGGTTTTCCATGGTTTCCCATTTTCACACCAGGCAAATGGTGTGGCTGTACCTTAGTTAAGGCCACGGCCGCTTCCTTCCCACTCCTAGCCCTTTCCTACCCCATCGTTGCCGTAAGACCTATCTGTGTCGGTGCGACGTAAAGCAACTAGCAAATAAAAAAATAAAATTGTGTTAAAGTAAATTATTTGTTATTGTACAGAACAGTAGCCTATATTAGGATTAGGAACATAATAAACATACCTATCACATCACAAATTTTTGCTATTACCGCATACTACGAGTACAATCACATTTTTCCTAGCCTTGAAAATGTTTTTTGTTAGAAATAACATGTTTCGTTAATGTTATTTGTGAAACAAACATGATTTCCAACTCGGGTAAGAGCCATCGCCACAGTTGCATGATTACGGAAAAAGTGAGCCTATGTGTGCTTGTATTCCATTCAGAAGTTAGAAATTTATTTTGTGGTGAGTGGTATAGTGAATTTTTTTTCGCGTGATACGGTAGCCTATATCTGGATTAGGAACATAATTGTGTGAAATTGACTAGCGTGGTGCATATTTGTCTTGTGATAGTTTAGGTATGGGTACGGAAAAAGTGAAATTCCTTTCTAATGAAGACATTAAAATCTATCAGAAAGTGGACTGACATCCGGATCTTTAACCCTTATGCTTTCAAGATAATGATCTATCGGTACCCGCAGTTCCTGCGAAAATTGACCGATCCATCGTTACCAGCCTTTGTTGTTATGTAGCTTTTTACATGCCACATAGCAGCATTTTGCACAGAATAAGAAGAGGACAGTTTTAACTCACGTTATATTCCATGGGGACTGCCAACTATCCGTATTATGCCCTTCCTGCATCCAGGTCGGTCAGCATAAAAGATTCCAAGTCAGCATCTCGGCGTGTCTCAAATTTGGATTAGTTTTCACCGTGGGATTCAAAAGAGGTTCGATGCGCCAATGACCACATTTATCTGTTTTTATCTTTGTGATGGACGTCTCCATCCGACACATCAAATGTCCAAATATTCGCTATTAAATCCAAAATATTCAAAATGTGCATTATGCATGAATTTTCTCCTAAAACAGCCAAACCATGCAAACATGCACTGAAAAAGAACAGTTATTTGGAATCGTTAAGCCATAATGAATACACTAACTCGAAAATGCAATATCTTACTTCTAACATTTCATAAATAATACCTCAAATTATTCATTTAACTTATAACTATTTATTAAACATAATGCGAGAATAAAAAGAATTGGAAGAGAAAAATATTTACAACTTGAGTTCCAAAATGATTAGTTACTGCTGAACAGCTTGATTTGTCATATCCATGTGGTACGATCCTGCTTTACTGTTCACTTGCTCCTCATCATTAATTGAAATGGGCTAGATTTTCTCTCTACACCCTCCTATGAATGAAAATTCTTGACTTACCATCTACACTTGACAATATACATTATTCTAAGCTGATTTATACATCTTTGTCTATACCATTAACTGAAGATTGAAGTTTAGTATATCTTGTCTTACAAAAAATTATGTTATTCAACATCACAAGTTTATATCATCTAATTGCGTTATTACATTCTTAAACTAATCAATCTGAAATTATTTGAACTCATCTGAATTTTTATCTGAACTTTAGCTTGATTTTATTTGAATTTTAACAGAATTTTATTATGACTTCTGTTATTTATTCAGGTTTCAGAATACTCAATAAGTTTCTTGTATATGCAGCCAACATTCGCTGTTACTAACCTACTGTTCATTGCGAAATAATATTCCATCTAACATTTGCATATTTAATTCATGTAACATATAAGCAAGGTTGAAGATGTCATACATATATTTTATTTAACTAGGAATTATGAAATCAGATATGTGCCAATAAGTAACATACTTCCATATGTGATGATTAGAGCCTGGATTTCCATGCACTATCAAATCTCAAAATATGCATGCATTCATGCACTATCATATGAGGCGGTCCGTTCCAAAACTCGTCTAATCCATTTTTTTTTTTTAATGAGTTAGAGGTAGCATTGCCTTCTTGGTGATGTTTGCGATAGTTCTATCACAAAATTAAGCACCAAAACTCACCTTTTCCCATAGAAATCTGTCACCAAACTTAGGCTATTGTTCCATAACTCGCCTTATCCACGGCGCTTGTCGTTCCAAAACTCGCCATATACAATCAACCAATAGGAAGGATAATTTTAGCACGTGACTCACGCCACAATTTACCCGCGTTTTATGCCAGTCTTTCCACTCTTTGAGTTGTTCTTGAACTGTGTTAGTCTTTCATGCAGATTTGTGCTGTGAATAGAGTGTATTAAGATGACCGAAAATATTGCTCTTGTTGTGGAAGGTATATAAAACTTCCTAATACAGAACAGTTTTACATTCAGGTCTGCCAAAAGACATTCTTGAATGTATTGCATGTCAGCAAAGATCGGGTTCAGAGGATTGCCAGAAATCACTTCACGACAAGGAAACTTCCAACAGAAAAGAGGGGAAAAGCTAGAATCAAACCAGAGTACACTGAAAAGAGGCACTCCGTGAAACGTTTCATTAAAAGTTTGCAGTGTTGTGAAAGTCACTATTGCCGCGGAAATTCACTGGTCAGACAGTATCTACCCGGAAATTTAAGCATCGCTAAGCTTTACAAAATGTATAACAAGAAATCACCTGAAGAACTCTGGGTGAAGCAGTGGTTCTTCCGTGAAATTTTTATGCGTTGCTACAACATAGGATTCGGAACACCACAAAGTGCATAGAGCTCAAGGAGAAAATTAAACTTGAAAGTTTGAACGTATCACTGAAGAATGATTTAATCTTGGAACTTAGAGTACACAAACTAAGGGCTGCAGCTTTTTTCAAAAAGCTCCAAGAAGAAAGGGACAGAATGGCAATATTTTCATTTGACTGCCAAAAGAATCTTGTGAATCCAAAAGTTCCAGATCAAATTGCTTATTACAATCGCCAATTGTACACCTATAATTTTACCATTGTGAGGGGTACCTCACATGCCATGTTGACAAAGGAGAATGTTTTTACATACACATTGATGGAGCATGAATTCAACAATCGGTCTAATGAAACGTCATGTGCAGTTTACCATCGATTATCACAAACTGATTTGTCAAACTTCACTACTATACGAATTCGTGCAGATCGCTGCGGAGGACAGAACCGCAATTCTACAATGATTGCAATGTGCTCATATTTCTAGACGCACACAGCTCCGCCTAATATAGAAAGTGTTGAATTGGTCTTTCCTATGACAGACCACTCATTTCTGCCCTCTGACAGGGTATTTGCTCAAGTCGAGAGAGAGAGATACGGAAATGCCCTATAATCTGTAATCCAGAAGAATATGAAGACATCTTTAGCAAACATGCTGCAGTCTTCAAGTTTGGCAGAGACTGCTCGGTGAAGAATTGGAAAATGGTTTCTGAAAATATGATGAAAATGCCTGCATCTTGGCACTTTGAATTTTATTCAGTGAAACGATTTGTTATTAGCAAAGACTCACTGGGAAATGTCACCCTTATGAGGAGAACCTCATTACAGCTCAGAGATCGGTTTAGGAAAATCCGTAATGAAAAAGGGAAAACGCCTCCGAGATATGCTAATGCCACCTGAATTATTGCCAGGAGTAAACTTGAATCCCGCCAAAGTAAAGGACTTAAAAAGTTTGCTTGAAAAGCATTTTGGAATGGATTGGGATAGGAATGAGTTGCTTTCTTTTTATAATAATCTGTTCATCTCAATTTCTGTAGACAAAAACAATCTTGTTGAAGAAACAGAAGTTCTTTGTGATGGACCTCAAGAGGAGGGAACAGATTTGAGAGTTTGATTAACAACAAAGTGATGTTTTTTTGTTCGAGTTACTTCTATTGTGAGTGCAGTGTAGCCTATAAAGGAAGAATTATCTCCAAATACTATGGATAGGATGTAAATATGATAAATCACACTGCTGTGTTTAATTTATTTGTGAATATCATTATACTGATAGCAAAAAGGTGCATGAGTGTACTGGTGAGTTTTATTACATTATATTCTAAATCCTTTCATTTTTCTAGTTTTAAAATAAGTTGTGTGAGGTAATATATTTTGAATTTTTTGGGTGCTCCAAAACTCGTCTTATCCAAAATACAAATGTAATTTATTGACGTTCTACTAATTATATTTATAATTCTTCAGTAAGACGACCCTATGACATTGGACTTGAACACGTCGTAATACATTTAAACAAGTGAGACTTATATTACAAAAATTACAGGTTTTTCGCTTTTCCTGAAAAATCACTTATGATGGATAAGACGAGTTTTGGAACGGACCGCCTCATATGGCATAACATGCACAATAAACAGGAAAATATGCACAATCAAAATTCAGTTCCTTTTGAAATATTGTACAACTACCGTAATTTCTCCAAATTGTCTTGATTTAAGCTCACCCGTTTATCTGTCAGCATATTCTTGAACACAGAAAATGATCTTTCTACGTCACAAGAAGTGACGATTGCATACTTAAATGCAGATATCTGGGACAAAGTGAAGTCAAATTGTACGTCTTTTGCATTTTCTTATATAAGTTTGACGAATTCAAAGTCAGGATTTGAACGGAATCACTTTGTTCGACCTAACTCTAGCTGCCGCAGCTACTTCTCCACGCGATGATTGCAGATGATGTCTTCAACTACTAAAGATTAAAGCTGCGATAACAAAGATGTGTGACGAGTGAGAGTTCCGGGTAGAAAATTCCAGGATAACAACCGAAGAGGGATCAATGCAAAACCAAGCTTTGTAAGGTGCTATCTCACCAACACGGTGCCACAGAAGTGTGATACAAGTTTTGTTTTGTTTTTTTCCTCTAACAGTGACGAAAAATGAGCCGTAATTTAGTAATACACAATTTACGGTTAAATTTATACCAATGAATAATGGGGGTACCTTATTCCTAAGAATTACAGAGATCGGCGTGGGGCCTTTCGGCTTAAGTCAACTTTTACTCAGGCAACAGATAAGAAAGTGCTTGATTAATTGCTTTATAGGACCTCTACCGTATATACTAACTTCGGTTATCAGACAGGATGCCAGGAATACATTTTCTCCGTCCCTCAATAACAGACATTTGATTTGATTTGATTTGTTTATTTATCATCAACAGAGTTATTGATTCTCCAATTACAGATGATATAATACATTCAAATAATAACAATATTAACAGAACTTACTACTACCACTAATTATAAATAAGCAATATATAATATATACATATTTACAAAACACATTACGAAGGATAAAAGACATGTTTTGAAATGACCGAAGGAAGGAAGTATAACTTTCAGTTACTAAATGGGCAGAACAAGATACAAGGAACACTCTGTCTATGAAGTGTCCATAAGATGTCTGTGAATTTCACTAGCTGACGAGTGAAATATATCCACTACCCCGCTAATTTCGTTCAGGAATCTTAGGGCCTGCATAAACCAAGAGTTCCTGTGTGATTCCGTTCTGCACCTGGGTAAGTGAAAGGTGACAGCCTGTCGGGTATTGCGGGAAGGAACATGAATTGGTAGCAACTGGAGTAAATTGGGACAGTCAAGGAAATTACCGATACATTTGTGTATGAGACGTGCGTTGACATACCTGCGCCTAGTCCTAAGCGACTCAATACACATATTTGTACAAAACAAATCATACTCTGTCGATGACAGCTTGATACCCAAACACTTTTTACTAATCCATTTTGAGAATCTGATCTGTACTCGC
This sequence comes from Anabrus simplex, assembly GCF_040414725.1. Lineage (NCBI taxonomy): Eukaryota > Metazoa > Arthropoda > Insecta > Orthoptera > Tettigoniidae > Anabrus > Anabrus simplex. The sequence goes on from NC_090265.1 coordinate 358,413,774, forward strand.
TCTAAGGCATTAACTAAGTATTGCTGTGAGGGGATCCACACTTCAGAGCAGTACTCTAGACTAGATCGTATAAGCGAAAAATACAGGGTTTTCAATGGGACAACAGATTTAAAACTCTTGCAATTTCTTTTGAGGAAGCCTAACGTTTTAAATGCCTTGTTAACGATATTTAACACATGCTCATTGAAAGACAGTCCATTTTGATTACTAAAAATAATACCAAGATCGTTAATTTTATTAACACGCTTCACTTCTTGATTCCCTACATTATAATTGAATACATTAACTTGCATTTTTCTCGTGAAGGATATCGCACTGCACTTTGAAATATTTAGGGTTAAATGCCAGTTTTTGCACCAATCACTAATATTATTTATATCAGACTGTAACAATTCGCAATCACTCATCTTTTCAATTACCCTGTAGATTTTAAGGTCATCAGCATAGAGCAGGTAGTTGCTCGAATGGATTTGTGATGGCAGATCATTAATAAATAGAAGGAAACATAAAGGTCCCAGTAGTGAACCTTGTGGGACGCCAGACATAGGCTGATAAGGGCGAGAAATGATACCCTCGTATTTTACTGAATACCTTCTTTCGTTAAGATAACATTTAAACCATTCAAGCAAGCTTCCATGAATCCCATATGCTGACAACTTAGTCAGAAGAGCATTATGCTGCACTGAGTCGAAAGCCTTAGAAAAGTCCGTGTACACGGCATCAACCTGCTTGCAATTGTCCAGAGCGCTAGATATGAAGTGGGAGTACACAGCAAGATTGGTGGTAGTTGAGCGTTTCTGGACAAACCCATGCTGGTTAATATTAATTAAACCACTGACTGTACTGTACACGGCTTTGTATACGACTCTTTCCGCTACTTTGGATATGAGTGAAAGAAGAACTACTGGTCTGTAATTGACAAATAAAGATCTGTCACCTTTCTTAAACACTGGAATAACATAGCCTTTCTTCCATTCCGACGGGAAATTGCCTGTACGAAGAGACCAGTTGATTATCGTAGCTAGTGGGGTTGCCAGCTCCTCAGCACACTCACGTAACACAATTCCTGGAATTTGATCTGGACCACAAGACTTCTTCGTATCCATCGACTTCAAGATGTTGCAGACTTCCGATGCCGAAGTTACTACTGATGATAAATTAATTTCGCCTAATTGTTCGGTGTGAGAATTACAAGGAACACTGGGTGGATGGAATGTTTTGAAAGTGTCAGCAAAATTATCCAGAATTTCTTTCAATGAGCTAATTTCCTTGTCTTCATTAATCATCATAGATGGTAGCCGCCTAGATTTTGTTTTGCAATTAATAAATTTCCAAAATCTTTGTGAGTGTCTGATAATATCTTCCTCAACAGACCCGACATAATCCCTGTACTTTCTCCGCTGCATTTGTTTGTATTCCTTTCTTAGCGCCGCGAATTCGATGTAATCTGAAGGAAGTGAAGACTTTGCAGCTCGTTTCCTTGCTCTTTCCTTTGCCCGCATTTTGTCTGTAAGTTCGGAATCATACCAAGAGGGAAGACGCCTGGTCTTCATGATGCGGGAAGGTACGGCATCCTGAAGAGCGCTGTGCAGTAAGTCATAAAACAAGTCAACTGCGGCATCAAGAGATGGGCAGGATTCGAGCAAGTTCCACGGACAACGGGATAAGATATTTCGTAGATGGGGAAAGTCTGCTTTTGTCCAAATGAATAATGATTTTGTAGTCTGTAGTAAACGAGGAACACGGGAAATATGAAGTCTGAGCTCAAGCGCAGAATGATCTGATTGTACTAACTGTTCTGTTGCTTCACACAGGGTATTATTAGTGACTTTTTCAGACACGAAAGCAAGGTCCAGGAAGTTATTTCCTCGTGTTGGAAAACCGCAAACTTGGCGAAGGTTAAATTCGTTAGTGATCTCTAAAAGAAAGCAGGCTTCCTCGTTGACATGGGCGAGAATAGGATTAATAGATCCCGAATCGTCTGACGCCCAGGCTAATTGGCTTATACTCTACAACCTGGAATAGCGGTCCCAAATTCTGCAAACCAACATTGTAAAAGGCACTATCATGCAAGTTAACATTATATAAGCGCCAAAGTCAGAAGAATAGTCATATTATGCAATATTAAATGTCCAAATATTCGCTATTAAATCCGAAAATATTCAAAATATGCATTATATATGAATTTTCTCCTAAAACAGCCAAACAATGCAAACATGCATGGAAAAAGAACGGTTATTTGGAATCGTTAAGCCATAAAATGAATATCTGCAAAATTTGAGAAGTGTATCCAGTTTATTTAAAAACATGCATTTGCATGGAAATCCGGGCTCTAGTGATGATACACTATCACCTGAAATTAATTATATTCTCGTGTGCCACTAATAATGAATATTTTGCAATATCAATCCTGACTTGACTTGAATAAAATATAGCTCTATGTATGCCGATTAATCCTATCATAACCCAGAATCATGACATTTATTTCTACTATCGAGGTTATCAGTTGTTTATAGTTCATTATCACAGGTCTACTTAAGGTTGAAAATGCTCCAGTCATAGCGGTATACATCATCTCTACTTGTAGGATGCTAATTAATTTATTATTTAACCACGTATTCAATACATTATAGTCTTATACAATTAGAATTTGATCCTTATTACCTTATGAAATGTGAGACATGTTTCGCCTTTCATTGAAGGCATCTTCAGTCATTGTACCTCCTCAGGGTTAAATCAGGCACCTGAACAGCTGGTTTGTCATATCCATGTGGTACGATACATACATACATACATACATACATACATACATACATACATACATACATACATACATACATACATACATTATCATTATAGACCGTTATGCCTTTCAGCATTCAGTCTGCAAGCCTCTGTGAATTTACTAAATGTCACCACAATCCTCTATTTGCAACTAGTGTTGTGGTCTCATTTAGTTCTATACCTCTTATCTTTAAATAGCTAGAAACTGAGTCTAACCATTGTCATCTTGGTATCCCTCTACTCCTCTTACCCTACATAACAGAGTGCATTATTCTCCTAGGTAACCTATCCTCCTCCATTCGCCTCACATGACCCCACCACCGAAGCCGGGGTATGCGCACAGCTTCATCCATCGAGTTCACCCCTAACTTAGCCTTTATCCCCTCGTTCCAAGTACTCTCCTGCCATTGCTCCCACCTGTTTGTACCAGCAATCATTCTCGCTACTTTCATGTCTGTTACTTCTAACTTATGAATAAGATATCCTGAGTCAACCCAGCTTTTGCTCCCGTAAAGCAAAGTTGGTCTGAAAACAGACCGATGTAAAGATAGTTTCGTCCAGGAGCTGACTTCCTTCTTACAGAACACTGTTGTTCACAACTGCTAACTCACTTCATTAGCATTACTACACCTTGATTCAATCTCACTTATATATTACTGTCCTGGGAGAACACACAACCTAAATACTTAAAATTTTTTACCTGTTCCAGCTTTGTATCACCAATCTGACATTGAGTTCTGTTGAATTTCTTACCTACTGACATCAGTTTAGTCTTCGAGAGGCTAATTTTCATACCATACTCATTGCACCTATTTTCAAGTTCCAAGATATTAGACTGCAGGCTTTCGGCACAATCTGCCATTAAGACCAAGCCGTCAGCATAGGCCAGGCTGCTTATTACATTTCCACCTCCCTGCCATTTTATACCTTTCAGCAGATGATCCATGTAAACTACGAGCAGCAAAGGTGACAGATTGTCTAATCCTGTAAGTACCCTGAACCAAGAACTCATTCTACCATCAATTCTCACTGCAGCCCAATTGTCAACATAAATGCCTTTGATTGATTTCAATAATCTACCCTTAATTCCATAGTCCCCCAGTATGGCGAACATCTTTTCCCTTGGTACCCTGTCATATGCTTTCTCTAGATCTACGAAACATACACACAACTGTCTGTTCCTCTCGTAACATTTTTCATTTACCTGGCGCATACTGAAAATCTGATCCTAACAGCCCCTCTGTGGTTTGAAACCACACTGGTTTTCATCCAACTTGCTCTCAACTACTAATTGCACCCTCCCTTCCAAGATGCCAGTGAATACTTTGCCTGGTATACTAATCAGTGAGATACCTCAATAATTGTTGCAATCCTTCCTGTTCCCTTGCTTAGATAGGTGCAATTACTGCTTTTGTCCAATCTGAAGGTACCTTACCAATACTACATGCTAATCTTAGTACTCTGTGAAGCCATTTTATCCCTGCCTTCCCACTATACTTCACCATTTCAGGTCTGATTTCGTCTATTGCTGCTGCTTTATGTCCGGTTCCATGGCTAAATGGTTAGCGTGCTGCCCTTTGGTCACAGGGGTCCTGGGTTCGATTCCCGGTAGGGTCGGGAATTTTAACCATAATTGGTTAATTTCGCTGGCACTGGGGCTGGGTGTATGTGTTGTCTTCATCATCATTTCATCCTCATCACGACGCGCAGGTCGCCTACGGGTGTCAAATCGAAAGACCTGCACCTGGCGAGCCGAACATGTTCTTGGACACTCCCGGCACTAAAAGCCATACGCCATTTCATTTTGCTGCTTTATGACAATGGAGTTTACAAGGCCCCACACCACTGGCTGTGCAGGAGCGTGTGACTGGGGAAGACATGTCCATGCGCGTACCACCATGTTGCGGGTGCTCCTAAGCTTGACGCGGAGATCATATGGAATTCATGCTTTAACTTACATTTCGCACACATGAAAACATTCGCCTTATAAAATTAATGACAGCCTACACCAACTACCGTGTACACACGCAATAAATATACATAAAATCAAGACTGTGGTGATATTAAAATATACTTCTGTATAAAAACTGAACAATCTACACAAATTCTTTGGATAGCCTATAGATGGCACACCGAAAAAAGAAACCTTTAACAGACTGAATAAGAAGACTGAAAAATACACTAGCGGTACCTCGAAAATGATCATGTCGCTCACTTTAATGTAAGGGCCATGTTTGTAACTGACGTGTTTGAACATTGTACGTATGGCAAGAAGGCCAGACTCAAAGGGTGAGAATCATGTGGCAATCTGTCTCTTGAGAAACCTAGGATCAACAATTATTTAGCTTTATTGAAAATATGAAGACATGTTCAAAAAGCGGTCTTCAACTTCAGTATGATTACATATCGTGAGATAAAAATTACCTGTCTCTCAGCAGACTGGAAAACACATAAATTAAATATTTTACAAACTGCTGTACCAATAACAATAATATTCAATATCAACAAAAAAGGAAACCTGTGAAATAAAATCTTTCTTATGATTCCTCTCAGATAAGTCATTACAGCAAACTTTACTCAATTATCTGAAGAGATTGTTTAAAAAGTACATGACTGCAGAAATCTTTCTAAAACAATCAGATAAATGTTTTATCATTTTCTGAATATGAAACGCCGGCTCTGCAGTGTAGGGGTAGCTTGTCTACTTCATACCCGGAGGCTCCGGGTTCAATCCCCGGCCAGGTTAGAGATTTGTACCTGGATCTAAGTGCTGGTTCGAGGTCCACTCAGCATACATGATTACAATTGCGGAGCCATCTGATGGTGACATAACGGCCGAGAGGATTCGCCGTGCTGACCAAATGACACCTCGTAATCTGCAGGCCTTCAAGCTGAGCAGCAGTCGCTTAGTAGGCCTTTCGGGCCTGTTGTTCTATGGGGTTTGGTTTGGTTTGGATATATAATAATGTAATTGGATGAGTAGAAGTTAAATTATCATGTTTGTGTGATTTGGATTTAGGTAAATGCTGCCTGACATTCGTTACACTGGTGCTAGTCTTCTTAAATTGAAATTAATGTCTACAGTTAGTTTGAGTTTCTCTGTGTGGTTTAGGCTTAAGCTTTATTATTTTACAATTTGTTTTACGTCGCACCGGCACAGATAGGTCTTATGGCGACGATGGGATAGGAAAGGCCTAGGAATGGGAAGGAAGAGCATGTGGCCTTAATTAAAAGTACAGCCCCATCATTTGCCTGGTGTGAAAATGGGAAACCACGGAAAACCATCTTCAGGGATGCCGACAGTGGGGTTCGAACCCACTATATCCCGGATGCAAGCTCACAGCTGCACGGTCTTAACCGCACGGCCAACTCGCCTGGTTAGGCTTAAGTAAGAATGTTATCATTTAAGATGTAAAACCCTCCTCATAATATTATCTTCTTAAATATTACTGCTTTTACAAACCTATTCTGAATTAACAAAATTTGACCACATAAAAATTGAAAGTGCGTTCTAATTTTTCTATAATATGAGCACCATGGTTTACACCAGAAAGAAAGATTCTTCTACTTGACATCACTGAGAGCTGTTTTATTCACCTGGACCAATACTTTAATGCAGGTTTGAATCTTAATGACATTTCTGAGAAACCAAGAGTGTTGTTTGACTTTTTGATAGCGTTTTTTAGACTTAGAAAAGTGTCCAATAGCAAATTAGTTTTTCATAACATACAAAAAATATTCTCATGCCACGCCCTCTCGCCGCATTGCCCTGCATAATTCCCCTCCCTCTTACCTCCTTCCTTCATTGCGATTGGCTCCGGGCCCCTCCTACTCCTTCTCAGTGCCTCCCCTGTTTTGCTTCCCCCTCCCTTCCCCTCCAACGCGGGTGCTTTGGTCACGGTGTCTTGCGGCTCTCAGTGTCTTCCCTAACATCTAATAACACATAATAATTACGCTCCCAGAGGTGAGTCTCTTATTCACGTAAATTTTTACGACAAGATTTTTTTAAAAAGCCTTTCTTGATATTATTTTCTTTTTTACTTGCTTCAGGTCCTAGTTTGAACCGAGAACAGTACCCTGGAAACACGGCGTCCGCCAATATTTTTCATCAAAAAGATCTTGTTATCTAATACTTAAAGAAAGCGGCTATGTTAGAGAAGACGTATGTTTTATCACGTAAAATAGGAATTTACGTCTTTTGACTGGTTGTGTTATTTTAATAACAGCCATTTTTAACCAATAGAAAAATTGTCTCTTAATTCTTGCACTGGTTACTCTAATACTCAGTGAATGTTTAGCAAGTAAACCTTTTACACATATGTCCTTACAAAATTAAAAATTATGCTCTTGGACTTTTATGATAGTGAAACATTGGTTTTTGTTCGCACATGGTTTAATGTTTTTAGATTCAGAAGACTTTTATCAAGAGGACGTATATTCATAGTTTTAAGACAGTTGGTGCTATTTTTTAAGTTTAAGTCATAGGTTAATGTTTATGGATCCCATTTTTAATTAGGTCTTGCCAGTTCTGTAAAATTTGTATGTACTTTATGCATTGTTTATTGTAACTTTGTCTATGTATATTTTTCTTATTTTTGGCTGATGATGATGCACACCAGCATCGAAACCGGTACCGAGTATAATAAAATGTTATAATTTTTCTTATAACATTATATGGTATTGAATAGGTGGACCTCTCTTGTTTCCATTAAACTGCCATGCTTACTCTATTCATTGTCACTGCCTTCAGTCTCCGAGCTATTCTTGCGTGCATCATTCTGGTCACCATCCCATACTGCATCTTTCTGACTTCCGTCCAACGCATTTGCAATGCCCGTCTTCAAGAAACTCTCTACAATGACATCTGTCGCCACCATAACCCATGCCCGCATAACCCAATCACACACGAGTTCAACTGACGGGCTCTTTATTTTGCCTGCTGGCATCAGCTTATTATCCCCCCTCCGTCTGTCCATTCAGCGTACAATTTACATACGTTGTCCTTGAAGGGCTTGTTGACGGAAATATCTTAGGGCTGTAGACAATGTGTGAGTCCACTAGGAAATTACAAGATCAGTTTTCATTTCCCGAAAATGTTTCTTCATGTCTTCCACCAAGTGTCCGCGGAAACTGTCCCACACTAACATTGCTGGGCATCAAAGCCGTGCCCCTGACCATGCTTCCCACACCATACGGACCCAGTCCTGGACAAGAGCTGTATCCATTCATCCTTTCTCTTGAACCCGTACATGAATGCCTTTGGGAAGCTTCGCTTTAGGCACTGTTTTTCTTTTGAAAATAATGTACAGTGACAATTTTCTTCCGTCTGCGGTTATTGCTAGCATGACAGTGAAATGCTTTTTTTCACACCCAGTTGTATGTACAAGCATGCTAATTCTCCCTTCTCATTGATTGTGGTGTTGCATGGCATGTCAAAGTTTATTGGCGTTTCATCTACATTGCCAATTGGAGATAAGAGGTAATTGTTTTTCTTCCACTTTGCTATCACATGGCGATGAAAATCTATTATTTTACTGCTGAAATCATTTGGCATTCTCTGACAGAGAGATGTTCGCCTTCGCAAATGCAATCCGTTTCATGTCATGAATCTACGGATCCAACCCCGGCTCACTTTCAGATCCGAACAGCTGATTCCTTCTTTAATCGCTAGTTTGCGTACTTTGAAATTTAGCGTCTCGTGCGAGATAGTAAAGCCATCATTTCGTAACTCTGTAATGTACAGTAATGAAGCAACTCATCTTCCAGCTCTGGAAACTTACCAGTTTTTGGCCCTCTGAATGCCTTACGTGTTCGGTTGGTGGTTTCTAGTGCAGCTTTCTGTTATAAGAAATAAATTGACAGTAGGGTGCACCTTTTCAATACAATATATCAAGTAAATAATATTAGTCTTGGGACTAGTTTCAGCCACTTAAATCTTCAGCCAAAGTAAGAATTAAATATCATGTGATAACTAAAACATATGTATATCGGATTGGGTATTCCGTGGACGTGCCTACAGTAAATATCGGAACTGTACGAATTGCTGTTATGGTACTTTGTACCTGACAGTACAAGAAGAAGCTGCAATTTCTTTCTGTCTTGTTGCACCCATTTTAGCAGCAACGGATGTGCTGAATGACTTACCAGAAGCCCATCTGACTATGGTGAGGTTACATTACATCTTCACTGCGTTTATGTATTCAGAAGAGGACATGTGCGTGAATATAAAGCACACAAGACACACACTGTTGCTTTGTAAAATTTCACTTATATTGCCTTCATTTGCTATAATCTTCGAAGGATAACATGTACACTAAATTAAATTTTGTGCTTTTTATACCAGTAACTACAAATTAAGTCCAAAACATGGTAGGCCTATGCATCGCACTGGATTTCTATTATTAAGAAAATTTTTCAAGCCCTGGTTCCAGTAGCCATAGATTTCTTTTCCCACTGCATATTCAGAAAGGAAGGGCTAGTGTAATATCTGTGCATGTAGAAGTAGGGAAACCTCATTTCTCCATTTTTGGAGCGACCACAGAAAATAATACATTACAGGAAAAGAATAAAATCCAGGAATGAATTAAAACTGTCAAAAATTCGGCTAAACACCACAATATTGAAATATGTATACTGTAATTGTAATTGTACAAAACCTCCTGTGTAAATTACACAAGTTAAATATCTTAATACTTTAAATTCAGTTTTATCACAGTAACTATGTCACTTTATCGTGAAAACTTCCTTAAGCCGGTAACTTTGATCAGCCAAATTTGTCATAAATATGCTACTTTATAATGCTAAGCCAAGCAACAATCAATCACAAGTAGTTTTTTAATTCTCTAATCTAATCTGAAAATGTCATGTAACATTGCCCCTGTAAGAGCTGTAGCGGGAAGGTCCCTTGATGGTAACTGCTGCAGAAGATGCAGTGAGACTGAAACTTTACCTCACGTCTTGGGGTCGTGTGCACTTGGTGAGGCTCTTGAAACACCATATATCACAACATCATGTCGTCCATAGTGCAGTCGCTCCATGAGAAAGGATTTTAAGTGCATGAGGAAGTAAATTGCAGCAAAAGAAGAACTGATATGATCACCATTGAAAGGAATAAAGGATATATATATATGACCCCACAGTAAGATTTAAAACACTCTCCGACAACCAGATGAAGTAGACAGAGAAAAAAATCTGTCTTCCTACCTAGAGTGCCATGTTATATGAATAAATATGAGCTGGGCGATGCAGAAGTGAGGGGTCTTATGATAGGAGCGAGAGGGACAGTCCGTAATAAGACGATAGAACTTATGAAGACCTTCAACATCAGTACCAAGGAGTTTGACTGGGGGCTGAAAGCGTTCGGGGGTTCTCTTCTGATTAGGACACCATTTGTATTTGCCAGACTGAGATCGTGGACTTATAATTTATTTTTAATTTTTTAATGGTGTTGTTTTAGTGTATTCTTCATCTCAGGCAGCCTCAAAATGGAGGAAGTGTTTGAAAATTTAAAAAAAAAAAAACTGGATGAAATTACATGATGATGCAATCCAAAGTTATAAATTTGAATATTTTGATTACAGACACATTGTAAGATACCGTGGTAAACGTGTGGTGTTATACAAAGCACCTTGCGGTCGGCGACTACGAAATCTGGAAGAACTTCATCGCTACCTGCGAGTCACCAAATCCGTGATGTCTGTTGACCAGTTTGACTTCGATTTCTGGGTTCACTGCTTTGCTGAGTTTATACTAGATGATGTTAAGATTTTCACTAATATTAAGGTAAGCTGCTTTTTGAACATCTCTTTGCTAAGTTTCAAAGAATATGATAGATGTGATCAGTTACTTTGTTTATACATATATGTATGGTGAACTTGGGTATGATCAACTGCTTTGTTTTCTAATAGATACTGATAGTTACTGAAAGGTTTTGTAGACTATAATTTATTAGCTTCACAGTCCATATTGATAATTCAAGCACACAAAGTATGAAGTATGAGTTTTTCACCTAATCAATACTTTATTTTACATAGTGTCAATAATATTTGTCATTAATATTTGTCATTAATATTTGTCATTAATATTTGACACTATGTAAAATAAAGTATTGATTAGGTGGAAAACTCATCCTTCATACTTGTGTGGTATTGAAGACAGTGTAATCATTGAAGGTCTCAGTGCAATAAAGTGCTAACTCACATACAGTTGGACCCAGTTTATTCAACCTCAGTTAACATATGGGCCCAGTTTCTTCAATGAATGTTAAGTGTTAACATTGCTGTTAAGGAGACTTAACACATAATTTAACAAAATGGTTGTCACATCAAGAATGTTTAACAAATTGTTAATACTTGTGTTAAATTAACATGGCAGCAGCCCTGTGTTAAACCTCTTAACAGCTGCTAAAATTTAAAAATGGAGGCATGTAGAAGACGTAAGTTTGAAGCATCACTGTCGTATGAAGACTATTTATAAACTGAAGAAGGCAAAGTACGACCCACAGTAAGGAAAAACTACTTTTTAGAGTTGTCAGAAGAAAGATTTCTACAAAGATATGTAATTACCAAAGCCATAATGAACAAGGTACTAGAAGAAATTGAAAATAGGTAGAGTTTCCAACAGATTGCAACTTACCAGTGTCTCCAGTGCAGCAGTAGCTTATAGTTTTTATAAGGAGAGGTCAACGAGCTAATTAATGTACGTGTTGGGGGACACTCAACAGTAACTTGTGTATAAGGGTTTAGGTCAATACGCTTTCGTTTTCTAAAAAATTGAGGACAAATGTCGTGAGGCAGGATCCACTTCGGAACACGTACAGGTGATAGAACACTAAAAGGCAAACACATTTTACTTAAACATGTCAGGTCCACAACCTAAGAATTTCCAAACAATTGATGAATCCTCAGATTCCAATGCAGCACGTATATACTTGAAGAGTTGCAACACAGTCCAGCGGAGCGGTGGCCGAGGAGTCACCGTACTTGTCTATGAACTACGACGACGTGAGTTTGAGTCCTGCCATAGCTATAATTTTTTATGCACATTAAATCATTATTTGAGGGAACGTGAAGGTAAAAATGCGAATATAAATATTAGGCAAACTGCAGTGAACTTTATTTTTCTACCTCAAGTTAATATATATATATATATATATATATATATATATAAAGAGAGAGAGAGAGATCCAGCAGTAACTGTGAGAATGTTTAGGCCTATATTAATTACAGGTAGAAAACTAAGTGTACTGCAATTTGCGTAATATTTTTGTTCCCATTTTATCTTCACATTCCCTCAAATATTTATTTTGTACAAGAATTATAACTGCAACGAGACTCAAACTCATGTTTACGAGGTTTGCAAACAAGTACAGTGACCACTAGGCCACCATTCAGTTTAACTGTGATGTAACCCCAAGTATATATGCATTGCATTGGAATCGGGGATTCATCAATTGTTCAGAAATGATTAGGTTGCGGACCTGACATGTTTAAGTAAAATTTGTTCGCCTTTTAGTGTTCTAGCACCTCTTTGTCTGAAGCGGATCCTGTGTCATGAGTCATGACATTTGACCTCATTTGCTTCAAAAACGTAGCGTATTGACCTAAACCCTAATATACGAGTTGAGTGTCCCCCCACAGGTACACTGAAGCTCTTTGAAATTGGTTGACCGCAGGGTCTGGCCTCTGCTTGTTAGATATTATGCTTGAGACACTTTTCACGTAATTGTAGACGACTACGTTCACGAGTGCAAGACAAGAGTTTGTAGAATTCTGCAAAGAATTCCTGCTGCCATTGCAGCGTTAACAAGGCATTACGTACATTATTTTCCCCGCAATAAAAGAATGCCCGAAAATCATTCAAAACCTATCAATTATCACATTTACCCGGTGATGTAAGAGCCTTAAATTGCACTCATATAAGAATAATATTGAATGTTGTGATATAGCAGTCCATTCTTTCATTTTTCAAGCACACTGGCATACTTTCAGATTAAAGATTTTTAGCCTTGTAGCCTCGTATAGCAACAGTCGGGTTTTGAGACGATAAGTGTTATAATATATACCGTAGTACTCCTGTATTGTGCAAGACATGTAGAATAAGCAGTTTTGACCAATATTGTATCTCCTGATATTGCCCGATTTTCATATCAAAAACTCCTGATTTTTGGTTTTATAAAATTGGCAGGTATGATAATGGTTATGGATGATATTTGTGAAGGAGATAAAGAAAAAGTTGGGGACCGGGAGATGAAGGTAATGCTGTTTGCAGTGGTGAGGGCACCAAACAGAAAGAAATTACAAGGACAGCTTAACATGTTGAGTAGTAAGATTATTGAAAATTATGGAATGAAAATCAGCATGGAAAAGAGCAAGGCAATGGTGCTGACTAGAGGAGAAAGGGAATAGAAAGGAATTACAAAAATTAGGAGACAAAACCGTGACATTGTGGGAAGCTTCATGTACTTGAGAAATGAACTGATGCAGGATGCAGAGCTGGACATAGAGATTAGTAAAAGGGTTCAACTGAGAAGAAATGTTTTCTACCAGAGTGTGAGAGACCTGGTATGGGGAAAGGAAGTACCAATGAAATGTAAAGATTTGATGTATAAGATGTATTACTGCCTGATAGAAATATATGCACCTGAGACCCAGACGCTGACAAAAAGACAGAGACGAAAATGCAGGCAGTGAAATTAAATTTTTAAGGTGACAGTAAGGATAGATTAAGAAATGAGGATGTCAGGAAGGAAATCTTGAGTGGGAAAGCTTTACAGCAGAATGGGGAAAATAAACTTGGATGGTTTGGACCTGTTAAGAGGATTGAAGAAGGATGGGAACCAAAGTGGATGAAGGAAGGTAGAAGGAAGGAGGGTAAGAGGGAGACCCAGACCAAAGTGGTTGAAAATGATCAAGAATAATATAATTAGCAGAAACCTGGATTAGGACACAGGTAAGGAGGAACAATGGTCGTTGGATAGGGGAAGATGTAAAGGTGTCATAAACATCCCAGCCCAGTATGAGCTGGACGAGGGATATTGGTGATGATGATCACTATCATGATGATGACAATTTCCATGCAAATGGCGATTTATCATCAACATAAATTCTTAAAACATTTAGACATGCCATAGACCAGAAACACAAATATCAGAACGTAAAAATTAACAGAAAACTTTATGAGGGATCCTCATGTCAAAGAGCAGCTTAATTGTGAGAAGCAAGTTTTATAGGTTCCCTTCTCTCTCTCTCTCTCTCTCTCTCTCTCTCTCTCTTTTGTCAACATCCTTATCCTGTATATCATTTTCCTCTGCTGGGCTGAGTAGCTCAGACGGTTGAGGCGCTGACCTTCTGACCCCAACATGGCAGGTTCGATCCTGGCTCAGTCCGGTGGTATTTGAAGGTGCTCACATGTCAGCCTCGTGTCGGTAGATTTACTGGCACGTAAAAGAAAACCTGTGGGGAAAAATTCCGGCACCTGGGCATCTCCGGAAACCATAAAACTAGTTAGTGGGACGTAAAGCAAATATCATTGATTTCATTTCCCTCAGACCTAATTGTTCAATCAATAACAAAACCAGTGTTGCTATAGAATATTACTTCAGCAAAATAATCAATGTGTATTTACCTAGTCCTGAAAGAGGGATTTTTCTCCTTTTCACGTTGTGAGCAGTATTTATTAATTTAATATACATCTTTATGCTGCAGAAAGCATCAGGAAAAGAAATATTATTGCAGGTTTTTTCACTATTTTCATTGATTAAATAAAGTAAAACTGTAAGGACATCTTTCAGGAAGGCAGCCGAGATGTTGTTTCGTATCCATTCTTCAATTGAGCTGCACTGTAGAATTTGCTTGATTCCCCTCCACTAATTTGTATACTTGTTTGTGAAAATTATTTCTACTCTTGTAGAATTCAATGCATATGTATTGTTTTAGGATTTGTCATATGGGGCTGAAAATGTAGCTGTTCCATGTGTTAACTACGTGGATCATTCCTTGCCTGATTATGTTAATTACTCAACCGTGCGGCAGCCTATGGAGGGAGTCCGCTTGAACACTGATCCTGAGTTCCTCCCTGGTTGTGACTGTACAGATGATTGTCAGGTATCAGTATTTCTGCTCTTTTCTTATGTGGTTATCTTCACCTAATATTTATTCATTTTCAGAATTTCTTTATCTTCACCTAATATTTATTAATTTTCAGAATTTATTTTAGAAACAACACAGAAAGTAGAGAATAATTAAGAATTAAGGGTCTTGGCAACAAATCTTTTACATTGGTGATATTTCTGCCTTGCCTATACAGTGGAACCTTGGATTGCGAGCATAATTCGTTCCGGCAACATGCTTGTAATCCAAAGCACTCGTATATCGAAGCAAGTTTTCCCATAAGAAACAATTGAAACGCGGATGATTTGTCCACAGCACAAAAATATTTATTTGCCTACCATTTATAAAGCAAAATATAATGTAAAACAAATTAAAGTGCACTTTCCCTTAAAATAGAATCATTGTTGGTGTGAGGGAGACGAGAGATGACGTGTAGCATGAATTTCACTAACAGAATCGCTGCTGTCTGTTGGCTCACTGGAATTGTTTTCTTTTTGTGCAACTTTAATGAGGAACCTGTCCAATGACTGTTACTTTTGCCTCTTTTTGAGGATTTCACGAAAATGTGACATTGCATTGCCATTGAACTGATTCATCGCTTGCACTGACACAGCCCTATTCGGGTGGTGTTTTTCTACAAAATTTTGCTCCGTTTCCCACATTTTGCACTTCTCCCGAATCTCAGTTGAAGTGGGAGATTCCGTTGACTTTTCCTGCTCCTCTTCCCCGGACGAGATGTCCATAACCTCCTCCTGTTGTTCGTGATGCAGGTCCATCAGTTCGTTCGTGGTCAGTTACTGGCTATGTTCTTCCACAACCTCTTGAATGTCCACGTCATTCACCTCCAGCCAAATAGTCTTCCCTAAGGACACAATTTCATCGACAATTGGCAGCTCATTGTCGCCACCAATCCCCTCATAGTCACGTCCAAGAACACAGTCAGGCCACAGCTTTCTCCAAGTGGAAGTGAGAGTTCCATTGGTGACTCCATCCCAGGCTTTATCGATGATATTCAGGCAGTTCATGATGGGGAAATGATTTCTTCCAAACTCTCGGAGGTAAGGTTTGTTTCTTCCGTCACTTCGAAGCATCGCTGAAATGGTGCTTTTATGTATAGCTTCTTGAAGTTCGAAATTACTTGCTGATCCATAGACTGGAGTAGTGGAGTAGTGTTGGGAGGAAGGAACTTAACCTTAATGAACTAGAATTGCTCCAGTATGTCGTCCTCATAGCCTCAAGACTTTAAGGGGCAGATTATTTTCTGAAAGGTATTTCTTCACTACAGGACCAAAGACCTCGTTCATCCATTCAACAAACGAACAGGGGAGGGAAAAACGTAGGCATACGTAACGCTCATATTGTGGAACCTCGCTCACTTATCAAGTTACAATTTATTTAAAATGTTTGCTCGTCTTGCAAAACACTCGTAGACCAAGTTACTCGCATTCCGAGATTTCACTGTATGTAGTTTAGCTGAAATGTTAACTTGGGGATCCTAGGATTCATGACTAGGTGCCTTGAAATTTCTTAGGAACGATTACTGTACTTGCATCATTTTCCTCCTTTTCTCTTAAAATGTGAGGCCAAAAATCAAGAGGGAGAAATTACACGACTACAAAAAGAATCTAAAGTAAACTTGTGATAAATAATATCAAACACACAATTTATTTTTCAAATTAGTATTTAATAACTAAAATAACATAAAGTTCGAGGAGTTTCGAGATTTTTTTTTTCAAATGCTGTGCCATGGTCAAGTTTTAAAGTGGTGGCAGTAGTTATTAGCCTGAGCTTGGAGTTGACCTTGACAGCATAAACATTACAGAGTTAAATATTGTGCATAAAATGTGCGTCTCAAAATTGGTTCATTTATATTCTGTGAATAAAAGCCGGCATACCTGTATTTTACTCCCCACAGACTTAATTGGAAAAGATACCAAGAGACAGATAGATCTGGTCATTTGCATCTATTGCACTGTCTCACTTGACATCATCCTCTGAGTCATCACATTAGATATTCCAATCTTCTTAAAATTCCTCATGATATATATATATATATATATTTTCTTTTTTTTCCCTTCGTAATCAGAGCCCACGCCTGAAAAATCCAAGGGCGCACTTGTTCTATGTTTTTATGGTTGTTTTTTGGTCCTTATTGCACCCTTGTCTACTGTTGGCTTATCATCGTGTTCATCCTGTTACATGTTCCTTTCTAATGACTTGATTTGTCATGTATTTGTTCCTTTCCATTTCTTATAAAACCGATATTTTTATTATTATTATTTATTTATTCTTTGTTCATATCGGCCTACTAAGGACCACGTTATTTCAGTGGCCTTCTCTGGGCTTTGATCTTTGCCCAGTGCTCCTCCATTCATTGCTGGTGTTGTTCTTTTCTTTCCTCCGGCCACACCTTCCCAGTCTTTAACTTTGGCCTTTCTTGAAAACCCTGGTGGTCTTTTAGAATCTTCCTGAGTTGATTACATTTTTCTGTATCATCGTAAGTCCCTTTTCACCTCCTTGAACCAAGTTGCTGGGTCTTCTTGTCTTTAAAATAGGTAAAGATCTGGTTCGATAATTGTATTGGTTTCATTCTCAGCAAGTGGTCATGAAATGCAGTTCTCCTCCTCATGACATCAGAAATCTTCTGGACATGAGTACACAGCTCTTGATTATGCTGACGTCTGTATCCATCTTTGTCTTTAATTGAGCCAAGAATTTTCCTTAAGATCTTTCTTTCTTTCTTTCTTTCTTTCTTTCTTTCTTTCTTTCTTTCTTTCTTTCTTTCTTTCTTTCTTTAATTTCCAATTTTCTATCAGGTCTTTCTTGTTGAAAGCAAAGCATTCTGCTGCATACAAAGCCTCTAGTCTTATGACAGTGCAATAATATCTAGGTTTTGCATTCAGAGATATGGACTTTTTGTTGTAAAAGTCTTTGGTCAGTTGATAAGTCATTTCCAGTTTATTCTTGCATGATGCAAAAGCTTTCTTTTCAGAGATGGTTGGTTCTGTCCACTCACCAAGATCTTTAAACTCTTCTGTATTCTATTTATTTATTTATTTATTTATTTATTTATTTATTTATTTATTTATTTATTTATTTATTTATTTATTTATTTATTTATTTATTTATTTATTTATTTGTTTGTTTGTTTGTTTGTTTGTTTGTTTGTTTGTTTATTTATTTATTTATTTATTTATTTATTAAATTAAACACCACACATTTTCTCTCTTTTAACGAACTGGACTACACTGCCGATGTAACAGTCCAAAGTTCCAGAGCTGGAATGACCAAGCCCCAGACAGCCGTGATTCGCAAACACTCTTTGTCTTTTTTTGGCAGGGAGAGGGTCGAATACTGGAGACTCCCAGGGCAAAAAATATGCCCTTTTACTAATCTGTTTCCTAGGAGTACCCGATGAGTCAGAAAATATCAATTCACTACACTGGCGGCGGAAAAATCTATCTGACTTGGAGGCAAATTTTTGGCTTTGCTTAAGGAACGGCTCTTTTCAGGGTTGAATTTTGAGTTATTTAGTGAATTGTGGTGCTGTAATTTGAAATAGGCCTAAATTGTTATTCTAGACCAAGCCATACTACTACTACTACTACTACTACTACTACTACTACTACTACTACTACTACAAAGTCAGCCTCTCCCTGTATGTACACTGCTCATTCAACTCAGCGCGTCAGAGTAGGGATCCAATAACTGGAATACTATGAAGAACCAGCGTGTTACGTACCAGCTGTATCAGAAAATGTATGAACCAGAGGAATGGCATACTAAAGAAGAAAGTTTTATAATTCCCCGGCTATTTCCCGCCAATATTCAGTCAGGCTATTATACTCGGTACGCAGCAATAATCCCATCTATCGGAGTTGAGAGGCAGCATTAGAGACAAATAACATCACAACAAACAATGGTCAATGTAATGTTATTGTTGATCAATGTTATGCGCTTTCGATATTGTAGGCCTTCACATTTAGTTTTCTCCCGACTCTGAAATACCACTCATCATAGTAAACATAAAACATAAGTGATCGGAAATTGTATTCTCTGCATCTTTTGCTATGTAGTACTTTCCGGTAGGACCAAAAACATGTATGTATATTCAGTCCGTCAGCTATGCCGCTGGTGGGATCCTCAACAGCTCTGCCATCAGCTGTCATAGATGGCCTAGGCATCACTGAAGAGGCGTACTAGGGAAATAAGTGAGGTGATTTCCCGTTGCTTTCCTCACTGAGCCAGAGTTGCTATTACATATCAGTCTGCCAAGCCCATTGAAATGCATACACCATGAGCAACATTTTCACACCATTCATAGCAGGGACTGGCTGCATAAGGATTGGTATTACTAGCATCGCTCATACCTCAGTCGCTTTCATATTGTCAAAGCCAAGGATAAGACAGAGACAGATCTATGAAAGTAACAGAATTGCTCTAGCCTATACCAGAAGACATACCGTATTTCCCGGCATAATCATTGCACTTTTTTTACCAAAATTTTTGAAAAAATAGTAGGGTGCGACCATTAAACGAAGAATTTTTAATACCATTATTTGTATTACTCAAAAAATTTATAACTAAATTGTATTTGATACAAATTTAAGATGCACGTAATACTCGTGTTTATACATCAAAATAATTAAAATAGTCTAAAACAAAATTTGTAATTATTCGCAACAATTCGGCGAACGTTTTTCCAACCTGAAAATAAAAATGAACGTATTAAGTTAATTGTCATTAATTTGAGTATTAAAGTTAAAATATTACACTTGCAAAAAGTTATCGCTTTGTTGTGAAATATGGACTAACCGGTACACAATTTATTCCAAATCTTCTGTGTCGCTATCGCAGGTTTCGGTATCTGATGTGCTGTCCTCGCCGCTGTTAATACCAGTATCAGATTCTTCAACTCAGCGCATCAGAGTAGGGATCCAATAACTGGAATACTATGAAGAACCAGTGTGTTACGTACCAGCTGTATCAGAAAATGTATGAACCAGAGGAATGGCATGCTAAAGAAGAAAGTCATCTTCGGATCCGTCTAGTGCATTCGAAATCCCAGTCCTTTTGAAGCTCTTGGAGACTAGTTCAGGTGGTATAAGATCCCAACTCTTCATCACCCACGAGCATAACAACTCCAAGGGTGGATGCCTGATATTTCCAGCGGGCGTCAATTGCTGATCGCCGCTTATCATCCAGTTGTTGTAAAATCGACGTAAGTGGTCTTTAAAGGGTTTATTAATACAGTAGAAGTCCGCTATAGCGAGTGCGGCATATAATGAGAACCCCATTATAACGATAAGTTTTGTCCGTCCCTTCAAAATTCCTAGATTAAACTGTGTATTATCCTTCGGTCACAGCGAGAACCCTATCACTGACGGATCCGTTATTACGAGCGATTATGCGCGCTTGATTTTTTCCGTTGCCGATATTTATGCACCCAGTCATTATACTGCATGCGATCAATCATCTTTGGTACCGTATCGTTTTCTCGCTATGCCCACCAACGAGCTCTTTCGTCGAAATTCGAAGGCAATGTCAGAATCGATTAGTAATACTCATCGACTGCTCTTCTACGAGGAAAATGAAAGGGGAGAACGTATTTTCGTAATACATGCGTAAATAACGTGTCCGATAGCCGTTGTTAACTCGTTAAAGATAAACGCTGAATAAACGATCGCTTAATTTTAATGCTAAATACCGCAAATAAGTAAGAATGAGATGGGCCTAGACCTCAAGATATGGCAGAGAGCGTCATTGATTACGAGGTTCGTTTATATTTTCTCGCGTCCGTTAAATTACGGAAAGGCTATTATCATGTAAATTTATAGTGAGAAGGATATAATTTCTCTCCTTCCGCTTGAAGTATGTTTTCATCCTACATATAGTACAGATAAGTTAGGATGTGTGACGCTATTTGAATAACAAAACTGAAATGTTTGCCACAAAATGCGATCGATCATCTTCGGTACAGTATAGTTTTCGCGCTATGTGCATTTGCAAGCTCTCTCGTCAACATTCAAAGGCGATATTGGAGTCGATTAGTAATACCCGTCGACTGCTGTTCTCAAAATAAATTCAAAATGAATGAGGATAAGACGTTTTCGTAATGAATGCGTAAATAACGTGGCCGATAGCAGTTATTAACTTGTTAAAAATAAAGGCTGAAGTGAACGATCTCTTAATTTTAATAGTATACTGTATACTGAATAAGTAAGAAAGTGATATACCTCAAGATATGATTTCTGAGGATAGTTTATATTTTCTCGCGTCCTATTAAATTTCGGAAAGCTATTCCCACGTCAGTTGTTAGCGAGGAGGTCATCATTTCTCTACATACGGTCCAAATAGGTTTCCATGATACATATACGGTTAGGTTAGGTGATGCCATTTGAAAAAGAAAACTGAAATGTTTGCCGCAGAAGCCTCTGGAATGATACCGTATTTCTTCGAATCCAAGACGACCTTTTTTTTCCCTCAGAATCTCGTGTGAAAAATCAAGGGTCGTTTTGCATTCGCGGCCTGATAGTAATGAACACCCCTGGCAACTACCACAGTAACCACGCGGTGCGCACACACAAAACTCGTTGACAATAAACGACCACCTCTTTATCATAGGCCTTCATCGCTAGCCACGGCGACTGGTCGTACAGTGCCTATGTGTAACATCACTGGATCTCAGAAAATAGTGAAGAGAGAATGACATTCTATTATCCTCTACAAAAATGTTTCTCATAGCTGCAGAATGGCATCAAAACATGCGAGCCTTCGAATTCTTAGAAAGGCCACGGCTATCAGTAGCAGAGTTACAACGCGTCTGCTGTACCTGACGCTTAGTAAAATTAAGTTTTATAGACAGCAGGAATATTTTCGTGATGGATCGTCGCATTGTAAAGATACGTGGAACAGTTATTGCCGGAAAATTTTCAGCGGGTTCTCGTCGATGTGATGATGCCAATTTTAAGTTAATGGCTATTAAACACTCGGAAATGTATAATAATTGTGCAGTCGCAGGAAAATACGGCATAGGCCTAATTAAAGCCCATATTCGGCGTTACCGTGAAGACAAAGATAGCTTAAAAATGCATCCTGCACAAAAAATTAATTCAGTGGCCCGCAACAAGGACGCTTTAAAGAAGTTGAAGTTGTAATTGTGAGGTATGTGCACAAAAATGCATGGGCGGAATTGCCATACCGCGGCGCAATAAACTCGTTCGTTGACTTTCAAAGTCCGCGATTAAGACCTATACATCACTAGCCGCTGAAGTTGGCCGAATCTGGCAATCAAGACGTGTGTGTAGCGGGAGCCAGTTATATCTGACGCTGAGTGAAAGTAACAGTGTTATAGTAAGCAAGAATATTTTCGTGGTGGATCGTCGTATTGTAGAGACGCGTGGAATGTGTATTGCCAGCAAATTTTCAACGAGTTCCCTTCGATATTATGATGCCAATTTTAAGTTAATGGTTATTAAATCCAATGAAATAAAGCATAATTTACAGCCGCAAAGAATACCGCATAACTAAAGCCAGTGTGTGGCGTCTACAGTCTAAAAATGCCTACTGTATAAGAAAAGACATTCATATGATTTTACAAAGCACTTTTTAGGCCTGATTAAATTTTTTTGAAGGAAAAAGTTGTTGTCTTGGAGAAATACGGTAATATCCCATCAGGGCCGATAAACACAACACATCCCTCTACCCTACCAGACGCAAGCCACTTCCCCTCACGCGCAACCCGCAAGCCAATAGCCCTTCCACCAAGACGACACACATACAACACGCATAGCAGAACATCGGCGACCTCCAGTACTCGTACATCAAAATGACATTCAAGTGGGCAAAAGGTAAGCGTCAACACAGCAATACTTATAATTGTTCCGGTTATTCTCTCCCATTTTGTTTCTTACATTTTTTAATCTGGTTAATTCTAACTTCTCCCTTTACAAAACTTGTATACATCCGACATCATGATATCACAAGTGTCCCACAGCCTGTTCTCTTTTTGATCAAACAAGCTAACATTAGAATGCCACAACATCGACGCAGCATGCCAACACCACAGTATTAGTGTATACAAAAGAAGATAGTTAATGACACTATTACAGTTTTAATGCACCACCAAATATAGCACTCAATAATAAGCCTTCAATCAAGAATACAACAATAAAATAATTTTTACCTTCGAAAGTTGCAACACCGAATTTTATCAACATTTGAATGATAAATAATCACTAGGTGTCTCCGAAAACCGAATAAGTAGTTAGTGGGACGTAAAACCAATAGCCTTATTATTAACTAATCACTAGATCTGAGCTCATAGTTAAATAACACTAGCCAACATGATTTTGCGGTAAAATAGAAAATATATAATTCTTATGGAAATCGCTGCCCTGATTCCGAAAATGATGCTTTTTTTTTCCCTATCACGTCTATTTTTGACGCAATGCGGTTTTTTAGTATATGCATGAATTCGTAAGATGTAATGTTGAGAGATGTTCTCGCGCAACTATTTTTAGAAAACAATTATGTGATTTGATTTGTTATTGTTTGCATTTTATTATAGGTTTATTGCTGTCTAAATTTTCATTTTGTAGTTAGGGTTTTCCTGGTAAATTCATAACAACCCCCCCCCCTCCCCCCTCCCAGATATGCAATAGACCGCGAGGTATGTAGGATTGAAAATAAGATAGTTGAGAGTTTGGCTTTCATCTTAGGCCACTTGAATAAACAAACATGTTAAAGGCCCCAGCCCTTATGCAATGTTTATGATGGACTGATAAAGCAGTTTCCTTTCAAAGTTAACAACCAGAAAGTATTATACTCAAGAAGATGAACTTGTATTTTGTACGGATGTTTCAAATCTTCTATGTCAATTGGGAGAGAAAGAGTATGATCCTAGTAACTGGCGTGTTTTTATTGACTCTTCCAAAATAAGTTTAGAGGCTGGTTTGCTTCATAATACAAATGTTCTGGCATCCATCCACTTGCACACTCCACAAAAATGTCTGAAACATACGAGACCTTAAAGTTGGTGCTTGAAAAATTTACATATCATGAGCATGGGTGGCAAATTTGCGGTGATTTGAAGATCATTGGATTGTTGCTGGGACAACAAGAAGGCTATACAAAATTTCCCTGTTTCCTATGCGAATGGGAGAGCAGGGCACGGGATAAACATTGGGATACAGTGAATTGGCCAGAAAGGAAACGACTACAACCAGGATCCAAAAATGTCTTGAATGTAAGTCCTATTGACCGTGAAAAAATTGTACTTCAACCCTTGCACATCAAATTAGGATGTCAAGGCATTAGATAAAAGTAGCCTATGCTTCCAATATGTATCCACTAAATTTCCCCCATTATCAGATGAAAAAATAAAAGAAGGCGTATTTGATGGACCACAGATTCATAAACTGATGAAGGATAAAAATTTCACAGACACGGTGACCAAAATTCAGAAAGAGGCATGGAACGCATTCAAAGATGTAGTGACTAAATTCCTTGGCAACATTAAGGACCCTCAATACAAAGAAATTGTAAGGAAAATGTTGGTAAAGTTTAAGGAACTCGGTTGTAATATGAATTTCTTAGCTTCGCATCTGGATTATTTCCCTCTAAATTTCAAAACTGTCAGTGAAGAACAAGGTGAAAGATTTCACCAGGATCTCAAAGATGCAGAACGACGCTATCAGAGACGTTGGGATGTGAATATGATGGCCGATTACTACTGGTCGATTGCACGAGACAACCCTTCTAGAGATCATTCAGTAACTTCAAAAACCCGGAAATTCCACGGAAAACGGGAAAAGATGGAGGTGTGAATCTAACCTGCATATAATGTAAGTAACAAAACTATGTATGATTAACCATGTAATTTTTATTCAAGGTACGGTTATATTAATTTAAAAGCAACTGTACAGCCGAAACTAAATAGGCGTTTTATGCTTCAGTTTCACAAATTTCAATATACATTAAAAATATAATACAAACCATCTACTTGCTTACAAAGCAGCATTTATGTGTATTCAAACCATGCAAAATATGATTATGTTTTGCAAGCTGAAATTTATATTAATACATCAAATTTAATCAATACTAAGTATCAAAAATTTTACATAAGAACAAAATAATACTTTGTAAAATTGCCACTAAACCAGGCGTGATACAAAATTGCCACTAAACCAGGCGTGATACGCCAAAACTAATTTTTTTCTCGAATTCTGCGTTAAGAAATTCATAAAACCCACCTATTTTTGTTTTTACCGCACAAAAAAAGGGTTTTTTTTGCAGCCTAGTGTAATATGTCAAAACTTTACGTGTCGGAAAGTATTTCCTTTTTAAGTCTTGTTTAAAAAATGTTTTAACTCATTTTTGTTTTACCAATGTCTATTGTACCATATACGTTAATCATTTTTTACTTTTACCAAGGCATTAGACTTTTAGCATATTATTTATTCTCATGTCTAATCAAGTTCCTTAAATAACGACTATACATTATGTTAATATTTTTAATTTATAAGAATTTTTAGATTATATCATAGCTAAACAGGTACCTATTTTTGGTTTTGAGGTGATGATAAGGCTGATGATGCCCTTTAAAAAGGGTGAAACATGTCCCACATTCATAGTTTAATGGGGAAAGAACATTAATCTTATGATTGATTGTATTGAATAGGTGGGAAAATAACACACAATAAAATTTTACACATTTAAAAGCAGTGTCCAGTATTCGGGAGATAGTGGGTTCGAACCCCACTGTCGGCAGCCCTGAAGATGGTTTATCGTGGTTTCCCATTTTCACACCAGGCAAATGCTGGGACTGTACCTTAATTAAGGCCACAGCCGCTTCCTTCTCACTCCTAGCCCCTTCCTCTCCCATCGCCTCCATAAGACCTATCTGTGTTGGTGCGACGTAAAGCAACTTATAAAAAAGAAAAAAATAACTCGCTCAGGACTACCTGACTGTTTTGTGACTGCCTTGCACTCTTGACTGACTCAAAACTGACTTGTGCTCTCCACTTTTCATTTTCTATAGACCATCAGAAGATTCTCGATAAAAGGATCTTGGTTTCTGCTTCCAGATCATTCTGGGCACTTAGTCATAATTGGTCAGCTTCCAGCTTCTTTGAAGGATCTTAGCCAACAAGTTACTGATGTTGTTGGTTTGCTTGCTGTTGGTCTCGCCCACATTGTCGCCGCTCCAACATTGTTATTTATAAATTTCATTTTCCGTATTGATAGATTTAAAGTATAGACAAGAAATGTGTTTTTCCACCAATCAATACACAATCTAGTGTAATCTATTTACAATAAATTGTGTATTGATTAGTGGAAAAACACATTTCTTGTCTATACCAACATTGTTGTTGCTCTCCACCGGCCCCTGCACCCTCTGCCCTCATTATCAGAATAGGACTTGATTTGTAACTTGTTTCTTTCCATTCCTTATACTTCATATATGCTATGTTTTGCTTGTTTAGTGTGATTTACTGTAAAGCATGTATGTATGTATATCCATGCAGGACCGAGAAAAGTGTTCTTGCTGGCAGTTAACCATTCAAGGTACAGCATTTGGACAACAAGGTTCAGCCATAGATCCCACTGTTGGATACATCTACAAACGACTTCCAGAGGCAGTCGTGACAGGCATCTACGAGTGCAATTCACGGTGAGTTGTTGACATCTAGTATACCTTTGTTGCAATTTACCCAGAGGTAAAATACATAAAGTGGCACACCCTTAAATCATAAAGTGTTCTTGATTTCTTTGAAGGGTTAGGGGCAAGCTTGTCTGCTGACCTATATACTTGTGATGAACTACGCTATTGTCGTGTCTGTGGATGCATGGTTTAGCTTGAATAAAATAATACTGTATTTTTAAAGTCGCGTTAATTATTATCAGTCTTTAAAATGCCAGATTGTCAGGATTTTGCCATGACATGGATTCCTTAATTTCCATAAATATCTACTGACAAAGCTCTCTTGCACTGAAGTACTCTTTAATGTCAGCTGACTATTACAGGAATCACAGCCTGAAGCCTTGAAATCAAGCATCTAACCAAGTATGGTAGCAACAGGTCTTGCTGTAATGAGCTGGAGGCTTTAAACAGTACGAAAAGTAGCACTATTTTGTTCTTTTATGTGCAGCAGCATCGAGAAGGTTCTGATTAACCTAAAGAGTCTAGGTAATTCTATTCCAGATCATATGAAAACCTTTACATTCTTGGCAGATGGTAATGAAATAGTAGTCTCTTTCTTAGTAATTACAAATTTGCAGAATTGTGATAGCTTGTTAAAATATTAATTAACTTCAGACTAACAAAGATTATTTTCACCTGAGTAACTTTATCTTTGTTAAAAATATTCTTTAATATTTACCCTTTAAATATGCTAATTTGTTGTTTGTGCATGTATTAAATATGAGTAGAGTTCGTGGTTTATAGCATTTAAAAATAAGAGATTTAGCGTTTTGATTTTCAAATTTAGCATTTTGTAGCATCTAAATTTCTCAAATGTAGCGTTTTGTAGCAAATTGGTTACAAATAGACATAATTTGCTAATCGAAACAGACTTTCAACCTGTTAGGTCGTGTTACGTACATTCAGTACGTGTTGAAGAGATGTTAAGTACAGAACAAAAATGGCCAACCGGACACCAGTGGGATCCGAGCCCACAACCTTTGAATTCACTATAGAAAATAAGACACTCATCAACATTCGACTGCAAGAAATATTAACGTACACACACTAATATGCCTATTTACAAATTTACAAACACAATTTCAAAGTGAAAAATACTATTCTGAACGTATTTATTTATCACAGTACACCACACCTACAAGGAATAGGAATTTCAATGATGATTGAAGTACAACATGCCAACTGTTTAAATGGCGTCCTCCTTCATTCGAGACCACCTATCAGTTACAATTATCTTGTACTTGCTAAAAAAAATTCATCATCTACACTGTTTGTGGAGGCCCAAATGCATAGCAGTGCTGCCGAGGCAAAGGAAGTACTGCAAAACATTTTTTTCTTCAAGTCTTTGATTGCAAAGTTGGCACATCAATGTCCCGATTTGTGACCCGGGCATGCTGTTTGATCGTCACTTGGCTTCTACCCATGGTTACCAGACAATGAAGTAAATCGCTACCATACTTTAAAATAGGAACTACTGCTCAACACCAACTGACTACGATCAAGGGTCAACACAAAGAGAATGAACGTGTGTGCTTGAAAGTGTATTTGCTGTTTGATTGATTATTCTTTGCAGTGCTCTTTGGCCAGTGAAAGATATTCCACACATTGAATGATTTAACCCTTTGGCCCACTATTACTTGTGAAAGGAAATATTCCCTTGCATACCATTTATGTATTTTTTCGTCACTTTAACATAAATTTGACTAATCGCATACATAAGAATACACAGATCAAAGTGAGCGTTTAGCTCGTCTATAGTAACAGGAAACCAATGTTTTTGTTCGTAAGTATTACTGGTTTCAAGGGAAGCAGATAAATTAGCAAGAAATATAGAGGTGTAGGCATCGGTTTCCTTAGTAACGTGATCCCAGAGCTGTGGGGTTAGAAATTCATTCCCAACCCCCTCTTCACTATAGAGTGAATTTCAGAAACTGGGTTGCATGTTACAGAAAGAGGCTTATTGTCAACAAGATCATAATTCCAAGCATCATTTTACTAGACTTCTCACCCGCTCTTGTTGCATTCTGGTTTTGTCACGTAGTTTCAATTTTCACCATCATCTCGGAACTGAAATCAGAATCACTTTCGTCACTGTCATTTGAAGAAGAAGAAGAAGTATTTTCACTCTCTAGAGAAGCATTTCTACTTTCAACATCACTATTTTGAAGCCAGTTACGAATAACCTCATCCATGCCGCGCTTGGATGCCGCCATGATTGTTTACAACGAGCGGCAAACTGAGGTGCTTTTTATTTCCCGTACTTCAGCTCAGAGTTATTATGTACACAGAGAAAATAGCTTCAGGAATCATCTGACATCAATCAGGTAGGCTGCAAAACAAACAGAATAAAGCTCTCTGACCAGCTAACCGTGATAATGAACTTATAAATATTCCGTGCACCAGGACGGAAGTGTCAGTCAAAGTATGTTCCCACCTTACAATCGCAATGGGCGCCGTAATAATTCTTTCTCCTGAAATAAATAACAACTTATATCTTATTTTTAAGAAAAATGCATCTTTTTAAAAAGATATATGTTTATTTCGTATAAAACCGAGAGTTTTGCATCTATTTTGCATAAATTGCATAATTTTGCTTTTTGAACCAATTTTGCATTTTATCGCTAATTCAAAATCGCTAAAACCCACTCATATGGGTCATACCAGATGAAGGCACATACACTGACAAAGTTTCGATGTATTTCGCATTTGTCGCAAATACGATTCTGAAGATGATAGGGATCAGATACCGAGAACAAAGAATTATCTACAATCTGTATAAAAATCAGTCTGCAGTGATAAGAATCGAGGGCTTTGAAAAAGAAGCAGCAATCCAGAAAGGAGTGAGGCAAGGCTGCAGTTTGTCCCCTCTCCTTCTCAATGTTTACATAGAACAGGCAGTAAAGGAAATCAAAGAGACATTTGGAAAGGGAATCACAGTCCAAGGAGAGGAAATCAAAACCTTGAGATTTGCCGATGATATTGTTATTTTATCTGAGACTACAGAAGATCTCGAGAAGTTGCTGAATGGTATGGATGAAGTCTTGGGTAAGGAGTACAAGATGAAAATAAATAAGTCCAAAACAAAAGTAATGGAGTGCAGTCAAACGAAGGCAGGTGATGTAGGAAATATTCGATTAGGAAACGAAGTCCTAAAGGAAGTAGATGAATATTGTTACTTGGGTAGTAAAATAACTAACGATGGCAGAAGTAAGGAGGACATAAAATGCAGAATAGCACAAGCAAGGAAGAGCTTTCTTAAGAAAAGAAATTTGCTTACTTCAAACATTGATATCGGAATTAGAAAGATGTTTTTGAAGACTTTTGTGTGGAGTGTGGCATTGTATGGAAGTGAAACATGGACGATAACTAGCTCAGAAAGAAAGAGAATAGAAGCTTTTGAAATGTGGTGTTACAGAAGAATGCTGAAGGTGAGATGGATAGATCGAATCACGAATGAAGAGATACTGAATCGAATTGGTGAGAGGAGATCGATTTGGCTAAATTTGATGAGAAGAGGAGATAGAATGATAGGACACATCTTAAGATGCCCAGGACTTGTTCAGTTGGTTTTTGAAGGAAGTGTAGGTGGTAAGAACGGTAGGGGTAGACCAAGGTATGAATATGACAAGCAGATTAGAGCAGATGTAGGATGCAATAGTTACGTAGAAATGAAAAGGTTAGCACAGGATAGGGTGGCATGGAGAGCTGCATCAAACCAGTCTATGGACTGATGACTCAAACAACAACATCGCAAATACTAAAAAATCACAAACTCTAAATATGAGGAATAATTTTAATCAGTGCTGTGAATACAGTAGTATTCTTGAATGTTTGGTTTATTGCAAGATATGTTCTGAATCAGCTGCAGTAGCAAAAGTAGGTTACTCAGGGAATGTAAGAAAATTGTTTAAACATGTGCCAGCTCAAATCAAGATGGCCAACAACTACACTTTTGATGGATTCTGATTTTTGTTTTCCATATCAGAGTAGTATTAGGTCAGTACCCCCACTTTTTTCCATGTTGCCGAGAACAAGAATCAGATTGCCCTGATGACAGCCAGCATCCAATGAGAATATGGTACAAGAAGAAGAAGAAGAAGATATCAGAGTCTAGCTTTCACAAAATTTTGACTCATTAAAGTGATATTAACATTGATAGGGAGATTCATCAAGAATAAGAACCACATTTTCATTTATTGGTACTCACTTCTTCTTAAAGAACCTGATAGATTGGTAATAGAATTGTAGAGTAGTGGACATACATACAGTAAAGCCTCCAGAAGTAGGACACATGTGGTTCCACGAACTTAGTCCAACTTACGGAGGCATGCAAGATAAGGAGGATACATTTGGCATTACAAACCTACTGTTAAAGATTGAATTATTATTTATGCTTGCACATCAGCTGGATGGTCTGTTTTTAACATTTAAAAAAAAAAAAAAAAAAAAAGAGGGGATGGAAGGGAAAAATATACTAATTTAATTTTGACTCTAAAATACTGATGGAATTCCACCCATTTAAAGTATGGTGTTTTGGCAATCAGTGGTGTACAGATGTCCTCTTTTGAAGAGAAAGGTTGTTCCTCTTCATAAATCTACACAGCCACACACTGCTTGGTTTAAAGTGTGAGATTCTTGTATTGCTTTTCTCTGCACCTCTAACACTTTTAACTGGCAGCATTCTGTGTGAAACTGAATAGGAGTCGTTTCTTAATATATATATTAACAATTCTTTTTCAGTTTCTGCACCCTGGAACTGTCCTTTTTATTTATGCCCGTGGCATACATTTGATGGCTGTATATAAAGCTTAACAATTTTTTATGGAAATCAATGTAACATTTTATTCCTTTTATTCCATTTTAAATTATACAGTTATCTATGCATTAATTGACACCATTTTGAAATACGCTGGCTACACAATGTATTTTTAACGTAGCTGCCTTTGTTGCAGGGCTTTGGTCTGGACTCTCATGCATTTTCAAAGAAATGAAATGTTTCGGAATTGTATGTAGCTTTTTAAACAGACCCTTTATTAAATGGCAAATGTATATTGAACAAGTGAACTTTACACAATTAAGTTCTTTTAGAATTTCATCTTAGATATTTAAAGTCAATACGGAACTGGAATAAAGTTCATTGCTTGTAATAATAATGCTAACCAGGCATATAAAAATGCAAATTTGTTTTTAAATATAAAAATCAGAGTTGCTAAAATTGGCAAAGACATATTCTTTTTAAAACAGTGTCTCCCCCAAAATTCTTAAGTGCCAATCTCAACAAATGCAAAAGCACTAGTTGGGAATGAAAAATGCAATCCAAAGTCAACACATTACGTACAAGAAGAGAAATTAAGTTTCTTTGTAAAAGGAAATCTTGTCTCAGTGGAAAACTGTTGGACACTCATTTAGCAGCTCCTCTTTCCTTAGCTCCATTGGAATGGGATTCTTTTCAAAAACATGTTGATCTGAGACTATTTCAAATCATTTCAAGAAAACACGACACTTCGAATGAAAAGTTAATAAATTTGAAAACCAACAATTTGGCATCCTTTTCAAAAAACATTCTCACTCCCCAACATAAACAACAAGTCAACCACAATTTTCATTCACCAGTTATGAATCTCGCAAATTTAGATTTGAATGAGATTGACTTAGAGATCCTCAGCAAGGGACCTAAACACAACTGGGTCAACTTTCTTAACAAAAACAACATAATCAACACTGTAGTGGAATAAGAATTGGCCATCAGCAAATTACCCTATGAGAAATAAGATTAAATTAGATATGAAATACAGAAAAAACTGCAGAATTCATTCACAGAAAAACATGCGAAAAAACCCAGCATCCCAGCTAAACACATTTTAAAATTGAAATTAAAAAATGATGTAATAGTTACAAAGGCAGGTAAGCGAAACACCAAGGTTCTAATGAATAAGAATGATTACATCAGTAAAACAGAACTTTTCTTTTACGATAAGAGTTTCTCCGTCATAAGGAAAGATCTCACCAATAAAATTCAAAAAAGCCTTTAAGGAATTTTAAATAATATTGTAACCCTTTTCAATGAACAACAAATTTCCAAACGTATTTTAATGACTCCCAAACTCCCCACTGCTAGATCTTGACAAAAGATTCATAAGACCAATGTTCCAATCAGGCCTATCATTAATTTCAAAAATAGTCCGACTGACAATGTTTCTTGTTTCATACAAAAATTCTTGGCTAAATCATCATCATCATCATCATCATCATTTCCCTTTATCCAGCTGTAGCCGGGTAGGGGCTCTTGGCTAAATATTATACATTTTCCAGTAGAACCTCTGTCAAAAATTCCATAGAATTCAGTAACATCACAAATACACTTAAATTAAATCCAAATCACGATATGCACTCGTTCGATATTACGAATATATACACCAACATTCCCATAGCTGAAACCATTAACCTAGTTAAAGACAACCTAAACAAACTTAACCTTTTAAGTAAACTGAAATAGAAGAATTTTTTATTTTTTAACATAATAAAATAATAAACGTAATATTAATCTGTTGAATAATGCAAGAAATATGCACATGAAGAACTGAAAAGACAATCTGATGCCCATGACCTGCAAAACTTCTATGCAGGCATAAAGGAGATATATGGTCCAATTCGATCTTCATCAGGGTCATTGAAGACTGTTGACAACTCCATTTTAACTGATAATGGAGACATATTAGAGCCTTGGAAGAAACATTTCTCAGCGCTTCTAAATTGTGCCTCCAATGTTGCTGAGGACTTTCTTCGTAATGTCCCTCAGCAGCCCTAATAACTGCACATTCTACAAATATATACTGTAAATAGAAAACACACTGCTGACAGAAAATTTTACATGTTCATGGCATGAAAAATGCAAATTTTTATTTTTTTTCCCAAAATTTCCATCTCAAAATTAAAGGTGGGGAAAATTATGCAAGGGGGGTAATTACATTGGTAAATACGGTAAAAAGAATAAAGACAGTGACAGGTCAGTGTGAAGAGGAAGCAGTAGAAAAGGTGGAGGACAAATGTGGAAAAATAAAAATTTAAGAGCAATCTCCGCATCTTCAGACAACGCCGTCTTCAAGTAAATGGGCTCTCTTCCCATCATTCCCCTACATTCATTTCTTCTCAGCCTCCAATGAGCTCATTTCTACTTCCCAACTTCTCCTTGTTGGGTCATCTTGACAGATCTTGAATCTTGAAGCAGGAAATGTGGGGTAACAAGGAAGCCAGATAAACAGGAAAAGGGAATAGACATAAAATAAGGATGAATACAAGTGGTAAAAGACTAGGAACACAGGACAAACACAAAAGTAGAAAAGGATCGTATTGAGTCAATAAGCAGTGATGGGAAACTTACAAAATAAAAGCAATTAGACTTGTACACAATTACAATTACAAATTACTTATCTACCAAGTAAACAGTAAAATTGCAGTTACTTTGCAATATGTCAGTCTTTAGAAAAGTCCCAGGCTTTTCTCTTTTGTCACATGGGGCTGGAATGATGCCATAGTTTGCAAGGAAATTATACTACTCTTTTTTGTTTTGATTTTTTAGAATAAAGATATTAAGTTGCTATCATCACTGAGACTGAACATGATACCTTGGAACTTTCAAAATGATTACTCCTAAGCAAAGTTTGCATATCACGCCCATATTCTCATTATTTTCAGGGCCAACTAATTCAGAATATTTACTCAAATAGGGGAATTGAATTTCTGTAGTAGCTTTAAGCCCTTCGTCATCACATGTTTATTCTCGTTCCATTCTCGACCACATAGTACACAATTATCTTAAGTCGTAACCAGTAACCACAACAAGCTGTGAATAAATGATGCACATTTTATCCTTGGCTTTATACCCTTGGTGTGAAGCCTTGTGAGAGCTGGGGCTCGAGTGTTGCCAAACTCTCAATACGATATATGTCGGTTACTAAAATGCAACGATTACAATTTTATTTGAAGTAGTAAATTATGAGTAGAAATTACATTTTGTGTAAACTAACTATTTCTATCATATTTCAAGGAGAAATTACATGTTATGTAAAGTAACAATTACTAGAAAAGTTACTTTTGTTCAGGTGAATTCTCCACTCTGCATATAAGTAACGGAAAGGAACAAATAAGAGTCAAAAATCAAGTGATATAAAGACAGACAGGAGCAAGAAAAGGAACACATAATTGTACAAACACAATGATAGGTCAATATGGAAACAGGGAGCAATAGAAAGAGGAGACAAGAACAAACATGAAAACACAAAAGAACAAAGACAATCTTCACTGATATAATCTGCTGTCTTCAGATATGTATTAATGAACTCAATACTTCAGTATAGAGTTAATGTATTGTTTGTAATTTACTCTTGCACAGATTAATTTTTAATCCTCTCTGGTGGTGTGGTGGTGCTGGTGCTGGTGCTGGTGGTGGTTATTGTTTGAAGACAAAGTACAAT
Source organism: Anabrus simplex (assembly GCF_040414725.1). Lineage (NCBI taxonomy): Eukaryota > Metazoa > Arthropoda > Insecta > Orthoptera > Tettigoniidae > Anabrus > Anabrus simplex. The sequence goes on from NC_090265.1 coordinate 358,448,846, forward strand.
TAAGCAGCCATCTGTTTTGATCTTCTCTCGACAATGAATAAACTATGAATGAATTTAGAGCTCCTTATTTTCACTGCTCTTGAAAGCTGATCACAAATTTACAGTTATAAACACCTCAGGCTGTCCCAGCTTAGTATATTGATTTTAGATAGTGCCTCCAAGCAAATTTGCTTCAGAATTCATAACAGATTCTGATGTTAAAGTAAGTTTTTTGAAAGAAATATTACAGCTTCAAGATGACCTCGTTACTGATATGATATATGCAAAATTTAGGGGACTGGGTTTGTTTTGTTCTGCATGTGAAGTGTATTTACGACATGTAAATGCTTGTAAGATATTACTTGAACCCAGTAATTTGTTCACATTCGCTTTGAGAAAGTTATCTTGGAAAATTTCACGTCTAATTATATTACATCTTAGTAACTCGATTGGAATTTTTGACAAATACAGTATTTTAGACACAGGGAAAGTTTGACAAATATTACAAATTACTATTTGAACACTGGAGCCAGAAACAATGTAAAGGTAAAGATGTTGTCTTATATAAACAGTATGCCCAGATACCCAGCCAATAAGCATATTCAAGAACACAAAAGTCTTAACTGCAGTGAGTGAAATGAGGCAATTAAGATGACAACAAACTTGTCAGCTGTACGTAGTGTACCTTGTGGGTCCCTCAGAAGCTGATTTAATTAGTGGTGGGATATTCGATTCATTTGATTCCGTTCACGCTACTGAATCGATACAGTGATCCGATTCATGGCACATTAGAGCATCCGTGTAGTGGGTGTGTACTGGTAAGACAGCAGCAAGAACATTCAGTGCTTGCTGCTGCCGTCTGGTCTTCATTCTGTGAACTGCTTTCCTATGCGTTATCTAGCTTTCAGATTCAGGTTTCTCCTGGCAGCCACCTCTTTGCATCAAATTTCGATGTTATAAAGCCTTTCCCCTGCAGTGACAATTCCATTAAATAAGTATGTAGAATTAGATGAAAAAATATCTCTACACACAATTATCAGTGATCAGTCAATCAGTCAATACTGATCTGCATTTAGGGCAGTTACCCAGGTGGCAGATTCCCTATCTGTTGTTTTCCTAGCCTTTTCTTAAATGATTTCAAAGAAATTGGAAATTTATTGAACATCTCCCTTGGTAAGTTATTCCAATCCCTTACTCCCCTTCCTATAAATGAATATTTGCCCCAATTTGTCCTCTTGAATTCCAACTTTATCTTCATATTGTGATCTTTCCTACTTTTAAGGACGCCACTCAAACCTATTCGTCTACTAATTTTATTCCACGCCATCTCTCCACTCACAGCTCGGAACATACCACTTCTCCCCCACCGATAGTAGCTCCCCCCCAAGTACTACAAACAAGCCCATAGTAAAGCCTTCGCAAACAGGTCCCCCTCCAATACAAATCTACAGCTATAACCCTCATAGGAAGAGTTCGACAGTCGTCAATAACTTTTAGCTCACAACATAACAAGTTACCCTCACCATCGTCAAATGGTAAGTGTACACGATTTCCATCTAAAAAGGTTTATTACGATTTTTTCATACAATTAACACCACTCTTCTGGTTTCCTTTTACAGATTCTACTTCTGATCCAACATTCAACGCGTTAGCTACATTCAACTGTCACATTGCCTTTTTGACCACCATTCAATAAACCCTTATTCTTAACAATGTTATAGCATTGTATCAAATGAGATGGTCCACAGAGGTCCAATATAAACATCGTATATTAACCTTCAACTACAACCTCGTACTTCTTCATCAAAGTGAACCACAACTTCACCATGTGCTATTGACTTTTGACCTTTATCTTTCGTGAACAAATAATTACAGGTCACTTGACCATCTATCAACATTATTTTATTCAACATTATGTTTTTAAAAATATGATTTTGATTGTCATTCTCGTCATTATCTAATTCTAACCGCTAGCAATTTTACCACTCGTCTATAACAAAATGTTCCTTTATTCATTTTACTTACAATAGTAGTCTTCCAATGTCAATATTGCAAATACTTTCACCAATTGTCAACTTCTCACTTATAGCAATATCTTTAAAACCAGCATTGTACTAGTCTTTACCACATGTTTTTTTTTTTTTTTTTTTTCTCTCCTTTGTCCCTTCAATGTTGTTTATAAATTAGTTTTATTTTATTTATATGTAAATCAGGTGCCTGATTTTATTTCAAGGTTAAACCCATGGCTGATGATGCCTGTATGTAAGGCGAAACGTGTACCATTTTAATTAACATGTCATTGTAATTCAACAAAGACAAGATTTATTGTATTGATTAGGTGGTCAAATTATTAAATTAACTTATTGGATTTTTTTAAATCAAATATCATCAATATGGATCAAAATTGATATTTATTACATGTAACATACCACTTACTAAAGCAGCTCGTCATCTTTCTCCCAGTTCTTCCCAGCCCAAACTTTACAACATTTTTGTAACGCTACTCTTTTGTCGGAAATCACCAGAACAAATCAAGCTGCTTTTCTTTGGATTTTTTTTCAGTTCTTGAATCAAGTAATCCTGGTGAGGGTCCCATACACTGGAACCATACTCTAGTTGGGGTCTTACTAGAGACTTATATGCCCTCTCCTTTACATCCTAACTACAGCCCCTAAACACCCTCATAACCATGTAGAGAGATCTGTACCCCTTATTTACAGTCCCATTTATGTGATTACCCCAATGAAGATCTTTCCTTATATGAACACCTAGATACTTACAATGATCCCCATAAGGAACTTTCACCCCATCAACACAGTAATTAAAACTGAGAGGACTTTTCCTATTTGTGAAACTCACAACCTGACTTTTAACCCCGTTTATCAACATACCATTGCCTGCTGTCCATCTTACAACATTATCAAGGTCATGTTGGAGTTTCCCACAATCTTGTAACTTATTTATTATTCCATACAGAATAACATCATCTGCAAAATGCCTTACCTCTGATTCCACTCCCTTACTCATATCGTTTCTATATATAAGAAAACATAAAGGTCCAGTAATACTGCCTTAAGGAATCCCCCTCTTAATTATTATAGGGTCAGATAAAGCTTCACCTACTCTAATTCTCTGAGATCTATTTTCTAGAAATATAGCAACCCATTCGGTCACTCTTTTGTCTAGTCCAATTTCATTCATTTTCGCCAGTAGTCTCCCATGATCCATCCTATCAAATGCTTTAGACCGGTCAATAGCGATACAGTCCATTTGACCTCCTGGATCCAAGATATCTGCTATATCTTGCTGGAATCCTACAAGTTGAGCTTCAGTGGAATAACCTTTCCTAAAACCGAACTCCCTTCTATCGAACCAGTTATTACTTTTGCAAACATGTCTAATATATTCAGAAAGAATGCATTCCCAAAGCTTACATGCAACCCATGTCAAACTTACTGGCCTGTAATTTTCAGCTTTATGTCTATCACCCTTTCCTTTATACACAGGGGCTACTATAACAACTCTCCATTCATTTGGTATAGCTCCTTCAACCAAACAATAATCAAATAAGTACTTCAGATATGGTACTATATCCCAACCCATTGTCTTTAGTATATACCCAGAAATCTTATCAATTCCAGCTGCTTTTCTAGTTTTTAACTTTTGTATCTTATTGTAAATGTCATTGTTATCATCTGTAAATTTTAGTACTTCTTTAGCATTAGTCTCCTCCTCTATCTGGACATTATCCTTGTAACCAACAATCTTTACATACTGCTGACTAAATACTTCTGCCTTTTGAAGATCCTCACATACACACTCCCCTTGTTCATTAATTATTCCTGGAATGTCCTCCTTGGAACCTGTTTCTGCCTTAAAGTACCTACACATACCCTTCCCTTTTTTCAGTAAAATTTGTATGGATGCCAATTATGCTTGCCGTCAGGTTATCCTTAGCTGCCTTCTTTGCCAGATTCAATTTCCTAGTAAGCTCATTCAATTTCCTTACTTCCACAGCCATTTCTAACTCTTTTTCTTTCCAATCTGCACCTCCTTCTTAGTCTCTTTACTTCTCTAGTATAATAAGTTGGGTCTTTACCATTCCTTGCCACCTTTAAAGGTACAAATCTGTTTTCATATTCCTCAACAATTGCTTTAAACCCATCCCAGAGTCTGTTAATATTTTTATTTACTGTTTTCCACCGATCATGGTTACTTTTTAAAAACTGCCTTATGCCTGCTTTATCAGCGATATGGTACTGCTTCCAACTTATTTGCCATTTGTTGGTTATGCTTCCTGTCATTCGCATTTCCTTTCCAAGTGACGTCTGATAAATTCAGATCCTCCGCTACAATCACTTTCCTTTCCATGGCGTTTCCCACATAGCTGATTATCTTATCAAATAATTCTGAATCCGTGTCAGCGCTACCTTTCCTGGTCTGTACACTCCCAAGATATCAAGTTGCCTATTATCTTTAGAGATGAGCCTTACACCTAGAATTTCATGCTTGTCATCTTTAACTTTTTCGTAGCTCACAAATTCTTCTTTCACCAGAATGAATACTCCCCCTCCCACCATTCGTATCCTATCTCTAAGATACACACTCCAGTTCCGTGCGAAAATTTCTGCATCCATTATATCATTTCTCAGCCATGATTCAACTCCTATTACAATATCTGGTAAATGTATATCTGTTAAATTACTTAATTCTATTCCTTTCTTTACAATATTTCTACAGTTCAACACTAACATTTTTATGTCATCCCTACTTGACTTCCAGATCTCTGTACCCTTATCACCGCTCCCTAGACTACCTCGTTTCCCTGATCTGCATTTAGAGCTGTCGCCCAGGTGAGAAAAATGAAATGCACCAAAAAATAGGTACTTGTGCAATACTATACATGTTGTTATATTACAGTACAAACTTACGTTGTTAATAATAATAAAAAAAAAAAAAAATAATAATAATAATAATAATAATAATAATAATAATAATAATAATAATAATAATAATAATAATAATGCGAAGAACTGATATAACTCAAATTTTATACAGTTATGATTTCCCCACAGTTCTCTGAAATTCACAACTCTATTATATATACAGAATTATTGCAGCTTATAAATGTCATGTTTTGTCCTGTATTGGCTTAACACAACTAAGGTTATGTTACAAGGAGATTCCCACCTTCCAATACTTGTCAGTTTCTTATACTGTAGCTAGTTTATTATTTACATGACATAATCCAGCTTAATATTATACTGGTACTCTGAGATTAAGGTGGATTATGTTATGTAAATACATAATAAACTAACTATAAGAAACTGACAAGTATTGGAAGGTGGGAATCTCCTTGTAACACAACCTTAGTTGTATACATTTTTGCTAGTTGCTGTACGTCGCACCGACACAGATAGGTCTTATGGCGACAATGGGACAGGAAAGGCCTAGGATTTGGAAGGAAGCGGCCATGGCCTTAATTAACACGTTCATTACCGGCTTCTCAGCAGGACACTTGAATACCTGGACCAGCCATTTTCATGCCTGGCCCTCTTAACATGCATCACTTAATAAATTTTACCATTACTCCTGAACTATAAATGTTAGAAACATGATACTTTGTGCTTACCTCTAGAAGGTATTGAGGGTGTGATATCTGGTGTCACAGGTTCCAGGGTGGAGAGGAACACCAACACTTATTGCAGTACCATATTGTTTCACTTCTAACTTGGTTTTTTTGTACACACTCTACACTTTCTTGAGGGGGTGCTTTTACTTTTTACAGGGGAAAACTTAACAAAAACATGCTGCTTCCTTTTTCCATCAAGCGGAAAACTGGGTCCTTTGTTGGTGCTCGTCGTGGGGGAGGGGATTTAGAGATGTGCATACTTGATGAAGATGCTTCAGAAGGAACTGGAGATACTGACTGAATTATTTGTGTATCGTGTATCAGATATCTACTGACTGTTTGCATGAACAACAGAAATGAGAGGGATTTGATTCTAGTGTTCTTTTGATGAAGCCTAAATGCATTGAAGAGGGAGCATTGTAAAATGAAAAAGAAAAGCTTTTTGGGCCATTTCACTGTTTTCCTCATGAATGGATACATTGCAAGATACTGGTCAGCAATATTCACTCCATGCATATGTGAGTTATAATCAACAATGCATCCCAGCTTCATTTCAGGTTTTCCAAATCTACCTTCTTGTACTTCTGCCATTTCTGCTGAATGCCCCACAGGCATGATTTGAGTAGAGACTCGTGTGTGAACATTGAAGTGGACAAGGTCAATACAGATATTGTTAAAATTTGTAAACATTTTCAGAATACTCAGGTTATTGAATGCAGCAGTTTTGAGATATACTGTTATACAAAACATGGCCTCCATCTAAACAATTCAGGTAAACGAAAGATAGCAAATATTATTCTAGATTTTATTAATCTTAAGATATGTACTGTAAAACAGGCAATTCCCTTGAGTTATAATACTCACCAGCTGTACTTCAAGCTGGCTCAGTCAACTAGAAAATGAAACTCAAGAAAGTAAGGAATTTCAAGCTACCCAATTGCAACAGTCAAGTTTTAGGGAGGAAGGGGTCTGAGATTGCTCTTGGTAAACTGTCAAAGTGTAGTAAATAAACAATTAAAATTCGGTACATTGATGGAATCTTATGAGACTGATGTGGTGATAGGAATGAAATCGTGATTGAGAGAAGGGGTGGGTAATAGAGAAGTATTTCCAGAAGGGTACACAGTCTATCGTAGAGACCGAGGAGAGAAAAAGGGAGGGGGGTGTTTATGCACTGCCGTGTTGTTTATAATGTATCACTGTTTGTCACTAAATAATCTTACATTGCAGTTATATTCCAAGAAAAGTGTTATGCGCTGAACAAATTACCCACAAGCTAATGGGCATGGGAACTGATAAGGACAGCAAGTATTAAAAAAGTAATGACCTCGCATCTGTGTTGAGGTTACATTCTATGACCCTTATATTAAGAAAATCAATCAAATACTCTACTGAAATGTTAGTGGCATGTAAAAGCAATAATATTAACATATATGGAACTCTAGTATACTCAAACTTGAGGGTCGACATTGTTAAACAGTACCATAAATTTCACAATCGAAAACTTGTGGGCCTGTAGCGTAATGGTTATCGCGGTAGTCTTGAAATTGAAAATTGAAGGCCATGAGTTTCGAATCCAGTCATTTTTTTTTACTGTAAGAAAATAATAATAATAATAATAATAATAATTTTCTTTACGTCCCAGTAAGTACTTTTACGGTTTTCGGAGGCGCAGAGGTGCCGGAATATAGTCCCGCAAGAATTCTTTTACATGCCAGTAAATCTACCTGCACGAGGCTGACGTATTTGAGCACCTTCAAATACCACCGGACTGAGCCAGGATCGAACCTGCCAAATTTGGATCAGAAGGCCATCGCATCAACTGTCTGAGCCACTCAGCCCGGCGTAAGAAAATTCTTCTTCTTCTTTATTGTTTTACCCTCCAGGGTCGGTTTTTCCCTCGGACTCAGCCATGGATCCCACCTCTACCGTCTCAAGGGCAGTGTCCTGGAGCTTCAGACTCTGGGTCGTGGGATACAACTGGGGAGGATGACCAGTACCTCGCCCAGGCGGTCTCACCTGCTATGCTGAACTGGGGTTTTGCGGGGGCATAGGGAGATTGGAAGGGATAGACAAGGAAGAGGGAAGGAAGCGGCCGTGGCCTTAAGTTAGCTACCATCCCGGCATTTGCCTGGAGAAGGATGGCCACTTCCAGGATGGCTGAGGTGGGAATCGAACCCACCTCTATTCACTTGACCTCCCGAGGCTGAGAGGACCCCGTTCCAGCCCTCGTACCACTTTTCATTTTCGTGGCAGAGCCGGGAATCGAACCCGGGCCTCCGGGGTTATTAGCTAATGACATGAACCACTACAGCACAGAAGCGGGCAAGACAATTGTTTCAGTACAGGCACAGGCTTGAGCACCAGTCCAACTAATTAATACGTGTGTATGGTAATTCTTCATGCTTAAATTTGTGAAAGAGACTTTAGGAAATTCTGAACACTTCTTCCTTGTCAAGAACATCCTAGTTCACTCACCATAACCCCAATGTGTTAAACATATTATGTATTTCTGTCTTCAGAGGTACAGCAGAAAATTCAAAGTACAGCAAAAACGAGAGAGCAGCGTGAGCTGAGTTCTCCTGTAGCATTCGGGAAGATCGGCCGTATCGAAGCAGAAGAAGAAGAAAAAGAAGGAGAAGTCAAAATAATGGATCAGACACCTGTTCCTTAATTACAGCTTCTCTTTCCCAAAATTGTAATAAATCATGGATGTTGTTAAGTTATCTGCCCGCTCTGGCGCTTTGGCTGAATGGTTAGCGCTTCGTGCCCCCGTTTTTTGATACCTTCATTCTTCGGAGTGTTGTATCTCTTCCATTTCCCTTCTGATTAGTGTTAATAGAGGATGGCTGGCCAGTTGTACTTCCTCTTAAAAAAATAATCACCACCACGGAAAGGTCAGCGCACTGGCCTTCGGTTCAGAGGACCCTGGTACGATTCCCGACTGAGTCGGAGATTTTATTCGCGTCTGTTAATTCCTGTAGATCGGGGGCTACGGGTTTGTGTTCGTATTCATACGCATCTTCAAATATATACAACATGTCACACGAGAAACAACTACAGAAACACGAGGTAGTGAATATATATCCCTCCACATACGATTGGTGGTAGGAAAGGCATCCGGCCGCAAAACTAGGCTAAGTCCATACAAAGTCCTTCGCCAGGCCAGAAAAAAACTGGAGAGAGTAGGTAGTTGTTAAATATTTCCCCCAGAGGATGGGTGGATCCTCAAACATGCTGCTTTTAATTTTCAAGACATAGCAAAAGGCACGGCTAACATAATGCTCGTTTGGAGGTTTGTGAAAGAGGCATTTCATATTTTAAAATTTCATTCTTAATTATTATGATTATTAAAATATTTTAACAAAAATATTTCCAATGAGTGTAGTGCATTCCTCTCAACTGTAGCATAGACGAGTATGCTGTTCACACCAACACGCTAGATGTCACCACCATCGCTGTTCGCACTCGACTCAATGCTCTTGAGATAGAGCTGTCCGGTATTGGTGTATTAAAGTATTTGATGTGGATACACTTTGGGCTAAATTTAAAGGAATCATTTGGGAAGGAGAGAAGAGATTCGTACCTGTTAAGAAGGGTAAAATGACCTCAGACCCTGTTTATTATACAAGGGAAATAAGAAAATTAAAAAGAAAATGTAGAATTGTAAACAGGAAAATCAAAGAGGGTAGGGAGAGTATTTTATTTTATTTTATTTTATTTTATGAAATACTTCCTCTCATGCAGAGGCTGCCTTGCGACAAAGTATACTTTTACATTTATTTTTAGAAAATAAATAGATATACTGTACTTGATAAATGTTGAAGGTAACCTAATTGTAACAGTGATTTCTTAGAATTATCAGTGAGCCCCTTAAGGCTATGATGGCAATCTCCCGTAACGCTGTAACTGGCAGAGACATCTGTTTCCAGAAATTAGCGGCAAAAGCGAGAATCGTTCCCCTTGCTCCAATCATCAGACCTACTAATGTCGATTTCCTCTATCTGGTATTTATCCCTGTAGTAAGGAATTGTTGGTAAGTAAATATTTCTCTTCTCTAGGTTAACATCTGAGGGCTGCGACTTATGGCTTTCAAAGCGAATTGTGGGGTCGATGATGTAACCTCTCTTCTAATGAGGGAACTGAATAGAGTGGAAAAGGAGGCAAAAGAGAATTATATTAATGGCATACTTCAAGAGGGTAATGACCACAAAGAGAAATGGAAAAAGCTGTATTCATACATCAGGAATCAAAAAGGAAAAGGAATCCAAATTCCTACAATGGTGGGAGAAGGAGGTGAACACTGTTTAACAGATACTGAGAAAGCAAACCTCTTTAGTAGGGAATTCAGAGATTCAGTAGATGATTGTCAGGAGTTGGAAACCGAAACAGAAGATAGAGAGGGAGAGACACAGAGGGAAACAAGAAGCTTCTCATTCACAAATGAAGATATTCTCAGAGAAATCCAACTGCTTCAGCAAGGAAAAGCAGCAGGAAGTGATCAAATTACTGGGGAGGTATTAAAGATAATGGGGTGGTACATAGTGCCTTATTTAAAATTTCTCTTTGACTATGTCATAAATAATAATGTAATACCAAAGGAATGGAAGGAATCTATAATAATACCAATTTATAAAGGAAAGGGTAATAAAAGGAAACCAGAGAACTACAGACCAATCAGCCTGACCAGTATAGTTTGTAAAATACTGGAGAGTTTAATATCAAAGTACATCAGAAGGATATGTGATGATAAAAATTAGTTCATGAGGAGCCAGTATGGATTTAGAAAGAAATTTTCTTGTGAGGCACAACTGGTGGGATTTCAGCAGGACATTATCAGATCAATTGGATTCAGGAGGTCAGTTAGATTGCATAGCCATAGATCTTTCCAAAGCCTTTGATAGAGTGGAACATGGAATATTATTAAAGAAAATGGAGGGAATAGGATTGGACATAAGGGTTACACGTTGGATAAAAACATTTCTAAATTCAAGGGTTCAGAAAGTAGGAAATAATGTATCGCAGGAAGAGAAATTTTGGAAGGGAATTGCACAGGGTAGTATAATCGGTCCGTTACTTTTCTTAATATACGCAAATGATTTAGGGAACAATATAACATCAAAAATAAGATTGTATGCAGATGACATAATTGTTTATAGGGAAATAAACAACATTGAGGATTGTTCAGAATTACAAAGGGACCTTGAAAGTATCCAACAACGGGTTGAAGAAAATAATATGAAGGTTAACGGAGGCAAATCAACTGTTACAACTTTTACAAACAGGAGCTTTAAAACTGAATTTGAATATACTTTGGATGAGGTAGTTATCCCAAAAGATGGCAAGTGCAAATACTTAGGTGTGAGATTTGAAAGTAATTTGCACTGGAAGGGTCATGTTGATGACATTGTTGGGAAAGCATACAGATCGTTACATGTCATAATGAGGCTACTTAAAGGATGCAACAAAGAATTAAAAGAAAAAAGTTACTTGAGTATGGTTCGTCCATTATTGGAATATGCAAATTTCACCAAAATAGTCCATGTACAGACACACGGTTGTTATGATTTTATTTATATAGATAAATCAAATAACTTGCTCTACCTCGCACGGCCTTATGGCGACAATGAGCTCGGAGGCTTATGTCTCGGGAACGCAGGATGTGGAGCCACTCGGACCACTTCGGCTGTCTTTGGTTCCATGAACTATTCACTGCGTAAATCAGTTCTCGCGGTGGATATGGTACTTGCAGGCTGCTAGTGCACCACATTTAAGTATGAATTTCCTTCAATCTCATGCAATAGTAAAAATAAAATCTGTCCCTCCAGATGCCGTACATGTTTGTATAGTTTTATAACCTAGAGTTTTAACTACTTAAGGAAAGGTGGTACCCCCTGTCTTTGCAGTGCTAATTTTGCCTACTTCAGGTACACATTTTGTGATAACTATCAATAATATCACTTTGAAATTTGGTATGCATACAGCTTAAGGGCTTCTGCGACAACAGTTATGTTCAGACTTTGAATAGGAACCCTACTGAATTTATATAATTTTTTTAATGGACACCTATTTTTATTGATTTTTTAACACTTTGTAGCCAAATAAAATCCACAGTTTTTAAGTAATGATGTTATGAAAACACAGAAATGTGTAAAACACCCAAGAGTGATTAAAATTGTATGCTCATATGCTTAGTACTACCTGAAATATTGGTACCTTTTCCTAAATAAAACTCAAATGGAGTAAAACAAAGAAACAAGTTAAGATTACCTTTTTAATGCATACCAGCACCATATTCTGGATCATCAGGGTCATCAGCATCTTCCCTAAACCTTTTCTGGCTTCTCTGCACAGTTCGTAATGCTTTGGAGATAACAGAAGCATCCAGGTGAGGTCCTCATATTAATAATTTCTTGTAATGTACCGAGAGTGTTCACTGCTGGCTCGATCCCTAATTGTTGCATAACTTTCATCCTACCAGCACATCCCTCATTTAAAGCATTATAGCTTCATAAACACCAATGCACAATGACTGATATCCTACAAACATTGTTTTTGGAACCCTACTCCATATGACACTGTTGAATGATTCATTAGGGTTCTGAGTTTGACCATGCAAGCATTTACAAAGTGGTTCTGGATGAGAAAGTCTCCTGAACACAGGCTTTATAATGTCAATTATTGGTGTAGGCAGGGAATGTTTGTGACTGTAAACTTCACCAGTAACTAAAGACCTGTTATATTTACATCACGAAAGTTCCCCCGTGGGACATAAATCATGCTGGGGATTTTCATCAGTGGATGCTTTATGTAGAAATATTGCCCACACAGCTTTCCTCATGTCCTATAAACTAGAGGTATTCCTCTCTAACATGGTTTCTCGATTTTTTCGCTGCCCTCCTGAGTATTTAGAATAGCGCAGGCGCACCTGGCCAACATTGGAAACGATCAGTGATAGCGGGACCGCTGAAATTGAGAATATCAGGCCTTTCGAGGGTGCTACTATCCCAAAATTTGAAATTCATTGGCGGTTTTCCATCACATGTCACATGCATTTCACCTGGCGCATGTTTCCTCTCAAACTTGGATTCTCAAGTTTTTTGCTCCCCCTTAACTATTTGTGGTGATGGTGACTCTACAAAGATGGACTGTCAATTCTGAATTTTTGACACAGTGATTTCATCCTATTTTTTTATTATATCACGCACAAAAAAAAAAAGAAAATAAATTGGACTAAGTGGTCCATAACCTCACTAACCATCTTATCTCATTTGTTTTCGTTCTTTGCCTTTGCGGGTTTTAACAAACTTTTAGCTTCAATTATATAAAAATGTTAACTTTTTTTTTTTCACTGAGGATGTCTCAAGCAAGTTGTTTGTTGCTCCATCTAATGATGGAGATACGTATATGTTGAATTGTTTTATTTTCCGTCATGTCTCTTTTGTTTTTTATTTGTTCCTTCATTTTTTGACACCTTTTTAGCTTCTATTATGTAAATAACTTTAATTTCCCCTTTCTTACTGAAGATGGCTCAAACAGGTTGAAACATGTTTGTCTTTTATTACTCCATCTAATGATGGAGTTATGTTATGTATTGAATAGGAGGACACATTAAATTTTCCTTTGTTAAGTGAAAATATACGGACACTGTACAAGACGGGACCAGATACAGAAACAATATCCAGAAATTGGTAATTGGTAGGGTAAACCCTCAAGAAAGGGAGAAGAAGAGGATTTCTCTGCCAAACAAAGACAGCAGATAAGCCATTATATGAAAACTTACTGGCAGAAATAAAGGGAAGGGAAAGTTTGTCCCAACAGTGTTTCTGCCTTTTTTCCTGCACTGAGAGACTAGAAATGGCATATCAGTTCATTCTTAGGTTCAGTACTGATGCAAACCTTAACTTCACGTAGGCCATTTTGCCCATATCTTTACCTTGTTTGGCTGTTTCTCATTGGGGTAAGAGAAAGAAACAGGTTTTAATTTTTACAGTTATTTTATAGTGTTCTAAGTGTTATATTCATTTTTGACTGAGTCGACAAAAAAAAAAAAAAAATTATGACTTTATTCTTAACAAACTAATTAGGGTAACATAAAAACATTTCTTTCAACTTAATCTTCTTTGTGTCATTGTCATGTCAAGTAAGTTGCTCTTTTCTTTTATCCCTCTGTGGGTGGGGATGGTAGAACAACACCTATGGTATCGCCTGTCTGTTGTAAGACGCAGCTAAAAGGGGCCCTAGGTGCTCTCAACTTGGGAGTGTAGGTTGGCGACCACAGGGCCCTTAGCTGAGTCATTGCAATGCTTCCACTTACTTGTGCCAGGCTCCTCACTTTCATCTATCATATCCGACCTCTTGTTCTTTTCTGACCCCAACGGTATTTGAGCCTTGAAGGACTACGGAGTCTTTCATGTTCATGCTCTTCTTGGCCCTTGTCTTTCTTTGGCCAACACCTTCATTTTTCGAAGTGTCAGACTCCTTCAGTTTTTTCTCTCTGATTAGTGTTAATAGAGGATTATTGTCTAGTTATACTTCCTCTTAAACCAATAATCACCACCAACATCTCTCTTTGCTTTACTGCTTGATTGATTACCTGTTTTCTGCATTTGATGTACATATGATAATTGTTTTTTGACATTGCTGAAGAGTGAACTTTGACAATATAATTTTATAGGTGTAAGTGCGCTAGCACATGCCTGAATCGAGTAGCTCAGCATCCATTACAACTGAGGCTTCAAGTCTTCAAGACAGAGAATCGAGGCTGGGGTATCCGCTGCCTCAATGACATCCCTCAAGGGTGCTTCATATGTATTTATGCTGGCCGCCTCCTTACTGAGCAGGGAGCGAATGAAGTAAGTGTGTCAACCGCTGAGAAAGGTTGTTTGCTTACTTTGCATGTTACATTGTCAGTTTTCCTGTGTGTTTCCATTACAGCATCTTAAATCTTGTTCTTATTCTACTTGCTGATATTAATAAACTATGTGTGATAGAAGAAGTCTTGTTATTTAAAATATTTATGGATTACTGTTGTAGGAGAGAAAGTTGCACATTTTCAGGAAATTCTTCTGCAAGTACTTCATCTATATGTAAATAAAATTTTAATTTTGTGTGTACACGTCATTTTATTTATTTATTTCTTGCCTATTTTTGTCTTGTTTCAAAACAGCTTAACTCAGTATTCAAGTTCAGGGATTGCTGGGTTGTGCACTATGCTGTGTATTATGGTTGAAACAAGTTTAGCTGCATATAACTACATATAACTCAGAATTATGTACAAATGTTAATTGAAAATCGACTGCAGTAACAACCCGTAAAATTAATCCAAACCAAACAAAGCCCCATGTTGCAACAGCTCTGAAGGGCCATGGCCTATCAAGCAACCGTTGTTCATCCCGAAGGCCTGCAGATTACGAGGTGTTGTCTGGTCGGCCCAATGAATCCTGTCAACCATTTTTCTTGTCTTTCTAGACTGGGGTCGCTATCTCAACTTCAAATAGCTCCTCAACTGTAAACATGTAGTCTGAGTAGACCTCAAACCAACCCTCATATCCGGGTAAAAATTCTTAACCTGGCCGGGAATCGAACCCAGGGCCTCTGAGTAAGAGGTAGGCATGCTACTCATACACTGCAGGGCCATCCATAAAATGAATACTGTACTGTGTTTGATTTACTGTATGTATTTTCAACTGTGTTAAACTAACTGTCCAACATGTTTCAGAATATAGTATAGTTTACATTTTATGGATAGTATTACTGTAATAATAACAAATTTATTTCCAAATTCTGCTTGCTCCAATGGAGGATGCTATGTAAAAACTTTTTTTAAAAACAAGGATACAGAAATGAAAGACATTTACATTTTTAAAAATGATTGACTGAAGAATCGTTTTCTTCAAATTCAAACAGTGACTTACTGTATTTATTAAAATCTCTTGTATTTTACTATAAACTGACTTTGCTTAAAGTAAATACAAAATTTTAATATTTCACCTTCTCAATACTAAAAAATCATCAAACTCAATACGGAACCTAACAATGAAGTTTTTCGTCGCCATAAGACCTATCTGTGTCGGTGCGACGTAAAACCCCCTAGCAAAAAAAAAAAAAAAACCAATGAAGTTTATTACTTTGAATAAACTGACTTGCCGTTAATGTACAGTAATTAGAAGACTCGCTAAATAATTACAAAAATAGGATGGATTTATGCAACTTTCACTCATGTATACTGACTACCATTCTTATCGTCAAAACAAATTTTTGTTCAGAAATAATTCAAAATTGTGCACTGCTTGACACTTTCTACATGGAGTAAATACACCTCTTTCTGGAAATCAATCAGTTATGTTAATGCTCTTTCGCCATTCTGGTTTGACTGCACAAAATGCTTACACAAATTTATTGCATTAATTTCTCCAAAAATCAAAATAGAGGACAGAGGATTTTCTTCTTTTAAGTTGCTTTATGTTGCACCAACAACACAGATAGGTCTTATGGCGACGGTGGGATAGGAAAGGGCTAGGAGTGGGAAGGAAGCGGCTGTGGCCTGAATTAAGGTACGGTACAGCCCCAGCATTTGCCTGGTGTGAAAATGGGAAACGACAGAAAACCATCTTCAGGGCACCAACAGTGGGGTTTGAACCCACTATCTCCTGAATACTAGATACTGGCCGCACGTAAGCGACTGCAGCCATTGAGCTCGGTCTTCTTCTTGGTCGCAATCATCATCCTATTCATATTCATGATTAACTCCCATTGGAGGACATCAGTGCTAAACTGTAAAAACCTTCCCTGGCACTGATTGTGGAACTCACTATCAGCTATTAGTGTTGGAAGTGTAGGCTGAAATTGAGGAAAATAAAACAATCACGTAAAACAAATGGGATTTTTATGATAAAATGAGATGTTATCTGTAGCCTTCAAACAGAAATCAAACCAGGCCTGAAGCAGATCAAATCAGAGATGACAAATCAAAATACACATCAAGAATGGCAGAAACTAAAATAAATCACAATAGGGGCAACTGATAGAAATGGCAAAGGATATTTACACTAATGCCAGTACACACAGGCATTGCTAACTTTATCACTAGTGCGAGATTGAAAATTATGAAACAAAAGGGATTGCATACCAAAGAAGCCAAGAAGCATACAACAAAATGTCCAAATGAATTCAGAAATGTGTTGCCAAGATTAAAATAATGGTGTTAAGAAAACTGTAGGGAGATAGAAGAGCATCACAACCATATGGAAAACATGTGGTCCCTACAAGAAAATTCAAACTATCACACAGAAATTCAAACCAAAGAGCCTGTCAATTGAAAACAAACCTGGAAATGTAGTTTGGGAGATGGAGTCAGTAATAGAAAGAATATTGTACTGAACTGTACAGCGAAGAGCACAGGGATACACGACAAGAAGACATTACAAACCTATTAGATGAAGAACAGGAACCAAACATAATGAAATCAGAAGGTGTGCACTCGGTACAACACTAAAGCAAACAAAGCACCAGGTCCCGATGATATCAGTGCTGAGATACTTAAAGCACTGGATGATGATGGAGTGGAATAGCATCTTGATATTTGCAGCAAAACTTGGCACACAGACTATTGGCTGGATAACACTCCGATTTTACTGTGCTTTTGTTTATAAAAAGACATTTGATGGTGTTGAATGGAGTAATCTTTGGAGAGTGTTGACAGGGATGGGTGTCCCTAAAAATCTTGTATACCCAGTGCAAAAATGTTCTGCTACACAAAGTGGAATCATCTGGATAGAAAAAGAAAAAAAAAAAAACAATCACAACCCTTTACCATCGAGAAGGGTGTATAACAAGATTGCATTCTACCACCAAAGCCAGTCAGTGGCTATGTAAAATTTATAAGACATGCTTTGGAGAACTTAGGAGATGTGTTAGTAGGTGATCAGAAGTGATATGCCGGTAATGCCACTATACTCTCCAAAGATGCTGTGAACTTTGGGATACACTCCAATTGATCACCGCTGAAAGTAGTACTTAAACAAAGCTAATAATTGTCAATGAAGCTAATACACACCAAATACAACACTTGCCTCCACTAAATGAAGTTGTTAATTAATCTACCGTGGATCATTCGTTTCTATCTTGGGCAGCTGTGGAACAGAGATACAGCAGCATTATAGCTGTTGCCCAAAATGCAGTTGTCAGCCTTTCAAAGATATGATCTGGTAAGCAGATTACAAAACAACAAAGAAACAATTTTTAGAAATATTTGTGTTCAGTATTTTTCTGTTTGTTAAAGCATCAAGATATAAATTGATGCCTTTGAAATGTGGTGCCGGTGGCAAATGCTACATATTCCTTGGACAGCAAGAAGAACTAACATCTCCATTTTAAATGCATAGATAGTCAGCACATGCTATCCACAATTTGCCGATGCCATATTTTACAGTGTTTTGGACATATGTTAGCTATGACAGAACTGTTCGTGAGGAAACTAGTTTTCTAAGGAAAGGTAGATGGAAAGCAGACCAGAGGGAGAACCAGATTAAATGCTTCACCAGAAAACCTCTACAGTTTTCTATCAGAGTTAAAGCAGATCAGCTGAAGTAGGTGAAGTAGGTGGCCAGGTGATGCAACTTGATCATAGGATTGCAGTTCCTCCGCTTATGTGCATATCAAGTCAGAATAGAGTGGTGGTGTGTTGTTGTTTTTTTTGTTTTATTTTTTTACAGCTGGCAAAAATGTTTACTTCTGAATTGTTTAACTATGACAATTTTTTAGCAGTATCTTCTCAAGACTGCCTGGCTGTATTGATTCTTCTCACACAGATGAAGGATGATTATTTTTCTGCCCAGTCCACCTTTGTGAAAGGGAATGAAGCTTTAGCCTGAAAGTGAGAATCCGTTTAAATTGTTGAAATGACCTTCTATTTCATTTGCTTCTCAATATAAGCAAGTATGAAAATGGCTAGTAGTGGCATATATTTTTTCATTTTTCATTTTCTGGTTCAGATGTTGAGTAGTTGTCAACTAGATATTTCTGTGATTAATCTGGGTGACATTGGCCCTACTGTAGTATTTTTTATTATGGACACTCGAGTTCAGGTTTTAAATACAAACGAACTGATAGGCCTATTGCAAAATGAATTATACCAATATTTTTCTTGTTTAATTCTGCAGTAGGGTGAATAAGACAAATTGTTTTTTGAAGTTCAATAATTATTTTTTTATTTGTGGTGCTAGTAAATATTGTCTGGATTTTTAGCTTCTTATTTAGAAATCATGCACTTAAAAAAGGAAAACTACTCATGTAATGGTAATGAAATTCTTATATGTTATAGCTACAGGTATTTGTAGTGTAATACGACCGTTACTTTTTTTTTTACCTTTCCAGAAAAAGTCCTTATTTTTCTAAAGCAACATTTTCTTTGCCCATGATAAACGTACAACAAAAACTTGGTTATCAGAAACTACAACCACTGAGATAATGAATTTATGAAGAGCAGTATTGATAGGAGGTTGTGTGTGTGCTGGACTGTGCAATTAACAGCAGGCGGGGTGGTGAAATTGAGTACAGCATTGCCACGTTCACTAGTTATCACGGCTCACAATGAACACAGCTTTTTGTGCACTTTCAACCTTTGATTTTATTTCCTCAAAGAAATTCCATTTCCCATCATCTTTTCTCATAAGGGCTTTGGACCTTTTAACTATTTTCAAAAGCTTAGAAACTGACATATCAGGAAAATTTGCCATATTTTCTAGCAGTTTCATGTGGAGGCTTTTAGTTGTAGGAAATACCTTATTGATGTAAAACTCATGTAATCATGTTTATTTCTTTGTATTATGCCCAAGGTAAAATCATCGAGTTGGGTTTTTGGACACCCCGGGCTCACACACTGCTGCTTTCTTGACTTGGATGACATATTTTCATCATTCTCGTTTGAAGCGGCTCCTCTGTTCAATAATAACGTCGATAATCCAAGACAGGCTGCCACATTCTGGTATTCGGGGAATCTCTCCCTTCTACTTCTTCACCCTCTCTTTGAAAGAATTCAAATAGCACTCAAAAACCATTGAAAGTTCATCCTCTGACAATGGTGGTCTCAGAGGCATCTTGAAGTGATGTGGCCAACATTCAGAACACAGGCAGACTGAAAATAGCCTGCAGACAAATCGAGGTTACCAGCATTCCATTTCACAACTGCTTGAGATGAGTGTACGCAGCAATGCTGTACCCAGATTCACCACCTCTCTTGCTATCAATCACATGGTCTAGCGCGCACACAACCTCCCATCTATATTATTCTTTATAACTTTAGTATTGCACTCTGTGGTTGCAAAGGTTGTAGTTCTGGTGGTAACCATGACTGAAAGCTTCAAAACTGGTCCAAGTTTTCTGCTTTACATTTTCCCTGGGCTAGGAAAAAGTTGCTTTAGTAAAATGATAAGGACTTCTTTTGGGGTGGTTGAAAAACAATTGTATCTTGAGTATTACATTACAAATACATGTGGCCATAACATATAAGAATGTCATTACCATCAGGCGAGTAATTTTCCATGTATTTATTTTTAAGTGAGAAGAAGCCAAATATCCAGACAATATCTACTACAACCACAAATAAAAAAATAATTAACTTCAAAAACAATTTGTCGTATACATCCTAATGCAGAATTAAATAAGGAAAATATTAGTATAGCTCATTTTGCAATAGGCCTATTGTTCTTTATGTAATTAAAGGCTAAACTTGAGTTTCCATTAAAAAATCTGACAGTGTTTCTTTATGCTGATGTTCATACTGAGCTTCATAGTTTCCATGTACAATATACCTTTCTGTCAGAATAAGGAATGGAGTAAATTCCTCGCTGCAGATGGAATCCTATAAATCTTTTGCTGGGCTGTTGTTATAGTGGTGGTGATAGTAGTATTGACTTTATGACACTTTTTTAAAATATTCATACCGTGATAATTATTTTGGGACTAGTCCTTATGGGACATTGAAATTTTGTATCAACCTTTACTAAAGAGCATCTGTAACTTGTCAATAGTATTGAATTTTACCATATTGAAGATGGGAAGAATGGATATGCAGACACTTTCTTGAAGTGTGTTGTTTGGACTTGTTCTGATAACCATGGAAATTAGTGTCATATTGAACTAATTATTTATGAATTAAAACACTTATCATCATGTGATAATGCCGGTGAGAAACAGTTGAACTGCCCTGCGTTATTGAGCTTCCAAAATTGTGTGTTTCAGCAGAACAGATTTGCTGGTGATGGACCTGCTTGTCACTTGGTTTGGTTATGTGCATGCTCTGTGAGTAGATTTGGAAAGCTTGGACCGTGGACGTTGTATACCGGACGCTTTCGCCAAGACCAAAGTTCAAAGTGACCGTGACCGAGTACTTAAACAATTCTTAATTAGAACTTCAGGTACTAACCTAGAAGAAATTGGTAGTATTTCTTCACACTTGTCGATAGTACTAGAAGAACAAATTTAAGGATATACGGGAGGTTTGTTCCGCTCTGATAAAACATCAAGTCCAACAATAGCAAACACGAAATCATCTGCCCTGATAGCTTCATACATAACTAAATCTTAATATGTTACATAATTTTAATAATAAATCAGTGCATCCTATAAGGCAGGGATGGCGAACCTTTTCCAACTAGTGTGCCATTTTAAGTCTGGTTTATTATTCCCAACTGTCTACTGTGCCACTTGTTATTTTCCTTTGGAATAGCTACAACCCACCTCCCCTCCCCACCCCCGACTTCCATCTTTAATTCCAAATTATGTTTCATTATATGTTATTACTTTATTACATATATCTTGTAAAATAATACTTTTGCTTGCATGTTCGTTGGTCGTATTTGCCAATACTGCAAAAATACACTTTTAAATATGTAAGTTTTAATAATACCTAACGTCATTGTAACACTCTTCGTTATTAAGTAATATTAGATATAGAAATCAAAAATACTAATATTGCCGAAAGGCTTAAGTGGAATATCGTTCTCAACTTTAGTGTGAAACTTGTTGCTGAATCTTAGTAGCCATGTCATTTATGATAGGTTCATAACTTGTTGTCTTCCATAACACACAAGAAGCACTTAGGTGTGAACCAAGACGGTTGCTAACTGTTGACTTCACAACGTTCATTGTAGAAAATAGCTACTTGCCGGCGTAAAATGACCCAAACAAAGTATGTACTGCTTTAGCAAGTTTCTTCATGGCCGAAAAACATTTGTGTGAGGCTGTTCCACTGTTCAAGTATTAATTTCTCCGTCTTCTAGAGAGAAAATTATCCATCAACAGCACACTCGATTTTCACCAATGCTTCACCAAGTTGTACAAATTTGTTCACCCATGTACTGCTTTCTTGAAATTCAGTCAACTCCATTTCTAACCTCTCAAAAAAAAAAAAAAAAAAAATGACCTTAATATCACTCATTTGTGCAATATGAGGGTTTGAAATTAACCCCTCAGAGCCGACCTCTATACGTGGTATAGACCCTCTTTTCTTCCGTAGCCGCCGACCTCTATACGTGGTATAGACCCATACATGGTTTCACATTTACGGCTATAGCGCGAAGAGTTTTGGAGTTACTGATATGCAAATTATTTTGTTTCCATGAAGACATTTTCGGCTTTATCGGTGTTGTAAATAAGAAGTGAAAAATCGTTATAATGTAGTTGTTTTTGCAAGGATAATTATTTGTCAAATAAGTCTGAGCACTAATCTCTTGTTTTTTTTAAAGTCCGTTTGCTTCATTTTTTCCCACAGAATAAAATAAAGAAATGATGATCTGAGAAGTTTGTCTTTTCGTGTGATGTTCTTTGCTCTATTTGTACATTGGGAGTGCGATTTATTATTTATTTATTTACATATTTTACGCCCACATTGGAGCACTGAAATCAATACATTTGAGTTAATTTCTTCTTCTTCTTCTTCCCCCAGAACTTTTTCATCCTCTCCGACCTGGAAGCCCTTTGTGTGTCCGATATAGTATATTGTTTCCGTTCAACTGCTTTTAGTTTGAGACTTATGCTTTTGTTCTTCAAAATCCTCTTCTCTTTTCTGTCTTTGATTTGTTGCCGAGTTATACCCAATTCTTCCAAATCGTCCTGAACTTCTTTGAACCAATTATTATTGATTTTATTCTTCAAAAAGTAATCGAATAGTTGTTTCAATATCCTGGTGTCTGCTAATCTTGATATGTGACAGAAAAAGGAAATTCTTCTTTTACGCATTGTAGATATTATTGATTCACATTCACGATAGATAATGTTGTTAGGCAACAATCTCCACTGTCCATCAACTTGGTGTTTTTTATTAATAATTGTTCTAAGAATTCTTCTCTCAGTTTTCTGTAATTTGTCTGTTGTAGATTTTACATTTAATTTGAATAAAGTTTCACTAGCATAGGTTGCCTCTGGTTTAACTATGGAATTATAGTGTTTCAGCTTAGCGTTTATCGAAAGAGATTTTTTTTTATAGGTTGGCCAGGTAAGTCTTTGTGCTTGTTTAAATTTAGTTGTTCTGTGTTCTATTGCTTCTTTTTCATTTGTGTTCCATGTTATTATTTCCCCAAGATATTTGAATTTCTGAACAATTTTAATCTCTTTATTACTGTTCAGCTGAATAACTGGTAAATCAACTTTAAAAGTTGGCATCATTTCTGTTTTTTCAAATGAAATTTGTAATCCCATTTTTTTAGCTATAATTTCTAGTTGTTCAATTTGAAATTTAGCCTCTTCTATTGTATTTGCAAGTAATGCTAAATCGTCCGCAAAAGCAAGGCAGTTGAGTTTAATATTTCTACCGATCTTGATAGTTGGTTGGCATTTCTTGTTCCATTCACGCATAACCTTCTCCAATGCACAATTAAATAACAATGGTGAAAGTCCGTCTCCTTGTCGAAGTCCAGTTCTTATAGTGAATGATTCTGATTTATTTATTATATTTTTTCTTTATTTCCCAGCTTGTAATATTTTCGTAATTCTCCACGAGCGCTCTGTGTAGGCATCAGTTAGTGCTGCTTTCTGTCATACGATACGAGAACCAGTTGTTCATGGTATATATCTCGTTTGAAAGACGTTGTCTCGACCTTTTATCTGAAATATGTATCGAGTTGGTTTGTTTCGTCATAAATGTTATTCCCCTCATTCAGTTTCGTCCTGTTGCTTTCGGTCTCGCTGCAGCTTCATCAGTCCGTGTGACGCACAGTGCTCAGCTGTGGCATGACTGACAGTAACGTGCTTGAAATATTGTATAATTCAGATGAAAGTTTAGTCGGAAGTAGTAGTGATAGTATAAGCAGCAGTGATAATGAAATAGATGATGTACCAGTGGTAAATGATGAGAGTGACGATGAGGAGGAAACAGTACTTGAAAATTTCGTGTAAGAGACTATAGATAATTATACAGGTCAAACAGAAGTTTTCAACGGTGAATACTGATTGCTAAATTCTCTAATAATACTCACACAGGTCACAGAGACAAATATTGAGCAATTACCTTATCGGGTTCAGCTGGTGAAAGGTTTGTTTACAAAATACGCTCGCTCGGGAGGGGAACGAAATATTTAAGGCCGGCGCGCATCAGATAATACAGTTCCAAGGTTGCAAGGAAGATATTTTATCAGGAAATTGCACCCAAGAGTTGGAAATCCAAACCTCAGAGACATTGTATCCTGTGTTCAAAACACGGCGAAAAGAAGACGTCAGTGTACTGCTGCCAGGAGTGTGACTTGAGTCCCTGTCTCAAAGAGTGCTTCGAACTCTATCACACGGAACTAAATTACTAAGGAAATGTGAAACAATTATGTAATTATCTGCATGTGCATAGTTCTGTCATAAGGAATTCCAAATTTCGTGAAAATCGGGCAACTCTTATACTTGCAGTAACGCTTTAAGTGAATCGATGTATTTCAGTCGCGCGTACTTGAAATCTCATCCGGCCGCGGGGTAGGAAGCTATTTAAATGGCTGCGACGCTGAGGGGTTAAGTGCGATAGTTTCTCCAGATCTCAAAATTGGAATAATCTCTTGGCAACTATTCGTCTTACAAAATTGAAAACAGTACAGTTACACACTAAGGAAAATTACGCGCTGTTGGCAACCACACAAACGTCGAACTTCACTAATTGACTGATGTGGGTGAGCGAATGGATTGCCGACTGCATCTGACATTTATCTCACTTGATTTCCGAATCTATCAGTGTTGCAGTCTTGCCATATTGCACGTCCGAATGGAATTTAAATTTTTGATATTTATTTCTTAAGCCTGAAACACTATGACTGTACAGTATACGAGATATGTATAGTCTATAGTACAAGACGTACATAAGAAACATTATTATGTTCATGTGGTGTGCCACCAAAATCGTGTTCCTGTGTCACCTAGTGACACGCGTGGCATAGGTTCGCCATCCCTGCGATTTTAACATCAACATCATCCCTGCTATATAGGATCTTAACATCAACATGATTTTAAATTTGACAGTAAGATAGATGATGCTTAGAGGCAACAATAATACAAACAGTGGCAAACAACATTTTATCAGTGGCCGTCTCGGCTAATAAACCCATCTAAGGTGATGATACATATTTATAAGAGTGTAAAATATAGGAGGAATAGTGAACTGTTCAAGAGTGTTTCAAAGTGTCCCATAAAGTGTTACGTGCTACATTATAACAGACAATATCAAGAAAAGAACAGTGTATATATATCGGACAAAGTTAATATTATATAAAGCAATGTTTAATGTAAATATGGTATGATGTTAGTTCTTGGGATTTGGGGAAGGTTGATTTTGATGTTGTAACGCTGATGGAGTTAAGGCTCCCAAAACATGTACGTATAAAACAACGTAAAAATCAAATACTGTAATATATTGACAGGGTGGATAAACATTATGTACATTATACATAAATCATTATTTAACATTGTTATACATAAATCTGTAAAAATAAATTTGTAGGTGAGACCCAAAGTCGATAGTTGGGATTGTTCGTGGTCATAACTTTAATGTCGTTAATCTTCTTTCCTCTTTTGGTTATATTTCAGCCATTTTGGTTTGCTCTTTGTGTTGATTATTTGCAGGCACTCCTAACTTTTGTTAAAGGGGTCCTTTTTCTTAATGGGAATTGGTGGGTTTTTTCCTGTGCTTCTGTTTTAAAGAGAGTTTGGAGTCTCTCTTATTATTTAATGGTGTAATAGTTTTATCATTTCATTCACTAAACTGTTAATGCTAATAATTTGAATTTCTTTATTTTCTGACTATGAGTGTTATTTGATTGTGGGACTGGGTTCCGATTACATTCAATTATGTGATGACCTTATTCCTTAGATTAATGGCTTCATTCCTTTTAAATGTACTTTAATAATTTTTCCTTCATTATTTGAATTGAATCTACTTTCGCCAATTAATAATTTACCTTCTGGTTTCACTCTGCTAAAGAAAACTCGTGTTGGTACCATCGCCGGTTAAATTGTACCAAATAATACTATCAGCTTACAAAGTGTTTTTTTTTTTATTTTTAAAAGAAGAAGCTGCCTCATGTATTGCTCTTTTTTTGAAATCTATTTATTTTAACACATTCGCAGCCGATGACACGTGCATCATGACTCCACTTTCACTTAGTGCCGATGACGACGTGTGCGTCACACTGCGCGCCAAATATTATAGCTCTTATTTCCACCAGTACCTATGGAAACAAGTGGATCTCTTATCTGTGCATTGTTAAGGTGGTGTTAAACATATGCTCCAACTTGGCATCCGGTTAATTGTCAGTCACTATCTCTGGTCATTACAATGCAGCTTAATTTTCTGTGATGTCAACAGAGAGTAATAAGGTTACAGGATCTTTTCAGCAGAAGAAGCATCACCTCGTAGGCTCTCAATATCTCAATTTTGCTTTACGTCACACCGACACAGATAGGTCTTATGGCAACGATGGGATAGGAAAGGCTTAGGAATGGGAATGAAGCGGCCTTGACCTTAATTAAGGTACAGCCCCAGCATTTGCCTGGTGTGAAACTGGAAAACCACAGAAGACCACAGTCAGAGCTACAGAAAGTAGATTTCAAACCCTGCATCTCGCTAGGTCACTTAACAACTATTCTGATTTTTTAATTAAAGTGACTTTATTGTGACGAAGTTAGGGCTCAAGGCCCTCTCTTACATTTAACCACATCAGGCATATAAATGAGCACCTAATCTATACATATATATAATTTGAACATCTAAATCAAAATTGTGATAAAACAGCAATACTAACGCCTACGCCTTTCAAATTCAAAACAAGGCAGTTCCTGTTACGTTCTGCTTTTGCAATGACCATTAACAAAGCACAGGGTCAAAGTTTGGCCAAAATATGTGTTTACTTATTTTGGTGCGTTTTTCAGCCATGGTAAATTATAGATGGCATTTGGTAGAGTTAAATCTGCGAGGGATGTCAGAATAAAAATTATAACTACACCAGTCCGCCTCTGAGGTGTATAGTCCATCTTCGTAGTAAGTGTCTTTCTGGACGACCGGAGGTGTGGCCTGGCCTCGTGTGCGAGGAACTATGGGAGCGTTCGCGCTGGTGGTGGGGGAAGAACTTGAACCTTCCCTCCAGATGACACAGTCGAGTTCAGGCAGCGGACGTAGCCCTGGGAACTGACTGAAATAGTGTGGAAAGCTTAGGCGCGATACGTTCCAGGGTCGGGGTGGTCATTATGCAATGGCTCATCGGTGTACATACATCACACTAACTCAAAGGTGTAGGAATTACTTAATATGATAAACTAGTGAAAATAAAATAGTACCGTACATTGTACAAATCGAGTCTTATATTTCGATTGTCTGCCTTAAAACCTTGTCAATTAACTACACAGGCCTTTGAGCATAACATTCTAAAATTTCAGTTCTATTCCAGTATGGAAATACTTCGTAACTTTCGTCGTAAATGTTGGTGACGTCAAGAAATCAGAGGGTCATGCCTAAAAGAATTCATATCGGATGATGCTTTCGACACAACGTGAAATAAATCCCAGTGTATAGTAAAAGTGGAGGTCAATATTTTGGCACTCTGTAGCCTTTAATTTATTCTTATACATTCTTATTATACATTCTTACGAATATGAAATCTGTTATATAAAATTGAAAGGTTTTAACCATTTGGTAGAAAATCAATTGAACATAAGACAGTAACTTGCAACTGGTAATACTGCGAATAAAGGAAGTTTGTTTGAAACCGTACTGTGCTGTATACCAAGGAAAGGCGCATCGGTACGCGCTATCAGTTCATCAATCGCCCAACGAATAGGAGGAAGTTGTTTCCACTGACAGCCTGGAGATATAATCTACTTAACGTGATTTCTAGTGAAATACGTATAAAAGAGATTAATTAATGCAAATTTGTCGGGAAAATGCAGAGAAGAAGCATTAGTAGAAATACTTCAGCTACTTTCATAATAACATTAACAATGTCTACTTTTCTTGTCCATCAGAAGAAATATAATAATATATAATACTCTTGAATAGCCTGCTATTGTTATGACTGAGAGAACAGGTCTCCTACAGCAACAGCAGCAACAAAAACAACGAAAACAGCAACAAAATGCTCCGAAACAATAGACAATATAAATCTGTCTCATAAAATCAGGGCAAAAATATTATCGGACTTCTTACGTGTTCTATGATCACGTTTGTTTAATATTCGGAATTCAGGGATCTTATTTACAAATTATTCAGAATAATCTTCACTCTCGTCTGAATCAGTGTCATCTGAAGTTTCACCGAGGTTGATGTCGGACTGGTCTAATTCTAATTCCTTATGCATGGTGTTGTCACGCTCCCAGTATTCCTGCTCAGTGTCTTTTACGTGGTCGCAACATTTTTTCCATTTGTCTTGCGAATACTGTGCAAGCAATATCCGCAAAGAGCTTCCTTTTTGTCGAGTGTGTCTGCTGTCAAGTCACGAGTGATCTATAAGACAGAGAAATATTTCGTACAGAATAAGCATTTTTATTTATATTGGGAATAGGAGCGCCTCATTTATGAACAGTGAAGGCATTAGAGATGCTATGGCACACATTTTTATGCTAAAAAACTAATTATGCTGTATTACTATTAATTGAGATATATTCTTTTTTTTGCTAGGGGCTTTACGTCGCACCGACACAGATAGGTCTTATGGCGACGATGGGATAGGAAAGGCCTAGGAGTTGGAAGGAAGCGGCCGTGGCCTTAATTAAGGTACAGCCCCAGCATTTGCCTGGTGTGAAAATGGGAAACCACGGAAAACCATCTTCAGGGCTGCCGATAGTGGGATTCGAACCTACTATCTCCCGGATGCAAGCTCACAGCCACGCGCCTCTACGCGCACGGCCAACTCGCCCGGTGAGATATATTCTTATCACGGACCTCTCCTTTGATATCTCCCCAAACCGACTCAGTGTGATTGAGATCTGGATGATATGTTTCATATGTTCACTCATGGTATAAACACTTTCACGTGCCTAGCCTCGCAGTGGTCTTCCAGATTTAGAAGAGGACCTAGAAGCTATGCTCGTCACTTCAGTAATTTCAACTTAGCCCGCACGTAACAACACGCGCCGCTTGAGAGACGTTTTCACTTCAGCGCTAGCCTGGCGACTGGACCTGCTGTAGGAGTGGGGGGACAATAGCTCCCACCACTGCATGCGCAACCATTTCTCGCGCAGGACGCTTTCAACCAAAACGGACTATAGTGGTTAGTGTGATTAGCTGCCACCCTCAGAGGCCGGGGTACAAGAACTGGAACAGGGACCGCTCAGCCTCAGGAGCTCAAATGAATAGAGGGGGTACGATTACCACCTCAGCCATCCTTGAAATGGTTTTGCCTGGTTTTCTACTTCTTCTCCAGGTAAATGCCAAGATGGTACCTAACTTAAGGCCACAGTCGCTTTCCACTCGTAGCCTTTTCATATCCCATCGTCGTATCGGTGCGACGTAAAGCAAATAGTAAAGCAGTATAAATAAAACTGTACCATATCAGGGTCATTTCCTGTAAACTGAAGGGTATTTCACAAGAGACATAGTTTACAATGAAATACTTAATCAGTCAATGAATAGGCCAGCCAAATGCAGTTATTTACAGTGAAATGTAGGCTGCTTTAATAAAGTGATTCGTGACTGTTAAAATTGGTCTTTCAGAGTTCAGTGTATTTTCCATTACTTTACTCACGCTTCCTTTATCATCAGTTTCAGTTTTAGTCTTTGTTTGTAGCTATGGTTGTGACAGGCCACTAGTTTACAATTTTTTTTTTTTAATTATACAATTTAACAATTTCAGAATTTTACAATTTAATATAAAACCTAAACATATTTAAAGTTTTACAACCTAAAGTATAAATTACAACTACATTCTGGAACACGTTCCAGTAAAAAAAAAAAATTCACTCTCATTCATTTATCCTCTTCACACTCGAAAAATCCTGGAAGTGATGATAAGATGACGTTAGCCAAAGGTTTTAAACTTTACCTTGGATTTAGAATCACTAATGTCATTGGGGTGTTCATTCCACCAGCTCGTGGCAGTGACTGTGGATGATCTGTTGTAAGTTGTGGTTCGATGTACAGGAATTTCTATCGTACAGCAAGTTATCTTTAATAAAGTTAGGGCTCACAAGACCTGTTGGCGTGATTAACAGTTTCTTGATTGCTGCTTTTGTCTGCTTAGCGTGGAGGCAATGATGTTTAGGCATCAGTTTGTTTGTGTGAATTTTCAGTAGGTTAAAGTGAATAAGCAGTGCCCTTACCCTTAATTATTATATGGCATGATGTAATAAAAAGTATGTATGCAATATTTACAAATGCACATAACAAAGTTGTGATGGAATTTTTATGTCTTTTGGCCCAATGGGTCTATCTACTGAATCACAGTTGGTGTTGCAAAGAGAAAATCAGATAGTTCTCCATTTCAATCCCTAATTCTACATTTGAACATGGCATACTGAATAGACTACAAAGGAACAACACCATTGCACTGGTAGGATAGAATTTTACCCCCCTTGAAGAGAGATTAAATGCAGATTCCATGATCAATGCAGATTCTGTTCATTGTAGTCCAAGTTGTTCTTGAAAGAATTGGTTTGTTCTTTTGGAAAAACAAACAGTGCTGAGGAGCTTACCTTTAAGATCCATCTTCATTCTATCGTGCATTTGCATCAAAATAGCTCTCTGTTTGACTTCACACAGAAACAATTGGCAGGTGTCTGGATTCTAGTTTATTTATTTAGAGGCTAGGAATTTCATCATGGATTGACAGGTTCAAGTTCATAATGATTTTCTTATATTCTCAAATAAGTGCATCTTGTCTGCATAAATGAGGTGGCATAATATTGCTGTGGACAGGAAAACAGTGAATGGGTCTGGGTCTGACCATTCTCATGGTTTTATTAAGCTTGATGTTGATTAGTTTCACATTAGGGCTATTTAACCAAATAGGAGACCAGTAATTAGTCACAGAGAAGCCAAGTCCTAAGATAGAACACCTCAGAATAGTTGCAGAAACTCCCCAAGTGGTACCACAAAGCTTTTCTACTATGTTGCTTCATTCATTTATGAGTAAGAATTTAAAACAAGAGATTTAGATAATTTTCGTAATTATTTTTTTACAAATATTAACATTATTATGTGTATACCAATTATAATATTGTATAAATTGTATGACAAAGTAGAATTTAATTTTGAGTTTTATCTCAAACCCCACTTACACCCAAACTACAGATAAAAGAACTTCGTTCATATGAACTGATTAGGAGGCCAGTCATTTTGATTTCCTATAGGGTTGGCTATCAGGTGGGTTATCTCTCTGTAGCTTGGCATAAGAATAGACTTCATAGCCTGATTCGTAGCTTAAAAGAAAGACTAATATTCTTAGACTTGGGGATGGAGGTTGCAAACCTACCATCTCCCTAGTGCAAGCTTACAGCTTTTCATCCCATACTGCAGCTTGTGCAATTGCAGCAAAAGTTAGGAGCACTCTCATTTGCTCATGAGCAGTTGGTGAGCAAACTCGTCTGCACTCTGCTCCATGTCTCATGTCTGTAACTCCGCCGCAATGACTGAGCTGCCCAAAACCACTTCCCATCCTCTTCAACTTCTCTCTTCCTCAAGCCTTCCTTTCTCCTGGTGCAAGTTACATAAAAATGGTTATTATAAACAGGAATCATATTTGTTTCTCCTATCTCTAGATAGATTGTTTTGAAGAAAATAATATATTAGGACATAATTTCTTTTTGTCTTTTTGTACAGGAGTCTTTGCTGTCACACACAATTATTTGCCTGTGTAAATAACATGACCAAATTTTCAATAACCTAGCACCATTTGAAGAAGTAATACAATTGAGCGGAGAAAGAGATTATCCAAAGGACCCAAAGTACCAAGCAAAGTCAAATAACCAGGCGAGTTGGCCGTGCGGTCAGGGGCACGCTGCTGTGAGCTTGCATCCGGGAGATAGTGGGTTCGAATCCCACTGTCGGCAGCCCTAAAGATGGTTTTCCTTGGTTTCACATTTTCACACCAGGCTGTACCTTAATTAAGGCCATGACCGCTTCCTTCCAACTCCTAGGCTTATCCTGTCCCATCGTCGCCATAAGACCCATCTGTGTCGGTGCGATGTAAAGCAACTAGCAAGAAAAGTCAAACAATTGAAGCACAAAGTAATGTGCACACTCTACTTGCTAAGTGTCTCCTGGCCCATCCCTGCAGTGAAGATAAGCACGTAGAGTAGGGGTAGGCTTCAGTCTGCTACTGCAACAGAGCAGGAATGCTTCTTCACACGATCAGGAGCAACACTCGTGAGCTGTTCACCTGCTCAAGCCTGGTAATCAAATTATCACCAATTAATTTTTCTTGCTGCTACCTGTAAACAAATATCGATAATTATTGCTCTCTCACTAAGATGGTTTAACTTCTGTTGTGTTTTGGGGAGGTCAAAGATTGTCACACTGATCGACAGATACGCTTGTTTGTGACCTTTGTCATCCTTATTGGCTATAGTACATCTTTGTCCACCTAGTTTTACTACTAATTGGCTTATCTTTTAATTTATTTTCTCATATGTAATAGCTTGAACATTTTCAGAAATGGTGCTGTTTCTGCCTTTTCTTTCCTTCATATTTTTTTCTTTTGCTCTAACTATCCAAATTACAATAGTGTGTGTCCGTGAAGGGTGGCAAGAACTATGGTGACGAGTACCTAGCAGAACTGGATTATATTGAAGTTGTTGAACGGTTGAAAGAAGGTTATGAAAGTGATGTTCTGGATGATGAAGACAGCTGCAGCCTCAAAGATCCTGGAAATGCAGCTCTTAAAGGTAAGATGATACTTATATTATTTAGAAACATTTATGTGTAAAATGTACTTGTGGAAGAGTGTTGCATATTAACCTGATACTTGTTTCTTGTACTGGATAGGACAAATAATGGCCTATGTTGAGTTCAGTTTAATTTTTGTCTGTTTGTCAGTACAGAATCACAGGAAAATAGATGGGTGTATTTTCATTAAACTTGGTATATAAGTTTAGGAGAAGGCGAGTGGGATCTTAGCTATAAGTTATTACATTTTTTCAGCAGAAGAAAGGCTTCAGAGTGGCAGTGAAACATAAACTCTTTTATGGTTGGTTTACACAAAAATTGCTCATGGTAAAATTTATTAACCATATTACTTACAAACCTTTTTTTCTATCATTTTATCCAATTTTGTGAAAAATAAGGGAAATACCAGTGGTGATTATGTCAAAATTTAAGGTGAAGAGCTGATAACTAACTCTAGGGAGAGTTGCTATGGAGAGCATTCCGGCAACGTTTTAAAGGCTTTGGGCATCATTCCTGGAAAAGAAACAGTATAGCCGTACGTCTGTATCCATTATCATTATTTCATGAACAACATGATGGGTTGAAAAAATGTAATCATGCACATGCTAAATGATTGTCCTGTCAGCAATGGGTACAAGGAAACTACTCTCTATTTCCTTATATAAGCAGATAATAATAATAATAATAATAATAATAATAATAATAATGTTTGAGCATCCTTTGTCGCGGATACGAAATATAATGTGCATGGAAAATTCGAAAGAAATCAAAGTCAGATAGACTACTAGTGATCAAAATAAATGATTAAAGAGAAGCCCTAAAAATGTGTCTGTAATCCATATATCAGGCAGAAGTTGTTATTACCCAGTGCATAAATGGATCACAGGTCAGAGATTATGTGTGTTACAAACCAAATAAATATGCCACTTCATCAAGCTTAAGTCAATTATCACCACGTAGACTCATTTGAACAGGATTATATTGTTGGAATAATCAAAGGCGGATGATCAGCTCTTCCCTAGCCAGTTCCATGGGAAGTGCAATCACCACAACTGATGCGTGCAGACACAGGTTGTATGTACATTATGTAGACCAGGTACTGGTCTCATTAGATAGTCTATGTACAGAGAAGATCATCATATCCACCAACGTGCAGTAGCAGCCAGTGGCTTCTTATCCTGAGAGATCTTGCAGTCGGTGGCGCCTGCATTGCATTTGCCAATCTCAAGCACCACCATCCGTTGCTGTTTAAATGAGTCTGGACTGCAGGCATAGTGACCTCTGCACATTGTGTGATACGTCTTCAGTTGTGCATTGATTGTTTTACAGTCTTGGAGGGTAGCAAGACAGCATGCTCTGGATTCAAATTGCTTCAATGTTTAAACTTCCTAGAGACTCCGATGTAATTTTTTTTAAGAGGATACATGTGTTTTGAGAATTAAAAGATGTGTTTTATAAACTATATTATCATTTATAATAATTGCAACATGTCATATAAAGGGTTTTTTTATTTATTGTATGGCAAGTATACAAAAGAAAAAGAAAATTTACACTATATACAAGGACAAGAATGTTGGTAGTGTTCACATGTACAAATCAATGTCCAGTTGCTGTAGCCATTCTAAGAAGGGGGTGTAGCATGACGACATCTTGGGCTGGCCCATCATACTTCCTCAGGGGGCACTCCTCAATAATGTGCTGCACTGACTGAAAAGAGGCTCCGCAATCACAGGCAGGGGATTCTCGAAGTCCCCACTTATGTAGCATGGCATTACATCTAGCGTGGCCTGTTCTTAAACGGTTGAGTTTAGACCATTGGTGTCTCTTCAGGTGAAATCTTGGGAGTCCAGTTGTGGGGTCTTGGATGCCTCGGTGTTTCACACATGCAGAGCTCCAGCAACGTGTCGATAACCTCCTCGTGGTGTACCCTGGGCAACGGACTGCTTATGCAGGACAGCTGATAGTCTAGACAAATAGGCGACCAAACTAGATCCTGGCTCTCTCACAGTCAATCAAAGTTACATCATATAAAGGTGAATAAAGGGCACAGAACAGATAATTTCAAGATATAAGAAGTAACAGTAGTTGTATGGGGTACAGTACGTTTTGCTGCGGTTTTTGTAATATTTTAAAAACGTTATTTCACTTCCAACACATGAGTTTCACATACCATTTTCTAATTCTATTGGTATGAAATACATGTCCCACTATACTGATGTATGTACAGAAACTCCTGCTTTTTCCTACAATGTCTGATATTTAGATTGAGTTTTTATGGTAAAACAGAGTGAAGTACACATGAATTGCCAGATAAACAAATACTGTGCAAGCAGAGCTACAGTGAGTCATTAGCTTATTATTTTAAAATGAAAAGCAAAGCCACATCCATTGGCCGCCTGTGCCCCCAGGAATTAATAAAACACCCAGTGATGAACAACTAGCCCAAAATTATACACATGAAGTAACACCGGAAGTCACCACTCCTGAGATTGAATAAAATCCCCTGGGGAGGATAAAATAATGAATGAAATGCTGAAATTGGGTGGAAGAGATCTGCTAAAAGCTGTGAGAATACTCCTCAACAAGTGCATTAACACTGGAAGAATACCAGAAAATTGGAAAAATGCTGAGGTGATACTACTCTTCAAGAAAGATGATAAGGAAAATTTAGAGAACTATCGTCCTGTGCGTTTGTTATCACACCTGTACAAGCTCCTGACTAAAATTGTAATCAACCGCCTCACAAGAGAACTGGATTTTTATCAACCTGCCGAGCCAGCAGGATTTTGTAAAGGTTTCTCAACTGTCAAACACATCCAGACTAGAACTAAGAAACAATGTTAGGTTTTGGTCCACCCAATCAGTATACATCACCTAATGTTAGGTTTTGGTCCACCCAATCAGTACACATACACACATCCAGACTATTTGCCTTCTTCTTGAAAAAACCACTGAGTACAACATCAGGATTCATCTGGCCTTCATTGATTATAAAAAAGCTTTTGAATCAATGGAGACTTGGGAAATCATGAAGGCACTTCAAAATGCGATGATAAACTCAAGGTAGGGTGTATATAAAGCTCCTGGAAAATATTTATGTTCAAGCAACAATGGTAGTCAGAGTGAATGGAGACCTCATTACCACTGAAATCTCAGTGGGCAAAGGAGTTTGCTAAGGTGACACAATTTCTCCAGAGCTGTTTACCCTTGGCTTGGAAGATGTATTCTTCATTGGCATAATAAAGGAATAAAAATCAATGGGTTATATTTGAACCACCTGCATTTTGCCAATGACATTGTGCTCATAAGTGAAAATTTATAAGAGCTAGAAAATATGATCCAAGAATTAAAAGCTGCCTCTGCTAAGTTTGGTTTGGAAATGAACATTGGTAAAATGAAAATACTAAGCCCAGACAGTCAACCACTTAAAATGGGAAACTAATATATAGAACTGTCGATGAATACATCTACCTTGGACACAAGATAAAACTTGGAAAAGACAACCAACATGCAGAAATTCCTCGCAGAATAGGTATGAGTTGGATTGCATTCCAAAAAATAAGATTCATCCTGACCAACAAGGATGTTCCAATTAACCTGAAGACCAAGGTTTATAATATGTGCATGCTGCCAGTTACTACTTGCTTATGGTCTAGATACAATGACTCTGACTAAGGCAAGTGCTCGCAAGCTTCAGCGAACACAAAGAGCCATAGATGCCTTAGGGATAAGATCCGTTCAGAGAACATCAGGAGAAGAACGAATGTAACAGACATCCTAGAGAGAGTGGCAAGGCGAAATGGGTAGGACACGTAGCTCGACAAGACTACAACAGGTGGACCTCTAGGATTGTTCAATGGAGACCATAGGAACACAAGAGAGGCATTGGAAAACCCCAGAAGAGATGGCTCGATAATATAAAGCTCTTGGCTGGAACACGCTGGTTCCAAGTGGCTCAAGACCGAAGAAGATGGAAGCATATGGAAGAGGCCCACATCCAGCAGTGGACTGAAATAGGCTAGAAAAGAAGAAGAAAAATTGGTAGCCTACTAGTATGAAATACATGACCCACTGTAATGACGTACGTGCAGAAACTCCTGGTTTTTTCTACAATGTCTGATATTCAGATTTTTTTGGTAAAACAGAGTGAGGTACACATAAATTGCCAGATAAACAAATACTGTGCAAACAGAGCTGTAGTGAGTCATTAGTTTATTATTTTAAAATTAAAAGCAAAGCCACATCCATTGGCCACCTGTGCCCCCAGGAATTAACTTGGTACCCATACTTTATACGAAGGCAGATCAAATATGAACGGGAATTTGTATGTATCGCCGTTGTTAGTAATAATACCGGGGCGGGGCTTTGCCAGGATGGTGGTGGGGGTGTCTGGAGAAGGGGTTTGCGCGCACTAACAACGGTGGAGAGCTAGGCTGCTTCAGTACACCATGAGTGAGCAAGAGGTGCACATGTCTGTTGCGCAACGCATGATCAAATATCTCGAAAAAGAGGGCACCAAACCTTGCAAAATTTTGAGATGGCTCTGTGCACAGTTTGGGGAAAAAACACTTTTGCAGACTCGAGTGTATGAGTGGACTAAAAACTTTGTGATAGAAAGCGAAGCTGTAGAAAATGAACCTCATGAAAGGAGACTGCAGACGAGCATCACTGCAGACAACATTGTTGCCATTAGTGACATTATTGGTGAAGATCGGCGAATAAAAATTTTGCAAATTGTTTTAGCCATAGGAATAGGTTACGGAAGTGTTCAAACCATCATCCGAGAAGAACTCCATTTCAGAAAATTGTCTACCGGAGGGTTCCTTGTCTCCTCAACCAGGAACAAAAAAATTTATGCCAGGAACTTTGTCAGAGATTCCTGCATCGCTATGAGGAGGCAGAAGAGGATTTTTTGCGTCGTATTGCGACTTGTAATGAAACTTGGGTGCATCATTGTACCCCAGAGTCAAAGCAAGCAAGCAAGCATGGAGTGACGGCAAAGAGACAGAGCAGGTCTGGTCAAGCCCAAAACACGCCCATCTGCTGGAAAGGTGCTTCCAACTGTTTTCTGGGACTCCGCGGACATTTTGCTGGTGGATTTTCTTCACGAACAAAGGATAATTAATGCAGCCTATTACTGTCACCTTTTGGATGAAGCAAAAGCTGCGTATCACAACAAGTGACGCTAGCAACCCATCCGAAACATCATTCTTCTCCATGACAATGCAAGGCCTTTAACGCGGGGAAAACTGACGAATTTCACTGGACACCTCTGGAACACCCTCTGTACAGTCCAGATTTACATAAAATCAGCTTCATGGTCCATATCGCACTTTAACAGATTCACAACTAAGTCTTTTTTAACCAATAAGTTGCCTTAAGCAACTAATGTATCGACAAGGTGGAAAAAAAAATACTTAGTTGTGAATCAGTCCAGATTTATCACCCTGCAACTACCATCTGTTTGGACCACTCAGATAAGACCTAGGGGGACAGCAGTAGAGATCGGGCCACCTAGGAAGACAGCCGGCAAGGGGAAGTGTGGGAGTGAGAAAGCAGAGCCGTGGGAGCGAGAACGCTGACTTCCCCTTCTCGCTCAGTGTTGTGGTGACGTCCAGTTGACCTGAAATATTTGTTATAACTGACATGTAACACTCAGCAGATTTTTAATTAATAATGCTATTTGCTTTACGTCCCACTAACTACTTTTACAGTCTTCGTAGACGCCGAGGTGCCGGAATTTAGTCCCGCAGGAGTTCTTTTACGTGCCAGTAAATCTACTGACACGAGGCTGTCATATTTGAGCACCTTCAAATACCACCGGACTGAGCCAGGATCGAACCTGCCAAGTTGGGGTTAGAAGGCCAGCGCCTTAACCGTCTGAGCCATTCAGCCCGGCCAGCAGATTTTTAGTTAGTGGAATTCCCTTCCAGCTGTAAATTACATACATACCTAGTCAAAATTAATTTATTTACAAGTGTTACAGATGATAGATTTAAAGAGTTAGAACATAATTTAACCTTTTATTATAGTAGCTGTCAAAATTGTTTCGTGTATCAATTTGCGTAGTCATTATTTTAAATTATAATTTGATGTAAAATTAACTTTACGATGCTGTAGATGTACAGTGTAGAATATGGTTTGCTATAACAGCAGGTTTCATAATCTGAGCCACATCATGTAAAATAAGTCAATAATAATAATAATAATAATAATAATAATAATAATAATAATAATAATATACATCAAGAATGAAACACACTTCAAGAAAATTGAAAAACTCTCAGATACTATCTTAAAAAGGAGGATATTTTTCTTACGGTCATCTCCTCCTGAGAATGAACTCTTAAGAGATTACCCGAACAAATCTTTGACTTCTTCCGCAACTGCAAAACAAAACCAAGCTGGTTTAAAGAAACTGAAAAAGACATGGTGGAATTAAAAATGACATAAAATTCACTATTCGTCCGAACAGCTAAAGTAATAACTAAAGAAGAAAATATAAGGTTCCAAGACAAATCTACATAAAAGCCAAATCTATTATCTCGGAAGACGGGAGGAAACGAAGATTAGAAAGAATGAAGAAATACTGGGCACTAAGAAAAGAACACACAGAAAAAGGATTGATTCAACATACCCCAAAGAGGGTGAAACAAAATAATAATAACAATAACAACAACTTTTGCTATAACGCGAGAAAGCAGGGTGCATGATCATTTGTCCGTAGCTCCTTAATGCCAAGATTTTGTTGCTTCTTGTAAAATAAGAAATGTGACTTAACGATATGACATATATTGTATAACGATATAATGTTTCTCAGGTACAGAAACAAAATATAATTTATAAAAGGAAACACCGTAAAGGGTCTACATATGCTGAGTAAAAGGCAAGAACATATGTATACAAAGATAACTTACATGACACTTGAAATAATAAAATAATGACACTATATTCACAAAATGAGCACATATTTGTTTTATAATGTCCTCTACAGCTCTTCGATTCCACTGAGTCCTCTGTTATCACTTCTGTCGTCCTCACCAGGTGGCGCACAAAGGACTCTATAATGTCTTCAAGAGGTTCCTCATCCTTCATGAAATCTTTTTCCACCTTCTTTGTGTGTTCATATTTATGCCTCCAGTCTTCGGCGGATATTGACGCGAATTTCTGTCTAGCGAGTTTCTCTACGTCATCAGTAGTGAAGGTGACATTGTGAGAAGCTACTCACTCAGTTCTTCACTTCTGCCCACATTATTTCAATACTGTTTAATTCAGGGTTATATGGGGGCGGTCGAAGGACCAAGTGTCCGTACTGTTCCATGAGCAGGTTTTGTGTGCCGGCTTGTGCAATTTGATAAGCTCATAAAGCTCATGTTTGTACATCGCCTCATGGTGTGGAATGTTCCTATTCACTAGCCAGGAGATCGTCATTTTCCGTGAACTGGAGGTTGGAGCACGATCTACTTCCTTGTTGTGATACGACACGTCAATCACGAGAACACTGCGAGGTGGAAGATTAGGAATAAGCGTATCTTTCACACTCTTAAAAGAATTGTCACTGTTCATGTCGTCGAGGTAGTCACCACTCTTGCTGCCAGACTTCCAGATTAGCAGACAGTTCTCGATGAAGCCCATTTCTCCGCCAGCATGTACAACTATAAGTCTTTTTTCTTTTGACATGGGCGCTGATATACCAGATACTGAATTATCAGATCAGCCTTTGCTGGATACATGGAACGTATGTATATAGGTTTCATCCGTGTACACTATAGGCCTATCCTCCGCCCGATACTGGGCAATTTTTTCAAATAAACAAATCTTTTGTATTTTATGTCATGTTTTTTTTCATTAAGATGCGCTTTTTAGTGTTCGTTTTTTTCTAACGATATCCCAATGATCGAAGAATTAGCTTTCCTTTGAACTTTTAACTCTCTAACTTTGCACGAATTTTTGAAACTGTAGGCAAACATTTTTCAACTAAATAAAAGTTGTTAACAATACGACGTACGGCACCTTTGTCAAAGTCGTCCAGTCTAGTAACATTCTTTGTGCGCATTCTTTTTTTTGTGTGTGTGGGGGGGGGGGGTTGGTTTTTTCTTTTTTTCCTCCTTCCAAACGCACTATCCATAGGTTTTCCTACTTCTATTGCTTTTTTGTTTTTCGCTCTTAATCCGTGCCACAGAACTTTCTGACACTCCAACAGCTGTTGCTACTCTTTCCTGCAATTTCTTACAATCTATCACAAACTTTTCTTCCATTGCCTCCCTTTCCATGAAGTCTATAACATTCAAGATTGCTGCACGAGTCTGACTCTTTAGCACCTTATGATGCAGGCTACTTTTAATGCCTTCCATACTGTCACAGATAGGCCTAAATTACACCACCACTAACCACAGTTACTACATAATGAAAAATGACAAAGCAGCGCGCGTCAGCTGAGTGTAAACTTATGCACTGAACTGTCCTTGTAGCAGGAACTCTGTTAGGAAGGGAGGCGCTACGCTGGATCGTCCAAAGTGTGCATGCGCGACCAGACGTCTTCCTAGCTGGCCCAATCTCTATGATGATGATGCAAGTGTAGAAGAGTTTGTGCGCAACTGGCTCCGCACACATCCCCCTTCTTTCTATCAGGATGGCATCAAAAACTTACCAATCCGATGGAGAAAATGTGTATCGAAGGCAGGACACTATGTAGAAAAGTGATCTCTATATGTGTATTTCTTATTTGGTTGATGCAATAAATTTTAAAAAATAATTCCCGTTTATATGTGATCCGCCCTCGTATAGGTTGAATGAACATCTCAGGGTTATGCACACTCATCCATACAAAATTTGGCCAGCAAAGAAATATTTAATTTTTTAAATAATAATGTTATTGGCTTAACGTCCCACTAACTACTTCTACGGTCTTCGGAGACGTCGATGTGCCAGAATTTAGTCCCACAAGTGCTTTTTTTTATTTGCCAGTAAATCTACCGACTCGAGGCTGATGTATTTGAGCACTTTCAAATACCACCTGACTGAGCCAGGATTGAACCTGCCATGTTGGGGTCAGAAGGCCAGCGCCTCTACCATCTGAGCTACTCAGCCTGGCATATTTAATTTTATACATGCTCGAAATGCGAAGGTATTCATAAACTGTGGATAGACAGTGGCCAAAGATTTGATACTTGGAATCCTGCCACCTGCACAACATATTTATCATATTTCAAACAAGATGATTTTGAAAGAAAGTCATCATCTGTGACAGCTAGTTGTTTTGTGTGGTTGAATGTACCTCTCCAGAAGTGGAAATCTCATTTCTGAATTTTTCAACTTCTGATGGTGAATCAAACATCCTTCTGGGTGAATCAAGGATGCCTTCACTTCCTCACGTAGTCAGCTTCTTGGTTTAATTTAAAGCTCTGCCGGGCTGAGTGGCTCAGACGGTTGAGGCTCTGGCCTTCTGTCCCCAATGTGGCAAGTTCGATCCTGGCTCTGTCCGGTGGTATTTGAAGGTGCTCAAATACGTCAGCCTCGTGTCGGTAGATTTACTGGCACGTAAAAGAACTCCTGCAGGACTAAATTCTGGCACTTTGGCGTCTCTGAAAACCGCAAAAGTAGTTAGTGTGATGTAAAGCAAATCTCGAGTACCAAATACTAGAAGGCAACAGTGGATCTCTGACTTGACCCTTCATCTTGTAGAAGAAAGAAGATGCTTTAAAAAGTCTGACATTAACACACACACACACACACACACACACACACACACACACACACACACACACACACACAAAAAAAAAAAAGAGAGAGAGAGAGCAAATGTCTGATCTTGATAGAAGGATTCAGTCTTCTTGTAGAACAGATAAAAATAATTTCTTTAGTAAAATTTGTTTTGAGATTGAAGACCATGCAAATCAAAATCACAGCAAGTATCTTTTTAACAAAATTAGAATAATCACTCGAGAATTCAAGCCATTTTCCTGGAATATACAGAACTCACAGGGTGATGATGTTGTGGATATAGAGAATGTTCTGGAAACATGGAGATTGTACTGCCAGGATCTGTACAGTGAACAATGTAATGCACAAGACCAAGTGAAGATAGACAAACAGTCAGATCCTGAACCTGACATCCTCCGAGATGAAGTAGAAATGGCTTTGAAAATGCTGAGAACTGGAAAAGCGTGTGGACCTGATGAAATAAGTGCAGAAGTCTTGAAAGCTACAGACGATGCTGGAATTGAAATGCTGTCGAAAATCTGTCAAGCAATATGGAATTCTAGCAGATGGCCCGAGGAATGGGTACAGTAAATCTTTGTCCCAATCCACAAGAAAGAATCGAGGAAAAATTGTGGAAATTATCGCTTAGTTGCTTTAATTTCACATGCCAGTAAAGTTATGCTTCATATCCTGCACAAGAGACTCCGGGCATTCCTAGAGTATCAAATTCCTGAAGTCCAGACTGGATTCATGAAAGGAAAAGGCACTCGAGAACAGGTCTTAAGCCTAAGACAAATCATAGAAAAGGCTAGAGAATTCAATGTTCTGGCATACCTGTGCTTTAATTGATTACCAGAAGGCCTTCGATACTGTCAAATGGAACCATCTTTGGAAAATGTTGCATGACATGGGTTTGCCACTCCATTTGATTGATCTCCTCAATTCCTTGTATAAGGAAAATACAGCCACTATGAAGATTCAAAACAAATAGTCTCAGCAGTTTCGTACAAGGGCTGGAGTTCGCCAGCTATGTATCCTGTCATCGTTACTTTTCAATCTCTATGGTGAATATGCAATGAGAACTGCATTAGATGGCTGGGACAAAGGGTTTTCCATTGGGGGATGCAAGATCAACAACTTGAGATTTGCTGATGACACCAGCTTGATAGCATCATCTGAAGAGGAGTTGACAGAGCTGATCAAGAGAGTAGAGGAAGCAAGCCTAGAAATTGGATTACGCCTAAATCGGCAGAAAACCAAAGTCATGATTGTTGATCGTAAGGACAACAGCAGCCCACATATCAAACAGATGGAGGGTGTGAAGTTGTACATCAGTATGTATATCTAGGCTCCATACTATCCAATTCTGGTGGTTCCAAAGATGAAATAAAGCGAAGTATTGAAATAGCAAAGGTAGCGATGATCCGTCTGCGGAAAATCTGGAAAGATAATAACATCACCATCAATACAAAAAAGAAGCTCG
Source organism: Anabrus simplex (assembly GCF_040414725.1). Classification (NCBI taxonomy): domain Eukaryota; kingdom Metazoa; phylum Arthropoda; class Insecta; order Orthoptera; family Tettigoniidae; genus Anabrus; species Anabrus simplex. The sequence continues at coordinate 358,492,985 of NC_090265.1, forward strand.
TTGAATCTCTCGTCTTCTCGGTCTTCTTGTATGGCGCAGAGACGTGGACCATCCTCAAACGTGATCGTGAACGGATAGAAAGCTTTGAAATGTGGTGCTGGAGGAAAATGTTAAGGATTCCTTGGACAGCTCATCGCACGAACACATCAATCCTGAACCAACTTCAGATAAAAGTTCGTCTATCGTGTAAGGTCTCTCAGCGGATCGTACGCTACTTTGGACATATAATGCGCCGAGATGGTAGTCTTCAAAAGCTGATTGTTGAGGGCAAAGTCCAGGGAACCAGACAACGAGGACGAGTACCAACGCGATGGATTGACATGGTGAACGGCCCCCTACAGTGTTCTCTCAGAGTAACCACATTGAAAGCTTTAGGTAGGGAAGAATGGCGGAGTATGGTTCATCGGCTAGAGGGCTGAATATTGTGATAGTCACGACGCCTCAGTCTTGAGGCAAAAAGAAGAAGAAAGCAAATAACATTATTATTAATTTAAAGCTCTGAGCAAATTTTCTTTCTGTGATGCTGAAAAATTGTCTTTTTAAATTCCTGAAGTCAACTTTGAATGTGACGGAGCCATCCAACCACAGGGAGTACTCTCTAAGGATCAGAAGAGCCGACCGTGAGCGATACTTGAGAGTGTCCATTGTGGGCACACATATAGCCAGGAAAGAAGAAGAAGAAGAAGTAGTAGTAGTTTGAATGTGTTATACAGTGGCTTCTTTTCTATGGTGTTTCTGTGCATCATGCCAAGTACTTGGTTCTTTTCTCTTTCATTTATATGGACTTAATTTATTCCAAAGTAATTTTCCAATTCAGTGCTTGGATTTCTGGCTTACATTCACTCTCTTGTGTTCTGCTTGATTTTGTGTTTTCCTATTCTTAGGTGACAGACATTCTGTTGGTAACTCATAAGGTTGTTGCTTTGCTGCTGTCCATTATGGAATTCTTGTTTTGTTTCATAATATTCTGTATTACATTTACTTTAAATGTTTGTACTTACATTCCTGTACCCCTTGGTTCTGCACAGTATTTTCTACTTGGGGATTTATCACTAGAAGTACTATATTATGAGACAAAATCACATCTCATATATATATATATATATATATATATCACTCACTTCTCGGGGATGCACTTTGCTGTTGGCCACACATTACTACATTTTCATGGAGAACTTCGTTGTCAATATGATAAACATATTTAATTCTTAGTTTGAATGTTGCCTGGGAGACTGATTACCTCGGATCAAGAAGGGGTATTTCAGTCGCCTTGACAAAGAATACTGCAATGTATTTGAAACGTCAGCAACCTGTACGGAATGTACAGAAAACAACAACATGGTTCAACCCGCAAAAAGAACTAAATAACTCGATACACCCTGGAAGCTTCATTTCTAATATATGATAAAACATATTTTTTCAAAAAGACTGCATCAGGAGTATTATCAGAGGGGTATATGAGGGAAATATTCACATACTTAATTGAAATTATGGAAGTATTTTCAAAAATGAGAATCTGTTCCATATACAGTTTACAGTTGTATCACATGTTACATCACCTGAAAAAGGTGCTCCTTTTTCGGTCTGTACGCACATATCTTTCCCTTATTTTTTTGTAGCAAAGTATTCTTCTGAAAGAAATGACAAATAATAACAAATATGACTTCTTATGTTTATAACCTTGCTTGTGAAATATTTTGCTAGTTCATACAGCTAGTAGAGTTCAACAGAAGAAGTCATATTTTCAAGAGAAGTGTATTTAGACTGAAACACCAATCACACATTGATACTTCGTATTAATGCCATTGTATACTCCGAAGTTCACTGTGTATATAATCCTATTTTAATAATAACTTGTGAACATGTAATTTGTTTGAGTTTTGTTTCTGTATACCATTGTTTATTTTAATTTTTACAAGTAGGTTTTTATTTATTTTTTAAAATGTTTTTGTTCTTAACCCTTGACCTGGTTTTATTATTTACTTTGCAGTATTTATTTATTTATTTATTTATTTATTTATTTATTTATTTATTTATTTATTTATTTATTTATTTTGTTCACTATAACTAATTTTAGATTGTTTTAAGATAAACATTGCTTTTCATTAGAAACATGTAGATATGTATTTTAATTTTTTAGGAGTAGGTTTCTAGTTTTTTAAATTATTTTTTATCTGTGGCATGGATTTTATTTTTATATACACAATCTTCATTTTATTTTGTACTTTTTCCAGTAGTACTAATTATAGATGGTTTTCAGCTAAACAATGCTGTATATTGTTCATTAGAATCAGATATTATGTTCTTCCTGTTATTTGTTCTTTTTTTATAATTAATGTATAATGACTAAGCCACCTGTAATTGGAGAAATAACTCTGGTGGTGGTATGAAATACAGTAAATGATACATTACAAAAATTTAGCTTTAGCAGTAATCATGAAAACAGTAGTAAGTTCATAGTTAATTACTGTATAGCCTCAGCTACTGTATGTAGATCTGTTGAACAAAACCATACACCATATTAAATATAAGTTTCATTATTTTATGGTGTGCAGCAAAAAAAACTGCACTAAAATTATCTCTTCTGTCCATGTTTGTTTATTTATTGTATATAATAGCTTGATTGTATTGTGAATTCAGTGTTTTGTTGATTTCTGCAACAGAAGAGGAGTAGTAGTAGTAGTTTATCGTGGAACATTTATTTCTGGTTATACAGAGTGGGGCATCAGAATAGGCTAAGTTTTTTTGTTAATGAATAGTACAGGGAGCAATTTAATGAGGAGACATCAAAATAATAGAACAATGTTAACTGTCATTAAGAAGTTCCATCATAAGGGATTAGTCTTCTGTCAACAAAAAGAGACAGCAGGGTGCCCAAGAACCGTCACCATAAATGAGAATCATGGATGACTTCTCCAACATGTGTTACAGTTCCCCCACCGCAGGGGAGCCCGTACCCTTCTGCAAAAACACTTTGAAGATCACCTAATTTATTGTGGAACTCCATTCCTGTACCTTTCCTGTCTCCAAATCTCATAGCTCCTGATGCCTACATATGGGACATATTGAAAGAATCAGTTTTCAGGATGACCCATCTACAAATGTATTCCCAAATTACATGGTTGTCAATTTTTTACAGGTCAGAGTGCTGAAAGTAATGCTGTTTGCAGATGATATTGTGGTGTGGCAAGAAAACAGAGAGGAAGTACAAGGGAAACTCGACATGTTGAGTGAGATTATTGAAAATTATGAAATGAAAATCAATGTGGAAAAGAGTAAATACTGCTGTTAACTAGAAGAGAAAAGGAAGGGAAAAGAATTAACTTATAAAAATCAAAGGACAGAACCTTGAAATTTTGGAGAGCTTTGAGTGTTTGGGAAGTGGATTGATTCAGAATGCAGGGCTGGACATGGAGATAAGTAAAAGCAGGGCCTCTCAGAGTGTGCACAGTGCAAAAGACGACTTCACTTGGTTGACTAGAGTGCAGACCCTCACTCCTCGATTTGGAGCAATAGCGCTGTCTCTCTCTTTCCCCACGCCTGTCTCGCTCGCTCCCCCTGTCTTCCTCTTCCTCACTTGCTCCGTAGTGCTCCAAATCCGAGCCGAGCTTAGATGAGTAGCCCAGGGACGAAGCGTTGGTTCGAGCCGAGCGGGACCGATGCACTGTGCACAGGAACTCTGCGCACCAGTTTGCACGCGTGAGATTTTGGGCGTTTGAGAGTCCCTGAGGAAAAGGATTCCACAGGGAAATACATTCTACCAGAGTGTGAGAAACCTGATGTGGAGGAAGGAAGTACCAATGAAGTGTAAAGAGGTGATGTATAAGGTGTACTACTGCCCACTACTGACACATGCAGCAGAGACCCGGGCACTGACAAAAAAGACAGAATAAAATCCAGACCAGTGAACTGAATTTTTTTAAGAAGTATGATAGGAAAGAAAAGAAAGGGTAGTAAGAAATAGTACATCAGGAAGAAAATCGGAGTGGAAGGGCTTAATGACAAAATGGGAAGGGATAATTTTCAATGGTTTGGACATGTCAAGAGGATGTAAGAGGGAAGGATATCGAAGCGGATGATGGAGACACAGATAGGGAAAAGGTGTTGGAGGGAGAACCAAACAATCATAAATAGCATAATTAGAAGAAATCTGGATTGGAACACAGTTGAAGAGGAACAATGGTGGTTGTATAGAGGAAGATGGAAAGGTGCCATAAACATTCAAACTCAGTGGGAGCTGGACGAGGGAAATGGGTGGTGGTAATGATGATGATGATGATGATGATGATGATGATGAATTATTAAAACAGTGCTCCACTTCTTTTTCTTGATCTGGAAGTTCTCCTGTGATGTAATTTAATTAAACAGTACGTCAATGATGCGAGGAGCTGGGAAAGTATACGAAGCAACATCTAACATCTGGGAAAGGTATTATGGGTGATAACTCATTTCAAACATGGAGTAGAGATGTGCTTGGTGATTTATGAGCATGACTTTGTTTGATTTATTTCCTTGGTTCCCTCTGGACCCTAGGGCATCCATGTATCTGAATCATCTCTTTCTATTGCCTGTATTCCCCTTCACCTCTCTCCAAATGTTTCCCAGTTGTTGACTCTCATCCTCGATGGAACGTCACCAGAAGTGTTTAGGCCTTCTCCTTTTCCGAGCTCCCTGAGGATTCTACATAAATACTTGTTTTGCAGTCTGCTCCCCCCCCCAACACACACACACAGGTGCGAAAGGGCATAGTACATACGTACGTACATACAAGCTTTGAACACTTGTAGAAATGTATGCTGCTAACTCATGGCCAACTGATTTTTATGTGTTGTCCACCAAGGTGAGGACTTTTCTACTTGTACCTTCTAACAACCGATATCAGTATACTTCAGCTTCAAAGCAGTTTATGCACTAATCTTGAATACATAATGATACACCCTTGCTCTTGTCTGTTTCATGTCGACAACTCTGAGAATATTTGTACTATGCCCCGTGATATATTGTATTTCAGACGCATTCATTCATCCACTCACATTAACTTCTTTGTTCCCTAGCTGACGATCGGTTGGGGTCTGCTCCAAAGCTGCTACATTGTTGTGAGTGTCATTGGTTTTTGAATTGAATAGTTTTGTACACACAGCTATGACTTGGGCTTGGGTTATATTATGCCTTCATATTTCGAGGTCATGCTCGATCTATGAGGCCCAGATCTTCTTGGATGCAGTCCTTTGAACCTTCTTTTGTGCCAAAGAAGCAGATCTGCATTTACGGCAGTCGCCCAGGTGGCAGATTCCCTATCTGTTATTTTCCTAGCCTTTTCTCAAATGCTTGCAAAGAAATTTGAAATTTATTGAACATCTCCCTTGGTAAGTTATTCCAATCCCTAACTCCCCTTCCTATAAACGAATATTTGCCCCAATTTATCGTCTTAAATTCCAATTTTATCTGCATATTGTGATCTTTCCTACTTTTTAAAGACACCACTCAAACTTATTCCTATACTGATGTCATTCCATGTGATCTCTCCACTGACAGCTCAGAACATACCACTTAGTCAAGCATCTCATCTCCTTTCTCCCAAGTCTTCCCAGTCCAAACTTTGCAACATTTTTTAACGCTACTCTTTTGTCGGAAATCACCCAGAACAAATCGAGCTGCTTTTCTTTGGATTTCTTCCAGCTCTTGAATCAATCCTGGTGAGGGTCCCATATACTGGAACCATACTCTAGTTGGGGTCTTACCAGAGACTTACATGCCCTCTCCTTAACATTCTTACTACAACCCCTAAATACCCTCATAACCATGTGCAGAGGTCTGTACCCTTTATTTACAAACATATTTATGTGATTACCCCCATGAAGATCTTTCCATATTTTAACACATAGGTACTTACAATGATCCCCAAAAGGAACTTTCAATGCAGTAATTAAAACTGGGAGGACTTTTCCTATTTGTGAAACTCACAACCTGACTTTTAACCCCGTGTATCATCATACCATTGCCTGCTGTCTATCTCACAACATTATCTAGGTCATTTTGTGGTTGCTCACAATATTGTAACTTATTTATTAACTCTATACACAATAACATCATCTGCAAAAAGCCTTATCTCTGATTCCACTTCTTTACTCATATCATTTATATATATAAGAAAATATAAAGGTCCAGTAATACTGCCTTGAGGAATTCCCCTCCTTAATTATTACAGGGTCAGATAAAGATTCACTTATTCGAATTCTTTGAGCTCTATTTTCTAGAAATATAGCCACCCATTCAGTCACTTTTTTCTAGTCCAATTACACTCATTTTTGCCAGTAGTCTCCCATGATCTACCCCAGGGCCTCTCAAACGCCCAAAATCTCATGCATGCAAATTGAGGCTCAGAATTCCTGTGCACAGTGCATCGGTCCCACTTGGGTCAGCTCGGACCAACGCTTCGTATCTGGGCTACTCGGCTAAGCTCAGCTCAACTCGGCTCGAATTTGGAGCGCTACGGAGTAAGTGAGGAAGAGGGAGATAGGCGGAGTGAGCGAGACAGGCGTGGGGAAAGAGAGAGACAGTGCTATTGCTCCAAATCGAGGAGTGGGAGATCTGCACTCTGGTCAACCAAGCAAAGCCGTCTTTTGCACAGTGCACAGTGCATGCACCAGGTTCGTGCACTCTGAGAGGCCCTGATCTACCCTATCAAATGCCTTAAGGATAGATCAATCGCAATACAGTCCATTTTACCTCCAGAATCCAGGATGTTTGCTATATCTTGTTGGAATCCTACAAATTGAGCTTCAGTGGAAAAACCTTTCCTAAACCCGAACTGCCTTCTATCGAACCAGTTATTAAGTTTGCAAGCATGTCTAATATAATCAGAAAGAATGTGTTCCCAAAGCTTACATGCAATGCATGTCAAACTGACTGGCCTTTCATTTTCAGCTTTATGTCTATCACCCTTTCCTTTGTACAGAGGGGCTACTATAGCAACTCTCCTTCATTTGGTATAGCTCCTTCATGCAAACAATAATAAAATAAGTACTTCAGATATGGTACTATATCCCAACCCATTGTCTTTAGTATATCCCCGGAAACCTTATCAATTCCAGCTGCTTTTCTAGTTTTCAACTTTTGTACCTTACTGTAAATGTCATTGTTATCATAGGTAAATTTGAATACTTCTTTAATATTAGTCACCTCCTCTATCTGGACATTATCCTGGTAACCACAGTCTTTACATACTGCTGACTGAATACTTCTGCCTTTTGTAAATCCTTGCATACACACTCCCCTTTTTCATTAACGATTTCTGGTATGTCCTTCTTGGAACTTGTTTCTGCCTTAAAGTACCTATACATACCCTTCCATTTTTCACTAAAATTTGTATGACCGCCAATAATGCTTGCCATCATGTTATCCTTAGCTGACTTCTTTGCAAGATTCAATTTCCTAGTAAGTTCCTTCGATTTCTCCTTACTTCCACAGCCATTTCTAAGTCTATTTCTTTCCAGCCTGCACGTCCTTCTTAGTTTCCTTACTTCTCTGTTATAATATGGTGGATCCTTACCATTCCTTACCACCTTTGAAGGTACAAACCTATTTTCACATTCCTCAACAATTGCTTTAAACCCATCCCAGAGTTTGTTTACATTTTTATTTACCGTTTTCCACCGATCTTAGTTTTTTTAAATCTCCCTCATGCCTGTTTGAATACATCACAGAACCCATTTGCTGGATTTCTTTCTTTTATTTTCTCATCAAGATTGTTAGATTTTCACTTCATTCCTAAGCTGAACAGTTGCTGGTTACTGAAATTTTTTTACATTTGAGAAAGCAAAATAATTTGCTTGCAAATATCTTGTTGCACACATCATCAAGAATAGAAGAGAAATGTTGTAAGTAATGTTGAATCATGTTACATGTTGTGGGTTCAAACTGCATCATGGGCATCCATGAAGGTGTTTTTCCAAGGTTTCCATTTTCACACCAGGCAGATATGGGGTCTCTACCTAATCAAGGCACTGTCCACTTCCTTCACAATCCTTGGTATTTTCCATACCACCATTGCTGAAAACTTATTTCAGTTAAAAAAAAAAAAAAAGAAGGTGTTGAAAGGACATTCATCAGTTTCAAACAAAATCAGAAAATTATACAGATGTACATTACTTTTCAAAATGCTTTTTGTAATTAAAAAATGCAGAGAGAGAGAGTGTGTGTATAGTTCAGTGAAAAAGTATTACTGTATATAAAATTACAGTAATGTTTACATTTCTTATCTATTTTCTGAACTTATAGATTCCATGGATTTATTTGGTGCTTTTTACTTCAGTCATAGGCATGCAGATACTTTAACAAGGTAGTAGTTTTCCAGATCTGAGTCAGATGTGTTGGTTAAATTAAATATTAGGGTTGATATTCTATGGTACATATTCACCAAATTCAGAGTCCCAGGTCAAGGTGTTAAGAGGGTTCTAGAGTAATTTTTCTATAAGCTATTTGTCATCACCAGAATCTGCTCCCCCAGACAGTCTCGCTCAGAATGACTCTGGAAGTGATGAAGAGGAGGATGCTGAACTTAGTCAAGATGCTCCAGACTCGGATGAAGAATACAAGTTGTCTCGTACACAAAAGAAAACAAGCACAAAGCATGCTGAGGAAGGTTCAATCAGGTAATCATTGTTTCTATTCATGTTGTTCTATGATATTATCAACATCAGTGAAGTATTTGTATTAATTAGTTTTTAAGTTACATTGCCTTTATAATTTTGGCATGCAAATATTGAGAGTGGACTACTGTAAATACTGGTAATCATAATCCTGTTATTAATGATCCAGTCTAAGTATTACTTACAACTCCTGAAGAACATTCCCTCATGAAATTCAAGTAACAAAACTTGAAGATGTTGCAAGTTTCCTTCCCCCACTTCACGAACTTACACCTAAAGTATGCGCCTCTTCATGTCATGTATGCAGGCATTTTGATTTGACACCATCTGGCTGCGTGCATGTTAATTTTGATGTTCCATTTTACTCTATCAGATGGCAGAGTAAATCGGATATCCCTTGGCTGAGTATTTAATTAATTTTATTGGGTAAACACGAACCCCAGAGATCTCTTACATGCGGACATCGTACGACATAGTGTGTCGAATGGCCTTTCTTCCATTCTTCAAAAATCCAACTACCCCTGCTGGATTTGAACCTGCAAACTTGGGATCAGGAGACTGACACACTAATACTGATCTAGAGGGAGCTTAACCTTTCTTTTGAGTAGCTACTAACACAGTGGCACATTTTCCATAAGGTACTGGGAAGTAACCTATACTGAGATACTCTTGTGTAGTACAGTATTTTTATCTGGTTTGAAAAGTATAGAATATGTATCAAGCTGCCAAAAATAATCATAGTATGAAGGGCAAGGGGCCTGGCTCGCTGAGGAAAGCAACAGGAACTTACGGTGAGATAATTTTAATTGGTCAGGTGTTTTCATCAGGTTTAAAAAAAAAACAACGTCTCACTTTCAAGCTATTAAAATGACCACAGTGCCAAGGGCAAAGAAAGAGAATCTGGCTTAGTGAGGAAAGCAACGGGAAACCTATAATAACATATGTTATGTGGTCTAGAATAGGTTTCAATTTGTTGTGTTTCTTCAGACCACATGTGGCTTCATCGTAAGCTTTGTTATCGTCAAAGTGTAAGAATTTGAGAAGGAGATGAAATCTTCTTTCAGAGAACAGCTCCAAAAATATTGGGATCTCTAATATCTGTCTGCGAGAAGAGTAGCTCTTGTTGTCAGGTAGCTGATGAATGCCTTGCAAGAGAAAGAATGCAGGTAAAGTCATCATTTCATCTTTATCCGTGTCTGTCCACTAATTCACTCTCGAATATAGTTTCAAAGTTAGTGTGCTTTCTAAAAACTGTTGAGCATACCGGTTGGTTTCCCTGCTTATATTCTGCCAATTCAGGAATAATAGATAAGTAAAATTAGAAATCCACCTTTTCAATACTAATATTAAACTAAATAAGTTATAACATTTATTTGGAACTAGTTTCGATGCTGATGAGCATCATCTTCAGCCTAATATGAGAACAGGCAATCGTAAATATAGGTACATATCATCATTATATCAATGCACATATAAACACTCTTAATATGGGACTTATCATGCCTCTAAAAGTATCTGGAGAATAAAACTTCAAATAATCACACTTTCAAAATCTTGTGTTAACACAATGTCATTCTTATCACTCAAGTTAGAACTTTGTGAAAGTATTGAGTTCGACTTAGAACTGTAAGATTCTCAAATTTTAAAAAATTAAGCTATGGACAGTTCTAAATTTTGTTACTACCATAATAATTGTTCACTGACTAAATGCCACAAGAGTAGACAGTATGATAATAATAATATCCCCAGATGGCGGATAGGGGACCCACAGAAATATGGGCTGGTTCAGACACCCCGGCAATGAACCTGCGGACCAACCGGCAGCTATATTCCTGGAGGCTTAATAATACTGGAACACCCTCTCCCCCAAGACTCATAAATATGAAGGGCCCTAGCTCAGGGTAAGAGTAAAGACCTCAACGGCATCTGCAGTGGAGAAAAAAGTCTTTAGTACAGTGTAGATGGCAGAAGTGGCATCCCAGGACTCGGGGATTAATCGAGTTAAAAGTATCTGTCCCAATTAAGGAGCAGTTAGCAGTCGTACGTTCTGGATCGGGAGGCTGCAAATGGTGTCTGTACTCCATGTTCGGGGCGGCTAAATTATATGCTGGCAGTAGCTCGAAAATGCCTCCAATGGCAGGTGAAGCGACACATCAGTTTGGAGTATTTTTTGTTGCGTCAGTGAAATACTGGCCATACTAAACAGATCAAATGCTAGGGCGTCCCCTATTTCAAGCGATGTTTGTTGTCCTCGCCTGAATGACATGAAACTGGGCAACGGCTACCCACTCGTAGACGGAGTGGGCTGAAGAAGCGAGTCCATCCCCAACTAGCAACTGTCAATGTTGGAATGCTCACCGGAAGAAGCCGTGAGCTTGCAGACACCCTGAAGAACTGGCATATAGACATTGCCTGCATTCAGGAAACAAAATGGAAAGGTTCAAAATCAAGAGAAATTAGCGAAGGTTACAAGGCAATCTACCATGGCACAAGTTTAACTCAGAATGATACTGTGGTAGTTGTTGGACAAAAGTTGCAAGACTGTGTGATTCAGGTTGATCGTATATCAGATTGAATTATGTCGATTAGGATTGACTCTCCAATAATGATATTTGAATAATCAATCTGCTATGCTCCACAAACTGGATCCCTCGATGAGGATAAAGATGATTTCTGGAAACAATTTGGCACTTACATCCAAGCAATCCCTCGTGAGGGAGGAACATCTGTTTATTGGTGGGGACCTAAATGGACACGTGGGAGAAGCCAAGGATCCAGTGTAACGGTGGCTATGGCTGTGGAAGTAGAAATGATGACTTAATTTATAGCCATTATATACTTTAAGAAAAGACCTACCCACCTCATAACCTATACCAGTGGAGGACGATCCACTCAGATTGACTATTGGCTGATGCATAGGCATGACCTCAAGCTAGTAACAAATTCCAAGGTAATTTCGTCTGATAACATAGACCCACAATATCGCCTGCTTGTTCTTGATTTGAAAACTATGGGACAACTACGTTTAACAAGGGTCCGTATGACTGGTCCAGAGGAGATAAAGTGGTGGAAACTAACACAGCAGAGAGAGCAACTGATATCCAAGCTAAGTATGTTTGACATAAATACTGACCAGCCAGCTGAGACCCTGTGGAATGAAATCACTGATCATGTACACCTGGTAGCTGCTGAAACACTTGGCAAGACCAAACTAGGGAAACGGTTCATTGATAAGCAGACTTGGTGGTGGAACGAGCACATTCAGCTGGCCATCAAAGCGAAGAGAGAAGCTTTTAAGACCTAGTGAGGATCTTCAGCAGTATAAAACACTCAGATCAGCTGCTAAACATGCAGTCGCTACTGCAAAGAACTACTATTACCAAGACATTTATAATCATTTATATTCATCAGGTGGAGCAAACAAGATTTATCGCCTCGCCAAATCCCGTCATAGAGTGACCCAAGATGTTGGTCATATCGTGCAAATCAAAGACAACAGTCATCAAACTCTACCTGGCCAGACCGCCATCCTTCACAGGTGGAGGGTTTATTTCAAGGGTTTGAGTAATGAGGAATTTCCCCATCCACTGATTGTATGTGGATGCCCTGTTTATGGACCTATTCCCGTGGTTACCATTCAAGAAGTCTCAGGGGCTATGCAAAACATGAAAAATAACAAAGCACCAGGACCAGTCCTAGCCCTTCCCTATTCCATCGTCGCCATAAGACCTATCTGTGTTGGTGCGACGTAAAGCAACTAGAAAAAAAAAATATGGCTTGCGCCTTAACATCACTAAAACATAGTATGTGCGTTGTGGCTTGCAAACTGCTGATACTATTTGCATCAATGGGCAGGATTTAATTAAAGCCAACTAATTTAAACAGAGTGTATCATCCTATTCAATACATCATATATTCCATCATTAGATGGAGTAATTAAATTCAAACATGTTTCGGCTCGTTTGAGCCATCAAGCGAGAAGTGTGTCTGAGATCTGGAAGATCCTTGGTCAACGTGGAGCTGAGATTCTCATGAAGCTGTTTAACAGAATTCTCCATGATGGTAGCATACCTGCAATTTGGTTGACCAGCACTACAGTCCCTATCTGGAAAAAGCAAATGTGTTTGGTGAATGCATCAATTACCGACCAATACGTTTATTATGTCAAGCGATGACGGTTTTTGAACTTATTCTTGATCGTCACCTACACGACATCACACAAAGTTCTACACACCAGTGCGGCTTTGTGAAAGGGGTCAGTACAACTGACACTATTCATACAGTCTGTCTCCTGGTGGAGAAACATAGTGAAAAAGCAAACCTCTACACCTAGCCTTTTTGGACATAGAGAAGGCTTTTGACCAGATACCACATCAGCTTATTTGGAAAGCCCTCCTCCAATCCCATAATGTTCTAGAAGCCTATATCCAATGGGCCCAACTTTTCTATGACAAAGTCACCAATGTGGTTTGCTGTCCGGTAGGGATCTCATCCTCATTTCCTATCAGTGTTGGGGTTCATCAGGGTTCATCAGGGTTCAGCACTGTCACCTCTCTTATTTATCCTATGTATGGATACAGTCACAGCTGACAGCCATGGCCGCTTCCTTCCCAGTCCTAGCCCTTCCCTATTCTATCGTCGCCATAAGACCTATCTGTGTTGGTGCAACGTAAAGCACTAGCAAAAAAAATATGGCTTGCGCCTTAACATCACTAAAACAGAGTATGTGCAATGTGGCTTGCAAACTGCTGATACTATTCGCATCAACGGGCAAGATTTAGTTAAAGCCAACTAATTTAAATAGAGTGTATCATCCTATTCAATACATCATATATTCCATCATTAGATGGAGTAATTAAATTCAAACATGTTTCGGCTCGTTTGAACCATCAAGCGAGAAGTGTGTCTAAACTTACATCTAACCACTGACGAGTGTGGTATTAGTTTCAGTTGCAGTTGGCTGTGTTTAACCTGACAGTAGCTAGACGTAAGTGTGTTTAGCAGCAGTCGGTTGTACCTGATGCGTATCTTTATAGAGAACAGGAATATTTTCATAATGGATCAGTGTGTTCTCATCAATATGTTGATGCCAGTTTTAAGTTAATGGTTATTAAACACTCGGAAATGAAGAATAATTGTGCAGCCATAAGAAAATACGGTATAACTGAAGCTACTGTTTGATATTGGTGCAAAGACCATTATCACTTGAATGTAAAAGAAAGGCATTCAATGGCCCACGGCCAGGACGCTTTACAGAAGTCAAAGATGAAATTGTGAAGTATGTGCGCGAGAAACGTAAGGAGGGAATGGCCGTAACATAGGATGCAATACAAATACGGGCTTGCGAAGTGGCGCTGCAAAGAGAAATTCTCGGAACTTTCAAAGGGAGCAATGGATGGTGCACAAGAATGATGTGTTGTAATGGGCTGTTGTTGCAGGATCGCACAACCCTCACATAGCGTCCGCCAGACGCAAACAAAGAAAAACTGAGTTCCAGTGATACGTAATAAAGCTGTGAAAGCAACATTCCTATTTGACTGGGCATATTAGCAAGGCTGACGAGATCCCAGTTTACTTTGATATGCCTTCTAACACTGCAGTGGAAGACAAAGGGGCAAAAAATGTATTGGTACATACTACAGGAAATGAAAAATCACGTATCACAGTGATATTGTATGCACTTGCCGATGAAAGGAAGATGTCACCATATGTCTTTCTTGTCAACAAAAATATGCCAAGAGAGCAGTTGTCAACAGGAATCATTTTTCAGTGCCAGGAAAAGGGATGGTTGATGGTTGATTGGGTGCGAACAGTATGGAAGAGATGGCCTGGAGCTCTCCTAAAACAACGTGGGATCTTGGTTCTAGGTGAAAGAGGAAATCAACAAATCAAATACAGACTTCTTTGTTATTTCAGGAAGCATGACAACACAACTGCAAGTGCTAGATGTAGTGGTAAATAAGCCATGACTATCTGAAGCAGCAGTACACTGACTGGTTACTTGGTGGGGATCATGCCTTGACTGTTACGGGAAGTTAAAGAAGCCATCAGTAGCAGTACTAGGGGAGTGGGGCCAGATCTCCAGGGATTCAATTGGGAGGGGTTAAGTGATGTCTCTCAAATGCACTAGATGGGAGCGAGGATAACATTCTATGGAAGGATGTTCAGAACGGTGGAAGTGATTAAGTTGCCTCCAATTACGAGAGTGGGTGTGGGTGGGTGTTTTAGTTTTTCAACTAAATTTTAAATTCAAAATTCATTTAAGATTATGATTTCATTAAGATTACATTCTTTGAAAGGATATTCAGATCAGTGGCATTGATTCAGATATTTCCAGCGAAAGTTATAAGAAACTAGCCAGAATGTACATGATATTAGTGTGTGTTTTTCTCATATTAAATATGTTACTCATTATCCCAGAAGTAGAATTATTTTATAAAGATGACGTTTGTGAAAGGATGTATAGATCGTTGGCAATGATTCAGAAGCCTTCAATGATTGCTCCAATGAAAGTGATTTGAGAATTAGATAGGATTTACGGGATATTTCTGTGTGTGTATTTGTTTCTCAAATTAAAATTGTAGTTCAATTTAAATAAGATTATTATTTCATGTAAATTATTTCTGTGGAGAAATGTTCAGATCAGTGGCAGCAATTAAGACGCCTCTAATGAAAATGATTAGAGAAGTATGTAGAAATTGCATGATATTTGTGTGTTTGTATATTTTTTTTCATTTTAAATTTCTGATTTATTTATAAGTAAGATTACAATTTCACAGAACACTTTTTTAGCCTGATTTAATATTTTTGAAGATTAAAGTGGGGGTCATCTTGCATTTAGGGTTGTCTTGGATTCAGAGAAATATGGCAATTCCTGGATAATACTCTACCTTGGTTCCCTTTCCTCCACACACTTTCCCCACGCGCCTAACAATGGAATCCTCCATGACCAGAGCCTCAACCCTACCCACCTCATTTCATTCTCTCCCCTCCTGCTCAGCCATATCTTTTCTGACGGCTGCAGAAACTATTTCCTCCTCCATTTTCTCCCTCCCATGTCCCTCTTCCACCTCTCTTTTCCTATCCTCTATTTGCTTTTCTACCTTTTCCTTTACTTCTTCCTCTTTCCTCCTCTGTATCAATTCCCTGTTCCTCATCTTCCCTCTGTTCTATCTGCAGTAACTCTCACCAAAACCTGTCCTGAATTCTGCATCTGAATAGAGCTCTTGGCCCATAATTTCCTTCCCCTTGAAACATTAGCCCACATGTATTCTACAAGTTTCCCCTTTCCTTCAAATCCCTCATGTGCACCTACCATATTCTGAATATTGTTTATCCTGAATATTGTTTATGGGAGACCTACCATCATTCCTGTCCTCCGTGAGAATCCTAATTACCGACCAAGTGACCGCATGGTTTGGGTCATGGTAGCTATCGGCTTGCATTTGGGAGAGTTCAAACCCCACTGTCGGCAGCCCTGAAATGGTTTTCTGTGATTTCCCATTTCCACACCTGGTAAATGCTGGGGCTGTAATTTAATTAAGACCACGACCACTTCCTCCCCAGCACTAGCCCTTTCCTATCCCATCGTCGCCGTAAGATCTATCTGTGTCGGTGCGATGTAGAGCCGAGTGTAATAAAGAAAAAATAAGAATCCTAATTATCTCCCTCAAACTCTCCAACTCATCCCTCATACTCCTTAATGCCCGCTCACACCCACAAGCCCTACACCTCCATTCCTTAGCGATTCCTTACTCTTCTTTATGGAAAAAAGGAAGTTCAACAAAAGTAACTTACACTGTGAATAGAAATAAATCAAAAGAAAGAAATACTATATAGGCAACTACAAAAGAACCACAAGTCAATAAAGTAAGCAATATACTAATAAAATATCTATACTTCAATACTAGTTAGGCATATTATTTAAGAATTGTTACTCCCAAACCTTATTGTTGGATCAATAACGCCAATGTTTCTCTTCCTGCCAATCACAACAATGTCTGCACGTTTACTGGATTCATTGATAGAGATACAGTGCACGTCTTCAAAGACTTGTGACATGATGAAAGTTAGTTCCATCATTATGAACCACATCGATCAAAATCGGTCAATATTGATCTGCATTTAGGGCAGTCGCCCAGGTGGCAGATTCCCTATCTGTTGTTTTCCTAGCCTTGTCTTAAATTATTTCAAAGAAATTCGAAATTTATTGAACATCTCCTCGGTAAGTTATTCCAATCCCTAACTCCCCTTCCTATAAACAAATATTTGCCCCAATTTGTCCTCTTGAAGTCCAGCTTTATCTTCATATTGTGATCTTTCCTACTTTTAAAGACACCACTGAAACTTGTTCATCTACTAATGTCATTCCATGGCATCTCTCCACTGACAGCTCGGAACATACCACTTATGATACAAATGTTGATTCCCATAGGGAACTTGAAATATTTGTTCTGAATGAGTAAATTTATAATACCAGTATAGTTGGTCCATTATCCGATATTATAAATTTTCCAGCTAACTCATTCCTGGTTCCCAGCATTACGCCCCAGTGTGCTAAGTTGGGCTCATCAGTTAGTAAAGAGCACACCTACCAAGACGCATGGCTAGCGCATACCGTGGAGGCCACTGCGTAGTCTACTTGGAGCCACCGGCAGTGCCAGTGCACTTTGAGAGACATTCTTATTTTCAAAAATTGATGCCTGCTTGGCCATCAGATGATACAGATGTTGATTCCCGTAGGGAAATTGAAATATTTGTCCTGAGTGAGTAAATTTATAATACCAATATAGTTTGTACATTATCGGACATTATAAATTTTCGAGCTAACTCACTCCTGGTTGCCAGCGTTTTGCCCCAGTGTGCTAAGTTGGGCTCATCAGTTGGTAAATACCACTTAATCGAGCAGCTCATCTTCTTTCTCCCAAGTCTTCCGAGCCCAAACTTTGCAACATTTTTGTAACACTACTCTTTTGTCGGAAATCACCCACAACAAATCGAGCTGCTTTTCTTTGGATTTTTTTCCAGTTCTTGAATCAAGTAATCTTGGTGAGGGTCCCATTCACTGGAACCATACTCTAGTTGGGGTCTTACCAGAGACTTATATACCCTCTCCTTTACCTCATTACTGCAACCCCTAAAACCCTCATAACCGTGTGCAGAGATTTGTACCCTTTATTTACAATCCCATTTATGTGATTACCCCAATGAAGATCTTTCCTTATATTAACACCTAGATACTTACAATGATCCCCATCAACGCATTAATTAAAACGGAGAGGACTTTTCCTATTTGTGAAACTCACAACCTGACTTTTAACCCCGTTTATCATCCTACCATTGCCTGCTGTCCATCTCACAACTTTATAGAGGTAATTTTGCAGTTGCTTACAATCTTGTAACTTATTTATTACTCTATACAAAATAACATTATCTGCAAAAAGCCTTATCTCTAATTTCACTTCTTTACTCGTATCATTTATAGGAAAACAAAGGTCCGATAATACTGCCTTGAAGAATTCCCCTCTTTAATTATTACAGGGTCAGATAAAGCTTCACCGAGCTTGATAGCTGCAGTCACTTAAGTGCGGCCAGTATCCAGTATTTGGGAGATAGTGGGTTCGAACCCCACTGTCGGCAGCCCTGAAGATGGTTTTCAGTGGTTTCCCATTTTCGCACCAGGCAAATGCTGGGGCTGTACCTTAATTAAGGCCACAGCCGCTTCCTTCCCACTCCTAGCCCTTCCCTGTCCAGTCGTCGCCATAAGACCTATCTGTGTCGGTGTGACGTAAAGCAACTAGCAAGGAAAAAAAAAAAAAGATAAAGCTTCGCCTAGTCTAATTCTCTGAGATCTATTTTCTAGAAATATAGCAACCCATTCAGTCACTCTTTTGTCTAGTCCAATTGCACTCATTTTTGCCAATGGTCTCCCATGATCCACCCTATCAAATGCTTTAGACAGGTCAATCGTGATACAGTCCATTTGACCTGAATCCAAGATATGTGCTATATCTTGCTGGAATCCAAAACCTGAACTGCCTTCTATCTAGCCAGTTATTAATTTTGCAAACATGTCTAATTAATAGCCCTGGGATTTTAGGCTGTAAAAAAATTAGTTTTAGGCGCCTAAAATAGGCTTTTAAAACAAGTAAATAGGCTTTTAAAAGAGAAAATAGGCACTTAAAATATGTTTTTAAAATGTGTGGATAGGCAGAAAATAGACTTTAAAATATTACAATATACACTTAAAGTGTAACGTTATACTCTTTTACTTTAACAAACGTGGTATCCCTATTCTTAACCGAAATACCTGCAAAATTAGGACAGAATAAAGAAGACATTTATCAAAAACAATATAAAAAAGTCATGTGTCAAAAAACTTATGGATTATATGATATATCATTAACAGTACTGATCTAAAACCTTAATACTAAAATCACTGTACACAATTACAGCACTGTAGGCATCCAATAACGGTGTAAACGCGAATGGAGTATGTGTTTAGTATTTGTGAGGAACATTCCTACAGTACTTTCATTCGTAGTTTGCTTTACAGTACATAACAATAATCTTCTCCAAATTTTCCACAGTAAGGCGGTATCTTTTATCTGTTAAAATCATTTTGAAATCAGAAAAAGAGCGCTCCACACTCACAGATGTTAGAGGGGCATAGGGAAATTTACCTACATTTTTCAATTCAATTTCACTTGGTAAGTTTACCTTTTCCCCATCCATTACCTGATGTACCCGTTTCAGCACTGAATAACCTGGGTTCTTCTGCAGTACAATAGACCACTTGTCTCTTATTTTATCCCCTACCTTGCCCCTAGCACTTTGTCTGTTATTCTCAGCTTCCTCAATTAGAGAAAATTTCTGTTTGAGATTGTTTCCCTTTTCCTCCACTTTTGTAATGGTGACTGGAGGAAATGAAAAATTTGTCTGAATATACGCAATGTCTCTCTGAACACTGGAACGATCATTTAACAGCTCTTCGACAGACGACACAGATGCAGAGTTGTAAGTTAAAGGCAATTTGCCTATCACAGTCATGTTTTCCTCAAGATGTTCTGCATAATACAAGGCAGCTTCCATCCAGGAACCCCAACGGGTGATGATTGGCTGCGGTGGAAGGGCAATAGAGGGGAGTTTCTCTCGAAAGATGGCTATTCTTGATGGAGCCTTACAGAACACTTTCTTCATTGTTGAAATAAGAGTATTTACTGCAGAAAACTCGGCCCTAACTGTTTCTGCGAGTCTATGTAAGGCATGGGACATGCAAGTAACATGAATTAAAGAAGGATAGAAAGTTTTCAGGAGAGGTGCAGTGGCAATCATGTAGGAAGCAGCATTGGAGACAAGGAGAAGGACTTAGAATCATCAACACTCCCAGGATACAATAATTGCAACCCCTTGTTGATGAAGTATGCAATGCTTTGACTATTGACTTTCTCAAGCTGTTTAGAGCAAAGGAGGTGAGCGGTAGATGCCTGATTGGGTTCCAGTTTTCCTACTATAAGGTTAGCAATGTACGTGCCCACAGAGTCGGTGGTTTCGTCCACACATAACGATATGCAAGACTCCTGAATATCCTCCCTGATTGACAAAATGACCCCATTGTAACAAATATCTAAGTAGCTTTCTTTAATGTAGATGCTGATGGGATGTGCTGCTAGGTGTATTTCTGTAAAAAATCTCAGAAAACAGGATTATGCACAGCATTCCAGAGGATATTTGCTGCAAATAGGGCTCTACACATATCAGCATAGAAACCATTATGGGTTGTAGGAGATATAGTTTGTGTGAGCAGAGTCTGTCTAATGTTACTTTTCATGGCTGCTTTCGCTTTGTGACTGGCAGTATCTGCATGCTGCTGAAGGTGGCATTTTTTCTCATGTGAAATCTAAAACACGATAAAGTGATGTCAATCAGAAACTAAGATGATGAATAGAAAAGGTGAGCTATTGAATAAAATGTGTAATTTTGAACTATTTAAATTAAGCCATTATTACTCTAAAGTTCATTAAGAACAAGAACACTACAGTCCCCGAAGGGCCTTGGCTTTCAATAACGGTTGCTGCCCAGCTCATGGCTTGCAGATATTGGGTGGCGTGTAGTCAGCACCATACATCCCACAGCCGTATTGCCTTGCCTCCGTGACCCCTGCTCACTGTAGCTTCTCAGTTGTCCTCATGATGCTGGGTCAACACCGTTCCAGACCTCATAGATTTCTAAATTACTGCCGATACTAGAAATCGAACCCAGGTCGCCTGGACTAGGTCTCTACAATTAATTAGAGGAGCCAATATCACAACCTTAGTTTTAGATTAATATGAAATTTAAGATATATGCACATACCTGTTTATTGCAGTACTGGCAGAAAATAATGTTGCCATCAAAAGTCATCCCTGGAAATTGTACAAGCCATTGTTGTATAAGAGCACTCTTAGATGATTTTGTTTTAGGCAAGATGAACTATATTCACTTAAACAGATTTTCTTTCACTGGCGACTTGACACAGTATGTCCCTTCTTACTACCTGCTCCTTGTTCTTCCTAGATAATCCTTCCCCTCACCCCGTCACTCGACACAGTACGTCCTTTACTACCTGCTCATTGTTCTTCTGAGCTAATCCTCCACCTCCACACTTCACTCAGCATTCCTTTGGTGACAGCTGTCTGGGAAGAACGACATTTCTGCGAAAAACCCACCCTCTGCTGTTCTGCTCATTCCAGGGATGTCCATTGGGTGATTGTAAAAATTACAGAAGTTGAATTTTATTTTAAATATAGAAAATAGGCATTTTAGGCACTAAAATAGTAAAATAGGCTCTAAAGGTCCAAATAGGCATTTTAGGGCACTATAAAACTCTTTTAATGTAAGGGATTTATCATGAAACGTCAACATATTTAACAAAACTCATGTTATTTTGTAAGGAACGAAATAGGCATTTGCCTTAAAATCCCAGGTCTACTAATTAATCAGAAAGAATGCCTTCCCAAAGCTTACATGCAACGCATGTCAAACTTACTGGCTTGTAATTTTCAGCTTTATGTCTATCAACCCTTCCTTTATACACAGGGGCTACTATAGCAACTGTCCATTCATTTGGTATAGCTCCTCTTGCAAACAATAATCAAATAGGTACTTCAGGTATGGTACTATATCCCAACCCTTTGTCTTTAGTATATCCCCAGAAATCTTATCAATTCCAGCCGCTTTTCTAGTTTTCAATTTTATTTATTTTTTAATCTTATTGTAAATTTCATTGTTATCATATGTAAATTTTAATACTTCTTTAGCATTAGTCATGTCCTCTATCTGGACATTATCCTTGTAACCAACAATCTTTACATACTGCTGACTGAATACTTCTGCCTTTGTAAACATGTTGTTCATTAATGATTTGTGGAATGTCCTTCATGGAACCTGTTTCTGCCTTAAAGTACCTATACATACCCTTCCATTTTTCACTAAAATTTGTATGGCTGCCAATTATGCTTGCCATCATGTTATCCTTAGCTGACTTATTTGCTAGATTCAGTTTCCTAGTAAGTTCCTTCAATTTTTCCTTCAACATGATACCATGCACCATCACTGCACTCATTTCACCCAGAAATTGAGAAAATGTGATGGGACTTTCTGCCACATACTGTGTGCAGTCATGACATGGCATCAGGCAGCTGAGCATGAAGTGGCACAATCTGAATTCACCATCAAATAAAGGATGCATAGAGAATGTAGTTTCCTGGGGAAGTTATGGACACTCATCTTCTCAGATGCAGAAAGGTGCATTCTGATTTAATTTCTTAAACCTGGAAAAACACTTTACAAGCTTTGTCACGCATTGCATGATAAATGTTTTGGAGAGATGACCATCCTTCGACATGATACCATGCACCCTCACTGTACTCAGTTCACCAGAAATTGAGAAAATTTGGTGGGAATTTCCGCCACACACTGTGTACAGTCATGACATGGCATCCCCTGGCAGTTATCTTTTCAGTTTTGAAGGAACAGGGGCAAGACCAGTGCTATGAGCGACACAGGCTTCTGGAATGGTGTCGTACAGCATGAGTATTTTCAAGCTTAAACAGTTGTGGAAAATAAATGGAGACCACATTGAAAAATGAAGAAACATTTGTAGATTATGATGATATATCTGATTTTGCAATAATAAAACTTGCTTTGTAAAAAGTTGTTGCTCATTACTTTCGGTATGAGCCTCAGACGTAAGTATTTTCTTCCTATCAACATTTAGTATATTTGATTCAAGGTTGGTCAAGTTTCACTGATTTAATCATTTTATATCAAATGATTTTCTGTTTGTTTAAAACACAATTTGTTTTTAAATGCCAGTCTGACAATGCTCAAGCATAAGGAAGTAGGACAATATGAAGAATTGTAATTTCTCAATTTATGACAGCCATTGCATCATCATCAGCAGATGTGTAAAGCATTCCTAACTTAGAAATCTGTTAGGGACAGAGAGAGCTTTCAGATGAATATTTCTAATAGAACAGTTAAATGTGTAAGAACAGGTAATCTGAGGGGGTACTGGTATGCAGCTTTATAATTTGGCACTAAATTTAAAACAGAAAGTTCTTAATTATTTAATCCGTGTTGTCACTTTACTATACTAATGTGAAAAGCATTGAAATAAAATTATTGGCATTATCTTTGCATGTACTGTACTTTCAATTTTCATAAAGAAATGAAATGAAGAAGCATATTAAGCAAAATCTTCAGTTTATTTAAAATACACATTTAAAAATATACAGCCATGTAAGATCCAATGTGCAGATTAAATTGAAATTAACAATAAAAGGAAAAATACTTCCTAGTAAAAGGACTGAATCGTCGCCGTAAGACCTATCTGTGTCGGTGCGACGTAAAACAACTAGCAAAAAAAAAAAAAAAAAAAAAAAAAAAGGACTGATTTTACAAATCTGATTTATTTGAATTTTGCAGACTAGGTGTCACTTCTTATGTTTTACTAATGATGACTCGTAATCTACTTAAAGAATAATATACACAACGATAATAATATACACAATCAGATCTTCTCTCTTTAACTGTTGACACTACTGACCAGTAAAATAATTGTTCATGAAAGAAACCTAGCAGTAGCCTAATACTAAATTTGAGTATACCATCACATATTCACATATGTATAACAAAAAAGAAAATCACTATTTTCTTTCTTTCTTTCTTTCTTTCTTTCTTTCTTTCTTTCTTTCTTTACATTATTTTATTTTATGGTGGTGGTGGTGTATGGTGAGAAATTATGTTCTGCAAATCTATATACTCACTAGGTACATTCTTGTAGTTTTTAGTTATATGGGCTTTTTCTTCTTAAGATCTTTCGTTTGTGAAATTTATTAGATCTCGACTGCGGAAGCGAGCATTTCAAGTGGACTCCGAAGACAGCGAGGATAAAGACAGGGACAAATTTTCAGTTCCAGATAAGGAAGGTGATAAAGAAAGTGAAAAGAGCAGCAGTGATGAAAAAGGTGAGACATTATTATTCCAGTAACTTTCTGTGAATTATAATACTTGAAGGAAGTTGCTTTGTAAGTATGCGTGTTAGTCCTTGTATGTATATTCAGTGAGAATATTCTTTATAAATTTTTAAAAAATCTAGTCATTACCTCTGACACTTTTTGTTTTTACGAATTTATCCTCCTGTACTTCAAGTTAGTTCTAAACTACTGAGAACGTTGGTTGTGTGGTTAGGTTCGCATAGCTGAGAGCTTGCATTTGGGAGATATTGGGTTCGAACCCCACTGTCGACAGCCCTGAAGATGGTTTTCCATGGTTTCCCATAGTCACTTCATGCCTTGTAGCGGCTGGTGTCATTGCTACTAGCACTATAGCTGCGGAATCACCTGTTTCGAGAAGTAGCATGTTAACATACTGTTTAGACTAGTATGAAGTTGCTACGCGATGTGGCTTGAAGCTTTGTACTTACAAACTTACGGAATTAGTTCCGCTGTATCAAATTTTATTATACTAGTCACTTTACTGCCACATCTACGAAGCAATGTCCCATAGATCAGCCAATCATACAGAGGTTCGTCTGGCAGAAATTGAGTCTGGAGAGTTTCCATGGCAACAACTAGATCACAAAGACTAATTGCAGTGTCACCCTGGTACCTAGGAGCCATGAAACGTCAACATATTTTTTTTAAATCATGTTGTTTCTTAAAGGAACACACTGGACTGTTTCTCTCTTGTTCTCCTCAACCTGATAGTTGGTGGATAGCATGACTGTCCTCATCCAACAACCTTCTATCGTGAGCCAGCTGCTTGATTCATTGATATGGACGTCGCCTTTTAATGTTATTGAGGAACCCTGCTCTTGGTCGCCCTCTTCTAGTCTTTCTTTCAGCATCACTTGGATATTCGGAGCCTGTATCAGCACATAATTCGCGAATAATTTCACGTGTGATCCCTGGGCACTGCCATCTTGCATGGCTCTTCGAACTTTGTAAACATGTTGTGAGGAAATGCAAAGAAAATCTATGATATTGATTGTGTAGAACCATACATAACAGAGTTCTCTCACCCTTGACCACCAAATAATTCCGGTATATCTCAAAAGATAGCACTAAATTATCTAAAATGGCGGCAGTGAAGAAGTGCATGTGAGAGAGCTCCGTAAACCACCTAGCAAATCAGCAAGTTTAACTGCAATTCGTGTGTACTAGGTCAAGTTTCGTAACTAAATAACACTCAGTGGCTACATACATTCATTCACAATGTCTCTAAAGTCATTGAACAAGCGGATTTTTTCATTCGAAGAAAAGCTAAACGACATCCAAGTCGCTTCGAGAAAGCAACGCGCGCCGCCAACAGCAGTGCTACCAACACCGGCGATGTTTCCCTAGACGCACTCGCCCTTGAGTTCCAGTCTTTCAGAGCTGCTGTCACCGAGGAGCTCAAGGAGGTGAAGTCCGAACTTACCCAAATGCATAACCAGATCTCCAAACAGGACGACCTAATCGACGAAGCAGAGCAGTACAGCAGGAGAAACTGCCTATTACTCCACAGGGTGGCAGAAGCTCCGAACGAGGACGTCTATGACAAGGTGTTCGGTGTTGTGAAATCCCACTTAGGAATAGACTTGACATTGGACAATTTAGATCGCTGTCACAGGATTGGGAAACCAAGGAGAACAACAGCTGAGGTAGTGACGGGAGGGAAGAGGCCCATCATAATAAAGTTCACGCGATATCACGAACGTGACCGTATCTGGCGTGCAAAGAAATCGCTGAAGGGATCGGGTATGCTGATAACAGAATCGCTAACAGCAACGAGAAAGGACATACTAAACGCCGCGCGTGACCACTTCGGTCAGAAATCTGTATGGACTAAGGATGGACGTATCATTATTCTAAGCTCTGATGGGAAGAAAATTCAAGTGACCACACGAGCTGACCTTAACAATGTTATTCAAGCAGCTAGGGGGTGAAACAGTGTGAAGTAACGACAGTGTGGATTAGTTTAAGTTTGTATTATAGTGTTTTATTATTGAGTGTGAATGTAATTGAGTGCATGAAAAGCTGGCGCGATATCAGAGGAAATACGCAGGTAAGAAGCATGTATTCTTCTTGGTATTCTGCTTTGTGTGATGAGTACTGTTATAACCACTACCAGCTGTGGACCTGACTGTCCCGCTACCCCTAACCTCTCCTATCCGAGAACGGAGACACCCCGCTGCCAAGGCTCATTAGTGAAAGTATTTCAGGCCAACGCACGTTCATTGAACTGCATTCATTTAAATTCTCAATCCCTACCTGCTCACCATGAGGAGCTAATAGCTCTCCCTGAAAACAGCAATGTACACGTAGCTTGTATCAGTGAGAGCTGGTTACGCGCAACTATCCCTAGTAGTATGGTACACATAACGGGCTATAATATTTACAGGCATGACCGAATAGATAAAAGAGGTGGAGGAGTAGCCTTGTACTGTAGAGATGATATTAAATGTAAAATCGTATGCACATCTGCCGACTGTCCTGACCCGAGACCTGAGTTCATTTTTGCCGAGATAACTGTGACAACAGTTAAAGCCCTAATAGGAGTTGTTTATCGGCCACCACGGGTAGGTCACCTTTCAGACATTGAAGACATCCTGCAGAGACTATCACCTGCTTATGAACATATTTTAATATTTGGAGACTTCAATACTAATTTACTGGAACAGGCTGGAGATACAAAGCAACTCTTAAGTATTTTCCAGACGTGTGACATGACAATACTTCCACTAAAACCGACAAATCATACCTCATCTTCACGTACACTTATTGACTTAATGGTCACTAACAACCCACAGAAAATAGTATCACATGGACAAATTCCTACCCCTAGCATATCGACACATGACTTAATATACTTATCTTACTCGCTCAAAGTACCGAAGTATAAGTCCAGATACATCACATTCAGGGACATTAAACATATAAACTTAGATCATCTGAGAGTTGACGCCTTGAATAGTCCTTGGGATGACGTAAAAAATAAACGGTATCGATAAGAAAGTTGAAACTTTAAGTTCACTTATACTTGGTCTCCTTGATAAACATGCACCTAAGCGTACGGCCAAAGTCTCCCGACCTCCTTCTCCATGGCTGACCGATGACATTAAACAAATGATGTCTCACCGTGACGCGTTACACCGGCTCTACAGACGCACACACTCTTCCAGAGCGCTTGAACAGTACCGGACACTTCGGAATAGAATTAAAGTAATAATTCGAAATAAGAAATTTTCTTTTTACAATCACCTGGCTGGAAATTTAAATGTGTCAAACACTTGGAAACAACTTCGTTCCATTGGAATTGGGAAAGCTTTGCCCCAGCCATGTAATCCAGACATCTCTCTGGAGAGATTGAATGCTCATTTTTCTGAAGTAAAAATTAAACCGGAAATACACACAATATCACAGACTATAATATCTCTTCTGAACCAGCCACCACCAAATAGGCCATTCTTTGAATTTCGCGAAGTCACAGAGATTGACGTGAAACGCGAGGTATTATCAATTACATCATCTGCTGTAGGACCTGATGAAATACCCATACTCATAAAACAACACATCATTGACATTATTCTTCCTGCCATTACTCATATATACAACACGTGCCTCACAAGTGGCCTCTTTCCAAAAATGTGGAAAAATGCCATGATAAATCCTGTTCCCAAAACTTCCTCACCTGTACTTATAACAGATTATCGACCTGTTTGCATACTTTCATCTCTCTCCAAGCCTCTTGAACGCATAGTACACGTGCAATTAACCGACTATTTAAATAAATACAAACTACTTGACCCTTTACAATCGGGTTTCAAAAAGGGACACAGTACGGCCACTGCCCTGCTGAAAGTTACAGACGACATGAGACGCGCTATGGACGAAAGGCAGGTGACGTTACTTACACTTCTTGATTTTAGCAGCGCTTTTGACACAGTAAATATAGACGTACTGGTTGCTAAATTGCAATCGCTTCACCTTGGACAGACAGCTCTAGAATTCTTTCTCTCATATCTTACGGAACTAAAACAACGCGTAATTATTCAGAATAGGTCATCCGAATGGGTAATGAAATTTTCAGGAGTACCACAAGGCTCTGTACTTGGACCACTTCTCTTTGTTATCTATATTAACGATATATCGACACGGCTAAGACACTGTAAATACCACTTGTATGCTGACGATCTGCAGATCTATTACCATTCCAAAATTTCAGACATCAATCAATCAATCAATAGGTTATATGAACTCTGACTTAAATAATATCTGTGCATACGCTCATGAAAACTGTATTTTAATTAATCCATCAAAATCTTTGTTGGGCAGACGAAACAAATCAGTGTGGCAAAAAACAAAAACATTCCTCCACTAACTTTATCTGGTAATATTATTCCGTTCGAAAACTCGGTAAGAAATCTTGGTGTAATTATAAGCGAGAATCTTAACTGGGGAGAGCACATTACAAATATCTGTAGAAAAGTGTATGCGTCCATTCACCCACTAAAATATCATCAAAATATGCTGCCACTAAACATGAGAATTAGGCTTATAAATACTCTTATCCTCCCTATATTTTCCTACTGTGACGTAGTACTAATTGATGCCACAAGAGAACAACTAAACCGATTACAACGTGCTATGAACTTGTGTATAGATTTATCTTTTCCTTACGCTATGATGTTCATGTTACCCCTTATTATCGACAACTTTCCCTTCTAAAATTTGAACAATATAGAAACCTCCACGTGGCAGTATTAATCTTTCGAGTATTAAAAGAGAATATCCCATACTACTTATCTTCACAACTCAATTTCCTATCTTTCCACCAGCATAACACACGCTCTGGCAGTACACTTGCTATCCCTCTCAGCAGGTCAGCAGCATTCAGCCGTTCCTTTGTTGCAAATGGAGCTAGAATATGGAATTCTCTCCCCCACAACATTAGAGCCATACAATCCTTAAATTCCTTCAAGTTGTCTTGCCGTGAGCATCTCCTCGATGTGTGCCGCCAGGCTGAATGAATCTGGTAGAGTGAATGTGTGTATGAATGTACGTTTACTGTGCTTAGGGTATTTAGTGTCAATCAACTTTTAATTTGTAACGATAGTTTAAGACATGGCTAAGAATATTTATAGAGTTTGTTATTTTGTTTCATATTTTGTTTCTAGTTTGTAATGGTAGTTTTAAGATAAGATTATGAATATTGCTCTCAGATGTACAATGTTAATGAAGTGTGGTTAAGTGTAAGAGAGGACCATGAGTCCTAACTTCGCCACTACAAATAAAGGCAAATATAATAATATAATAATATAATAAACTTCAGTCTACTGGGTCTGCTGCTAACACGAGATAACTCGGGACCGGTCCGCAACGCTCGGCCAGGCAAACACAAGTTTTCTCAGAACCAGTCCGCATTGTGTTAACTCAGTAAATTTATTTCTGCAACAAGGTGCTCCAGCCATACATCTTCTTAGGAGGAAACTTACTGGTCTTTTAACTGACCTATTGGTCAGATTTGTTCAGCCATGTTCTCTTCAGTCAGAATCTACTTCCCTTTTGAGTGTTGAATTCAAGAGGAGGAAATACCAGAAGGCCAATGAGGACTTGGTAATTGGAGCAAAAGCCAGAGCATACTTGAAAGATAATAACTGTGATGAAGAGATGTTATATAATTCTGTAAGAGAGTTTTATATGGCAGCTTGCAGTTACATTATTAGGAAATTTCCCCTTGATGATGAATTTCTTCAGCATGCCAAAATTGTAGACATCTCTCTTAGAATGAAGGTTTCCTATTCATCTCCTGAATATTTTGTTCGAAGATTCCAAAATTTGGTCAAGGAAAGTGAACATGACAAACTTGAAGAGGAATTTGCAGTTTACCAGTGTGATACTTTCCCTGAATATATTGTACACGGACGTAACATTCATGTGAACTGAGGCTACATTGCAGAGCTTAAAAATGAAAGTGGATAAATTATGTATAAAACCTTAAGTAATGTTGTATTTGCAGTATTAAGTGTACCTCACAGTAACTCTCCCACAGAAAGAGTTTTCAGTGTTGTTAGGAAAATCAGACAGAATTCAGGCCTACGTTAAGTACATCTACACTGGAATCGCTTATGGTTCTGAAGACGAAAATTTCATCTCGGGAGGAAGTATGTTTCAAGTAAACCTACACTGAAAAGCAGCTGCTGGGTGTGAAACAAACTACAAATAATTTTTTATCACAGACTAACAGGTAATAAGCAAATTTTATTGTGTAATATGATATACTTTAATAATAAGAATAAAGTTATTTGCTTTACGTCCCACTAACTACTTTTACGGTTTTGGGCGACGCCGAGGTGCCGGAATTTAGTCTCACAGGAGTTCTTTTATGTGCCAGTAAATCTACCAACACGAGGCATGATATACTTTAGAACAGATTCCTGTTGGAAAGGGAAAATGGGGTGCTATGGAGTTTGGAAAATATCGCAGAAACAGGAGGATACCTGAAAAAAGAACTGAAGTAGAACATTCTAGCAATGGTGAGTGTTCTGAAATCCTGTTTTAATGCATTAAAAATAGAACTAACTATAGCGAAAGAGGAAAAAAAACGATACACCAAAAAGAGGTTGTGGGTAACCAAGGAAAGTCACAACTGAGGGAGCAGGCAGCTTCTCTATGGGACAACTAGCGCCATCTAGCAACAACGAACAGAACCAGCAAACGACGTCACTGAAGTCCGAGTAGCACCATCGACACACGATGAACAGAGGAAACCAAGAGTTCCATCTACCAGCAACGGCCAGAATCAGCAAGGAGAAACACCTATCAACACCGTACAGGATGCAAATAGCAGCCAGCAAGCTGTGTCACTTACCGGCAAGAGCAGAAGACAAACAGTAGCCAGCTACTGCACAACAATTAAAGCTGTTGTATACAAGGAACTTGGTATACAAGGCACAACATAAAAGTTTATTGCTTCAACACATTTATACAATATGTACATGAAATAGAACAAAACTTTTCTTGAAGTTTGTTGAGTTGCACACGTTTAATGTTAATAGGTAGTAGGTTGAGTGCCTGAATAATATTTACATACGTAAGAATTGAGATTCCTATATACATTCAATCTTGTCTTGATGAGACAGTCTGTTCAAATGAAAGAATGTTCTTGATAGTCGAAAACTATCGGTCATGTATAATAACAAGTGGAACTTGTAGAGAGAGTTCGTATTAGCAGAATGCTAACCGGAGGCGTATAACTTGCAAGGAACTTGCGTCTAATGTTCATATATAGCAGAATGCCATGATTGGAGTCGGAGCACTGTAGAGGACTTGAGTGAGTAACAGAATGCTTGGATGGGTGCTCAACGTGGCTGCGGGATGCAGGATGAGTGAGGCAATGTCCAGAGGTGAAACCTCACGGCCAGGAGTCAGTCCACCTATTCAGAACACATTTTTAAGAGGGTACCTCCGTGTCTGACTTGCGGGGTAGTCTGGTTGTTGGACACTGTAGGAGTCCTGGAGAGGCGAGAAATGTTGCTCCTTTTATAGCGCTGGCTGACGTCACAGACGATCACGTCAGCGCACTGCAGTCTGCCTCGTGGTCTCTGGAAACGTCCATGTGTCGGGCGGGCTGCGGAGATTGTAGGCACGGAGGACACACACAACAAAAGCGAAGAAACATACAGAACGCCTGAAGACAAAATCACAA
Source organism: Anabrus simplex (assembly GCF_040414725.1). Lineage (NCBI taxonomy): Eukaryota > Metazoa > Arthropoda > Insecta > Orthoptera > Tettigoniidae > Anabrus > Anabrus simplex. The sequence goes on from NC_090265.1 coordinate 358,524,868, forward strand.
ACAGAATGACCCAGCAAATACAATCAATAATAGAAAATATCACGCAAAATATCAAAAAGATATCGGACGTACAAATCAGCAGAATCTGACACCTCAGCTAGATAATTAAAAAACAAACCCTGAAATGCCATACCCCTTCGGAAGGAATGCGCAGAAGCCCAACATGGGAAGAACAACACACCCCACCCCAACGCCTGTAAGAAGAAATGAAGATTACAATTTAGAGGAAGATAACTTCCCAGCTATAAAAAATGACTCACCACAAGGCCAAAAACAGGAAACATCAACAAGCAAAACAGCCGAGGAGAAGTGGACAGATGTAATCGGCAAAAGGAAGAGACAGTCAACACGAACACAAGCTTCCATAACTGGAACAGGATCAAAAGTCAAAAACTTACAAGCAGTAGAAAAGATGACCTGGATCTTCATAGGAAGACTACAGCAGAGGACATAAAGAAATTCCTTACCAAGAAGGAAATTAAAGGAAACGTAATCTGCAAAGAATTATCAACGAAGTATAACACAAAATGCTTCAAAATGGGAATCCCATTTAAATACCTTGAAAGAGAAAGTAAATCAGACTTCTGGCCAACAAACATCACAGTCAGTCGTTTTAAGTTTTTTCGGAGGAACACAGGGATGCAACTCGAATAAAACACAGAATGGACTTTGGAGTAATACAACATACAGAGAAAATGAGAATAGAGGAAACATAAAAATAATGTTATGGAACGTTGAAGGCTTAAAAAACACATTAAGCATGTTACCATCGGACTGCCTAAAAGGATATGACATAATAATATTAACAGAAACATTCCTCACAGACCATTGGCAACATGCAGAATATTATTGCATACATCTACAAGCGAAACAAGGAGAAAGAGGAAGACCCGTAGGAGGAATAACCGTTTTCTTAAAGCCTTGGCTGACCCCAATAAAAATAACGCAACTGGATCACTCTCTTATTCTTCTTCTTCTTCTTCTTCTATGACCACATAGGATCACTTTAGTCGGTCCGTTGTTCAGGGGCTTTACGGTCCTCCCAATACTTCTTCAGACGCTCCAATCTTCGTGCCATTTCCTCAGTTGAAAATGTGCGTGTTGTTGGTTTGTTTTGTGTAAGGGTAAAGCGGAGGTTTGTATTTTTGAGTTTTGTATTCAGTTTTATCTTATTTGTGGTGTCTTCTGTTGTAAGGCCTATTTCCTTCAGATCCTCTCTTACTTCTCTGATCCATTTACATCCTGTTGTGATATTTTTTGAGACGAGATTGTGTTGTACTAGTTGTTTCAGAAGTCTCGAATCCTGCATCCTCATGATATGTCCAAAGAATCACTCTCTACTAATAGAAACAAAACACATCACAATTATAGCCGCTTACTTTCAACCACATACAACGGCCTTGGAAATAGACGAATTAGGACAACTAATCACTCAGAGCAAGCAAGAAAACCCCCTAATCATAGCAGGAGACTTAAACTGGAGATTGGATGTACACAATTACAAAACAAAACTAGTAATGGAAAAATTACAAGAAGATGGCCTTCTCCTATTAAATAACAGCAACATACCAACCTACATATCTCACAATGGAACAAGTGTGATAGATGTTCCACTCATAAAAGGAGAAATAACCCCTATTTGGTCATCAAATCACACACCAATAAGAAAACATATCCCCATGAAAATAAAAATTCATGGAGATTGGCGAGCACCAAAAAAAAAAAGCCTATTATCAAGAAATATTTATATCGGAAAAATAGGACGACGAGTCGACCAGATAAGGAAAATAGAAACGCTAACTGAAGAATCAAGACTAGAAGAAGTGGCACAAACACTTGAGGAATTGGTAATACAAGCTGCAAACCCAAGAAAGGACAGAGAGGCAAAGCAACGGTTCGACCAGGAATGCTACCTGCTAAGAAAAGAAGTACTGAAGGCCCTGCATGAACTAAAAACGAACAAGAAGAACCTTACACTCTATCAGGTATACAACAGAAAAAGAAGTCTATAAAATGCTCACGCGGGAAAAGAAAAGGATATACTGGGAGGAAGAAGGTAAAAGAACTGTAGAAGAGGCAAAGAAAGACCCATATATCGCTCTCTGTCCCAGGAAGCAAGCGCAGACACATTATATAAACATGGAAGAATGGATGACACACTTTAGCAATATACTCAACAAGGAAGGAATAACAAACATCCCAGAAAATAATCAAAGTACCAATACACTAGTGCCAACAGAATGGACTCCCCTGACAACAAATGAAGTTCAAAACATCATCTCAAGCACAAAGAAAAACAAAGCTGCAGGACCAGACAACATATACAGTGAGTACATAAAAGACACTGCCCATCTCCTACTGCCTACATGGACAAACTTATACAATAAATGCATTGAGATGGCCTCAACACCAGAGAGATGGAGACATTCAACTATGAAAGTACTCTATAAAGGCAATGGCGACCCATATGACACAAACATACAGAGGCATCGCTCTGGAGAACATACCGTTCAAGATTTTCACAAAAACAGTCGTGGTGAGAGTCAAAGAAGAAATAGATGAGTATCTACCAGAAAATCAATTTGGATTCAGGAAAGGAAAATCAGCTATTAACGCCATACAATTACTACTCAATAACATATGGGAAGCCCTTGAAAGAAGATAAAAGTTTTACGTAGTGTTTATAGACTTCACAAAAGCATTCAACGTCATAAATCGTGAACGTGTGACTCAGAAGCTGGAAGAAACCCTAAACAGAAACAATGTTTGGACTGAAACCATTAAAACGATATTACAGTGGAACAAAATAAGAATCTCTGACAATACACCACTCTCAGAACCGATACTTCAAACGAACGGAGTATTACAGGGTGACACAATTAACCCATTACTTTTCATCTGGCAGCAGAAGAAATAATGAGAATAACCCATAAGGAAGACGTAGTATCATATGCCCTCGCCAGTGATATAGTGATCGGATCAAAGGACATCACAAAAATACAAAACGCGATAAAAGATATGGAGGAATGATGCTACAAACACAAGTTTGAATTTAATACATCAAAAACAGAAATGATGGTATTTAGGCAAGGAGGAAATATGCCAGCAATGGCAGAAATCTTCATAAAAAGGCAGAAAGTAGCCATAGTAAACGAATTCAAGTACCTTGGCATTACACTGCAAACAAGTGCCAAATGCTTTACAAAGCATGTAACAGAGAAAGCAACACAGGCAATACGGGCGATGCACAAATCACCTACATCAGAACACTCAGCCTAGAAACAGCGATGGCACTATTTAGATCAAAAATCATGTCTATACTAACATATGGGATAGAAATCATATGGCCGTACCTCACAGAAAAGAACCTATCCTCACTAGAAAGAGTAAAAGCTCTATACATAAAAAGAGTGATCAGAATATCCTAGACAACAAGATCAAGACTCGTCTACCTTCTAGCGCGAGAATCCTCCCTCATTGAAGACTTCAGAACACACCTGACCCTACCCAACACCAGAGCATCAGAAAATCTCCTAGCAAAACTCAACAACAAAAAGAGAAGATATTCCTTCAGAATTCTTTGGAACTGGGGCCATGATAGACTGGACATGAACAACATCCAGCTTCGAGATGAGGCACGTGTTCACAAGACTGGCATCCACCATCTGATTTGTACCAACACCTCATACCATGAACCGACAGAGACATACAAGTGCAAACTATGTGGATACATGTGTGAATGTTACCACGTAGAACTCTGCATCAGAAGAACAAAAACAATGAAAGAATATACAAACCAAGGTGCAAGCATGTGAGTACAGTGTGTATAAATGTATTATTTTTTTCTCTTTTTCTGTATGGCTGTTTGGCTGCAATAAATATATTATTATTATTATTATTATTATTATTATTATTATTATTATTATTATTATTATTATTATTATTATTATTATTATTATTATTATAAATTGACATACCAGACATGTGAACAGCAATATGTTGGGCAGTCAGGGAGGAGTTTGGTGGTCCAGTATAAAGAACACATCAATGGGGTTAAACACAAAGGTATTCAGCAAATGCAGAACATATGTAAGATAACAGTCATGAATTCACAGACATAGAACATGATGTGAAACATTCATTCGACCCACAAAGGTAGATTTATGGATGCTCTTTAACGTATTGAAATTTACATGGCACAGAGGAATAATAGTGAAGTTAATTTTAATGAAAACAGTTCAAAAAGGAGACCATCAATGTAGTGACACTAACAGAGAAAGTGGAAGAAATTGTAGATTTTATGGTTGACAAAGATATAGCATTGCAGGGAATCTGTGAGACCAAATGGAAAGGAAAAGGTGAGAGGACACTAAAGAAAGGATGCATCTTATACTATAGTGGAGGAAGAGAAGCAAAAATGATGTAGGTCTCATAATTAGAAAAGACCTAAAGAAATACCTAGAATTGGTGGAAAACATAAATGACAGGTTGATAAAGGTCAGATTGAGACTTGAAACTGGTGTTACAGATATAATTCAAGGGTATGCTCCACAAACAGGAAATGCAGATACGGATCTAGAGGAATACCTTGAATATCTGGAAGGCCATATACAGGACAAACAAGTTGTGATCATAGAAGACATGAATGCCTAAGTAGGTCAGGAAAGAAAAGGAGATGAAGAGATTATAGGTCCATTTGGATATGGGAAGAGAAATAAGGCTGGAGATATTTTGGTAGACTTTTATAGAAGAAATGAGCTGACCATTGGTAACACATGGTTTTGAGAGAAAAACAGTCAGAAGATAACAAGATATAGTTGGGATAACAAAATCAAAACTCTGATAGATTACATTTTGGTCGACAAAGGTAAAAGGAAAATGTTGGTAGATGTAACAGCCCTCCCAAGTGAATCTTTCGAAGGAGATCACAGTGTTGTGATAGCTAAGTTAAAGGTGGAAAGATACAAAAGATTACTGAGATTAGGCAGAGAAAGCTAAGGATGTGGAAATTGCAGGAGAAGGAAATAAATAAAGAGTTCCAGAAACACATTAAAACAAGTATACCTAAGGGTCGAAGAAGAATAGGCATACTTTAAAACAGTCATGATGGAGTCTGCAGAAAAGACCTGTAGAAGAGTATCAGGAAGGAAGAAAGATCAGGAAGTGCCATGGTGGAATGACAGGGTAAAAGATGTAGTTAAAAGGAAGAAACAAGCTTGGAAAAGATGGCTGAGAAACAGAACAACAGAATGCAAAACAGAATACAGGCACTGCAAGAAGAAGTGCTCCAAGGTGGTTCAAGAAGAGAAAAAGAAATGCTGGCAAAAATTCACTGAATCTCTGCAAGAAGATACAACCGGAAGCAAAAAGATCTTATTCCAGTGGGTTAAAAAGAAGAAAAACCCAGGTGAAGGTGCTAAATTCATTAAAAATGAACACGAGGAAGTTATGACACAGAAGCAGGATATATTGCAGAGGTGGGGAAAATACTTTGAACAGCTTTACAACGTGCAAAATACCTCGGTACAAGAAGAAATCGAAGAACCAGATTTAGTGCAGATGGAAGATAAGAAAAACGAGGTGTCCATGGCAAAGATTGAGTGGCCCACTAAAAGAATGAAAAGAGGCAAGGCAGCTGGAATTGACGAGGTCACCATAGAAATGATAATAGCAGCAGGAGTAGTTGGTCTACAGTGGTTGTATAGACTCTTCAGAGTGATATGGAGAGAAAAGACTGTTCCAAAAGAGTGGGCGAAAGGGGTCATTATACCAATTTTCAAGAAAGTAAGCAGGAAGCAATGTGAAAATTACAGAGGAGTGATGCTGATAATTCATACAGCTAAGATCCTTGAAAGAATCTTGGATAAAGGAATAAGAGACAGAGTAGAAGGAAAATCAGCAGAACACCAGTATGGATTCAAAGAGGCAGGTCCACATTTGACGCAATATTTACATTGCGTCAAATGATGGAAAGGTATTGGGAATACGGAAAGGACATGGTAGTAACGTTTCTTGATATTCAAAAGGCATTGTGACAGTGTCCCAAGGAATTTGATATGGAAAACATTCACAGAGGTACACATTGGTAATGAAACAATGCAGATGGTAATAGCATTGTATCAAAATTGCAAAAGCTGTGTTAGAACTGAAGTGGGTCAAACTGAATGGTTCAGAGTTGAGATAGGCTTAAGACAGGGAAGTGTATTGTCTCCTTTACTCTTCATTATCATCATGGATAGAATGGTACCGGTTTTGACCCCAGATCTTGGTCATCATCAGCCGATCGTTCAAAAGGTGCAAGATAAAAGCAATGCACAGATGAATAGTAAGTAACGTAGAAGAAATAAAGATTTTTTTCAAGATGAAAGTTCATGTGGAGCTATATAAACTTGAGTATAAAGCACTAGGTTTTAAGTGTCCTTAAAATCTTGATGTGAAGATGAATAAATAGATCGATGTTAAATCTTATAATCATATGTTTGATATATTAAGATGCAAATAGCTAGTTGTCTTGTTATGCAGAAAAGTTGAAATTAAACACCATTGTGAAGAGAAATAAGGAAAACAGAGTGCAGTATTAGAACAATTGAGAATCATGTCGACGAGTCTTGATCTTATTGTACCGGTACCAGTATTTTATTGTATTTATTGTATTTAATGACTTGTGATGTAACCTTGCATTACTGTTATTGTATTGAATAGGTGGAACCAGAATATATTATTAATTTAATTACATGTGATATTGTCATAAGGTTATCATCCCCTCCCCTCCCCTCTATTTTCTCAGCTTTCTCCACCCAGCTGCTCTAGCCACACTGGTAAGCAAGCCATCGTTTTACTTGGTGCCTATCCAGCCCACTCGACACTCAGTTGTCACACGTAATTATGTTTTTGACACTGTATTTTCCTTATTTAGGTTTTCTCTTCTTGTTATGTCATTACGTTTCATGTAGACTTCTAATAGTGGGGTTTTATCATTATAGGATAAGATTTAATTTTTGGGCTGGCATCAAGTACATAACCATACTGGTTATTTAAATAAGAAGAGATCCACGTGTCATACACAATCATGGGCACTTTTCACTTCTTTTTTAGGTAAAAATGTGGATGTCTCAACAACACTGTAACATTCAACACAGCTCAAAAATTTGAATGCTGTACTCAGTGAATAGTACTCTCTTTGCACAATGTGATAGGATTTTAACATTGAACAATGTTTCTCAAGAAAGAAAATGAAGATATGATTTAGACAACAGCAAGAAATAGAACTGTTGAGATTTTAATGACTTGTATTAAAGCAGATATTTCATTTTAAGGTTTTAGTTGTTGTAAATGTGAGCATCTCCTTAGGGATTTTGACATGTTTTTTTTTTATTATCGCTGAAGAAGAGAATAGATCTATTTCTTGAAACATGTACGATGGTGGTATGAATTAAATTAGTAAGCAGTATATACTAATTGTATAATCAATTGCATTGTCAGGCATACCTTTTAGCCCTGTTTCTCACAGGGTGGATAATTACCGTATTTTCTTGCATAATTAACACACCTTTTTGACGAAAAAACGCGAAAAATTTGGATGCGTAAATTATTCATGGAATTCAGATATTTTAAAAAATTGTTTACAATTTATTTACATTTGAAAGAATACTTCAAGTATATACACAGAATTGGTTCAACTCATTTGCGGTTATCGTCATTTGGCATAAAATTACGGCGTGTGTTTCTTTCTGAAAGTCAGATAAGGTACGTAAGGTAAGTTGGAGACACAGGTTTGAAGTACCGACACTGGAAAGTTCTCTTCCCATTACGAGCTGGCGATACGACCTGAAGTAAAATAAATATGAACTAATAAAAGTTCAATTCACGTAAGTACATTATAATGACATACTGGCAAAAAATAGAAAAGTCTTTACCTTTTATAGGGTACCGCCTTCGAGTTCGCTACCAGCACTGGAGGAAGAACTGCTGCTACTGTTATCACTGCTCACATCTCTCCATAAGAAATCTTCTTCACTTCCGTCTAACGAATTTGAGATTCCTGTTTTCTTGAAGCTCCTTTCAATCACCTTCGAAGAAATCATGTCCCATGCGTGCAATATCAACTCACAAAGTAGTTCCACAGGTGGTTTCCGAATCTTGCTTTTTGGGGTAAGTGCGTGCACACTTTCTGCCATCCAGCACTGATAAAGTTTTCGCCCATTGTCTTTGAATGGTTCATTTATCGAAATGTCCAAGGGTTGATGTACCAACGTCAGTCCACCAGGAATCACTGCCAAATCGGATTTCATGATTTTCGGTAACTTCTTAGTGTCTTCTGGCAGGTAGCCACAAAAACTGTCCATTACAAGAAGGGCCAGGCATTGAAGGAGGGACCCTGCTCGATTTCCCCAAACCGTTCATATTCAATCTTAATGAGTGACGTGTCCATCCACCCTTTTTCCTGGATATGAATGTGGATCTGTCATGGAAATTTTACTTTCGGCATTGTTTTTCACTTTAGAACAACGTAAGATGCAAGCTTTCTGCCATCAGCTGTTACAGCAAGCATTACAGTGCATCATTGTTTTTTCCTTCCCGTAGTGCGTGCGATAACACTCGATGTCCCTTTCATATCGATTGCTCAACTTTGTGGCATGTCAAAACTTATTGGCGTCTGATCTGTGTTTCCTATTTGGGAGAGCAAATATTCCTTAACTTTACACTTCTCAATCACAAAGCGGTGAAAATCAATTACTTTTTGGTTGAAATCATCCTTTGGCAAAATATTGTTCTTCGTCAAAGAGAGAGCCTATTTCTCTTCATAAAATTAAACATCCAGCCTTCAGCTAACCTTCAAATCCGAGACACTGATTCCATGTGCAGCAGCTATTTCTCGTCCTTTAAAATACAGCAGTTCGTGAGAAACTGCATATCCATGGTTGCGTAACGAAATCACATATTTAAATAGATCATTCTCTACTTGCGGAAACTTGCCACTTTTTGGTCCGTGAAATGCTTTGCGAGACTTGTTGGTCGCTTGAAGTGCAATTTTCTCTTTCGGCCTGTAGCGCACGTTGCATTCGGACACTGAACACTTGCGACCCACTGCCCTATTACCGTATGTTTCAGCGTCACTGATCACTGCGAGTTTATACGATGCCGTAGTACTCAAATACTTGCTCGTTGTAGATTAATAAACAGTTTTGAGATCACAGAAAGCACATGTACCAGACCCAAAACACTCGTAAAATATGTTTGTTCCAGACTGGAATAGAGTTTCACAAGCCACTTCTGTGCTGATTCACTCACTGAACTAGTGCAGTGGTATTTCCTACCGGCTGATAACAGCACATTGACCAGTATTTGGAATGCCCGGTTTCGCAATAGGGAGGGTGCTACTGGAGTAGTTGACATCTTTATTTCGAAACGCATCCGGAGCTGCATAATGGGTGTTCGAAAAAGTGGGCGCATCAAATACGGGATCATTTCTTTCTCTACACTTTGGACCCAAAAATATTGGGATGCATAAATTATGCAGGAGCGTTCATTATTTGAGAAAATACAGTAATAGTCAATACGGATCTAATAGGAACTGAAAATGGTCAAGTTTTTTTTTTTTTACATGGAGCACTTTAATCAGACATATGCATTAAAGTCTAATAGTATTAAATAGAGTCAGCTTCTTCTTCCACTCCCAGAACTTCTTCATCCTGTCAGACCTGACTGCCCTTTAGTTGTCAGTAATGGTGTACTTCCTTCGTTCAAATGTTATGAGCTTGAATTGTAAGTATTTATTCCTTAGAATCCTCTTCTCTTCTCTGCCTCTAAATTGGAGCATTGATAAATTTAATTCTTGTGGTCAAGTTCATTAATACACAATTCTTGGCACAACTTTGCAATGTATGTCTGACCTAGTTCAATAGCGTGCTGACTAGCAAGGCTCAGAGAATCACTGACTGGATATCTGGTGTAGTTTTTGCTGAGGTTATATAGTTGAGAAGAAGGATCTGTAAGGTCATGACTCACTTATTGCATCAGCTTCCTTAAACCTTTAATAAGTGCCACAATATTGTAAACGAGTGAGTTTTGTAGTCTTTACTAAAACACACACACACACGTTGCCATTGCCGTTTCTTTTGTATCATAATAATTAGTGGATATATTAAATTAAATACAATATCAGCTGGGCCTAGGTGACGTGTAATTGCAGTGGCCGTAAGTAGCACTGCATACGTCATTAGATCTCCATTTGAAGTTATGGAAATTATGTATTCTCAAGCAGTAGAAATACTTTGTTATATTTAATGCAAAATGAATGCTGTTCCAGCATTGCTGGTACTGTTTGTTTGTTTGTTTTGTTTTGTTTTTTATTTATTTATTTATTTATTTATTTATTTTTTTTTTTTTTAATTTTTTTTTTATTTTAGTAATGTTATCTTGTCTTTATCAGTTGGTTAAAGGCTTAACCAGCTTTGTACTATTTGTGAAAAATAAAATGCCTGTTAAATTATGGGATTTATTGTTTCAGATTTAAGGAAGACTGAACCTTTCAAGAAGCCATTTAATACGTGTCCTTCAGATGAGTTTATTACATTGAGTGATGATGAGGATGAGTGTAAGTAATCATAATATGAATATTTATTTTTAAATGTCTAGTGTTGTAAATATCTGTTCCTGTATCAAATTCTTTTGAACGGTAAAGTTATTTTTGGCTTGGAGAGACATGCTTCCAATAAAGAGGGGTTACCATTGACAACTCATATAGAGCCAGGAATCCAATATGGCATTGTAGCTTTCTATATTGACATCAAAGCTGCTTCATATGACACTTTGAAAAGAGGGTATAATCTACTAACCCTTCCAAGCGATAGCACACATCTTCATGGTCTCATTAATAATATGCATAGTGACAGATTTTTCAGAGTTGTTATAATAACTCATGTGTAAAAGAAGATCAATAATGAACTACTGCAAGAATCATTTCTATGTTGTCTTTTTTTCAGCCAGTTTATCACAGACTTGTCTGATCATGACGTGGATAAATTTTGAATTAAAAGTCTGAATTTCAGAAATGGGACCGACATTGTTCTTCCATTTACGAATTATCCGTATTTCGAATTAAACGATTTAAATAACATGCAAAATCGTATCTTGTATCTCATGTTTCTGGGAACGAGAGCTTTATCGAATTAGGTGGGATTTTGAACTAACCTATTTTGAATTATCAAGGTTCTACTGTATTTAAAATTCACTATATCGGCTGGAGTTGTGTCCGATTCTACGTAGTCGTACATTTGATGTGCCACTTAATATGTTTGCTGCTGTTCAAGTTACACCCGTACTTTTAAATTTCTCTTTATCTTCTCAAAAATTTCACATTCAGAAACTTGTTCTTGAATATAACTGTAAACTTGACCTGCTTTACCATACTTTCTGTCACTGAAAATGACACAAGTTCTGTTCATCTTTATTGCAGATGAAAAATATGTATGTATATTGGATTAAACTGCTGAGTATGGAAAAAATATTGTAATGGTTACCGTGTCTGCCATGTTGGAATTTTAGAGAGTCTGGTGACGTCACCATCTGGTCCGCCCGTTTACTCTTAGACTCTATGATCAGAAAAATGGAGAGGAAAAAAGAATAGCAGAAAATGTCATAGCGTGGAGAGTAAACAAACATTGTGTGAAGAAAGAGATCAAAAGAAGTTTGTATTCTGGAATCCTGACTGTGTACCAAGGTGTAAGTGATAATTAGCAGTAGTTAATAAATTTTAGTATACAAGCTACCAGCCCAGTGTTAATTTGCCTTACTACCCCGCCAACTCGTCACAACTTGTGTCAGAATCGGGATTGACTGGTAGCAGTAATACCAATATAATGGTCCGTTATTGGACATTATAAATTTTCCAGCTAACTCATTCTTGGTTGCCTGCGTTTCGCCCTCGTGTGCTAAGTTAGGCTTGTCAGTTCGGACTTAGCACACCACCCAAGACGCAAGGCTAGTGCATACCGTGGAGGCCACTGCATAGGCTATTTGAAGCCACCAGCAGTGCCAATGCACTATGAGAGCTATGTCTCATTTCCAAAAATAGATGCCTGCCTGGCCATTCCCTATGGGAATCAACATCTACATCATGGTAGCAGTAATTTCGTAACTAGCAATCTCTAGTGAATAGTAAAATGGACAGCGAACAGTTTCAGGCTCTCCTCAATAAGTTTACCGAACTCTCATCCAATCAGGACGAAATCAAGAGCGAACTGAAACTGGAATTGAATGAACTTAAGGGTGGACAAAGTAAATTAGAACAGGAAGTGTGCTCTCTCGAAAGAAAATTAAAGAGTGACATTATGCAGGACGTACAGGAACTGGTTGAAAAACAGATCAAAGAAATATCACAGGATATGGAGTCAGGGGTTCGAGACCTGAAAGAGGAAATAAGTGCCCTTCGTATGAGAGTGACAGCCATGGAGACTCATGCTAGGACCACCAGCCGTGACAGCGACTCCAGCGCTGTTAAGGTAAAAAACCCGCACTTCGATGGGACCAAATCTTGGAGGACCTTCCGGACCCAATTCGAGACCGTGTGTGGGCACAACGGTTGGACATCAGAAGAAAGGGCCGTGCGCCTAATCGCCGGACTGCAAGGAACAGCAGCGGAAGTGCTACACAGCCTCCAGCCAGGTGCCGCCTACGAGGAGATTGTTAGAGCGCTCGACAGCCAATATGGTGACCACCAGCTGGCAGGCGCCTGCAGAGTCCAGCTGAGGAAGAGGACCCAGCGTGCTAATGAGACGCTGCAGGAATTCGCGCAAGATGTGGAGCAGCTAGCCCACAAGGCTCTGGATAGGCTGCCTCCCGCTGAATGTGATCTTGAGGCAGCCTATACATTCATCGATGGGCTCCGCGACGCTGAGATCCGTCAAAAGCTAATGCTCAGCGGGGAGCATAACCTCAGAGAGGCCCTGACGTTAGCCCTGAGGGTGGAGGTGGTGAAGGGAACAGCGGCACCATCACCAAATGAGCTGTGAGAAGCGAGGATGCTCCGGCCACCCCGTTACAGGAGAACGACGCACGCCACCGCGGAGACGCCGATGCACCAACGAGATCACCTGTTGGTACTGCGGTGAGCGTGGCCACCTGCGGAGGAACTGCCAGATGGAGACGGCCCCTGATCAGGGAAACGAGTAAGAACCGACAAGGAGAGGGGCTCGTCGGCACCGTTATTACCGTCCCCTCGTTTCACGCTAAATGTGGTCACCGAACGGAGCGACAATAGCTTGATCGCCGATGGGTGGCTAGGAGACAGGCCGTGCCGGGTCACGATAGACACGGGGGCGGCATTAACCATCACCAGGCCTGACATCGCTGGGGGTCAGCCAGAGAGGGAACTCAACCACCCTTACGTGCTGCGAACGGCATCAGGAGACATCATTTCTTTCCTGAAGGAGGTGCTACAATGCCTACGAGTCTGGGCCTTCGTCGCTGCCGTCACGGATGAGGTCATCTTAGGCCTAGACGCGCTATGGGCATACGAGGCGACTGTCGACGTGGGACGACGTGTGTGGTGGCTCGGCAAACAAGAGATAGTGCTCCGACGCCCAGGAACACAAACTCGAGTAGCGCGATTAACGCTGGCCAGCGACAAAGTAATACCAGCCAACAGCGAGATGATGGTTACTGCACAGTTAGAGGAACGCATACAAGGGGACAGCATGCTTGTGGAACCCGGACCGCCGATCAAGGACCTTACCTGGCCAGGACGCTTGTTCCGGCACCAAGCTGCATGCCACTACACATATTGAATTCGACGTCGTGGGAGCAGAGGATTCCCAGCGGGACCGAGCTTGGGACTTGTGAACCGGTTACGTGCGTCGTGCCAGTGGACGACAAGGACGCACAGGCCCTGGAAGCAGGCGAAGGATCGGATAACCTCCGGATGATTATATCCGACGCCCGGAAACATTTGGAGGCGAGACAGCTCAGGGAGCTTAAGGAACTAATCCACGAGTTTAGGGACATCTTCACTGCTACCGGAGGTGACTACGGAAAAACAGATAGAGTGTACCATCGCATTAACACCGGCGATGCCGACACATTACAAAGTTATGATACCATGATCTCATAACATCAAATCCAAATAACATGTTCTCCTCATGTGACTGCTAGCTCCTGACAAGAAATACGGAATAGCTCGGTGACAGACTGAAGTACAAATTAAAAAACTGTAAAATGGATAAAACACTGAATTCCGGTATAATAAATCTAGAATCCCGCCAAAAAATCCGCTGTCCGCTAAATTATATATTTCTCCGCCGACAGTCTTCTGATCCCGCCAAATTTAGCGGAAAATCCGCTAAATTGGCAACGCTGGTCACGAAGAAGGACTGTTTCCCATTACCTCGGATAGACGACACGTTATCTGGCGCCCAGTGGTTTTCGACTTTGGATCTGAAGTCTGGGTACTGGCAAGTGGCACTCATCCGGAAGACAAAGAGAAGACGGCGTTCTCAACCGGCCAAGGGCTCTACCAGTTCACCTTGATGCCCTTCGGCCTCTGCAACGCGCCGGTGACCTTCGAGCGACTGATGGAGTCTGTATTGAGGGGGCTAATTCACAACGCCTGCCTCGTGTATCTGGACAATATAATTATTGTGGGACGCACGTTCAGAGAGCATGTTGAGAACCTGCGGAGAGTGTTCAAGAGGCTACGTGGGGCTCATCTGAAGTTAAATCCCGGAAAATGCCACCTGTTCCAGAAGGAGGTGCGCTACCTGGGCCACATCGGGTCATTGAAGGGAGTAGCCACTGATCCGGAGAAGTTAAGAGCTGTCAGGGACTGGCCAGCGCCTAGGGACAAGCGAGAACTGAGGAGTTTCCTTGACCTTTGCACGTACTACCACAGATTTATAGCTGGCTACGCAGACATCTCAAAGCCCCTTACGCGCCTCACCGAAGTGAGGAGGCCTTTCCAATGGTCAAATGAGGCGGAGGATGCCTTCTGGACGCTGAACGAGTCCCTGTGTACGGCACCCGTTCTAGGATACCCCAAGCCTGGAGAGAAGTTCATCGTAGACACCGACACCAGAGATGTGGGAATTGGTGGGGTGCTGTCCTAAGTGCAAGACGGCCAGGAGAAAGTGATCGCCTATTTCAGCAAGACATTGTCAAAAGCTGAGAGAAATTACTGCGTGACGCGTCAGGAATTGCTGGCCATAGTGAAGACCTTGGAGCACTTCCACAAGTATCTGTATGGGCAGCCTTTCCATCTGCGCACTGATCACTCCGCATTGATTTGGGTCCTAAGCTTCAGAAACCTATAAGGACAGACAGCTCGCTGGGTGCAACACCTTCAGGAGTACGACTTCACCACCGAGCACCGACAAGGAAGAAAGCACTGCAACGCCAACGCTCTATCCAGAAGACCGTGCCTTGAGAACTATGCACACTGCCAGAAATTTGAGAGACAGACGGGCATCGTGGACGCCCTCAGGAGGGAGCAGCTGAAGGATGACGACATCGGGCTGATCTTACAGGAAGTAGAGTCGGGACAGAGACCAGAATGGAAAGACATTGCCAAACGCAGTCCACCCTATAAGGCGTACTGAGCCCAATGGTCATCTCTCATGGTTAGTGACAGGGTACTTACCTGCGTGTGGGAATCAACCGGTGGAAAGAAGCACATTGTCCAGTTGATAATTCCCAGAAGCATGAGAAAAGAAGTGCTGACTGAGTTGCATGCGGGCACTACTGCCAGCCACTTGGGAGTGAATAAGACCCTAGATCGTGCCCGACAGCGTTACTACTGGGTGCACCTGAGGAATGATGTTGAGAGGATGTACCAGCTGTGTGCCACCTGCGTGGCGAGCCGGGGCCCACGTACCAGGAGTAGGGGCCAGATGATGCAGTACAACGTTGGAGCACCTTTCGAAAGGATTGCAATCGATGTTGCAGGACCTTTTCCCGAATCTGACCCCGGGAACCGTTACCTACTCCTGGCCATGGACTACTTCACAAAGTGGCCAGAGGTCTACGCCATCCCGAACCAAGAGGCAACGACAGTGGCCGACGTTTTGGTCAAGAACTTCTTCTGCCGATTTGGTGTCCCGAGAGAGCTTCATAGCGACCAAGGCAGAAACTTTGAGTCCAGACTGATGCAAGAGGTTCTGCAGCGCTTAGGAGTGCGGAAGACCTGTACAACACCTCTCCACCCTCACTCAGGTGGCATGGTGGAGCGTTTTGTGAAAACCGTCGAGGAGCTTCTCAGGAAGGTGGTTTCGGTGCACCAGAGGGACTGGGACGAGAGGGCCCCATTCTTCTTCATGGCCTATCGAGCGTCCACCCATGAGACGACGGGCAAGACACCTGCCAACATGGTCTTCGGAAGGGAGCTCCACCTGCCATGCGATCTAATGTTCAGGTCGGCACCAGACCAGCAGCAGCCGGTGACGGACTATGTATGGGAGTTGGTAGATCGGCTCAACGACGTCCACAATTATGCCCGACATCATCTAAGTGTAGCCAGCGACCGGATAAAAGCCCACTACGACATGCTAGCGAACTTTGCAGGTTTCCAGGAAGGTGACATTGTGTGGCTGTACCATCCGGTGCAGACAAAAGGGAAGTCACCGAAACTGCAGCCACAATGGGAAGGCCCATATACAATCGTCAGCAGGATCAACGATATTGTGTACCGGATCCGGCAGCCTCCCCAGGAGAAGATTATGATTGTTCACCTGGATCGCCTGGCACCGTATCGTGGAGTAGCTCGGGACGAGCAGCCTTAAGGAGGGGGCAGTGTAATGGTTATCGTGTCCCCCATGTTGGAATTTGAGAGAGTCTGGCGACGTCACCATCTGGTCCGCCCGTTTACTCTTAGACTCTGCGATCGGAAAAACGGAGAGGAGAAAAAAAGAATAGCAAAAAGTGTCGTAGCGTGGAGAGTAAACAAACATTGCGTGAAGAAAGAGATCAAAAGAAGTGTGTAGTCTGGAATCCTGACTGTGTACCGAGGTGTAAGTGATAATTAGCAGTAGTTAATAAATTTTAGTATACAAGCTACCAGCCTAGTGTTAATTTACCTTACTACCCTGCCAACTGGTCACAATATTTAAGATAAATTAGTTTGCATTACAACTAACATAATTGATAAAAAATAAGTTAAAAGATATGACCAGCTTTACTATAACAAAATATGTATTTACATATAAATCCTAGGCCTGGTGATCATAGCCATGGGAACTCCAGTTTTGCATGGTATCTGAACCACAGGAATGTGACCAAGATTCGAATCATAGCTGCCTTGGTGAGAATCCAGTGATTAGTTATCACATCCCCTCATTCAGTTCGTGGAAAGTTTGGATATGCTGATGACTAGGCAATATTCATCCAACAAACACAGCAATCACAGAAGGCACACATAAAATTGATCCACATATTAAAACTATTTTGAAGATTTGGTGCATCAATCCAGAGTGAATAAAACAGTTTTAGTTAGTTTTTACTTTACCGGAAGAGTTGGCTGTGCTTGTTAGGGGCACGCAGCTGTGAGCTTGCATCCAAGAGATAGTGGGTTCGAACCACACTGTCAGCAGCTCTGAGGATGGTTTTCCATGGTTTCCCATTTTCACACCAGGCTGTACCTTTATTAAGGCCACAATCACTTCCTTCCCACTCCTACCCCTTTCCTATCCCATCGTCACCATAAGACCTATCAATGTTGGTGTAACATAAAGCAGATAGTAAAATAAAAAGAAAAAATGTTTTTACCTTAAGAGCATAACAAATCTCTCAGTTTTCATTCATATCCGGTTGCTATCCCCTACTAGAAATATGAAGACTGTTCAGGTAAGGTCTAAATGTTTTGAATAAAGTGCCAACCAGCTCATAGGGAATTCTCTGGCTAGTGGGAGTGGTTTGGTTGGACAGTGCCTTTGCAGCTCTATTCTGACAGTGACTAGTTGACCTACAACTCTTGGAGAGAATTTGTATTAAAAGTAAAAGCACTAGATGTCAAGAACAATATTCTTTTTCAAAATTGTATTTCAGCTTGGTAGAAACTGTTCTGGAGATATTCGTTTAAAATGCTTTGACAGATATATGGGAAGTGCTATATGAACTGATAACAGTTTGAAGTGTTTTAAAAATTGACCAGTGAAAATACCAGACCTGGATAACTGTCCATATCAACATAAGTTTTTGAGCTGTGATTTGTGAAGTTTGCTGTTAGTTGTCCAAGAAATTACTGAAAAATTGGGTATCAGCATCAGACCTTGCATGAAAAAAATTGAGATTCAGCTGTGTCTTTCCAAATTTGGGCTATGTTTGTTGACTGACAGCTAGAAAGAGAACTGTGAAAGAGAATTGTGACAAAACCTTAACCCGGGAACGTCGGAGTTTTCAATTTATTTTTTTTTTTTTTTTTTTTTTTTTTAATATTCCCAGTATGCACAAATCAGAGAACATTTCAAAGTCATTTTTCTAAAACTTGGATCGTTGGTTTCTAAATGAGGGCCTGGTACCGTACAGTACCGCACAGCGCTTGACATAGCTTTTGGTTGGAACATAAAAATTGTTACCTCTTTAGAATACCATGAAATTTAATGCTTATTATTGTTACAGAATATCACTTACAAATTACTAAGCAATAAACAAACAAACACAAATAAATAAACACAAATGGTGTTTATAGGTTTATTTTTGATATCCCTTTGGGAATCCCAAAAAATAACATTAGCTCAGACGTGACACATCTTTAGCAAATACGAATAATATTACTAAAGATTTCAGCTTTTCTTATTTAGTCACCTATTTCCACTGTTCACTAGTTTAGAATGGCAAAATGCAGTTTACATAAACGCCCATACTACACTTGACGCATTCTGTGCGGCAGTGGGATTCACATCCGTTCACTCCACAGCTCTGGCGTTGGTTTGTTGGAGCGATATAGTGATGTAGGCCATTGAATCTCAAGGTGTCAGATACTCTAAGAAGTGTAAACAACAGTATGTATTTATCTTCAAAATATCGTAATAAATATTTTGCACCTACCCTTTTCTGATCGTGGCACTTGCACATAGCCACTTAGAAGGAAAATGGCGATGAATATTTTCATGATATAGATGTTGATTCCCATAGGGAATCTGAAATATTTGTCCTGAATGAGTAAATTTATAATACCAATATACCAATATGTTCATTTCTTCAGGGTTATTTTTCGTTTGTAAAATGCTCATAATTGTTGACTTCAGAGCACAAGAAATTCACAATTTCATCACAAAAAACCCTCAAATATTTTGGTCGGCATCATATATTGAAAAGTGGAAAATTTCGCACTAGAGAATTGGACTGTTGTAGGTCATCCGCCATCCAGGTACCTGGTGGATGAGGTGATGTTTTCGCTCTCTTCCTGGGTCATGAATCATTATCGGACTTGGATTATCTAATCCTGTGCAGAATTTGTTGCTTTAGCACTATTTCTGCTGGTGCTTGTAATTGACCTCCCGTAAGGTTATCTGCGAGACCCCCTTCATCTTCCTCAGATAATACATTAGATTCCTGTGGTTCAGTATGTTATGCTGTTGATTTTTTTAAGTAAAAATCTACAATTATACAGTTCCATGACACATATAAACCATTATTTGCAACTACAGTATGAATTGTTACTTTAGAATCATCGTTAGAAGTAAAGAGGAGAAAAGAAGCAGAGAGGTACGGTAAGCGCCGTGTGGTACCGTAGTGTACCAATGGAATAATTAGTGTCATAACAGCTAACGCAAGAATGCTGACCAATTTCTTTTTATTTCATTTCATGGACGTATATTTCACGATAATAAACCACATGATACAAAATTGTATTGTCAACATTTATAAACAAAGTAGAGCAACTTATTTTAGACGGGCAGTCATTTTTATTCCTCTCGACACGATCTCAAATTACAACCAGTTGTTGCTGGAAACAAACACTCAAATAAAACCTTTTGTTGATGTCAGGCATTGTAGGGAGTATCTCCTTGACAACGTAAAGCGAAGCTGCCAGATTTATGGCACGAGTAAGTATCAGTATGAGAAAATCAGAAGTAAGGCGCACTGGTACTATACGGTACCGCACGACGTTGCCGGGTTAAAATAATGACGGGTAAAACGTGGATGTATGGACATGATGTTGAAATCAAGAGGTAATTGTCTGTAGTAGATAGTTTTCAATTCAAAAAGACATCGTCTAATCCACATAATCAGAAGTTTTATATTGTAAGGTATTTTATAGATGCTATGCAGAGAAGATACATGTACCTGAGTTGTGAGATTTGAATATATTGTATATTGAGTTACCTATAATGCCTTGTTGTTATTATGTGGAAAACTTGCAGCAATGGTCATGTTCTATGCACCCAACTTTCTAGACTTCTTTTCTGGGCATTCTCAAACCTTAAAGGAGATTAAGGGAAAATGTTTCAGGAGATATACACAGTGTTTTTCCAGGAAATAGGACAAAGCTTAAGAAGTTGTAATGGGTAGCCCCACTATTGGCAGCCCTGAATTTTATTTTATTTAATTTTTATTATTTTTTTCCATTTTTACAGCAGGCAAATGCTTGGGCTGTACCTTATTAAGGCCACGGCCACTTCCTTCCCCCACCTAGCCCTTTCCTACCCCATCATTGCCATAAGACCTATCTATGTTGGTGCGACATACAGCAAATTGTAAAATAATACCGTAGCTCTTGTATAGCGCATGTAAGGGGTAATACTATTTATATTGAACTGTCAGAAAAGAGTTAAAGATTCATTACATTTCTTGTTCACTTACTTTTCCTAAAAATTAATGGAAGAAAAAATAGAGTAACTGGAAGGTAGGAATTGTATGTTACCTGCTCATTTTTTACTAAATTGATGGTTACAGCAATTATTGGATGTCGGCGTGTTAAAGAAAAACAAGATTGTTACAGAAAGTTTTAAGGAAATAATATGGGCTAAAAAAATCAGATGTGTAAATTCTGCAATTGACCAATATAGCCTACAGTAGAAGTCCATTATAAATTCATAACAGCAATTAATTGACTCGCTATAGCGGATTGTTGTTTTATCTGATTTTCTGTAGTTGGAAAAGATACTACAAAAAACCCATTAAAAGTAGTATGAAACAGCAGTCTGTTTGTTCTAAACTTTTACAGATGATTTCCATACAG
The DNA here is from genome assembly GCF_040414725.1 of Anabrus simplex. Classification (NCBI taxonomy): domain Eukaryota; kingdom Metazoa; phylum Arthropoda; class Insecta; order Orthoptera; family Tettigoniidae; genus Anabrus; species Anabrus simplex. Next base: position 358,546,037 of record NC_090265.1, read on the forward strand.
TGGCTTACATGTTAGTTGTGGTATATTTTTCTAATTCTGGTACTATGAAAACATGCATGTTCAGTTTCATTCTTAAAATTTGTAATATTACTCCAGAGGCTTTTGTGGCACACGTTCTAATTTCATTACTTGAAACAGCATCACCTAATCTAACTTTACAATATGCATATTATGAAAATACAGTATATTTGAAATTTCCTCTAGAGTAATGATAACCTGTACACTATAAACTTTTGTAGGAGTATATTTTCTGTTGAAGTTTCCTCTAGAGTAATGATAACCTGTACACTATAAACTTTTGTAGGAGTATATTTTCTAAAATTTAACTAGATGCAAGAGTATATAACCTAACCACTGAATTTGGTGATGCACACTGCCGTATCTTAAGAAGTATCACATTCTTATTTAATTTCATTAACCCATGAACCTACAACGCAGGCATAGCAGAGGGAGAGGTGATACTCCCACGTGGCGCGTCCCAAGTGGCGGATAGGGGGGTCCTAACTGGCTTGCTGGCGGACTTGAGGGAAATAAAATACCTCTTGCGGACCAACACACAATCCCCTGTGGGTGAGGGACGCAGACGAAGAATACACCCACAATATCCCCTGCCTGTCGTATGAGGCGACTAAAAGAGGCGACCAAGGGATGATTGTATTAGAACCATGAAACTACTTGTGATTAGTACCACCACACGGGGAGCACCATGAGTTGCTTTTACTTGCACGCAGTACCACTATGCTAGGTACCAAATAGGTTTGTGATTAGTAGCAACAGAGTGCGTTGCCGGCTTTTACAGTACCTGTGATTAGTACCGCTTTAGGAGCAACACCCTGGTTCTAGCTTGCCTATGATTAGTACCCACTATATGAGGAACACCGCGGGATAGTGCGGGTCCCTGTGGTTAGAACACGTATGTGATGAACACAATAGGTTTGTGTTGCCTGTAAATGACGCCGCAGTGTGCGAAACACCATAGATCTGTATTCCATGTGCGAATTTCATTACCTGTGAGTAGTACCATACTGTGTGGAATGCTGCAAGTCTATGCTACTTTTGATTAGTACTGCAACATGACAAATACTATGGTTCTACTTTCCTAGCGATAAGTACCATTCTGAGGGGCCGATGACTTCGATTTTGGGCCCCTTTAGACTAAAAGCATCATCGATTCAGTATTATGCTATAGACGCAGCCCCTTGGACAGTAATACTATTGTTTCACATCAGTTTCTGTCAATGCCAGACATTGCGGGTCAGATCCACTGATTGTGGTATAGATGTTGATTCCCATAGGGAATCTGAAATATTTGTCCCGAATGAGCAAATTTATAATACCAATATAAATGGTCCGTTATTGGACATTATAAATTTTCCAGCTAACTCATTCCTGGTTGCCAGCGTTTCGCCCCCGTGTGCTAGGTTGGGCTCATCAGTTGGTACCTACCACACCTACCAAGTCTCATGGCTAGTGCATACTGTGGAGGCCACTGCGTAGGCTACTTGAAGCCACCGGCAGTGCCAATGCACTATGAGAGACTTGTCTCACTATCAAAAATAGAAGCCTGCTTGGCCATCAGATGATATAGATGTTGATTCCCTATGGAAATCAACATCTATATCATCTGATGGCCAAGCAGGCTTCTATTTTTGATAGTGAGACAAGTCTCTCATAGTGCATTGGCACTGCCGGTGGCTTCAAGTAGCCTACGCAGTGGCCTCCATGGTATGCACTAGCTATGCGTTATGGTAGGTGTGCTAGGTACCAACTGATGAGCCCAACCTAGCACATGGGGGCGAAACGCTGGCAACCAAGAACGAGTTAGCTGGAAAATTTATCATTTCCAATAACGGAACATTTATATTGGTATCCACTGATTGTTTTAAATTCATATCCATCCATCCATTCATTCTTTGTCCTCACTTTTTGAATTCTGGTCAGTGGAGGATTTTGGACTTTTAATTTGTCATTCCATTTTGTCTCATTTCGTACCATTAGGGGCCAATGACTAGAGCCCTGCACGGATGCGGATATCCGCGAAGTTAGTGTCTTGGTGGATACAAACTGTATGGCATTGCGGATAATTTTACTGATAATTTCTAAATAATGACGTTTATTGATTTTCACTCAGGTATACTCTTGTTTTTCCTTGTGTTTAGGCGACCCTTGACATTGGTATGGGAGAATAGTGATATATAAAAAACCTTGAAACCATAAAGCCATAAATCTGACCTAAGCCTAACTGGCTCCTGCCCGCAATTAATGGAGGGAAGGAACAAAGGTCAATACGTTGATGGTTGTTGCAAGAGGAAATCTCTCATAAACCTGCGACTGTAGGGTTCTGGTGCCAAGTGTCAGGCCTATTGTATTATGTTAACTGATCTATCCGTTTCAATACTTTGGGTGTAATATACTGTAGTTAAATATTTAAATTATCTGCGGATAACCATTTTGCAGAAGCGGGTAACCATTCGCAGATGCAGATGCGGGTGCGAATGAAGGAAGTGCGGAGCGGATATTATTTTGTATATCTGCGCAGGGCTCTACCGATGACCTACATGTTAGGCCCCTTTAAACAACAAGCATCATCATCATCAATTTCATTATCTATTATAAAAATTTAAGCAATTATTTACTTCAGTCTTTATTTGTAAGGAGTCAACAACTGCTGTTGGTCACAGTATTTACACATTTATTGCAAAGACATGTTCTCTTTTGTTTCAAACTTCATTGTGTGTTTACACCAGACGGAGTAGGGAGTCGATGTGTGGTATTAATAGGCTTCAACAGCCACTTTGACTGTTGGTGACAGCTTGCTTGTGCACATAGTGAGAAATCGATATGGGAGATAAGTCATATTGAATATAAACGCTGGAGTGTATAAATATGGTTACCGGAAAAAATAACACGCCCTAATTCACTCGTAGTAACAGATGAATCCGTGAAAGGATTCTCATTGTAACCAATGGATATTACACAGATTAATATAGGAATATTTGAGAGGCAAACAAATACTTTTGTTACAATGGGGTTCTCTATATGCCATACTTTCTACTGTAACTGTTAAAAATTCAGAATTAAAAGTTACATTGAAGGTTAAACATAACAAGGGAAATTAGATTCAGGTTCACTCTGATTTATAGTACATTTTACATTCATGTTTCACAGCTCAGATATTTTGCATTTAGATGGTGTACTCGAATATAGTTTTCAGTGCTAAATGAATTTGTTGTTTGTGATGTATTCATTCCATGTTTCAGGTCTATTTTTTTATTGATACATTTTTTTATTTTCAGCTATTACGCCTCTTCGTGAACCATCACGTTTCTCTGCTGTTACTGAAATTATTAAGAAGGAACCAGACTCTAAACCTAAGCATCGCTCAGTTAGGGAATTCTATGGTGTTGAAGAATATTGTTATATCATGGATGCTAAGAATAATGGCAATATTGGCCGATACCTCAACGTAAGTACACTTGACAGTAAACTTTTTACTGCCTGTGGTCTTTTATCATGTTGTACTAGACTTCCCAGCTACTTCAAGTTCGCAAGAGAATTGATACTATACTCAGATACAGTAATTAGCACATTTTTAAAACCAAAAATTGGCTAAAAAGTTACATGCGTAAATTCTACAAGTCTTAGAGAGGAAGAATATGCAGTGTAGATTTAATCTCCCCGAACAAAATATTGCCACCCCCTGGTAGAACGTACAGCATGTTTTACAGCCCAGCAGATAGTGTTCAGATCGTGGCATGGAGTACAGTAAACATTAGCCTCTGCGATAAGTCCCCCTCCAGTTACCTGGAGAGACTTTGTGCTTCAGTTGTGTTCTAGTAGGTCTTCTGATGGGTCACAAGTCAAAATTGACGGAGTGACCAAATGAGCCCATTGTAATTGGATGTGCCCATGGACACAAAGTGAATTAAATAGTGATCTGCCTCGATGCACAAGAAGTGTTATATCTCTCCAGCAAATCACATTGGTGTTCATGTCGTCCAAAATAGCAATTGCAGTGTGCTCGAGGCTTACTCTGTGTTTGCATGCCATAGTGAGGATTCCACACATTGTTGACTGGTCTGTTAATTCCCTAAATTTGAATCCAATATACAGTTTGCAGGATTATTTGTAACAGCAAATGAAACACAGTATCCATGTACTCCCAAGGCCTCCTGATGAGCAAGTGGCTGCTAACTGATACAGTAGAAACCGGTTTTAACGTGCCCGCCTTTAAGGAATTCATAAGGCCCAGCCAATTGCCATAAGCACAATGTTATTTAAACCCCCTTGTAACGAACCCCGACATAAGGAAAAGTCCATTTTTAAGGAATATATTTCACATAAATTACCATCGCACATCCTGTTGTAACAAAAATTTGTGATAAGATACTTTTTTCTAAACTTGCTTGAAATGTTAATTAACTTCCGTTTTCACATAATCTCAGCCCGAAGTTAACGTGTTAAATTAAAGCGCTCCTTTAGCGATGTGTGAAACCATGATAAATTGGCACAGCCTTTGGAAATCACTGCTATCGGCAAGCAGCAGTCACTGCCATGCTAGATACCGTTGGTTAGCCATGTTCACTAAACTGTAGTCAGTACCGGAATGACGGCTGTATGGGAGCGAAGTGCGGTTTCCAGCAAGACTAGCTGTGCGGCCTAGAGGCATGACTGGCATACGCGTACATGAAATAGATGTTGATTCCCATAGGGAACCTGAAATATTTGTCCTGAATGAGTAAATTTATAATAGGGAGCGTGCATGGCCGCTCTTAGCGCCTCTAGCGGAAGAAATCGGTAACAATTTGGTGATCTTGTCTTGAGCGGTCAGTCCAGGTTGTGTAACTGTGGGTGTGAAATTGTGGTAGTAGTAGTGTATCAAAATGCCTAAATCAAATAGAAATTGTTGTGCAGTGAACTGCCACAACACACAAAAAAACGCGCATGGAAAAGGAATTACATTTCACACATTTTCTGGTCGTCCATAGGAATCGGGCAGCTGCAGGAAGTGGATTTCAGCTGTGGGAAGGATAAAATAAGTTCAGTAGGCTACCTTATTTCATTTGTGACGTAAATCACACATTTCAAACATACCAGATATGCCAAGTCAAGAACACGTTCATTTAAGTACACTGTGAAATAGTACATTTCTTTTCAAGTATGTATTGCAGCGGGTTCTATGTTTACATTCATGTCCTTCCATATGCACGTGTCTTGACTAAGCTGAATAATAATAATAATAATAATAATAATAATGTTTTTCTGCACTTCGGTGCAGTTGGAACTCCATCGGAACCCACCAAATGCTCCGTCATTTGCAGTGAACATTTTGTTGGAGGAAAGCCAAGTAATACTGAAAATCATCCATCACTATCTGTGTTTCATGAGAGCTATAAGAAGAAACCAAAAAGAGAATGTGATGTATCCTGGTTTTAAGAGCGAGTAAACCAATGAAATGCTCAAATATACATACGTCTTCTGATCAGGAAACTCATGAATTTATTGAAAAAAATGAGTGTGTGAAAAACTACATAAGTCGGTGCAAGCAGTATTTGAGATTGAAGCAACGACTTTCGAATTCACTTGTGTTTATAGTGGGAATGATGTAGGCACACAGTGCAACTCAAGCACAGTACCTTCAAGTATTTCGGAAAAGGTGGATAAAAGTTGTGGTCCCAACACTCCTCCCCCCCTCCCCCTGGACATAATTATGCAGAGGATTTTGTGGATACCAGAGTATAAAAAGTGAGGCACAGTTGAAGGATTTAACAAGTGTTTCATTTGAAACATTCAGTTTTTATTTTCTTTCTTTGTTTCTAGAGTGTCTATAAATATAAGTAATAACGTTGTTTGTTTACTCTTTTGAATGAAAATGAAATTGGTCCCTTGCTTCCTTGGCAGTCATATTTGGTGTACATCGGACTACTGCTGCGCGAATATTTTTTTACTGCTCTCAGAGTAGTCAAGAAACGCACTTCTAATTTTATTTTCTGGCCTAGCAAACTATCTGTGCAAAATACTTTGCCTCACGCTTTTAAAACATATTATCCTGATGCACGAGTTATAACAGATTGCACATAAATGAAATCAGAAACGCCAGCAAGAATACATGAGAGATGTTACATGTATTCTCCGTACAAGTCATGTTATACATTTAAATTTTTATTAGCTGCGGCCCCAAATGGAGCTATTGTTTTTGTTTTCCCTTGTTATGATGGAAGAACTAATGATACTTTTATTGTTAACAATTCAGGCTTCCTAAATCTTTTGAGTGAGGAGGACGTTATATTAGCCGACAAAGGATTCCCAGGTATTAAAACACAGTCACCTCATTCTTTACTTGTTATGCCGCCTTTTCTTCACAATGGGAGATTTACAGAAAATGAAGTGTTACTAACTCAGAGTGTAGCAAGTGTGCGAATTCATGTTGACAGATGCATACAGAGGGTGAAAATTTTCAAAATCTTGAAAAAATATTCCTAAAGATTTGTTTCCGTATATCAGGGACATTGTTTACGTAGCTTGTGTGCTAGCAAATTTCTTGCCACCAATAATAAAAAACGTAGAATGGTAACCCCTGCACATAATCCACTCGTATAAATCTATCTTATCAGAAATTCGCTTAACAACATGACGTGTTATCTACTTATTCCAACTGAATTCCTGTTTATTTGCTTACCAGATGCTGCCCATCAATAGCTTGTCAAAAACACAGTCAATTTCACCGGAAATCTCACTCGCGAAATTTGAGTTTTCCCAGATTCATAGATATGAGATAGTTACAATTTGTTATTCATTTCGCCCTGTATCAGGTTTAAACATATTTTTATATGTACAGCATTACAACTTCCATAGCATTACTTCATATTTATCTTGACGACAAAATTCAATGGTACTTTTTGCCGTAACTATGAAGCAAGTCTTCCAGCGGAACGCACTCTCACCGTATTAATTCTCGGAACTCCGCCAGAGCGCTCTGTTACTTGTACCGTGCACGCTCCCTATACCATTTATACTGGTATTACACGTGTATGCTGCGAGACACAAGTAACTTCACGAAATACAGTAGAAGTCCGTTATAGCGAGAATTCATAACAGCGAAAAATTTATTCGCTATAACGGATTGTCGTTATATCCGATTTTGTATAAAAGTCGGAAAACCTTTCATGCACTTTAAAATCGGTATGAAACGGCAATCAGTTTGTTCAAAACTTGCGTTTCCGCAGATGATATCCACACTATGGCTTACTTGTTTGTTATTTTTTGTAATCCGATACTACATGAAAGTGTATGTTTAATTTCATTCTGAAAAAAATATAGTTCCGTATTTCTCCGAATCCAAGATGAACCCCCCTTTTTCCTTCAAAAAAGTTCAATCAGGCTCAAAAGGAAGTTTGTAAAATCGTACAGGCCTACGCATTTTTAGACTATTTTTAGACGCCGAACATTGGCTTTCTTCACGCCGATTTCATTCTTTTTTGCGGCTTCACAATTACTCTTTATTTCCGCGAGTTTAAGGACCATTAACTTAACAATGGCATCATAATACCGAAGAGAACTCGTTGAAAATTTTCCGGCAATACCTATTCCATGCGTTTCTACAATACAACGATCCATCAGGAAATTATTCTTGCTGTCTATAAAACTGTTACTTTTACGCAGCGTCAGATATAACCGGCTACCGCTACACGCACGTCTCGCTTGTCGGGTGCGGCCAAATTCAACGGCTAGCGATGTATAGGCCTAATCACGAACGTTGAATGTCAACGAACGAGTTTATTGCACCACGGTATGGCCAAGCGCCCTTGCGTTTTTTGTGCACATACCTCACAATTTCATCATCGACTTCTTTAAAGCGTCCTTGTTGTGGACCACTGAATGCATTTTTTGTACAGTACGCATTTTTTTAGCTCTTTGTCTTCACGCAAACGCCAAATATTGGCTTTAGTTAGGCCTATGCCGTATTTTCTTGCGGCTGCACAATTATTCTACATTTCCGAGTTTAATAAACATTAACTTAAAATTGGCATCATAATATCGACTAGAACCCGTTGAAAATTTGCCGGCAATATCTTTTCCACGTATCTGTACAATACGACTATCCATCACGAAAATATTCCTGCTGTCTATAAACCTTAATTTTACTAAGCGTCAAGTACAATAGATGTGTTATGACTCTGCCACTGAGTAGCCATGGCTTTTCTAAGAATTCGAAGGGTCTCATATTTTGATGCCATTCTGCAGATTTGAGAAACACACTGGCACTGTACACTGTACAACCGGTAGCGATGTGTAGTAAAGAAGCAATTGTCAATGATTTCTGTGCGCGTGTGAAAAGAAGCAGCGTGGTTACCGCGGTAGTTGCCAGTGGTATCCATTACTTACTGTTAGGCCGCGAATGCAACAACCCTTGAGTTTTCGCATGAGATTCTGAGGAAAAAAAAGTCTTGGATTTGGAGAAATACGGTATCACTCCAGAGATTTCTGTGGCAAACACCTTAGCTTTCTTCTTCAAACAGCGTCACCTAACCTAACCGTATATGTTGCCTATCATGAAAACATTTGAAACACAGGTAGAGAAATAACCTCCTCGTGAAAAATGTACATGTAAATAGCCGTAACTAGACGCGAGAAGATATGAAATATCCTCTGAAATCAGTGATGCACTCTGCCATATCTTGAGGTTTATGACATTCTTACGTAATTTCCGTATATAACATTAAAATTAATATATCGTTTATTCAGTATTTTTACGAGTTAACGACTGCTATCGGCCACGTTATTTACGCATTTATTTTGAAAACGTGTTATCCTCTTTCATTTTGAATTTTCTTTAGAGAACAGCAGTCGATGGGTATTACTAATCAACTCCAACATCGCCTTTGAATGTCAACGAGAGAACTCGCAAATGCACAAAGTGAGAAAACTATACTGTACTGAAGATGATCGATCGCATTTTGTTGCAAACGTTTCAGTTTTCTTATTCAAACAGCGTCACGTATCCTAACTTAACCGTACTATACGTATGATGAAAACACACTTCAAGCGCCAGTAGAGAAATTATACCTTTCTTGCTATAAATTTTCATAATAGCCTTTCCGTAATTTAACCAGATGCGACAAATACAAAGTAACCTATGAAATCAATTAAGCACTCTGCCATATCTTGAGGTGTATCCCATTCTTTATTGCAATATTTAGCCTCAAAATTAAGCGGTCGTTTAGTCAGCCTTAATTTTTAACGAGTTAACAACCATTATCGGACACGTTATTTACGCATTTATTACGAAAATATGTTCTCTTTCATTTCAAATTTTCTTTACGGAACAGCTGTCGACGAATATTACTAATCGACTTCAACATCGCCTTCGAATGACGACGAGAGAAATCGCTAGTGCACATAGCGAGGAAACGATGCTGAAGGTAATCGATCGCATGCAATATCATCGCTGGGGTGCATAAATATCAGTAACGGAAAAAATTGCGCGCACTTAATCGCTCGTAATAACAGATGCGCCAGTGATAGGGTTCTCGCTGTAACCGAAGGACGATGCACAGGTTAATATAGGAATTTTGAAGGGACAGATAAAGGTCGTCGCTATAACGGAGTTCTCGTTATATGCCGTACTCGCTATAGCGGACTTCTACTGTATAAACATTTACTGTAGGTGGAAGGTCTCTTGCAAATTTCATGTGATTTACAGTGAAAGATATATTTCAGAAGATTAGAAGCAATTAGAAACTGAAAAGGCTATGGATATTGAACAAAATGAAAATGTGTTCTAGAAAAAATTGCGGAATTAGTAGAAGCTCGTGCCTTCCATGGCTTACGCTGCCTGAACCGTCATCGATAGACCCCAAGTGTAAGCATACGAAATGTAGAGCTTGAACAGCTCTACAAAAAAGTCTGTGAGGGCATATAATTATCTCCAACCTCTTGACCTCTACGGCGATTTTAGTTCATAGTCGGTGGTAAAAAAGCCTTTTCAAATAAATAAATAAATAAATAAATAAATAAATAAATAAATAAATAGAGATTTTCCCCAAATTTTACATCCAAATAAAGTGTCTAACCTCCTCTAGGACTCATTAAGAATAACGGCAGTCAATAATAATAATAATAATAATAATAATAATAATAATAATAATAATAATAATAATAAATGTAAACATGTATGAATAATCCCATAATGAAATTAAATATACTATGTCCAATCATTATCTGAAAAAGGAGAATCTTAACTAACGATAGTTAAATAGTTGTCTCCAGTGAGGTCAGCTGCCTTAACCTATAGCCGCAGAGCTGTAAAACCGGCTAGGCATTTCCATCTCGCAGCACCAATCTCTACTTAGGAATCGCACGGAGCGCCAGACTGAAGATACTTGCAGCTTCATTCACTGTTTTTGTTCCTGTGTTGCAAGTTGTGCTACGAGTTACATTTGTGTCTGTGATAAGTGTTGTACTGCGAGTTGCGGCGGACTACGTTCATTATGGGTGCTAAACGTAAGAAACTGACACTTCAGCAAATGATCGACATCATTAGTGATGTTGAATGTGGTAGCCAAGTACCTTTGTCACAGATGGCAAAAATACATGACTTGGCACCCTCTACACTGTTTGGCATCATGAAGCAGAAGGAAGCAGTTTTGACCGCAAAAGTGGAGTGAGGTTCTGGGGCAAAAATACGGAAGAATATTCATTCTTTGCCATACAAGGAACTTGAAAACATTTTAATGAAATGGTTCATGGGAAAAAGGAACGAGAACACTCCAGTCGACAGGAACATACTTAAACAAAAAGCTCAAGAAGTCGCACTTAAGCTGGGTTTGGTCGATTTCCATGCTTCTAATGGCTGGCTTGATCGTTTAAAAAAAGGCACAATCTTTCATTCCAAAACATGTGGCGAGAGTGCAGAAGTTAACAACGATACAGTTGTATACTAGAAAAACAATCGTGAGTGAGACAGTGGAGTGAGCGGATGTGCTGAGTAGAGTGCTGAACATGGGCGATTCACTAGTGCAGTACAGGGCAGCTATAGGAAGGTGGAATGGAGGAGTGAAATGTGAAAAAGCGAGAGGAGAGATGAAAAATGGGCAGCAGATGGGTGTATTGGTAACCTTGTTGGTAGCCGCAGTAATAGCAACCTTATTGGAAATAGGTTGAGCTAAACCCGGGGCCTGGACCAGTTGGTGCAATCGGATGGGAAGAATTCGAAATGATTAAGGAACTGATCAAAGAAGCATGTCAGGACGAGCAAACAAGAGACCTAATTAGAGAACAAGCCAAGGAAATAAATAAAGAAATACAAGAGTTAAAACAGTGTGTTAAAAAGGAGATGAATGTGATAAAAGAGAGAGTGGCTCATAACACGGAAGAAGTAGAACGACTGAAGACCAAAGTCAGGGATTTAGAAGAGGAACTGAGGCAAGTAAAGTGGTCTGAAAACAGGACAAACCAAGAGCTCAGGAGGAAAAACCTTTTTATTTATGGTGTGCCGGAAGGAGACAACGAAAGCAAGGTGGAAATAGTATTTAAAGTGGTAGAAGTGATACAAAGTAAAATGAAGATAAACTTTAGTGAGGTGGACATAGACGATGCATATAGAGTGGGGAAAGTGAAGGGTAGGAGACCGATCAAGGTTAAGTTAATATCAACCCTGATGGCGGAAATAGTGTTGAGGAATACCAGCAACTTAAAAGGTGAGAAAATTTGGGTGAGAAGGAACATGGACAATGGCGTCATCAAGGAACAAACCATTTTACACAGGCACCTAGGCAAAGCTAGATTTCAAGGCCTAACGGCCTACATTAAAGGGCAGCGTTTGATCGTTGGAGACGGTCGCTGGTGGCGCACGTGGACACCAGCTCAGCTACAGGAAATAGACAAAAACCACCAACAGCAGCAGAGTGTAACGTGTGAGGAAGGAGCAGAAGTGAGCAAGGTAACGCTGACGGAAGTCAGTGATGACGTAGATGGGAGCGATACGGCAGAAGGAAGAGGAGCTTATACAGGAGACGAGCAGTCAGCGGGGCAAGAGGGAGCGGAGGGCAATGCACTGGAAGATAGCCCTATCGAGCAACGCCCAGGGGTCAGCAAGGGGATTGAAGAAAGAAGACGAGAGACAATGGTAATGGGTAAAAACCTAAGTCTAAAAGATTTATGGGCAAAGAGAAATAAGTTACAGACTGATAAGGGGGGGGGGGGGAAAGAGAATGGCAAAACGCCTAAAACTCCAGAAGAGGATACAGTAGAAATAGAACAAATGGAAATATCTAAAATGACCAGAAGTAAATCAAGAAATTTAGACTGTAAAAGTAAAAAAATAACTAGAGTTAAAGGTATCATGTGTTAGTATCGAAGGAATATGGAAAAAAATAGATAACGAAAAGTTTAAACAGCTACTGGAAGATATGGATATTATTGGACTTGTAGAAACTTGGGCTGATTACAAGAAAGACTTAAAGATAGAAGGGTGTATTGTATGGAGTCGATATGGATCAAGGAGATTTAATAGAGAAAGGATATCGGGAGGAATTTCAGTGGTAATCAAAAACAACTTAAAAGATAGGATACAGCTCTTAGAATCTGAGTTTAAGGAATTAATCTGTATAAGAATATTGGATAGGGTCAATAGGAGGAATAAAATATGTATAGCTTTTGTATATAATCCACCTTTGAGCTCCCCATTTGCGCAGAATGAGTTTTTTGAGAATTTAGCGACAGAAATTAGACGAATGAGAAGTACGTATGATCAGGCAAGCATTATTATTATGGGTGATCTTAACGCGAGGATAGGGGACAAGAAGCCAGTTTATAGTCAACATGAGGATGAGGTATTAGTAGTTAATTGAAATAACCAGGATAAAGAATGTAACAGAAATGGAGAAACTACTAGAAAAAGAATACATTACCTCGACTTCTTGAAGGATATGATGCTAAGGATATTTTTAACACCAATGAAACAGGAGTGTTTTACAATTTGCTCCTGTCCAACACATATGCTGTTCATGGAGAAAAATGCCACGGAGCCAAAAAATGTAAAGAAAGACTGATAGCATTGTTATGTGTTAACAGCGAGGGAATGAAAAATTACCCCCAATAATAATTGGAAAATTTAAGAATCCAAGCTGCTTCAAAAACACTTGTACACTCCCATGTAAATATGATTTTAACAAAAGTGCATGGATGACATCGGAGATATTTCTAAAATTTTTACGAAGCTTGGATGCTAAGATGGGATCAGCAGGAAGGTGCTGGTGATAGACAGATGTCCAGCTCATCCTTCAGATGAATCTTTCCTGCCGAATATCGAAGTGGTTTTCTTTCCTTCTAACTGCACTAGTCACCTGCAGCCTTTGGACCTTGGCATTATTCATTCTGTGACAGTGAAGTACAGGAAGGCCCTGGTTCAAGAGCTATTTCTTTCCTCGAAAGAAATGAGGAATAATACCAATACAAATAGTCCGTTATTGGACATTATAAATTTTCCAGCTAACTCATTCCTGGTTACGAGAGTTTCACCCCCATGTGCTAGGTTGGGCTCATCAGTTGGCACCTAGCACACCCACCAAGACGCTGGCTAGTGCATACAGTGGAGGTCACTGTGTAGGCTGCTTGGAGCCACCGGCAGTGCCAATGCACTATGAGAGACTTCGTCTCACTACCAAAAAATTGATGCCTGCTTCCATAGGGAACCTGAAATATTTGTCCCGAATGTGTGAATTTATAATACCAATATAAATGGTCCGTTATTGGACATTATAAATTTTCCAGTTAACTCATTTCTGGTTGCCAGCGTTTCGCCCCCATGTCTCTTCATTTGAGTTGAAGGCCTGACCAATACTCGCGTGAACGTCACGTCAAATGAGTTGAGTGGGTTAACAGTTTTGTGTGTGTGAATATAACATATGCAGTTATATTTTGAAAGTGTTGGTGGTGGTGGTGGTGATTATTGTTTTAAGAGGAAGTACAACTAGGCAACGATCCTCTTAAAACATCACAGTGAAAAAAATGGAAGGGATCCGACACTTTGAAAAATGAAGGTATCGGCCAAAGAAAGACAAGAGTTGACTGAAGGAGGATAGGGGATAGGATAGAGGAAAGTGAGGAGCCTGGCATAAGTAAGTGGAAGCAATGCTAGGACTCAGCTAAGGGCCCCATAGTTGCCAACCCATGCTCCCAAGTTAAGAGGCCCTGGGGCTTCTTTTAGTCACCTCTTACAACAGGCAGGGAATACGTGGGTGTTATTCTGCTGTCCCCACCCACAGGAGGATTATATTTTGAAAACCCTCCCCCTTGAACAATGTGACCCTTGCTGCGGTGGGAAAGCTTTTGCATCCCAGGGAAGCAAGTAGCCGAGCCATAGGAGCAACCGTATTGGGTGGGTATCTGTTAAGACACCAACTAACGAATGGTTCATTGAAAGGTGGGTAGCAGCCTTTTAGAAGTTGCAAGGGTGACGGTCTGGATGATTGACTGATATGGCCTTGTAATAATATTTAACATGGCTATGTTGATACAGCTACACGGCTGAAAGCAGCGGGGAAACTACAGCCATAACTAACTCCAGCTCTCTCTGTTTGAATGGATGATACAGTATACTGACGATATCTTCCTCCCGGGTAAAATATTCTGGTGTTAAAATAATCTCCCATTTGGATCTCCGGGAGGGGACTACGTGAGAGGGGCAGTCATGAGGAATATGAGTGCTGATATTCTGCGAGTAGGAGCGTGGAACTGGAATTTAGAATTTTGAATTGTTATGGTATGTTAGAGAATCTGAAAAAGGGAATTGGACAGACTAAAGTTAGATGTAGTTGGTATCAGTGAGGGATTTTGGCAGGAAGAGCAGGTTTTTTGATCAGGCAACTACAGAAATATCAATACAAAATTAAACAGAGGAAATGCAGGAGTTTGTTTAATAATGAGTAAGAAAATGGAGGGAAATAGGACAGTGGGTAAGCTACTATGACCAGAATAGTGAATGAATTATTGTCAAGATAGACACCAAGCCAGTGCCTACCACAGGTCTGTATACCTACTAGTTTAGTGGATGATAAATAAATCAATAGAATATATGGAGAGAAGATTTAATACAGTATGTAAAAGGAGATGAGGATCTAATTGTGACAAGAGACTGGAATGCAGGCCAAGAAAAAGAATGTAGTGTAGTAGCAGAATTCAGTGGGTGAAAAATAAATGAAAGATGAAGTCTTGTGATAGAATTCTGCACTGCTAATACTTGGTTCAAATACCACAAACAACAACTGTATATGAGGACAAGACCTGGAGACACTGGAAGGCATGAAATAGACTTTTTTTATGATTAGGCAGAGATTCAGAAACTGGGTATTGGTATGCAAGACCTTCCCAGGAGCAGGTGTGGACTCTGACCACAACTTGATGGTCATGAAATGCTGTCTGAAATTGAAGAAAGGAATACAAGGAGATGGGAATCTAGACACGTTGAAGGCAAACAGAATGAGGGATTGTTTCAGAAAACATGTTGCACAAGGACTAAATGAAAAGGCTGAAGTAAACACAATAGAAGAAGAATGGACAGGCATGAAGAATGAGATCAATAGGGCTGCTGAAGAAATGTTAGGAAGAAAGGCAACATCAAGAATCAGTGGGTAACTCAGGAAATACTAGAACTAATATTGATGAGTGATGAAAGTACAAGAATGCAAAAAATGAGAAGGGTAGAGAATAATGCAGGCAATTGAAGAATTAAGTAGATAGAAAGTTCAGGACAAGTTAAGAAAGAATGACTGAAAGAGAAGTGCAAGGATGTCAAAAGTTGTATAGTTGTAGAATATGAAGATGCTGCATATAGGAAAATCAAGGAAACCTTTGAAGAAAGGAAATCTAGGTGTATGAATATTAAGAGCTCAGATGGAAAAACCAGTTCTGAGGAAAGAAGACAAAGCAGAAAGGTGCCAGCAACATATTCAACAATTGTATCAAGGGAAAGAAGTAGATTATAAGTAGAGATGGGAATTATAGGCACGAGTAAGTTAGAATGCAAACGTATTTAACCAAGGCGCACAATGGTTCTGCAGTGAGATTTGCATAAATATTAGCGATGTGAACTATGAGAACCCCTAAACTTTACACAGTTCACCTACATAACTGTAAAGCAGCTAGATTACACTTGCGCCTTGCTCAAATATGTTTGCAGTCTAACCTATTCTTGCTTATAATTCCCATGTCTAATTATAAGGTTGTGGAACAAAAAGAGGCTGTTGATGCTCATGAAGTGGGATACCCAGTTTTGAGGTCAGAATTCAACAGAGCTTTGAGAAACCTAATAGGTACTAGGCACCTGGAATTAAAGACGCATCCTTAGAAAAACTGGCATGGTGAAGTTATTTCATATAGTGTATAAGATTTCTAATACAGGAGATGTGCCATCCGATTTTTGGCAGAATTTTGTAATACCTATTCCCAAGAAAGTCGGTGCTGACAAGTGTGAAAACTACTACATCATTAGTTTAGTATCTCATGCCTGCAAAATTTAACACATATTATTTACAGAAGAATGGAAAGAGAAGTTGAAACTGAGTTGGGGGAAGATTAGTTTGGCTTCAGAAGAAATATAGGAATACGTGAAGCAATCCTGACTTTATATCTGATCTTAGAGGATCAAATTAAGGGCAAGCCCACATACATGGTGTTTGTAGATGTAGAAAAGGCATTCGATAATGATGATTGAACCAAGCTATTTGAGATTCTGAAGGTGATCGGGATCAGATACAGAGAGGGAAGAATTTTCTAGAATCTGTATAAAAATCAATCTGCAGTGATAAGAATTGAGGGCTTTGAAAAAGAAGCAGGAATCTGGGAAGGAGTGAGACAAGGCTGCAGTTTGTCCTCCCCAGCCCCCTTTATTTTCAATGTTTATATAGAACAGGTGGTAAAGGGTATCACAGTCCAAGGAAAGGTAATTGAAACCCTGAGATTTGATGATGATATTGTTATTTTATCTGAGACTACAGAAGATCTAGAGAAATTGCTGAATGGTATTGACAGAGTCTTGGGGAAGGAGTACAAGATGAAACTAAATAAGTCCAAAACAAAAGTAATGGAGTGCAGTCAAACGAACTCAGGTGATGCAGGAAATATTAAATCAGGAAATTAAGTTTTGAAGGAAGTAGATGAATATTGTACTTGGGTAGTAAAATAACTAATGATGGCAGAAGGAGGACATAAAATGCAGGCTAGCACAAGCAAGGAAAGCCTTTCATAAGGAAAGAAATTTCTTCACTTCAAACATTAATATAGGAATTAGAAAGGTGTTTTAGAAGACTTTCGTCTGGAGTATGGCATTGTATGGAAGTGAAACTTGTATGATAACTAGCTCAGAAATAAAGAGAATAGGAGCTTTTGAAATATGGTGGTAGGCCTACAGAAGAATGCTGAAGATAGGATGGATAGATTGAATCACGAATAAAGAGGTACTGAATCGAATTGGTGAGAGGAGGTGTTTGGCTGAATTTTATGAGAAGAAGCGATAGAATGATAGGACACCCAGGACTAATTCAGTTGTTTTTTGAGGAAAGTTTAGGCAGTAAAAACGGTAGGCGTAGACCAAGGTATGAATATCACAAGCAAATTAGAGCAGATGTAGGATACAGTAGTTACGTAGAAATGAAAAGGTTAGCTCAGGATAGGGTGGCATGGAAACTGCATCAAACCAGTCTATAGACTGATGACTCGAACAACAAAAACAATTGTACCCCTTCTTGTATTTTAAATTTTGTTCAACCATGTTCATGTGGATGGTTCATGTTTGTGGGTTACTGTAGTCACGTCCTAGTTCGTGAACCATGGGCAACGGCTGAGTGGCCTAGTAAGTGGTCCTGAGAGTCGGGATACCAGTTGCTATGGAATGGGAGTGGGCATCTCAGACATATTCTGAGTCGTGGCCCTCCTTGTGCTCAGGCGGCTAGGACTATACAATTCACCGGTGGTCCATAACCCGTTAGAGGAGAGATCCTCACTTGGACTATGTGCAAGTAGGGCAGCATCCTCCTTCATGAATTTACCGAGCTCAGAACACTTTAAGCAAGCCTCGGACCTATGGGAGTAATGGAGTCCCACTCCCATTTGACAGGCGAGGGACTCCTTGAAAACAACTTGGCGAACAAAATGGAATTCGATGGGGAGCTATCAATATTAATGGGGCTTATGGAAGAAAGAAGGTAGAACTGGCTGAGTCAGCAAAGAGGATGCATCTGGATGTGCTAGGAGTAAGTGATATTCGGGTAAGGGGAGATAATGAGGAAGAGATAGGAGATTATAAAGTGTACTTGACGGGTGTTAGAAAGGGAAGGGCAGAGTCTGGGGTAGGGCTCTTTATTAGGAATACCATTGCACGCAACATAGTTTCTGTTAGGCACGTAAATGAGCGAATGATGTGGGTAGATTTGTCAGTGGGAGGAATTAGGACAAGAATTGTGTCCGTGTATTCACCATGTGAGGGTGCAGATGAGGATGAAGTTGACAAGTTTTATGAAGCATTGAGTGACATCGTGGTCAGGGTTAACAGCAAGGATAGAATAGTGCTAATGGGCGATTTCAATGCGAGAGTTGGGAATAGAACTGAAGGATATGAAAGGGTGACTGGTAAATGTGGGGAAGATATGGAAGCTAATGGGAATGGGAAGCGTTTGCTGGACTTCTGTGCTAGTATGGGTTTGGCTGTTACGAATACATTCTTCAAGCATAAGGCTATTCACCGCTACACATGGGAGGCTAGGGGTACCAGATCCATAATAGACTATATCTTAACAGACTTTGAATTCAGGAAATCTGTTAGGAATGTACGAGTTTTTCGCGGATTTTTCAATGATACAGACCACTATCTGATCTGTAGTGAACTAAGTATCTCTAGGCCTAGGGTAGAGAAAGTGAAATCTGTCTGCAAACGAATAAGGGTAGGAAATCTCCAGGACGAGGAAATTAGACAGAAGTACATGGATATGATTAGTGAGAAGTTTCGAACAGTAGACAGTAAGCAGGTTCAGGATATAGAAAGTGAATGGGTGGCATACAGGGATGCTGTAATAGAAACAGCAAGGGAATGCCTATGAACAACTGTGTGTAAAGATGGGAAAAGGTGAACATCTTGGTGGAATGATGAAGTGAGAGCAGCCTGTAAACATAAAAAGAAGGCTTATCAGAAATGGCTCCAAACAAGGGCAAAGGCAGACAGGGATTGGTACGTAGATGAAAGAAACAGAGCAAAACAAATAGTTCTTGAATCCAAAAAGAAGTCATGGGAAGATTTTGGTAATAACCTGGAAAGGCTAGGTCAAGCAGCAGGGAAACCTTTCTGGACAGTAATAAAGAATCTTAGGAAGGGAGGGAAAAAGGAAATGAACAGTGTTTTGAGTAATTCAGGTGAACTCATAATAGATCCCAGGGAATCACTGGAGAGGTGGAGGGAATATTTTGAACATCTTCTCAATGTAAAAGGAAATCATCATGGTGGTGATGCAAACAGCCAAGCTCATGGGGAGGAGGAAAATGATGTTGGTGAAATTATGCTTGAGGAAGTGGAAAGGATAGTAAATAAACTCCATTGTCATAAGGCAGCAGGAATAGATGAAATTAGACCTGAAATGGTGAAGTACAGTGGGAAGGCAGGGATGAAATGGCTTCATAGAGTAGTAAAATTAGCGTGGAGTGTTGGTAAGGTACCTTCAGATTGGACAAAAGCAGTATTTGCACCTATCTATAAGCAAGGGAACAGGAAGGATTGCAACATCTATCGAGGTATCTCATTGATTAGTATACCAGGCAAAGTATTCACTGGCATCCTGGAAGGGAGGGTGCAATCAGTCGTTGAGAGGAAGTTGGATGAAAACCAGTGTGGTTTCAGACCACAGAGAGGCTGTCAGGATCAGATTTTCAGTATGCGCCAGGTAATTGAAAAATGCTACGAGAGGAATAGGCAGTTGTGTTTATGTTTCGTAGATCTAGAGAAAGCATATGACAGGGTACCGAGGGAAAAGATGTTCGCCATACTGGGGGACTATGGAATTAAAGGTAGATTATTAAAATCAATCAAAGGCATTTATGTTGACAATTGGGCTTCAGTGAGAATTGATGGTAGAATGAGTTCCTGGTTCAGGGTACTTACAGGAGTTAGACAAGGCTGTAATCTTTCACCTTTGCTGTTTGTAGTTTACATGGATCATCTGCTGAAAGGTATAAAATGGCAGGGAGGGATTCAGTTAGGTAGAAATGTAGTAAGCAGTTTGGCCTATGCTGACGACTTGGTCTTAATGGCAGACTGTGCCGAAAGCTTGCAGTCTAATATCTTGGAACTTGAAAATAGGTGCAATGAGTATGGTATGAAAATTAGCCTCTCGAAGACTAAATTGATGTCAGTAGGTAAGAAATTCAACAGAATCGAATGTCAGATTGGTGATACAAAGCTAGAACAGGTCGATAATTTCAGGTATTTAGGTTGTGTGTTCTCCCAGGATGGTAATATAGTAAGAGAGATTGAATCAAGGTGTAGTAAAGCAAATGCAGTGAGCTCGCAGTTGCGATCAGCAGTATTCTGTAAGAAGGAAGTCAGCTCCCAGACGAAACTATCTTTACATCGGTCTGTTTTCAGACCAACTTTGCTTTACGGGAGCGAAAGCTGGGTGGACTCAGGATATCTTATTCATAAGTTAGAAGTAACAGACATGAAAGTAGCGAGAATGATTGCTGGTACAAACAGGTGGGAACAGTGGCAGGAGGGTACTCGGAATGAGGAGATAAAGGCTAATTTAGGAATGAACTCGATAGATGAAGCTGTACGCATAAACCGGCTTTGGTGGTGGGGTCATGTGAGGCAAATGGAGGATGATAGGTTACCTAGGAGAATAATGGACTCTGTTATGGAGGGTAAGAGAAGTAGAGAGAGGCCAAGACGACGATGGTTAGACTCGGTTTCTAACGATTTAAAGATAAGAGGTATAGAACTAAATGAGGCCACAACACTAGTTGCAAATCGAGGATTGTGGCGACGTTTAGTAAATTCTCAGAGGCTTGCAGACTGAACGCTGAAAGGCATAACAGTCTATAATGATAATGTATGTATGTATGTTCATGTGGAGTGTTTATTCCATACTATGGCAAATTGGACTTCTTTCTGTACACATTTAAAAAGCACCTGTGATTGGTTGGTCTCTGGTTTGCTTACCAACTTCTTCTCTGTTTTCTTCAAATTTCCTCTCGAATATTGATTTTTCGAAACTTCCATCCGTGTTTATCATTTGTTCATGTACTCCTGTATCGATTGTGTTGGTCATAGCCTCATCGATCATGCATTATTTGGGTGGCAAAATGTCAGAATTTTTTTATGATAAAATATTTTAATGAAAATAAGTAAATTCACCCTAGTATGGAATAAAATATTATGTACAACAGCCTCTACAGTGAAAAGTTCATCTCACTCGTAAGGTAAAACACTTTCTGTGGCTGTTGAGTAAATAACTATTATTATGTGTTCCTCTCCATGTTCCTTTCTATACTGTATGACTTGATATATCACTTGTTTTTTTTTTTTTGTTTTCCTTTCCTTATATTGTCCCCTTGGAATCATTTTTTCTCCATTTTGCTGTCTTTATGCAATCTTGTTCCCACCATCCCACTTCAAGACTGAAGATATGTCAAGAAGGCTCTGCCTTCCTGATAAAGTTGGGAGGCAGATACAAGCTTGTAGGGGGCCTCAGAAGAAATATGAGTTGAAGAAATAGGATTGATGAAGATGGGACGAATGTGTTTGAAGGCAGCAGTTTACGAAGATATGGAGATTGTCCTTGTCTCTTTCTGTTTTTACACCTTCCCACACTTGCCTGTCATTGTTTGTATCTTATTATATTTCTTTTCATACTCCTTACGTGACTTGATTTATCACATGTCATTAAATTGTCTCTCTCCTGTAGCATGCCATGTGGGTAACAGTGTATGATTTAAGTATTGGAGAGGAACCAACAAGTGACTTAATGTATGATTTAAATGTTTTCATTCCCAAGGCAAGAAGTTAAATTCACATCTTTCAAATTAACCTGTTTTGTTTTAATAGTGATAAGTGTTAAATTTTTGTTTCAGCATTCGTGTTCTCCAAATGTGTTCGTCCAGAACGTATTTGTTGACACTCATGATCTACGTTTTCCATGGGTTGCATTTTTTGCACTTACGTACATTCGTGCAGGTACTGAGCTCACTTGGGATTACAATTATGACGTAGGCAGCGTCCCAGGCAAAGTGATGTACTGTCATTGCGGTTCAACAGACTGTCGAGGTCGACTTTTGTAAGAGAACCAAAGTTCTCACCCATAAAGTACAACCCTTTCTTGTTGTGAAAGACAAGCGAAGATATTATCTCTTTGTGAATTTGCAGAGTGTTCGTAATCTTTACATCAGCTCAACTTGTTCGATAATATGTTATAATACCACATTTTAATTTTGTGTAAAATTGGAGGGAAGGTTAAAAGGGACCATTAAGAAAAGAAATAATGATGAGTAAAACCAGATATTCCTTTTATTTCTTATGATGATAAATTCAAGACGCTAGTGGATATTCTTCACAATCTTCATACCATGATTTGAATTCTTGCCAATTCATATTTTTTACATTAGTTGACTCCTGAAGCCTTAACTCTTCCTGATTTTTAATATTTCTTCTCTTATCTTAAATTGTGGTAGCTAACATTTGTGATAACAGGGATATGTAATTATACTGAAAATAATGGTTTTCTTAGTATGAGGTTTATTGAGTTCAGTTCACTCAAGCTTGTGAAGACCTATAATCTGTAAACTTTATAGAGTTTGTTGCATTGTGATGGGACAGAATTACTACATTCTTGAATATTGCTGTTCTTTTCATAATAATGTCAATTACTGACTCTTATGTAGTAGTCTTTCAAGTAGTTCCTTAACAAGTGATTATTGCATTATTATTGACATATTTATCCTTTCAATTGTTCTTTAAGGAGAGATTCTGTATGCTACAGACATTTGTCTACTAATAATTTTAATGACTGTAATGAAGATGGAATCTTCTGGAACCTTATGATTTATGTTCAGAAATACTGCCATTAAGCTGCAGAGGGAGTCAAACATAACACACCAAGGAATTCACAGACTCAAGCAGTCCTATTTTACCAAAACTGCACACGGTTTCACTAAGGAGACTTGTAACATTATGTGCTGGAGAAGTATCATTTTTATATTATCACAGCTACATCATCTTGTTTTAATATAAATTCTCAAAATAGCACACTGAAACTCTTCAGTAATACATTTGACCATAGACTGCACAAGCAACAAAATGTAATTGTTTTATTCTGATGAGATTGACAGCCAACATATTGGGAGACTGCAGCTCAAAGAGTTTAAATGCAAAAAGAAAATAGTATATTTCAGTGCTGAATGTTTTTTCTTCGCTGTATAGGTTGTGAACAACTATGTGCAGTGAAACCTCATTAAGACATTTCTGCAGGGGACAAAGAAAAAAAAACATGTTAAGCAAGAAAACATACTAATGAATATACAAATATAAACTATCCAACAGGGATATGGAAACACTAGATACGATTTTTCTCTGACTTAAATGCATTTTATGTTGTGTATCCACGCGTACAGTGAAAACTATAGGCCTATCTACCATTTCAAAAGATGACAGGAAAGTATTAAAAGGTGTGAAAAACACAAGAGAACAAATATAAAAACATTTTCTGCTGGGGATTGTAAAATAACAAGTACCGGTACACTGAAAGGTCTGAAAAACACCAGACAGCAAATAAGAAAAAGTGCTCAGGGGCCATCAAAAATATCGAAGTATTATTGCAGATCACTCTCTCTCAAACAAATGTTAGTAGAAGCCTTTTATTTCGGAACAGTGGGTTATTAAACATTATTTTCTGGTCACATTCTAAGACAATGAATTGGAGGTTACACTCGATATGTGCAACCGCGAGAAATGACTTTGACAGCCATTTTGAATCGAACAAAACTCCGACCAATTTGAGTGATCAAGTCGACACTCGAAGATGCCGAGTTTCAACAGTCGCGACCTCTGTGCGCTTATGCCAGTCCACTTTCTGACAGATATTAATTGTGTCTTCGTTATTAAGGAATTTCACAACAGAACCTCCGTGGCTCAGACGGCAGCGAGTTGACCTTTCACCGCTGGATACCATGGTTCAAATCCTGGTCACTCTGTGTGAGGTTTGTGCTGGACAAAGTGGAGGTGGGACAGGTTTTTCTCCAGGTACTCCGGTTTTCCCTGTCATCTTTCATCCAGCAACACTCTCCATTCTCTTTTCATAGCATCTATCAGTCATTAATAATAATCACTTTGGGAGTGGCGACCCCATCGTACTAATAGTCTATATATGCTTCCTTCATCCCTGACCCGGTCACTGACTGGAAAACAGGTTGTAGGTTTTCGTATTAAGGAATTTTACAACAGTTTCCATATCCATAACTAGGCTATCACAAGGCAGATATGCACCACGCTGGCCGATTTGATTATGTTCATAATCCAGATATAGGCTACCGTATCATGCGACAAATATTAGCTACACTTCACTGTACCACTCAGCACATTTCTACAGTACCTTCTGAATTAAATGCAAAATACAAGCACAAAGAGGCTCACTCTGTTACTCAGCAATCTCGCTGTTAATCGGCAAGCAAAACTGAACATTCTTGAGGCTAACGCTTGTTCCCTGAAAGTGAAACTTATCCATTGAAGTTCAGAAAGACCTTTTCCCGTAATAACGCTACTGTGGTAACAGCTCTTACCCGAGTTGGAAATCACGTTTCTTTCAGAAGGAATGACAGATACAGTAACATTTTCAGGTCTAGGAAGAACGTGATCATTCTAAGCAGTAATGACGAAAATTTGTGGCGCGATAAGTGAGTTTTTTAAAATATAGATTTAATACGATGAGAATCAGGACTTCAAATTTCTAACGTGCTGAGCGGGAAAATGTGTTAATGAGGAATACACTAACAAGGTTTCACTGTATTTGATTTATTTTATTTTTATCCACTTTTATTATCATTATTTATTTAATTTTATAGTTATTTGCTAAATATGTTACGAAGGATGCCAGACTTTTCAATGCTAAAAGAATCCCTCTGGGCTAGCCATAAGATACTACAACAACAGAATGGTTCCACCTGATGGATACTATTTATTTGCCTAAGGCAAATTAAATATTGTAGAACATGTTTCATCTACTTTGTAGACACCTTCAGCTACATACGTTTAGGCGTATTGTATAATTAATAAGGACACATTCTTACTATCTTAATGTTAAAACACACATTAAAAACATTTTTAAAAATTGAACTTAATTATACTAAAAAGTATGTGTCATGAAAAAAGATGGGTGGGGGAATATGCATTCATAGATGGAAAGAGAATATGGTACATTAACTAAATCTCACTAAAATATCTTGTTAATAAAAATAGCTTAAGGATATGAGATTTGCCATTGTCACTGTTCATGTGTTATGTATATCTTCGTAGCAAATCTAGGTACATTTCCCTAAGTGTGTGATTATTTGGTATCCTTCATTAGAACACCAAATAATCATTAATAAATAATTAATCATACAATACGCCTACTGCCCATGAATTCCCTGGTGCGTTAGTTTGCTTCACACTGTATTCAATGAGCTCTATGGTTAGGGAACTTAATAATCTGACATTAAGCAGTTGCTGTTTGCTGTAGCCTATGAAGTGCTTGGTATCCCATATTTAAGCTGATTTCAACACTATCAGCTAAGGAATCAGTATCATTTACAGTATTTGCATAATTTGTTATGGTTATGATAATTTAATTTTTAGATGATGAATTCTGAATTACTGAATACCCTGAACGAAATCTCACTATTTAGTGCTCTGTTTTAAAGAATTTCCATCCTACATCAAGCTCTGTCTGTATTGTATGGTTTGAATTGTCTGCTGTCCAGATAGATTAGAAGATATTGTGTTAGAGACTTATGGACCCATTGTGGATGATAAATGGACTGGTTAAGTGGGACTGCACTGCTACCCTCAAGTGGAAGATTATGAAGATTCTTTGTTTATTCACAGATAATTGCAGTCATACTGTCAAAATGATCAACAATGAGTACAAAATATTTAATGCTTTCTTGAGTGTTATTTCTTCCTATGTATTTCTACTCCCATTATAAGGTAATACAGCAGTGTTATACATTGTTTATATTCAGCCTTTCCAGAACTTTATACATTTCGGGTCACATGCTCAGCATAAGTGATAACTTTTGCTATCAGCCTATCTGCAGGGCTTTGTTCAAAAGAGATCAAAACTTTTTCTTTATTCATACAAACAAAATATTTTAAAATGATCATGTGAACAATTGACCGTATACTGAAATGAAAGGAATCTCATTCATAAAATATGAGCATTTCAGAAAAATACATCTTGGACATATGAATACCTAATACACACAAAATTACTAAATTTTTAAAATAAAAATTGCTTTTCAATGACGGAATTGTCTCTTATCATTTTGTTTGATTTCTTGACTGTTAAATGTGAGTAAAAGAACATAATGAACATTTTATATATCTGATTTCTGCACTGCAATTCATTCTTGAAATTGGACAGAGTTATTCACTACATTTGTTACTTTCATTCTTCTCATCTTCTTCACTGTCAGATATGCTGTGAGCAATTGTGACTGTAGGGGTATGTTCGTCACTTCCCACATTAACGGACAACATTCATAGTCAATAACTTCTTTTATCGAGAATAAAAAGTACTTTACAGGACTGGTGGATCGATCCGTTGAGTAAAATGCAAAGTATTGATTTTAAGTTACCTTCACTATCCTCTATTACCATGACCAAAACTGTTAAATACAACAGAGTTGATATATCGGTGCCGTGTGTGTTATTGTCATCTCTTGTGCCAATAGATCAGCATGCTTAGTGCAAGAGGGTTAAGAGTTCTTTGTAAGGGCAATGTTACATTCCCTGGCACATTAACAGATCCCTTTTCAGGCACATTTCTAGTATTCCAACATCTCGTCTCTTTAAGACCACCAATGGTTCAAGGAATGTTAAAAACACAAAATGATGATACTCTGTTGATAAAATGCTGGTGTTGTTAGCACTAGAAATGAAGGAAGGAATATTTTCTTATACAGGAAATTATTTTGCTGGATTTTTCTATGTTTTAAGAATTTTTTCTTTTCAATTTGCTTTATGTCACACTGACATAGATAGGTCTTATGGCGACGATTTTATGAAGTTCTGTTAGCAATATTCTCTCAGCTACAAGTAGATTTTGACTTGTGCTGTTTTGTTTTCATCAATTTCTTCCCCTGTAAGCTTGACTTTTGTGACGAATATTTACATTTATTCCATTTTAGACAGGTGGAATTCAAGATTTTATTAATACTTTGAACGTAACTGGTTTTAGATTGTTCATAATATGATACTCTTTTACAGAGCCCGTACAAGTTTGTACATTTCTTATCTCAGCAGATATAACCAGCAGGTTTCTCAGTAGCAGTAATGAGAAGGAATTGTGAGAAAGTTATTTATAACCATTTTTATTTGTTCTTTTTGGGTCGAATCAGTCTTTGTACGTAATTCATGATACTGTATCAGTGCATATCCCTTGTATGAGAACCAATAGAGAAAAACATACGTGACACTCTCCTTGTTGGAAAATCTCATTTTAGATTTATTTTATATCTTGATAGTATGTAAATTTGTGATTGTTATCATGAAAACCAGAAGTCTCTAGCTTAAAAACTAATCAGTTTATGTGACTTTGAAGTTTTGAGACAGAATTTATTGAATTTTGATAAAATCGTTTGGAAAATGGGGTATAGTACTTCGAAAATGTATTGAGTATTTAATAAAATCCAGCTGTTTCACTGGGTAAAGGAACATCAGCTTTGCATATGAAAATAGTTTTCATCAATTTTTAGGAGTTTGATTCTCCGGAAATTAAGTGTTCAAAATTTGAACAAAAGTGAAACTGCAAGTTTTAGTCTTTTAACACTCATATATGCAGATGTCCTGTCTTAAAATGTACAGAGAAGATCAAGATACAATAATTATAATAATAGTAGTAATGCTGATGTTAATAATAACAATAATAATAATATAGGATATTTTAAAATATTGTTCTGAAACTACACAAAGTCTGTATCATTTAAGGATTTACATTACTAATCTATCTTGTATCCTAGAGTAACAAAACTGAATTATAGCTTATTTTTCTGGAATGATCTTAATTATGTATGTCTTTTCCTTTTGTACACACAACCTTTCTCGCTACTTGGCCCAGTTTCAGCAACATTAATGTCGCCCAGCGTGGGCAGTACAAATCCCTTGTTTCTGCTGTGCAGTACTCTCGAATGTTGTTGAACAGATATGTTGTCCTTCCTGCAGTCATACCTCTTACTTCCAACTTCTTACATAGGTTCTGAGGGAGATTATTTGCCTCGCAAATCTTCACGATTACAGTTAGACCATCCCAATTTTTGTTGACACATAATGTATATGCTTTTTCACAGTAAAATGACTGAAAGATGTGATGTGAGGATTTTTATTTCCTACCATGAGTAGTGAACGTATCTTGCCAGTCGTACGTGTTTACGAACAGCTCGGCAGTTTCTCTTCAGTGACTGAGATAATATATGTCAGAAAAGAAGTACATGTCACACAGTACTTCCTTTTCATGAGACCAAAAGCCCAGTCACAAGAAAATTTCATATGGCCCACCGACAGAAAAGAAATAGTTATTTCTTCATGTAAACTTAACATAACTCTCCACATGATAATGTTTTTTTTATTTTTTTATTTTGTGTGGTGCAGTTGTCAGCATGAAGAAATAAACAAATCACAGCACTATGACCGCGATCCTGTACAGGAGGCAATAAGATTGACAGACATGACTACGGCTATATAATGCAAAGAAGAGATAGATCCTATATGAATTGTGGGCAAATGCAGAAGCAATATCGTCGAGGGAAGGTTAATGTTATGATGGAGGAGATGTTATGAAGAAGATGTAAGATGAGAAAAATAGTTCAAATTACCCATTATAATATATGCAGTCCAGTAAATGAAGTCTGTAATTGTAACCATACATTATCTTGGTGTCATGTATTTTTGTGTTGGAGAATGTAAACCCTGTCTTAATGGTTTCTTATATCTCATCATTATATCTTATCAACTGCCTGTTGTGAAGGGAAGTTTGTAAGTGTAGGAACAAATAGAAATCACTTAGCTCTAGGTCTGGACTGTATAGCAAGTGATCAAACTGTTCCCAGTTAAAATTTCACTATGAGGTCTTTTGTTGCAGCTGCAGTATGTAGTTGAACCTTGTCATATCACATTACTGTACCCTGCACTCTGACTGAGCTTTTCACATTCCTCAAGTCATGTCACAGCATATTTCAATAAACGTCTGCATTAATGGTAGTCTCGATGCAAGAATTCCACAGGGAAAATGCTTCTTCAGTCCCAAAACAGTATACACATGATCTTTCAAGCTAAAATAATCTGTTTGAATTTCATCTTTATCAGAATCCCTGAATCTTTGTCAGAATCTCTATTCTGTGGGCTGCTGTTTCAATTCAGCGGCATGCAACACTGGCACCTGTGATGATGTGGCTCAAAAAGTCGCCACCTTACTCACTGTATTGTGACAAAGGTCAAAGCACTGACGAGCCATTTCAAAACATATTCCTGAAGAAAAGAAAAGCCATTATGAGAGACAGTTTCTGAGTGACTGAAATTTGTGGGAAATGTTGAGAAAGTAGTGAAATGTGAATTATCTGTTCTCTCTAGTCTTCTCTTCTACTCCACACTTCAGATCTTCATTAACAGAAGACATGCATCTGTTTTGCAGATCATAATGCATGTTTCAGTGTACTTCACAAAAATGTTTCACCCATCTCTATTCCATTGAATCATTTGTGGCATAGGGAATGATTACCTAATTGTACTTCTTAAAGCAATAAATACCATCTCTGTTCATGGTGCATTCCCCATACGATTCACAAGTTGCTAATAATGTTTGTCAGTTTCATGTTCCTTGTGTCACCATGGAACAAATTACAATTTGCATGTGGTGAGTGACTTGTAAACACGATTTGATTGTTTCCAAATAGTGGCTGCAGTGAAACTATGTATTTGTTAGTGGAACTTAGTTTTTTCTAGAGTCCTCGTATTATGCAGCTATCTACTTTTTGGATTTCTCATACACTTCTGTTAACTGTTCTATTAACTAGGATCTTATGAGAACATGAGAGTAATCAGTCCTTGTAAATACCATGTATTCCATAGAAATACTGAAATACCTTTTATTTATTCACAGATAAAAGCGCCTACAGTTTGGCATTTTCTCACTCAGTAAGGGTTAAGTTTAATTGCTTTATTATATCCCAAGCCATAACCTGAGTTTTCTGTCAGTCATGTTTTTTTGTAGTTAAGGCTTTGCTTTCAGTTTTTGTGGACCATTTATTATTGATAATTTTATTATTGTAATGTTTTCACTTTAAGCCTCGTGATTCACCTGCCCACATCCACCCTGTTCTACAGCTTTATTACAGTCATCAGAATTATTAGTATTTTCACACCACTCTGACTTTTCACCACTTCTCAAAACTTACTGTCAATTCCATTCATCTCAAACTGAACGGTGAACTTATGTAGGCTTTCACGGCCAACTAGGTGATTTTTGGAGTGTTAGGCTGTATTGTACTCTTCATGCAGCAATATTGCAGCTGGTATGTTTGGAGTAGGTGATCTAGTCACCATGAAGAAAGTTAGATACGGCCTAATAACCCAAACATACGCTCCAGGTATGTCCAAGAGAACCTTTCCACTCAACTGGCATTCTTTATGCTTTCCTGCTGTATGGCCTTGAGGATAGACCCCAGTTAGCGACATGGGCCAAAAAAGAAAATTGAGCTCTTGACAGTGTGCCTCATTCTCCATGGAGGATGGATATTGAACAAGAGACAGGTATGCACCTGCAAAATCAGACAGGTAATTTGAAGTTAATGTCATAGGAGAAGGGAAAAAACTGTCTTCTTTAGAGCTCTTTATGGTAGCCCATTTGTTCTTCACAGTTATTTTAAAAGACAGGACAATTTTCGTATGCACATAGTAAAATTACATGAATAACATGTGCTATCCAGTGCCGCAAGGTTAATATTAGGCTTGGCCAGGCACATAAGAGTGACCACAAATCCCGTCCAGTATGTGTCTGTAGCTCTGGTGCCTAGCGTATGTATCTCACACATAGAAGAATGCAAATTTTAACTCCCACACTTTCATCATTTTAATACCATTAGAGGTGATGTTGTTGCTGTCTTATGGCCATCCTTATAATAACATAGAAAGTGGCCCAACAATCCGTGGGTTACTTTTAAGTCCTACCTTGCCCATGACACAGAGGAAAGTAACATGAAAGAGCATTAATACAGTATTTGGAAGATTCCTTACACAAAATAAAGAGGAAAAAACATAAATCATAAGAAACCAGGGATGCATCCCACTTGTCCACATCTCCTGGTCTACTGAGTTCTTTGAATTCTCCACAGCATGGAGTTAACCAAATTTCAGAAATAGTCCTTGTCCTGGGTATTCCCAGACCCTGAGAACTTAATCCCACGGATGGGCCGTCTGTATGGATGTCGAACCTCCTTCATTTTAACATTGCCCATGTGTTCTCTATGGTGTTCAGATCCAGTGACTTCCCAATGGCTCTCTGAGTACAAAGATTACAACTCCTCAAACGGTTGATCCCTCCGTGGTTTAGTGGTAGAATGTCAGCCTCCGAATCTCAAGATCGTGGGTTCAGACCCTAAGTAGTTGTATTTTTGAAGGACGGAGAATATCCATCCCACGCTCCTGCGCCCAATGATGCACAAAATCCATCTTTAAAACATATGCATATGGCCAGTTCTGCACGTGCAATAACAATATCTAGTTTGCAAAGAATGTACTTTGTTGACGTCTGTAATTGCATTTTATACTTTTTCAAGCAAGAACTTTTCACTCTATCACTATCCATATTCACACATATTCATTTAGACCCTTTTCAACTGGAAACTAAACAGAAATGATCTGTATAAGAATTTAGTTATTTTTTTTTACTTTGTTGCAATAGAAATTTTGTTGGTTATTCTACAATATTCTGCCAGTATTCTTCACACTAGGGTTTGCCTGAGAACCAGTTAGAGGTATTTAACCATTTTAAACTAGTCAGTTACAAAAGGCATTGGAGAACTGGTAATAAATTTATATTAATGGCTGAATATTTTAATATGTACGATTTGTCATTCCAATTTCATATGCTCTCTTTATACGATAAGAATTATGGAAATAACTGGTTAAATATGTAATAAAATGTAGATATATATCAAATATATACAGGGTCTCTCTTACAGACTGTCCAGCGGTGTTTCTACTCTTCGAGACCTAAGCCGCTACATGAGAGGCATGCGCATAGTTCTTGAACTTTCAAGGAGCTTGCACGTATTCGATCTAGCATTAATAGCCAGTCTGAATCACAGCTGTTAACATGGTGAGACGGTTATCATTGCAACACCGTATATTCGTACGTAAGGTAAAAGTTATTTTAAGTACATGGCGGCTCGATGGGTAGCAGTGCATTTGTTCAGCAACTTCCGGCTCAGTGCTCAATAAAAAACATGCACGCACACGAACATTTTTAACAGAGGAAAAGCTAGACGACATTGATGCGAATCTTGAACAGTAACTGAATAAATCACTCACAGGATTAGCACAAGAAGTACGGGTTTTGGTTTCTTCTGCGTGCAGAGCTACAAAGCTGTTAAACATCAAACTGTACAGGTTTACACAGGCCCATTGTATAAAACCTGCTGATCCAGCCACAAGAGTGAGATATTGTGACTGGTATCTTGCATCATTGAATGATCATTTATTTGACCCAAAGCTTGTTCTTTTCAGATCATGCTTGGTTTCATTTTAACGGTTGTGTGAACAGTCATAACTCTTGCTACTGGTGTGTAGAAAATCCTAATGGTGTTTATGAAGTCCTTCATTATGATGCATGGTACTTCCAGCATCTTTTATAACGTAAGATTTCATATCAGATTGTATAGACGCTTAAAGCAGGGCGGTCGCGCGTGACGTAAGTTGGGCTGAAGCAGCTGCTGTAGTGCAAACACCATGCACTCAGTCTGGGTTTATAAGAGAGACCCTGTATTACTGAAATTGCCATGTTTCAGTTTGTTTCTTCCTAATTGGAATTCACCCATGAAACATTCACAAATATGTTCATCGTTCTTATGATATTGAGGTATTTCATTGAGACTTATGTACACTGCAAATCGTTTCTTCTGTTCCTATCATACGATCTCTGCCTCCAATGATAATAAACAAATTGTTTGAATGCTTTGTCATGGGGTGCCCCCCAATATTGGATATTGCCAAATACTAGTACATCACATCACCATGAAGAGGTTGTTTTAGAGTTTAATGCAGCATATGTTTTTTCTTAAATCTGTCACTTTAGAAAGGTCAATAATTGATAAAAATAAAAGGAATAAATAGTGCTAATTTGAATATTGATTTTTTAACAGAAGAATATTTCACAGCTAGAAAAGGTACTTTATTTTTGTGCAAGTCCTTGGCCTGGTTGAAAGTATGAATTGTCTGTAAAATTATTGGCTCGCAAGGAAGTCTAATAAAGTAGAAACTTTTTGAAATAAAATGGGATTTAGCACATTGTTGAAAAAAACCTGTGTACTGGCTGTATTTAGTACTTTCGACTATTATATGTAATTGTTTATAATGTATCCTTTTACCAAACAAAATATATATCACAGATATTTAAGATTAAAGAGTGAGAGGATTGAAGTGTGAGGCTTATAACCTGGCCATCAAAAATTCAGTATGTCAAGGGTGAGATTTTGCGCTTTCCTGAAGGAAGAACATACAGTGTAATGGTTTTCTACTTCTGTGAACATTTCAGCAGATGATCTCAAACTGTTCTGCACACAGCATTCTGAATTCACCATGCTATAAATAATAGAGGACTGATCACTTGTTGCGCATTAATCTTGTTCCATAGCCATTATAATGGAGCTAGACTTTGTTGCTAATAAGAGGAAGGTGTGATATTCATAATTCCATTGCACACATTATAAAATCCACCTACAAAATTTAGAGCATGTGACCTGATCAATGAGTTTTGTTTTATGAACAGACTTCTTACAACAGAACATTGGGAAATGCCATATTCTTGTGCTAGCTGTTGTATTGTTCTGAGACTCGTTTTTGTACTCACTTGATTATCTTGTCAGTCAGAGAACTTTTCTTATTGGACATGGAGCCTGATTCTGACCACTTCTTAAACATTTGCTCCTAGGTACTTTGTGATGGTGAAGCAGCCTCTTTGCTGCTACAAAGTTTATCGTATCCCTGTTTTTATATACTAGCTCAGCTACGAAAGTTCCACTAGGTACAGAGAACAAACTGTGTATCTCAAGTATGAAATGGCAACTTAAAGAAGCCTGGTAGAGTATATCCTGCCTGAGGAACTGCTCAACCTGCAGTCAATAAAAACTGTTGAAGACAACACTTTTCCTGGCACAATATGTATATGTATGTCTTGCCTGGTATAAATTTTGTGTTACAATGATTAAGTGTAGACATATGTTATCTGAGCATCTTGTAACATGCACTTATTTTATCCTCATGTTCATGAAGAGAATTGCCACAATATTGGAAAATGTGTCCTATATTATGAACAAATCAAGTTAATATTAATACCTGAGAATATTGTAAAGATTTTCTGAATAATTATTCCTTTTTGTGTATAGAAATAAATTATTAGTATCCATACCAATCTTTACTATGACTTGATCCTTATTCCTTGTGAGAATGCAAGGTACTACTTCCTTACATCAAATGTGTATGGTGGTGACAACCAGGAGAAGATGAGGCATAAAGTGATCAGAAAAAAGTATTACTTGAGTGTAAGTATGGTAGACTACACTAGTGGTGGGCAACACTCGCTCGAGACTGACGTCGCAGATCTCGAGACTCTCGCGAGAATCTCGAGACCGATCCTCTTGTAGTGCAAGCTGTGTGACGTTCCTACCAATAATTACGTCTGTAAACTTGATAATATATCATTGGCAGTTATTGCGTGAAATAACGTTATCATATGAAAACGTGGAGCCAATACATTTTGTCAAATGACTGGAAAAGTACTGCACGTTCAACTATGGACCCCTTAATACTAGTGATGGGCAGTCTGAGACTAGGACTCGAGATTTCTCGAAACTAGCGCGGGCACTATTTCTCGCGAGAAATTTCGAGAGATCTCGAGAGCGTTGTCCCCGAATTGTACGGCGAGCAGCGTGTCATAGGCTTACAGGTCGTCGGAGCTGAATGTTTGTGCCGAGTATGCGAATACCAACTACGGGCATTCTCCATTTCGTAAATACATGTCAACAAGCAACTAGGGCGTTCATTTCTCTCATTTCTAGCGAGATCTATTTTGATGCAGTATAACATAATTATAAAGGATACGCATTCTGGCATTGTACGCAGTGGTGAGTACACGAATGAATAGGCTAAGTACAGAAACTGACGGCTACTGTAGGTACACATACCTGGATGCTAGAGGCGTGCATTATTCGAACTCGAGACGAGGCAAGATGCGCCCTGCTGCATATGCAACCACCATTACTCACGAGTGGAATGTGTAATCTAAAAAATGCTTGAGTTTGCTCCAATTCTTTCCACAGGTAGGTGTACATCGTTATCAGACCCCACATGCAATGTCATATTATGACCACTGCTTGTGTTTACAGATATTTTGGTGACGAAGGAAATCATTCCTACTCTATTCGCGTCATGTATAAAGTTAGCATAATTACCCAACAACAACATCAAAAGTATAAGCAATTCCATGGAAGGGAAATATTACAAGAAGTACTACTAATTTAACATTCGCCGGGCTGAGTGGCTCAGACGGTTAAGGCGCTGGCTTTCTGACCCCAACTTGGCAGGTTCGATCCTGGCTCAGTCCGGTGGTATTTGAAGGTGCTCAAATACGTCAGCCTCGTGTCGGTAGATTTACTGGCACGTAAAAGAACTCCTGCGGGACTAAATTCCGGCACCTCGGCGTCTCCGAAAACCGTAAAAGAGTAGTTAGTGGGACGTAAAACAAATAACATTATTATTATAATTTAACATTCTAAATCCAGCATCATCATAAACAAATTCAGTATTTCCAGTGCTTAACATTACAAGTGATAATAAAGTGAAGTTAAACCATCATTACCCGACAACGAAAACGAAAGAAAATATGACAAGCAATATTGCTAGTTCAACTTTCTAAATCCAGCATCATTATACACAAATTCACACACAACTTAAGTACCGGTATTTCCATTAAGTGACAGTATGGTTTACAATACCATAGGTTGAACTTACTGCTAGGTTAATACTACTAGTGATATTAAAGTTAAAACATAACTATCCAACAATTTCAACAACAAGAGTACAACAAGCAATTCCATGGAGAGAAAATATTAGACGAAATACTACTAGTTTAACATTCTAAATCCAGCAGAAAATCACAAATTCAGTGTCCGTCGTTTACAGCTTTTACTTTACACTAGCACTAATCATCATCTTAAACGATTTGATACCGGAAGAGAATCTATCAAAGACTGCTGCAGGTAATTTATTTCAATCTGTTATGGTCCTGTTGACGAAGGAAAACTTGCCCACACCAGTATGCCGGTTATTATTACACTACTGTAAGTGACCATTGCCACCGGGATATTTCCCATTTGCGATGTATTTGTTAATAATAATAATTAGGTTCTTCGGTGTATGACAGTGCAATGTGTAGTTGTACGCGACAAGTTGAAGACGATG
This sequence comes from Anabrus simplex, assembly GCF_040414725.1. NCBI lineage: Eukaryota > Metazoa > Arthropoda > Insecta > Orthoptera > Tettigoniidae > Anabrus > Anabrus simplex. The sequence goes on from NC_090265.1 coordinate 358,582,998, forward strand.
TCCGAAATGCAACGTACGTCATGGATGTCGGTTACTTTGAAGAGATGCCACGTAGCACAGACCGCTGTGTTGTTTATTCAAAAGAAGAAAATACGTCGGCAGAAATACTTCTGGGATGATCCGACACTTAAAAACACATAATATAAATGAAGAGGAATAGTCACAGAACACCTCCGGCCCGGTATGAATTACAAGAAGCTACCCTGCCGACAACGATTGTGAGGCATCCAGGTAGGTTTACATCCTAATAACAGTCATTAACAAGCCATACGGGTTATTCAGCTAAGAAGTCCGCCTGAAATAACTCTTGAACAGTTTAAGATACTGGCATTCTGTCTTCACTTTCGTTAATGGTATTAAGGAGCTCATAGTTCAACATGCAGTGCTTTCCTAGGCTTTTGACAAAATTTATCGTCACACACGTTTCCATATGAGAACTGCTGATGACAACTATCAAGCTTGCACTCGTAGTTATTGGGACGTCTTGTCGAACAGCTCACACAACACACGAGAATCTGTCTCGAGAGCGTTGCCCACACCCCTGCTGAAAGAATCGGTACAAAGTCGGGCATTTTAGATTACACGTTCCACACATGTGTAATGGGGGTTGCATATTAACGAAAGTGAAGACAGAATGCCAGTATCTTAAACTGTTCAAGAGTTATTTCAGGTGGACTTCTTAGCTGAATAACCCGTATGGCTTGTTAATGACTGTTATTAGGATGTAAACCTACCTGGATGCCTCACAATCGTTGTCGGCAGGGTAGTTTTTTGTAATTCAGACCGGGCCGGAGGTGTTCTGTGACGATTCCTCTTCATTGATATGCGTTTGTAAGTGCCGGATCATCCCAGAAGTATTTCTGCCGATGTATTTTACTTCTTTTGAATAAGCAACACAGTGGGCTGTGCTATGTGACATCTCTTAAAAAATAACCGACATCCACGACTTACGTTGCGTTTCGAACATCGTCTTCAAGTTGTCGCGAACAGTTCGACACAGTTCACATTGCACCGTCATATATCGAAGTACCTACCTAATTATGACGCGAATACTCTATAGCAATTTAGATTGCACATTCCATTCATACGTAATGGTGGTTGTATATGCAGCAAGGCGCATCTTGCCTCGTCTCGAGTTCGAATGAATAATGCACGCCTCTAGTATCCAGGTACGTGTACCTACAGTAGCCGTCAGGTTCTGTACTTAAACCACTCATTCGTGTACGTACCTACCTACCAACCAGTGCATACAGTGCGCGAATGCGTATCCTTTATAATTATGTTATACTTCGTCAAAATAGACCTCGGTATAAATGAACGCCCTAGTCGCTTGTTGACACGTATTTACGAAAATGAGAAGGCCCGTGGTTGGCTATTCGCATATTCGGAACAAACAACATTCAGCTCCGACTACCTGCAGGCATACGACACGCTGCTCGCCGCACATTGTGGGGACAACGCTCTCGAGATTTCTCGAAATTTCTCGCGAGAAATAATGCCTGCGCTAGTCTCGAAAAATCCCGAGACCTCGTCTCAGACTGCCCATCACTACTAGTCCATGCGTTACATCGGACCGCGGAGGAGGTACGACATAATTTTCCTGAAGTTGACAAGTTAATTGCGTGCATAAAGAAAGTGTTCGTAAAATCCCCATCTAGAGTTCTAGCATTCAAAACAGAAGCTCCTGAAATTCCCTTGCCCTTTTCACCTGTTTTTACTACATGGGGAACGTGGATTGAGGCTTGATGTTATTACTGCGAGAACTTTGAAGTTGTAAAGAAAGTGGTCGATTCCCTCGATAAAACTGAGGATGGGTCAATAAAAACAGCGCAGGAACTCTTGGCTGACAAACACATTGCAGGTAAACTTTCCTACATTAAAAAAAAAAAATTGGATCCCTTCCTAATGCAATAAGTGCTCTAGAAAAATCCCAAGTGCCACTACTGGAGCAGCTGCACATTGTGTATAAAGTTGTGAATGATCTGAATCGTGTGTGTGGTAAAGTGGGTGAAGTTGTATCCGTGAAATTGAATAAGGTGTTGCAAAAGAACAGTGGGTATAAAACTTTGTGTTCTATTGGCAAAGCATTGTCGGGTGAAAATTTTTCTCTTACCGACTGTGAATTGAATCCGGGAGATATTGCTTGTTTTCAGTATGCACCAATGGTTTCAGTTGAGGTAGAGACAACTTCTCCATGTAAGAAGTTACTTGCAGACAATAGGCAATCGTTTTCATTTGAGAACCTACGCAAAGTTTTCATTGTGCATTCCAATAGGAATTTGTTGTAAACATGCACTGAAGTTTGTTTTCTTAAATATTCTTTGTTAATTAAATGACACCTATTTGCTAGGAGAGTATTTGAAGAATATGCCAGTTCTAAAAAAAAAAAAAAAAAAAAAAAAAAATTCACCAGGGGTGGCAAAGTGGTGGTTTACTTTGTTAGTAACAAAAATATTTTTAACTTAATGCATTGTCATCCATTAAAATTCTCTCTCAAATCAGCTAATTGTTTCTTAAAGGATTAATAAATACGTGATTTACGAATAATTCATTGGTCATTTTTTCAAATTTTGTGTCATTTTTTAACCATTTTCAGGTCATAAATGCATTTTTTATTTTGCATTTTCTTGCTATTTTTTGATCATTAAATGCCTTGCCCTAGTCATAATAAGCACCCTACACTTGCACGTACAGTATCACTACACCACTTTAAGAAAATAACAGTTTAAAACTAAGCATTCTGCTCACTCCATAAATAAATTTAAAAAACCTTTTCCAAATTAATTGATGGTGCGATTATGTTTAATTTAACCTGCATTGTCTTGTATTTTGTAATAAGTAAATAAACACATTTTATATTCATTGAACCAGTTGTATGTAATAACACGCTTGAAGGAAAATAAAGATTATAATTACTCTTATTGGACTTCACTGAGAACTATGTGACAATGTTCATAGTAAGTGCTGGTAGTTCTAAATCAAAAGTTATGACATGAATTTTTGTGTGTCCAACTCTGTGTTCAATACTGTTGAAGTAATCTTCTATTCTTAAACTTTCCAAGAGTATGTCTTAAAAGCACTGTACTCTAATGTGTATTGTAACAGAAGTCTACTGTCTCAGTTTCTGAAGGGCAAAAAGCAACATGGAAGTCAGACTGCACATTTTTATTGATGCAAAGCACATCAGAATATATCAAGCATCATATTAGGTATATATCTTAATAACTGTATAAATTGTGAGAAAAAATAAATTTATACTTAATGCTTGACAGCTTATTGTTAAATTCGGACAATTCTGAATGCCCTGCTGTATTTCTGAAGAATTGTGAATCTTGTTGACTTCTGTCTAGATTTCCTACTCTTATAACTGTAAATCCCTCTGTGGGTCAGTGGTATGTCAGCCTGGCAAAGGTAGTAAAATATTTTGAAAAGATTTTGGAAAATATTACATTCCTTACTTCTATGTTATATTATGTTGGCATATTAAAAATCTCTGGTGACACATTCGGTGTTTACTTGACAAAATTATTTAAAAGTCAGCAATATGTCCCCCAACAGAGTTCTGGTCTCTGATAGAGTAAAATGGAATGTCAAAATTGGCATAAGGCAGCCTAAATGGCATCATAACAAAATGTCTGCAATTAGTACTTGAGATGATCATATTACGATGATTATGACTGGTAAAGAATTTTAAGAAATACAGTGGACACAGATAATATAACATTAACCAATTGATAACAGTAGCCAAAAACTAAAAATTCATAGGTAGCCCACTGTATTTATTAATAACCTACATGCACTACAATGAAACACTGGTTCATAACCTACAAGTACTACAATGAAACAGATACCGGTACACAGGCACTGCAATACAGTTAACTATGAAGTCGTCTCTAATTGTGGTTGTCTCTCAAAAGTCCATTAATGAATCTTTCATATTCATAATGTTTTTGGAAGTCCACTGATCTACACTGAACACCTCGTTGCAAGATATCTAGTGCCTGTCACATTTCAGCATTCGTTGGTGTTCGGGAAGTTTCGGCAACATCATCATCACCAGTAACTGCCTCACAGGTGTTCGGGAAGTTTCGGCAACATCATCATCACCAGTAACTGCCTCACATATGTCGTCTTCTGTTTTGCATCAGTAATGATGTCCTCATCAATGTTCATCCATTCCTGAAATTAATCTTCCGTTAAGCCTGTTGGACAAAGTTTGACATTCTCCTCTACTTCTGGTATCTCTCTTAAAAATCCCCCATGCCGGAAACAGACATTATCCCAGGGTATGGCTAGAAGATGCAGAACATCGAGAAGGCTGGTTGTTTTGGCAAGTGCCTCGGCATGTTAGTCCTCTACGTTTTCTAAGATTCCTGTGCGCATTTCATGGTGATAATAAGCTTTCATGGCGCCAATGATTGCTCGATCGCATGGTTGAATTAAAGAAGTCGTTTTCGCTGGTAAGAAAACCACATTGATATTTTTGAGCTCACAATTCACAATGTGTGCTGCACAGTTGTCAACCAGCAAAACTATTTTACAGTTCAGCCTATAATCCCACTTCAGTAGCCATACTTTGAAAATCAGAGGAGTCATCCATGCATTAGAGTTGTAATTATAGTCCACTGGAAACTTATTGATGCCTTTAAAGCAACGTGGGTTCTTACTTTTCCCAATCACTAACAGTCTTTTCTTTTCACCAGACATACTTGCACAACATAAAACTGTTACTTGTTCCTTGGAGGTTTTACAGCCTTTAGCACTTTCATTTCTGAATAAGTGTGTTCAGGCAAGGCACAATAATACAGTGCAGTCTCATCAGTATTGTACACACACTCGAAAGAGAATTCAGAAGAAATTTTAGGCCACTCCTCTTCTAACCACCTCTCAGTAGCGACAGAATCACCGTCGTTCTGCTCACCATGCGTTCATTTTTACACTATATTTTCTATTTCTTCCATCGGTGAAACCATCCTTCCGTTGCCACGAAATTATTTTTTCCCAATTTTTTTTTTCTAGTTCTTTGGCCTTTTGCTGCATCAGGGGACCGTCAACACGAGCATATTTCTCACGAACATTTGAGAACCAAAGTTTTAGAGCTAATTCAACTTGACCGTCTTTTCCACCATGATTTCGCTTACAGTTGAAGTTTTTGTTTTCTTTCGCTGTCTTAAGAAGTCTCAATTTTTCAATAGCTTGCACAGAAGAGGTTCCGAAATTCATAACTCCACAGCAGCATTGCATTGACTCCTTGTAGGCAATTTGTCATAACGTTTTATAATTGAAAGTTTCTCTTTAATGGTTAAATCTTTACGTTTGCTTTCCACACTAGCCATCACTGCACTACAACGCTAAGAACTTCACAGTTCGAAAGCTTTAGTAAGACTTGAGTGAGTGGTCCTTGGCTAAACTACCATAAGGGAAGAAACAAAAGAAAAGTGTATGCAGGAGGGTTACCACCTGCGCTAGTGGGTTTTCTACCGTACACCTGCTACAAAAGATGAAACGTCAAAGTGCCCTTGAAAACAAGCGCAGTGTAAAAACGGGTTTTTAAAGGTTGGGGGCGTTTCCCTTGTATGCGCTCTACATGCATACTTAAGAACGAAATCCTTGAAAACAAATGTGATAACATGAACCGAATTAATGATCACAATAAATGGAAGATTTTCAATGTCTCAGTATTTGTCCATTTGGGACTTCATAAAAGTGATTATATAATACAGTTGATGACATTATCCGTGATTACAATAAGCGGCATCCACTGTATTTGCTTACTGCCTTATACTGTAGTGATGTATTTTAGAAGTTATGATAATAATAAAATGTTATTTGCTTTACACCCCACTAACTATTTTTACAGTTTTCAGAGATGCCAAGGTGCCAGTATTTAGTCTTGCAGGAGTTCTTTTATGTGCCAGTAAGTCTACAGACACCTTCAAATACCATCGGACTGAGCCAGGATCGAACCTGCCAAGCTGGGGTCAGAAGGCCAGCATCTCAACCGTCTGAGCCACTCAGCCTGGCACGTGATAATTCTATAATACTGAAGCTTATTTCTAATCAAATGGACCACTTTCTCTGCTGTACCCTTATTGCATGATAGTAAGTAAACTCGTGTCCTCATCCCGAGGTGGTGCAGCTCTTTTCAGGCACACCCCCATTGGAGGTGAGCTGCATGTACCATTTCAACCAGATACCAGCCCTCCTGCCATTTTTAAATTTCTGGCAGTACCGGGAATCGAACCCAGGCCCCCAAGGACGGCAGCTAATCACACTAACCGTTACGCTACGGAGGCGGACATTGCATGATGATGCTTGTTGTTTAAAGGGGCCTAACATCTAGGTCATCAGCCCCTAATGGTATGAAATGAGACTAAATGTAATGACAATTTAAAAGTCCAAAATCATCCACTGACCTGAATTCAAAACATGATGAACGGATGGATATGAATTTAAAACAATCAGTGGATCCGACCTGTAATGCCCCACATTCTCTGAAACTAGTGTTAAACAATAGTATTACTGACCAAGGGACTGCTTCTAAAGCACAATCCTGATTCTATGATGCTTATAGTCTAAAGGGGTCTAAAAATCCAGGTCATCAGCCCCTCATAATGGTACTTATCGCTAGGAAAGTAGAACCATGGTATTGCCATTTACAGGCAACGCAAACCTATGGTGTTCCTCATACAGGTGTACTAATCACAGGGACAATACTATCCCATGGTGTTTCTCACATAGGGGTACTAAATATAGGCAAGGCAGGCGTATGGTGTCTCTCATATTGTGGTACTAATCACAGGTACTGTGAAACTCACCCCGATTCATTCACTGTCGCTACTAATCACAAACCTATTGTTTACCTAACATAATGGTATGCGCAAGTAAAAGCGACCCATGGTGTTCCCCGCGTGGTGGTACTAATTACAAGTAGTCTCATGGTTTAAATTTGATCATTCCTTGGTCGCCCCTTTTGACAGGCAGGGGATACTGTGGGTGTATTCTTCGCCTGCATCTGCCACCCACAGGGGGATGTGTGTTTAGTCTGCGCGAGCCATTTTATTTCGCTCAAGTCCGTCGGCAAGCTGGCGTAGTAGGTTTGTAGTACCCTTATTTATATCTCCCAATGCTTTCAATGTGAATTTGTTCAAAATGAATAGATTGCAATCTGATAGGTAAATATTCGTATACAGGAAAAGACAAAACAGGACATATCGTACCCCCTCTAGCAAACTAACGAAAGTGCAAACTGTCAATTTATCAGAAGAGCTGAAACTAGCTCACGCAAAATCCATTTGTATATTTTTACAGCTGGTTATGAATGTTAGCCATAAAGAATGAGCTGCAGATGCGAAACCTTGCTTGACGGATGATCTTGCATAAATAGTAAAATCTAGACCTTAAATGTAGATTCGCTCAGTTTGTCACTTTTGCTAGTTTGCCAGAGGGGCAACTGAAAGGGGAAAACAATTTCCAAAAGAATAATAAATTTATTTCTAATCAAGATCTCTATTGATTAGTGTCATACAAATTTAGCTATCCAGCCATATTTTTACAAATCACAAAACAAAATATATAATATATAAATTGCTGTAGTTTATATTTCTTTCATCAACAAACAACACACTCTATCATACAATCTGAATTGGCAACAATACTTCTTTCCAAGACCAATCAGCAGGGCGGCAGCAACACTTTCCATCAAGCATCATAAAAAAGGAGTTCTCCACTTTGAAAAATATATATCCATCCATGGGAAGGACAGTTCCTCAGCTACGACTAAAATCTACAATGTCAGAAATAAGAAGAGTGAAGGTAAAAGGAGAGTAGGCCTTAAAAGCACTGTACTCTAATGAGGGCGGAAATACCATGGCATATTGTAAAATAAGTGAAGGTGAAAGGTCAGACAGAAGTCTTATTGTCTCAGTTTCTGGAGGAAAAAAAGGCAATGTGAAAGTCACATTGCACTTGGAGAGCAAAAAAAAAAAAAAAAAAACATTTGAAGACCAAAGCAACTTGTCACAATATTCTAAAACCGTAGCATTATACCATACACTAGAATTTTTCATAATTGACCTGCTATGTACATCAATTTTCCTTCATTCTATAGGACAAGCACTTGAGGGACCTTCTCAAAGTTACTTTCTTAAGTCTAAAGAGCCCACCACAGTTCTAACTGAAGTTCTTGCTGATTCTCTGAATGTAACAGAAAGATTCACACAATCAACAAGTTGTGTACTTTCAGAGTTAATTATAAAGCAAATTTTGCCAGAAGCATTATATAAAGAGAAGAATGAAACTGCAATGGTACTATATGAAACACTGAAAACAAAAATCATTTGATGGCCTTGACATTCCATCCCTTTTCAACTCAAACAGAAAACTACCAATTGAAGATAATTTGATAAAACCTCTAAAATGTATCACTTTTCCATTTATTTGTTCACTCCATCAATCAAGCAAACAAGTGAAAAGAGTATGCGGATATAATAGATACTAGAGAATATTTTGTCTGCTGCTCCATCTAAAACATCAATTTTAAATGCAACAGGTAAAATCAGTCTTTGGATACAACAGTTATACCAATGAACTATATTTATAAGGGTTGTTCAAATGAAACATAGACAAAGCTCTCAACACTGCCAAGAGGTGCCAGCACTGCAGAGCTTGGTATGTGTTGTAACAGCACAGAAGGTGGCCAGTCTGTGTCACGTGTTTGCTCAGTAGAGGAGACAGTGCTGTGTAATGGATATGTCCAGGTGATTACGAGGCGTGATTCAGTTTGTGCAAAGAAGGTCTTTCAGCAAGTGAAATCATTAGTCGAAATCAAGCAGTATGCTGAAATGTTTCAAACGAAGCACTGTATTCAAGTGGTGTATTGGGTGGATTTCAGGATGGGTACGAATTCATGGCAGACCTCCCACAAGCTGGAAAGATGCCAGTACTGTTGCAAGAAAAGTTTGCTGTTGTGGACATGATGGTGAAGGATAACTACTGTATCACTGTACATGAGCTGTCAATAGCTTGCAACCATGGCATTGGATCCATACACATCGTTGTGCACAAGGAACTGGGTTATCGGTTAGTGTGTTCCGCATGGGTACTGCGGCACCTTACTGAAGAAAGAAAGATGTACGCATCAGGATATGCCTGGAACATCTCAACCGATACCACATGGTTGGGCAGTGATTTTTGGAGCAAACTGTGATGAGCTATGAAACTTGGGTACCACCATTTTAAGCTGGCAACAAAGAGGATGAGACAGGAATGGTGACATCCTTCATCACCAAGAACGAAGAAGGCAAAGCTATCTACTGCACGTGGCAAGGTCATGTTGATAGTGTTCTGCGATTCCAAGGGACCACTGTTGTAGAAGTGGCTACGGTCGTTGCCTCGATCGATGCTTAATGTTATTGCGACATTTCACAAAAACCGACGCCTGGGGAAACTCTCACGAAGCGTGTTTATGCTCCATAATGTACATCCACATGCTGCCAACACAACAATGGACACACCATTATTTTTGATGGGGTCTCATGGAGCACCCACCTCACAGCCCCGATCTCTCCCCTTGTGACTATCACTTCTTTGGTCCACTGAATGTCCTGAAGCATTTCAACCCTGGTCAAGCAGTTCGTAATGCTGAGGAAGAGTTGTTCCACTAGCAACCAGTGTCCTTTGTGGAAAGTATAGAGAAACTTGTTCAGCATTGGGACAGGTGCCTACTGTAAATGGTGGGGATAATTATCTATAGACTTTCTCGAATTATCATCAGTATGCTGTTGTGATAACAGTGCACTGTACATTGTCCAGTACATATGTTGTTCAATTGTAGACACCAGTCCATGTTCCATATAAGCAACCCTTATAACAACCTGTATTTGAATTTGCATTGAGCATACCTGTGCCTGAGCAAATGTACTCATCAATAATGTCTATGAATTGCAAACTACTTTGCATTAGCTTTGCTGGCCATAAAGGCAGATTATAATGGCACAGGGAATATAGGATTCTAACTGCAATCAACATTTGAACATGCCAGTCTTCACAGGTCACAGAAATATGGGATGTTCCAGTACAACCAATATACTTGCTTAGACTTACTCCATGGAATATTAAGTATATGTGATGCTTAAAATAGCTCCAGAAAACATTTCTTCCCACTTAAAATACCTCTAAAATGGATTTGTTATGATACACTACTTGAAGTTATTCAATTCCCATTTATGTGGTAGGTAGTAGGTTTACTTTGTCATAGGAATAGATGCTGATTAAGGAGAAATAACAGTTCATCATCCTTCCATCTCATCAACACAATTTTTCCACTTATCTATACATATCTTTCATTCTACATTGGCACTTAATCGTTCTTTACTATACCGACTACTTGCATATTACATCAGTTTTCACGATTTAAAATATCAGCAGTGCTTCCAAATTTGGATGCTAATAAAACAATACAGCTTCTGCATGTGTTTATTACCCAAATCTTCCAATGACAAAAAGTTACTTCAAACTACATACAAACTGAATCAGAGTAAATATACCTGAAAAAGATCTAAAAGCATGTACTATGCAAAAGGCAAAAGCAGACATTTTAAAGAAATCGGCACACTAGGTCTTTCTTTCTTTCTTCTTGGAGTTGTGTAACATACAAATGTGGAATTGTTTTTTTTTTTGACTGGCCATGAGTCACAAGACTTTCTCTATTTAAATAGACACTATCAGAAAAAAGCTATTTGTATAAACTTGTAATTAAACAAATGGAATTTTTTGCCCATCCCTAGCATTTTAGACATTACAAGTAGCAGAATTAAAAGTGACAATTACAATACAAAGTTTAATAAAAGGATGAATACAGTTTGCATATAATTATTGTAGTAATTTGCTTCTTCTGAAGAAAGTTGTACTCAAACATTTTACTATGAAGAACATTTTGTAACTTATCTGAAAGCAGAATAGAATGATGAAATAAAAAAAGAGTACTCAAATTTCTGAGATATTATTAATCGTAGTATTAATGAAATTTCAATTATGATAAATCCAAGCCCATCAAAAACATCAGGAACCTAACCTGATCCAAGACTGTAAAAATTATAATTTTCTTGTGCCAACAGTTGTATTTAACAGTACATATAATGAGGAAGCCTGTAATGCATATGTACACAATCTTTATGATATATTTAGGAATTAAAAAGGTCTTGTTCTAAAATCTGACAGTTTCTTAAGTTATCTAGTTTTTTGTTGCCAGAAATGAGACACTGTTAGGTTGAGAATCTTGACATGATAAAAATGCAAAAGCTACACATAAGTTAACATTCCATAGAGATTTCAAAGAAACAACCCTTTTTAAAATTCTGAAATATAGTAGAAAAAGGAAGAATTCCAAAAAGCAGCTCATAACTAGAACAAAATATGAACCATCATTATTATCCCAATGCTGTAACAGACAGTGTACTAACCCAAACCCCAAGGCACAACAGCCCTGAAGGGCCATGTCCTACCAAACGACCACTGCTCAACCCTAAGGCCTGCAGATTGCGAGGTGTCATGTGGTCGGCATGATGAATCCTCTCGACGTTATTCTTGGCTTTCTTGACTGGGGCTGCTCTCTCACCATCAGATAGCTCCTCAATTGTAATCACATAGGCTGAGTGGACCTCGAACTAACCCTGATATCCAGGTAAAAATCCCTAACCTGACTGAGAATCGAAACTGGGGTCTCCGGGTAAGAGACAGGCATGCTACCCCTACACCATAGGATTGGCACAGATAGTGTACAACTATGCAAAATATCTCAAGTATTGATAAATGCTATCAATGTTTTGCCACAGAAATTCCAATCGTGCTGCTTACACAATTACAACCTCAACCAACATTTAAAACCTTTACACTAAATGCCAAAAAATGCCATCAAATAACCAGCTTTAAATCCGCTTCAGTAAATCCAACACATAATACTGATAGTTCTCTCCTTTAACAATGTGGCTGACAATATGAAACGTGAACACTACATTTCATAGACTATTACATGCAATGAGAATTGATTATTGAATTTACTTTATGGACACTTGAATCAACTCAAAAGAATTATTTTAACAAATAATATCCCATTACAGTTCTATATTTCAACAGTATCTAGAGTATCTTCACATATATCGCACTTAAAATGTGAATAGAAAAATTTCTTCTATGCAATCACAGATAAATCCCAATACGACTAATGTAAAAAATGCACCACTACCACACACCGAAACTATTTTTAATGGTTCTCTCAAATTGCAACGCTAGATAGATCAATAATTTTCCAATTTTCTGACAAGTATTAAAAAATTATTAACAAGAAACCACTTTAAAAGTGTCAGATTTCTTCTAGTTTACATCTGTTTTTATTAAACTAAACATTCTCTAAGAAAAGTAGCAAAATAGCAGTGTATGACTTTTTTCTTGGAAATTGAATAACAAATGAATTTTAACCAGGACCAGAGTAAACCTCTGTATCAACAGATTTCTCAGATTAAAACCAAAGGATATTATTTTCAAATATTACTTTCAACATTTTGGCATTTCAGACCAGTGAACATCTTTCTCTTCAACCTTATATGATTCCATCAATTGTGTAGACACACAGTTTACCACCTTCTAAATCAGAAAAGGAATCATATAAGAGAACACAAACTTACACTGTTGCTAGGATAATATAAGTGAGGAGGTGCCATCAAAGAGTGTACGCGTCATCAAAACTTCCAAACTGAGATTTCGATTGGACATTTTTTCATCAACATATCTATCGAATAAAAGGCTCAGTTCCAACCATAAAACTACCTGACCCTATTTTTTATCAGCTGAAAAAATTTAGTCTGAAGCATTGATGGGTTTCAAGCATAGAGATGCATAAACAACCAACCAATAGCAAGTTACGTTAGATGTCCAAAAAGTGGGTGATGACTGGCTTTTGAGAAACACCAAATCACTATGCCAGAAACTTAACTGTGTGGATATCATGAGCCAAAAAAAAGAGAATCATCACTACGGAAGAAGATATAATCAAAAACATGATCCCGACAATAACAGTGCTAGCAGTCCAGGCACTGGAAAATTTCAGGATCGAAGATAAAAATGAACAACCTATTAAACTGAATAAATGTGGGTGGCCTTATTCAAAGATTTTTAGAGAACCTTTGCAACAGCTTGCCTTAAGACGGCCTTTATTAGTGTCTAAGGAAAAAAACATCAAATTACTTTTGAAAGAAACGTATGGGGGCGAGTGGGAAGAAGATAAGCATTTTCCTTTTACAAGAATATCCGATGGAATGGAATAGATACAGATGAAGGGCCTAAAGAAGATGAAATCACTAGTGAATATTTAGAGGATGATTGTGGATATATATAAAAAGCACTTTTTTGAGGAAGTTGAAAATATTTTGCAATAAAATGGTTTCATAACACTGAAGTTTTGTAAAGAAGATCTCTTTTAAACAATATTCTGTCTATATTCCCTCATTCTGAATCACAAAAAAATTATAATTTATAATTTTCTAATGGATCTAACCAAACCTAGTATACTGTTTAGGACCATTTAGAAATTAAATGTTTTATAATTGCTGTTATCTTTTGGTTTGAGCAACAAGGTACATCCTGTTTTGTTCAAGCAAAAAGGTAAGTACAACTTTTCCAAGCAAAAGAATACGTGTCCATATTTAAAAAGAACATAACACTTAAATCCAAAAATTTTTGAACCACCAAAGTAAATGTGTTGTTTTTCTTGTTTAATATTTGGTATAACCATAAGAACAAGGTTTTGTAATCACATTTCTGTAGACGATTTTTTTTTTTTTTTTTTTTTTTTTTTTTTTTTGCCAAAAACTATTTAGGCTTTTTGAAAAGCACCTCCTGAAGTGTGAAGTAGCCATTAATAGCCAATGTTAAAAATAGATTTTGGTGGCAAAGTTACAATGTTCACATTGTTTAGGTATTCCTACAGATAAAAATTTGTTGACAAAAGCTTCAATTTTATGTCAACAGAATTTAAAAGAACTCTAAATTCCTTGTTTTGCCCCTTAAAACAACGAACACCACTGCCACCATCTGGCCCTGGTTAAATTTACAATGAAAATTAAAAAAATATATTTCTTATATTATTAATACTTATGACAGATTAAGCAATGTTAATGCCTTAATGAACTATTTTTAAAAACTATTTATAACTGTACGACCACATTGCACATTCACTGCACAGATCACCAACAAGAGTGCCGTATTCATTCCATACAATGAATTAAATTTTGCAGAAATATTTGCCACAGGGAGATAAGGGTTATGAATTATAGGTTAATGATACTGAGGAATGACTGCAGTTCTATTATTAACTAGCACTGTAACTACATCTCGCATACAGGTTGTAACATTGAAGTCTTCTCTGCCACAAACACTGACCCTTTTATTACAAGTATTTAGTGTTGCTTCTTTATGATTGTACAAACCTAAGTTGAAAATTGTAGTGATATGTTGGTGACTCCACTCCTAAAACTAACAGCCAACAGCAAAATTTGAGTACTAAGTTAAATGAAATCGTTCGTAACCAGCAACTCCTAAAAAAGGAAATAATATCTAAGTGGACTGGTATGATACAAACAATTATTTCAAGTTATCCAAAAGATTTCAACACTGAAGGTTGTAGCACTAATAACAAATAATGAGAAAAGATTCCAAGTGAGACTTAGTGGGCAGAGGTATGCCTATTTCAAGACGACTTCGATGTAAATGCAATTGAAACACTCAACATTTTTCTGACAAATGAAAACAGAGATAGGAAGTGAAGAAATATATTTTTCAAAATAATAGTGATCACACTCAACCAACAGTACAAGAAGATAACTTCAACAGAAGTAACATTGCTAACTAAAGCCAACAAACAAGAGCAGAGAAGCACAACTTTCTCTTTCATATACTGTATATGTTTGTATAAAGGTCTTCTATTATATGTACTTACAGTATATATTTTAAATGCAACTGGTAAATTTTATATATAAATATAAAAACTACAGGAATAATTTTTGCTACATCTGGTTAATATTTCTGAGGCAAGGAATATTTCCAAAGAATAATTTGTATAGATTAAACTTATCTCTTTCCTTTTAATCAACCCACAAAAACTTTTGAAGTGAGCTTTTATTTTATTCGTTGAAAATTTATTATTAGTTAGGCCCATAAAAATGCACGTAGAATATGTGGAGACCTCTAGCATCCTTGAGCTCAGCTCTGCATGGATCAACATCAAGCTAAATATGAGGCAAGCAGAAGTTATCTGTAAGTAATGTTATGGTGAAGTACCAGCATCAACTAGAGATGAAGAGATCTTCCAATCAATTACGGATGAAATTGCTACTATTTCTAATGGTCACTTTATTCAGCAAAGAGAGGAGATTTATTATTATTATTATTATTATTATTATTATTGAAACTCAGCAAAATGAAATAATGAACAAAGTTACTCTCTCCATTTCCTTTTCTTCATTACACCTCATCACTAAATTTCAATTTACAGTATTCTTCAATAAACTGATATAAGTAGTGCCATAGAAGCAGTTGAGGGTGTTTGGGTCTCACACTGTAGAATTTTTTATTCTCTACTATTAATTCTCTTGTACTCCATTATGATATTTGTATTTTCTGTGCACGTGAAAGTTGTCCAACAAGTAACTGGGAATGTCCTATTAAAACTCGGCACCAACTGTTCAAAATTGCCATGAACTGAGTATATTAGTGATAAAAGTAACATTTATTTTTGCAGTAGCTATGTGACTGAAAAGTTAATTTATTATGTTACAAAGTAACTGCAACCCACCAACCCTCTTAAAGTAGCTCTTCCATCACTAACACATTTCAGTCATATACACCATTATCCCCCCAACTTGTCATGAACAGGATGCTGATGAACCAAATAACGTCCATCCAAATGAGACCAATGGAAAGTTGTCATGTTCCAGACCGTTAGACCATGGTCACATTGTGATGAGAGTTGACATTTCACCTATTCTATGGAAGGCCTTGTCAAGAAAATCTGACTGTCTGATGGAATTGTTCTCTCCTTCCAAGACAACAAATCTAAATTAGATGCAAGTCATGAAAGTCTACATCGATACAAAATGGGACTCCTGATCCTCATGTCCCAAGCCTCTTATGAACAACAACAGCAACAACTTCAACATCATTTACGGGAGATGAAAAACATTTTAAACCACAACCACGAACACCACCAAAATACAGTATCTTTGTGTAGTCTACTTCTGACATGAGATGACTGAAAACAACAGAGACCAACTATGTTCATGGAACAACATCAGTTTTATAAACAAAGAAACTATGCAACAGGAAAGTTTGTACTTAATACCATATCAGCATTCTGTTATTGTTTGAAAAGTAATATAATATGGTGTTCAACAATATTTTTCTCAAAAGGAGTTCTTTTATACAGTAAAAATAGGTCCTACTTTTGCACAACAAGCAGTCCACATTGTCCATGAGGGACAAGGTGATAAAGGTCATGGTCATAGCAAATCAAACACTGATCTCTGAAATAGAAAGGAAAGTTTTTTCTCTTGAGCTTGACATGCTGGATTATAAATATCTACACTATTTTTTAAAATACAGTTTTGTGACTCAGAGTAGAGATACAATCAATAGTCATACAAACAAGTTTGTATTGGTTATGCAGACAACAGGGATATATGGAAAAAGTGAAGTTTTATACAGAAATTAATTTGCCAAATTAATTTTTTTTTGTAGATGTCCTAACCAGATTCAAAAAGGAAATAAATGTTATAAGAATAGTCTGAATTTCATCCATATAGTGGAATGAAGTAGTGTACAGTAACCAAGTTAAATCATGTACCCCTCAAGTTAAGAGCAATACCATTTGCCTCAAGGAAATAACTACACAGTATTGCTTCACACAATAGTGTTAATATTTTACCAGTGACTCATCTTTTGCCATAACTATTAATATTATGTTAACCCACTACTTTACATATATTTCCCTTCAAAGTGTTAACCAACCTCAGAAAGGAGAAAACAATGAAGTAGTTTAGGAAAAATTTGAGGAGAAAAAGAACAAATGAAGCCCACAGTTCATAACAAAACAGACATAATGTAGAATTAAAGAAGATCCTAACAGATCTTTCCATCATGAATTAATTTACAGTTTATATGTCAATTTCACATTATACAGTCTAAGATATATAATGAACTTTTCACTGTAATGAACCAATATGTAACACCATGCAGATGTATTACAAATACCAGATACAATAGTCATTTAGGTTTGTGCTATATGAAATAAACATAGTATAAACCTAAATACTATTAACACTATCATTCTGGCTGAGAAAACATGAATTGAAATAAATGGACACTAATAGAGTGCAGAGAAAGATTTCATCATTTCCCTAATTTGGTACATCCAGAAGACATCATCTTATTGATAAACACAGTATAAGCTTCACGAATCTACCAGTGTGTTAACATCTGATTAACTGCTATCATATCCCCAAGCTTGACTCTAGAACATAAACGTATGAATAGCATTTCTTGTGACGAAGCTCCCCTTCCTCTCCCCCAACAACAACAAAAACACTGTTTGCATGAACACCAGAATATTTTTTACCACCATTAAAAAAATAAGTTATTCTTATTTTTAAAAATAATACCGGTAAATGGAATGAACGACTATGTAGTCCTGCAATTCGATTAAGGCAATTGTAGAAAGATTAAAATTATGAGCAAGCTAAAGAGTATTACAGTTTTCTGCGAATGAAGTGTGCTCTCCTCTCCCTCCCACACAATATTACTTACAGATTCCTTAAAATACCATTTATTTGTTTGATAAAAGCTGAAGAGACAGAGTTAACAAGCCAATAAGGCTAACAAGTCAAATCAAGTAACAATGAGTCATTTCTTAAGGAGTAACTTAATTTCTTCTTTATCTGCAGCATCTATATAACTTGTGCCATCTGGAGCACTACCTTCTCTAGATGCTCCCTGCAAGCAAACAAACAGGAATATATAGTTCTTTATATGATGAATAAAAAAACTGAGACCACTCAAACTCAGAGGATTATCCAATCAAAAGGGCAAAGTGGGCTACATATGTGCATTTTTAATACATATTTTATATAAGTAATGAACACAGAACAAACAAGTATATGAATAAAAGCCATTCAAGATAGAAAACTAGAAAAGAGGATAGGAAAACCCCAAGATAAACACAATGACAGGTTTATGCAGGCAGAGGAAAGACATGGAAAACTAGAACATAAAGGACATAAACTCATCTTTACATGCAGCCATCTTTAAAGTTCTTCCAGCTCTTTCTTCACAGCCCCTGGCACACTTGTTTCTGCTTCCCAATTAAATTAAATTAAACTAATTAAAACTCCTTGGGAGCAGCCTGCAGGTTTTCATTCACCTCAACGACAGTGGTGTGTACTGAATAGGATAAGGACTGGCCAGGGAAGATGTGGAGCAATACTGAACAAGTGGGGGAAGGAAGTCCTCTCCTAATTGCGACTGCGGTGAAGAACAGCAAACCATGGATCATTTAGTGCTCGAATGTCCCCTCAAAGCATTTAGAGGCTCAATGAATGATCTCCACAACCTAACACAAGAAGCCGTTGAATGGATTAACCATCTGGACATAGTATTGTGAATATTTTTATGAACTTGAGAGTGTGTATATATGTGTGTGTATTTTTGTACATATTTTGTAAATAGCTGATTTCTCCTTTCATCATATGATAAATAAAATCAGGAAGGTGAGCATCCAAATCTATTGAGCAGGTTATTCTTGAAAATTATTTTCATGATATGGAAAGTGTAGAATAATGAACTCAGGATCAGCTGTAAGAAGACAGAATACTTGTGCTGCAACTTCACACATCCAGCGTTGTTTGGCCTGCACAATACTCTCCTCCTAGCTGGTGAACCACTGATGATGATGATGAACAGGTTGAATTATCTTAGCTGTCATAACCACCGATGCCACGATTGACGACGATGTCAAGTGTTGCATCAATGTTGGCTGGACGATATGGTGATCGCTGACAGATGGATGCCGCATAAAGTTTTGAGTGGAAAGTTTAAAAGATAGCTGTCAGAAATGCTGTCATGCATGGCTCTGAATCCCAGGCAAGACAGAAGCATACGGCAGAGATGAGAATACTACAGGGGTCTGTGGATGTTACCCGAATCGACCGAGTGCATAATGAGCACATGCAAGGATCCTTTGGAATCACTGCTATTGGTGATAAACTGGAGGAGAGACAACTCTGTTGGTATGGGTACATCCAGCGATGTGATCATCCTGTACAGCAAGCTCTTGCTATAGCATATGCAAGGAGAGGCCAAGGATGCTCAAGAGCAGCAAGACAGTGAACAGCTGAAACCAGAGGATACAGATAAAGAAAGAATACTCTCTAAGGATCAGGTTCAGACAGGATTATTCAAAATAGATGGTGCAAAAGTAAAGCTATTATATTCTTTATTGAACTATCATACATGATCCACAATCGTATGCACTGACAGACAACCTTCATAAGTTTGTTGTTTGTAAGTTTCACATCTGCCTGTGTACTTTATGTATTCACCACCAGGGGCACACTAATTACGATTTGGTACAACATGGCGACTTCGCAGCAAGAGAAAGCATTTTGTGTGAGGGAATTTGCAAGAACAGGGCTGTTGTAACAGTGTAGACACACTTTCAAACACAATTTAACAAGCATCAACTGCATAGGAATTCTGTACATGCTGGGTGCAACAGTTTCAATCCACTGGCTGTTTGTGTCTCAGTAATGCCATCCTACCAGAAGCTGGATCAGCGATGCCGGGAATTATGATTCACCAACGCTGCTCTAGCCTCTGTGATCACATGACTTAACAGCTAGCGATTAATTTTTGTGGGGATACACCAAGGATGTTGCGTATGATCCCTCGTTAAAATTATAAAATCCTTTTATTAACAATTAATTACATGATCCCTCATTACTA
Source organism: Anabrus simplex (assembly GCF_040414725.1). NCBI lineage: Eukaryota > Metazoa > Arthropoda > Insecta > Orthoptera > Tettigoniidae > Anabrus > Anabrus simplex. The sequence continues at coordinate 358,603,044 of NC_090265.1, forward strand.
TAAAAACCAGATGATTCGAAGAACTGCATCTCTGGAGCAGTGTAGCAGATAACCGAGGATATGTTGGGACATGTCTGGGAAGAAACTGACTGCCGTCTAGACATCAGCCATTTGCAACGTCCATATGAACCGTATGAAGAACAGTGCATGTGGTAGCAAGTGTGTAAACTACACAGATAGACATGAAACTTATGAACAACAAACTTGTGCAGAAGACCTATCATTGCATATATTTGTGGATCATGAATGCGAGTTTAATAAATAAAAAACTTCACCATTCTTTTTGAATAACCCTGTACATGGCCAGGGAAAAGAAAACTGAGGAAATAATGACCCACGAGCTTTCTTCTTCTTCTTCTTGTGCTGTACCTGTCATCGGATACTGGCGATCATTTTAGCTATATTATTTTTGTTTATACGGAATAGCAAATAGTTGATTGTCCAAACCACTGCTGCAGGTTCTCCAGCCAAGACGTGCGGGGTCTCCCAGGATCTCTCTTCCCCTCGATCTTCCCTTGTACAATTATTTGCCAATGATGTAAGTCCCCGGGTGCCTCATGATATGACCAAAGTACGAGAAGTTCTTGATCTTAACAGCCCTACACTGTTCTTTATCTATCCTGTCAATACCTCCTCACTGCATAGTCTGTTTACCCAGCTGATACGAAACGTGCGATGGTATACCCAAATTTCAAACGCTTCTCATGGTGACTTTTGTCATAGTCTAGGACTCTACTCCGAACATCATGATGGAGAACACATAGCACCATACTATCCTAATCCGAAGCTGTAATGGTACAGAGCACTTGACGGAGGCTTGTAAATGCCGCCCTGGCCTTCTCAATGCGACTCTTTATTCCTTGTGAACGGTCCTAGTGCTTGTCGAATTGATATAATTTTCTCAGAACTCCGTTGGTCCACAGACCAGGATATTGCTTACAATAATGTAATTTGGTCTTCTTTAAGTTCAAGTTTAGACCAAAGTTTTTACACGGCTCCACCACTTTTAACAAAATCTGCTGCAGGTTTTCCGCGCTGTTGACCATAAGGACAGTGTCGTCAGCATATCTACTGTTGTTAATCGTCACTTCATTCAATTCGACGCCACTATCTATATCATGCAGAGCTTTCTTGAACCAGGTCTTTGAGTACAGGTAGAACACAAGCCTCACACCTTGTTTGATTGTGACTTCATAGCATGTAATTTAAAAGCTTTTCAGTCTGTCAAATACACAAATTCAATATCTGCACTATAACATACATTAACTAATTGGCATACTTTGCCACCTGCCAGGCGGCTGCTCGTGCAGTGACCATTCATACACAGACGCCTGACAGGCGGTCTACTGAGAGGTAAGCTTTTTGCAGCTAGCTCAAGCCTTCTGTCCACAGTTGGCACGACATGCAGTATACAATCTGAAAGCTGAGAATCTACTCTCTCTCTCTTGAAGTTGGAACGAACATCATAGAATACATCGCACAGCAGGCAATCGTTCTCCAAGTAGGGTGATTACCTGCTTGATAATCAGCAGAAATAGCAGACCCTAGTAAACATTGTATTACAAGGAATAAAATCAAATGTATATTATGGGATAGTCACAGTGAATTGGGCAGTGATGTAGTTTCAGAAAATGAAACAATTTTATTTACAAGCAGTGAAAATTATAGCAGCATAACAAAACATTTCACATGAGAGTGATGACGCGTTTGAAAGTGACGATGATAATGAAGTCCATCCTGCCTACAAAAAGACAAAGGAAGATGGCTGGGAATGGATTAAAACATGTGATAAACCATCCAAATATGATTTCATATGAAATTCTGGAATAAAACCCATTATAAACAGGACCCTTCCTCCAGATCCTTCCCTTCTACACATTTCTCAACATGTGATTCACAACTCTTTATGGGATGAGATAGCTACTGAAAGAAACAGTTTTGCCGATCAGTTATTCACAGAAAAAAAAAAATCCCAACTCACCCTATATGAGTTTACTGGGAACATTTCACAAGGCTTATAACCCTAAACCATGCTGTGACTGTGTTAAAAGCAAGAAAAGTGTAATGAGATAAGACAAAGTCCCCAGGTGTTTTAGGGTGTTTCACACTATGAAAACTTACAAAATTGATCTTCTGGGTGCTGCACTTCATCACATCAAACACGGGTATGATTAAAATTTAGTATGTTGTGGATTACATGTATAAATCGTAGTAGCGCAAAACTGTATCTTGTACATGAAAAAATGGTATATATGAGCATACTCAGTACATTAAAATTAGTATGTCAGTGGGTTAAACAAGTGTGTATTTTTATTCCTTGTTTATTAGTGTGCTTTTTTTACAGGCATGTTATAGTGTAATATTTATAATGAACTTGTGTGTTCGACAGACTTCAAAAGCTTTTAAGTTATACCATAGCGTATCGAAGAGGAAGTGCGAAATCATCTCCGTTCGCCCGTAAGAGAGCTCAACAGGTTGGTGGGACACCCGCTTGGTGGCAGCACAGGCGACTGCGATGTCAACAGAGACCCTTGGCCATTAGCCCGCGTTATATTTGCCTTCAGAGGTAGTAATTTTTATTGCTCATTATTGTCGCTGTCACAGAGATGTTTCAACAGTTTGCATTATTAGTGTATTCACGATTGAGTTGTGTGAGAAGTGTTATGTTTTAAATACCTCGGTCTTTGTTGCTATTGTGCTATAAGGCAACGTATATCAGTGCGGGAGGAAACTCACATCATGCCCTCGTGTTTTGTACCCGGCTGCAGATCTGGATATGACCGATCGTCTTCAGGTAGGCATTTCTTTAGGCCTCCTAAAGAGAGTGGTGTTTTACTGAAATGGGAGAAGGCTATCCATAGAAAAGACCGAAAATTAACTCATAACTGTTTCGTTTGTGACATTCATTTTTGCGATGACTTTCTAGTGAAAGTAGACGCGTTTACAGTGAATGGTGAAAGAGTAGAGATACCAAGATATCGCTGGAAATTAAAACCAGAAGCATTTCCTCACATATTTCCTAATCTACCCAAGTATATTTCTAAAGCAGTTAAGAAACGCAACTTCTCCACGAATAGGCAATCCACACGAAGAGATTTCTCTAATAAAAGCCCTGAACAGATCGTAAATATCAGTGATAGTGATCAACCTGTATGTTCAGTAGTTGAAGATAGCTCTAATGTCACAGATGCTACCAAAACAATTGCGCTATTATAGAGGAGATTGAAGAATCAGAAACGTAATTTCATTAGAACGCAAAATCAACTCAGTGTCGCTAAAGCTAAGATACATTTGCTTGAAAAAGACATTTCTGATATAAAATCAAACAGAAATTTCACTGAGTAAAAACAATTAGGTTCTCTCAGCAAAAAACAGAAAATTATAGTCGATACAATGTTAAAGAAATGTCAAGCGAAAAGTAAAAAAGGAATGAGATATAGTGATGAATTTCTTGATGCACTTCTTTTAAAAATAAAGTCTCCCAAGGGATATCGGCACTGTTTAAATCATGACTTGCTGCCTTTGCCTTCTGAATCCCACTTGAGAAATTTGGTGAAGGGCCTAAAATGTTCGTACGGCATAAATGAGCATGCTACCGCTGCCATAGCAGATATTTTAATGGAAAGGAGGAACATGAACGTTTACGGATGTTGATATTTGACGAGGTGAAGTTACGAGAAGAAATTCGCTTTAACTCAGAATCGTTGCAAGTGAATGGTTTTGTTGATTTGGGGAAATTTACTGAAGATAAAAGCAAGGGTCAGTTGGCAAATTATGCTCTAGTTTTCATGTTTGTTCCTTTTCTATATAACTGGATACAACCCATAGCGATATATGCTAGCCGGAACGCCACCCCTGGTGATATAATTGCAAACATTCTCATTCACGTCATCATAAAATTAGAGCAAGTAGGTGTCCGAATCATTGGTTTCCCATCGGATGGTAGCCAGTCGAATAAAAAGTTGTGGAAATGCTTAGGAATATCTGGTAACAAAGAATCTGAAGTGTTATATTTCCAATCCAGCTGACTCCAACAGAAAATTATGGGCATTTTCAGACGCGCCACATATATTTAAATGTGTAAGAAATCATTTTCATGACAAAGGACAGGTTAATTATAATGGCAATATTGTTGATTATTCATGCTACAGAAAAGTTTACGAATGTGACTCGTCTCCTGAATTTTCCGGGTTGAAAGTTTGCTACAAACTGACCTCTGCCCACTTGGATCCTAATTCGTTTCAGCGAATGAATGTAAGATTGGCATTTCAACTATTCAGTAGATCAGTCGCTAATGGTATAGCATTCTATCGGGGTATTAAAACACAGGGTTTAGAAGACAGTAAACAAACGGAAATTTTCACAAGCGATTAAAACTGTCTGATTGACACATTAAATTCGTCTAATCCCACTCAAGCACTGTATAAAGGATGACAGGGACATGAAACATTAATTAAATGGCAGAATGTTCTCAGATATACTCAAAATTCATTCGCTTCACAAAGGACACTGGAGTCCTGAAGAGTTACCGTGAAAAGTACCTTAGAAATGTCTGAATATTTGTGGGAACACAATTATAGCCATGTTTTGACAGGAAAATTTAATCAAGATCCCCTAGAACGTCATTTCGGTATCCTGCGATCACTAAGTTGTGATGATCATCCGTCCACTATTGACTTTCTACATTTACACACGTTGCAGTCTATTTACGTACCGTCTAAACTTGCCTCATCGTCTGGCGGAAACTGTGAGTACAGAGCTGAATCCCCATTGACGTCTCTTGTTAATCAAATGCGTATTATTGCAAGAGAAATTGAAAGTAAAAATCATGCAGTGAAGACACAAGCTTTAGATGAAATCAAGGAAAAAATTGTGAACATCGAAAATGACATTCAAATACCAGATTGGGAAAACAGTTTATCTGAGTTAAGTGGGTGGAATTGTAACAAAGAGTACTTAGTGTATCATTTACCCGGATACATGGTGCGGAATATTTCAAAAGTAATTCAGTGTGATTTATGTCGTCCTTTCCTTTTCGGCAAACCGACTGATAGTGTGCCTGCTTCCCTAACACTAATTAAAGATTACGGCTCAATGCAAAGCGCCACATATCTCACGTATGCGTCGGAAAGTCTTTATAATGTGTTGTTGCGAGTGGAAAATGTTGTTGCGGAAAAGCTATCGTGTATGGATAGTTTATGGGGTGATACTTTCTATGAGTGCTTGGATAAATTAGATGTTATTAAAGTGAAGTCATCGCAGTTGGGGTGCTGTGAAGATCATATGCTGTGTTTGCTACCAAAACTCGTATTTCACTACTTGAAATGTCGATTCTTCTTCCGCACAAAGGAGATAAGAAGGGAGCTGGTTACTTCGAAGGCAGCAAAATCATCCAGGAAATATTCCAAAGTGTCCAGCAGATGAAATCATTTTCAAACGTAAGTTGCATGCTTGAGTTTCTTAGTAGATTTTGAAGTAGTAGTCCCGATAATGCCTCTGTTATCCTCTCGCTCAGACATCACTGTGGATGGCAGTGCCATCTGTGCGGTGGTCCACGGTAACTCGTGAAGACGTCGCACTTCCTCTTCGATAAGCTATGGTTATACATTTAACTGAGCCGACACTGGAAAATATGGCTTCCTTCCTTTTTTAAAAAAACTCTTTCAGTATGGTCATCATTTTCTTATGCCAAACTCTGTCAAATGCATTCTAGAAGCACATGAATACCAGGCTGACTTCTCTGCATTTCTGAACAAGAACCTGAATGCCAAACACGGCTTCTTGAGTTCCAAGGCCTTTACGGAATCCAAACTGCATATCACCAATGTGTTCTTCAATTTTCCTATAGATACATCGGTGAATTATCCGTAGGGATTTTCAGTGCAGTGCTCATCAGGCTGATAATACGGTGATCTTTGTATTTTCTTGAGTTAGGTCTCTTTGGCAAGCACACAAATGTTGACTGCAACCAGTCATCAGGAAGTTCTCCAGCCTCGTAAACCTAACTGAACAGTGTCAGAAATTTACTGCTTATTATTATTTTCTGGACATATCTGAACCTTTCAATAATAATAATAATAATAATAATAATAATAATAATAATAATAAATTATAATTATTTGCGTATGGACCCTGTTGGATCACGCATTACATTTATGATTCGCCTTTCTAACAGACCATATTGCTTTCATTCTTTCGCTGTGTGCCTGTTTTCTTTCTTCTGACCACTTAGTCCCCGATCTTTTAGGGACTTCATTCTCTGGCTTTACTACCCATCTATGTATCTTGTGACGGTAAATGTTTCTGTCCACTATTTCTGATGGTTCTATCTGGGCCTTTTCCAGATCATTTTTGACATCTTGTATCCATGGTACGTTCTTCAGTTTTTCAGTGTATGTCAAAATCTTGTGGGTTAGCCTTGAAGAAGATAGTCTGTGAACGTGTCCAAAGAATTACAGTCTTCGTTTCCTGACGTCTGCGGCAAGGTTAGACAGTCTTTCCGTAGCTTTGCGTGATTTGAGCCTATACCCTTCTTCCTTTTTATCTGGGCCCAGAATTTTCCTCAAGATCTTCCTTTCCTCCTTCAAGATGTTTTCCAGATTCCCTTTATTATTAAGAACCAAGATTTCACTTGCATACAGCACTTCAGGTTTAATCACCGTATTATAATGTTTGATTTTTGTATGTATGGACATGCACTTCTTGTTGTAGATGTCACGGGTTCTCCAATATGCTCTTTTGAGTTTTTGTAATCGATCTTTCTGTGCTTCCTTTTCCAACCCTGTTGGTTCTAGGATCTCACCGAGATATTTAAAGTACGGAACTCGTTTGATGTGTCCATATTTTGTTTGTAATTCCTGAATGTCGAATTTAGTGCAAATAAACTTGGTCTTCTCGAATGAGATTTTAAGTCCAGTTTTCTCAGCGCATTCCTTGAGGATTTCAATCTGTTTGATCGCTGAAATATCACTGTCTGTTAGTATCGCTAGGTCGTCTGCGAAAGCTAAACAACTGACCGTAATGTCATCGTTCTTTCGGCCAAGTTGAATGGGTTTCCAGTGCTTCTGAACTTTTAATTCCTTCTCCCATTCCCGAATGACATTGTCTAGAACAAGATTGAAAAGCAGTGGTGACAGTCCGTAACCCTGTCGCACGCCGGTCTTAATGGCAAAGGGCTCCGATACTTCACCCATGAATTTAACTTTGACTTTGTGTCCGTGAGTGTTTTCCTTGATGAGTCTTAATGTCTTTGGGTCAAGCCCTTGTTCTTCTAAGATGTTAAAGAGAGACTGTCGATCGACCGAATCGTACGCTTTCTCGAAATCGACGAAACTACAAATAATCGGGGAGTTTCGGGTTGCTCTATATTTCAATATCGTCTTCAAGTTAAAAATTTGTTCAACACAGGACCGCCCAGGTTGGAAACCGGCTTGATATTCTCCAATTTTGTGTTCAAGCTGTTCTTGTACTCTTTGAAAAAGACACGCGGAGAGAATCTTGTAGGTGACTTGAACGAGAGAAATCCCTCTGTAGTTATTTACATCGGTTTTGTCACCTTTCTTGTGTACCGGATGGATAAGTGCACATTTCCATTCTTCAGGTAGCTTTTCTTTTTTCCAGATGTCCACGATTATTAGTGTGAGCTCCTCAAGTGTATTTGGGCCTATGTTCTTTAATAGTTCTGCAACTATGCCATCTTCTCCAGGCGCCCTGTTATTTTTGAGTCTGAAGATGTGTCTCTGGATTTCTTCTTTGGCAGGCGGTGGAGATTCGGGGTTTACGTGTACATAATAATAATAATAATAATAATAATAATAATAATAATAATAATAATAATAATAATAATAATAATAATCCTGGTCTAGAAAGCCAAGAATGACGACCAAGAGGATTCATTGTGCTGACCACACGACACCTCGCAATCTGAAGGCCTTCGGGCTGAGCAGTGGTTGCTTGGTGGACCATGTTCCTTCAGGGCTGTTGGGTCACGGGGTTTGGTTTGATTTAATAATAATGGTAACACTGTAATAGTTTTACGTCCAACTAACTATTTTTACGGTTTTCAGGGACAATGAAGTGTCAATATTTTGTCCTGCAGGAATTCTTTAACCTGCCAGTAAATCTACTGGTGTGAGGCTGATGTATTTGAACAAATTCAAATACTGCCGGACTGAGCCAGGATCGAACCTGTCAGCTTAAGCTCAGAAGGCGAGCACTCTAACGTCTGAACTATTCAGCCCAGCTTTCCAATTAGGCATTCCCAAATTTACTTCGGGTCAGCACATCTAGTCCCGAGACTGTATAATTTTCTTTCTACAACCATACCTTTTGGTTCCCCTTCTTTCTGTAAGGCAGATTTGATAAAACTTCTCCCAATTGCCTTTGGCCTTGTGCTCTCCTCAGTTCCTTCATGTCCATGGAACGGTATAGGAGGTGGATTAATCTTGTCTCATTACATAACCATACAAGCAAAATTCCTAATCTTGATAGGGGCAACCTTAGCAGAGGTGCCAACCTTAGAATTGGATTATCAGTAATCGCCTCTCGCCCCCGAGAAAAATTTCTAGTCAAGTCCAAAGCATGCTCCTCCCTTATCAATAATGACACCCCTTTCGCCCTTCCCTGTAGCAACCTATTTGAAATTGTATCATATTACACAAAATTTGCACACAACCTGTAAGTTCTGTAATAAAACAGGTAGAACTTCATAGCTACACCGCTATGCTGCTCATTCCTTGTAGCTTGTTTCTCACGCAGCAGCTGGTTTTCAGTGTAGTTTTTTGAAGCATCCTTCCCACTGTGATAACATAAGCGATTCCAGTGCAGATATGCTTAATGTAGGCCCCACTTCATTCTCAATCTTTCTGTCAACTGTCAGGTACACTTAATGCAGCAAATACAAGATTACCGAGGGATTTATAGTGGAGAAGAGCAGCGCCTGAGTTCCTTCATTCACAATGAATTTTACAACGCTTATAGGTAGCAAAAGGAAGTCACGATCGAATAAGTATCCTTGCCAACTCACAAGCATTGAAACGAGGAGGATTTAGGAGAAAGGTTCGAAAGGACTGATTATTTTTCCTTCTTTTCTCTTTCCCGTAGAAAAATTTTTCGTGATAATGCCAGCTTTTCTGTAATAATTTCCCTTTAACCATAATCGTGAGGTGAAATCTGTAATAATTACGGACAATCCGTAATAGTTGGCACCTCTGCCTTAAACGTACCTCGCAGATGTTCATTTCAGAGTTGACCCTTCAAAGTGATGCCAGTAGACTACCAGACCATCACAGCATTTGCATCTCTGTCAAGTGCAGATGTTGATCATTCTTCCTCTTTCCTGTTCTACAGGACTCTGCTTAGTGCATGCCATTTCATTCATCCAATGTTAATGCATTGTTTCACATCAGCAACTGATCCTAGGTACTTGAATTTCTATGTCATCATTTGTGGTTTGCCAACCAATAAAACAGTATACTATGGTCCAACTTGTTCGGGATCTTCGAAGTTACACTACATGTAGTCCGTCTTCTTTCGACTGATTCTCAGCCAATTATTTTGACTCTAGTACTGTTTCCCATCTCTCCAAGACTGACTCAACCTCTTTTTGACCCTCACCGATTAAGATGATGACATATGCATATGAAATGATCCAAAGCAATGCTGACACCAAATTTTCTGTCAAGTAATTGATAACATTAGTGAACAGCAGTGGGTTGAGCACCAATTTTTAATGTATGCCTTCTTCAACAGGGAAAGCTTTCTGATGTTCCAGATCCACTCTGGACTCTAGTTGTTGGGCGACGATACATACAATTTACATCCTGAACAATCTTCATATAAATCTCAAGAACTTTCTGCTCTTGAAGGGCAGTCCAAACAATATCCCCAGACATGCAGTCATAAGCTTTCTCCAGAACTATACAAACCAAAGATCTTTCCATAGATCACAGTATTGTTCACATAGTATTCTGTGTGTTGGACTTGTGTCACTGGTAGAAACCTCGTACATGAATCCAAACTGAGTATGATGGAAGTTAATGAATATGCCAAAGTAACTGGCTACGACATGTATCCATATGTTTACGATGTGACATACTGTAAGTTGATGCCCTAACAATTTCCACAGTATCTGATGTCACCTCTGTTTTTGTAAACAGGTACCAGGAAACTTTCACAAAAGTTATCTGGCATAGGGACACAGGCAAGGATTTTGTTGAGAGAAGCTAACCAATTCAATCTTTCTCCTCCCAAGACTTTCCATGGATCTACATGATGGTTGTCAGGTCCAATTGCATTATCACATTCCATTTTAAATAAGAATTTATTGCAGCCGTATGACCATAATTGGTATAAAATAGGCCTATTCCATTAAACATTACATTATTACCAAGAATATCACACAGAAATTCATTGGTTGTTTTGTTTAATATTCTCTACGGTAGTCACTCAGTGTTTTGACTCATTTGGAACACTTAACAAAATGGTAACGGTCACATGAGTTTTGTAAGATGCTAATTAATTTATTATTTAACCACCTATTCAATACATTATAGTTTTGTACAATTACGATTTGATCCTTGTTACCTAATGAAATGTGAGACATGTTTTGCCTTTCATAGAAGGCATCTTCAGTCATTGTACCTCCTCAAGGTTAAATTAGGCACCTGGTTTATAATTAAATAAATTTAAGATTTAATATTAATATACTTAAAATAGGAGCAGTCTAAAGGAAAATTGAATAAAATTTTTGATATTATTGTGAATAACAACAATATCAGCCATTAGTTGATTAATAGTTGTGACAAAGGTACATAGTACAGCGCTTAGTAGCTGTGGACTGTTTTGAATTTTTAAGTATTACAATTTTTCGGAATGTTAGGAAAAACATTCCAGCGATATGAGAATGTTAATTAGGACCTTATTCAAAAGTAATTTCGTAAAAATTGAAAAACCATCTGGTTGAAGTCTTTGGTTCAAGATTTTTGACTTCCAATAAGTAACTGATGATTTAACATTTGGCATAAACCGACAACTTGATTGGAGTATCTTAACTTGTTTACAAACATAAAATAGGAGCAGTCGAAAAGAAAGATTGAATAACAAAATTTTGGTATTATTGTGAACAACATCATCAGCAATTAGCTGTTGATAAATAGTTGTGTCAAGGGTACATAGTACAGAGCTTAGTAGCAGTGGTCTATTTTGAATTTTTAAATATTGCATTTTTCAGGATGTTAGGAAATACATTCCAGTGATGTGAGAATAGTTAATTGAAATCTTATTCGGAAATTATGTTGTAAAATTGAAAAAGAAAACACAGGTTGAAGCCTTTGGCTCATGGTATTTGCCTTGTAAAAGTAACTGATGATTTAATATTTGGCGTAGTCTATAGCGAAGAGATCAAATGGTAAAGTAAAACAACAAGATTGGAGTATCTTGACTTAAAATAAGCCTGACATCACTGATGAAGGTAATGGATGATTTTCCCGAAACATGCATGGTAAAACAAATAGATTTCTACCATTATAAGGTGTATTGACAAGGCGGACTCAAGTAAAAACTATCTTAAATAGTTCTTTAATACATTCAGAAGAGAGTTGACAGAAACAGGGGAAGTGTTGGCTGACCTGGTATTAAAGATTTAAAAAAGTCTTTATCTTGAAAATTCATGTTTTGAAGTAGAATAAGAATTTGATCACAAAGGCGGCTTTTTATATCTATTATATCATTCAAGTTTTTGTCTTTGTTAAAGTGTTGGTCCAAGAAGATGTATAGGTTTTCAAATTCGGTGATTAGTCTGCCTTTCTTGATTCTTTTTATGATTTTCACTTGCAACACACGAGTTTCTGCACAAAAAACACACACACAGAGAGACCACTTGGGTTCATGAAATCCGGCTTGCATACACAGTTTATGGTGACATCCATGTACTGCCAGTGATTGTACTTCTCATCTGACAATTGAGTCCTGTCCAGTTCTCGTTATACGTGGCATCCGTGGCATAGAACTCACTGTTTTTCTGTTTTCATCCTCCTGACACTCCAACAGCTCTTGCTCTTGTCTAGTAGATGGTAGTTGTGCTGTTATTCTTAACTCTTCTATTATGAAAGGTTAATTGCTGAGATATAAGATCATTCCATGTTAAGAAAACATTATTACTCATATGGACCTTCAAAGAGTGAATACACCTCCTCTTAAGACACCCATAAATCCTCGTGATTAAGGAATATTATAATGTAATTTAAGTCGTATTATGAAAGAAAGAAAAGGATGAGGCTTTTTTTTTGCCTGTGAGTTAACTACTTAACATTCTCTATTTCATGAACAAATTCACAGGGAGGAAGCACAATGGCGGAAACAGCCATTGCTTTGTCGCCTTCCATCATTTTCCCTCCAAAGTTGCTCTGGTACATGTAACACACAATTCATTGCGCTGTGAATTGTCCTGCAGCTTATCTCTGTTGAAAAGAAGTCATCTGTGTATTTGTGTGTGTCTCGTACTGTACAGAAGTTGATACTGAAGATTTGGATGCTGCGGTGTGCGGCAATAAATCACAGCATAAATCACTGATACACAAATTCACAATGAATTTTATCCGTGCTTGATTTAGTTATTTAGCTGTTGTTTCTTAAGCGCATTCTATTTTTACCACTTTCTTTGCAAGCACATTTAATTTTTACCATTCTTTTCGAGGGGCGATATGACGGTACAGCAGTACCTGGCAATGACTGGGCAAATTTATTAAATGCAATTAACTGCATCCCCCACCTCCAAGATCTGTCACCCATTTTCCTTTCCAGTTCGCCTATACTTCAATAATGAAGTTTCATTTGTGCAGCAGTTTACCCTTGTTGCTGTAAAAACCTAAATAAGCCCCCTCTCCCCCCTCTATAATCCCTGTACCCTAGATTTCATAAAAATAATTTGTAGCTTAGTTTCTTCCCCCTTTTATCTTTAACTCAAATACAGATTTCACAAATTTATGCACTGCTCTTTTCCCATTATGCCCTCGAAATCCCTCTAAACCATATGCCCCCTTGAGTTCATGAAGATAATTTGAGCTTGTTTTCTTCCCCCTTTTATCTTGAACTTAAATGTTGAGTTTTACGAATTTATGTGCCCATATTTTCTCGTGTTGCTGTGAAAACCAACTGTTCCCTTGGTCTCCCTTTCCTTTGTAAATAATTTTGAGAATTGCTGTTCTCCAGCTTTCTGGTATACGTACCTCTTGCCAATACTTGTTTATTAGTTACTTTTTATACTTTTTTAAAAGTTCTTCGCATGATTCTTGTATGTGTTTGCCAAATATCCCATGTTTATCTGCCTTTCTCAGTTTTATGGAGAATACTGCCTCTTTTATCTCTTCTTTCGTAATTGGTTCCACCATCCCCGCTGTGGTTAAATCTTCTCGACTTGATCCTGTCACCCTCTATGATCTCTGTGGTTGAGTATATTTATATTTCATCATTATCAACATCTGTACACCTGCAAGGTGTTTTGGAAATGGGTTTCACAAACACGGATTGGTATTTGATTGGTACTGCTTGTTTTCTTCATTTTTGAAATTGCCTTTTAAAGGTCCTTAGACATGATTCAAACACAGGTTCCCTGACTAAAGCATGTGTAACTGCTTCTCTCGGAAACTCTTCATTCACAGATCACTGAAGTACTCCTGCCAGCAGTCGTTAATGGCTTTATGATCAGTAAGCAGGTTTCCCTGGTTGTCTTGGATGTATCTGTTAGCAAGAATGTAACTATTCTGCCTTTCACTCTGAGTAATGATCCTATAGAGTTTATATGTCTCTTCTAGCACTTCAACGTTGTCATATAACCGCTGCTGTGCTTCCTTCTTTGCTTTAATGCGTATAATAAAAATGAAACAAACAACTTTACCAATCAAGTCATCAAAGATAGGAAGGAAGATAGGAATACGAAAGGATAAACACAATGACAGGCTAGTGTGGACATAGGGAGCAAGAGAAGGGTGAAGAGGAACAAGTTTATTGCAGGCTAAAAGAAAAAGATCTACAGTACTCAGCCTATTGCCTAATGCATTGCCGACGGTGTGTGCAGATAAGGAATCAGTCCCATATCCTTTTTGATGTTTGTCCTTGTGTTTATCCTTCTGTGTATTTCTAACCTCCTTCCTTCCTATCTTTGATGATTTACACATCCTTGATATTAAATTATATTTTGAAAACTATCCGTCAAGTTTTGCAACATTCATCCTCTTTTTGGCACACTCTAATTACAGTATTCAAGATACCTGAGAATATCTGCAAAGTAGATAAATATAGACTAACTGGCATGAAAAATGCAATATATGCAAATATTGAAGAAATTATGCGTAATTGTAAACTTAAAAGCAGCACTTCTTGATGGAGAAGATTGTCTGTTATATTTTGTAACAGAATAACACATTAACGGTGGCTTATGACACTGTCCCTGTGGTCTTCACCATTTTCTCTCTCCCACAGCCCAGAAAGTTTTTTTTACAGGACAATGCACAACAAAGTTTATTATCCACTTCCTTCACCCAGCTGTTCTCTTCACCCACTTATGGGCGTTTTTCTTTCAATGAACTGGATTTTTAAGCTTATCTATCAGTTTTAAAATCAATTCTTAAGAGGAAACTTGCATGAGCTGTCGCCCTGGTGGAAGATGGTTGTAGCATGCATTATCTTGCACACGTGTTAAGAACTATGGCTGGAACAACTTTCAGAACAGTACAAAGGTACAGGGTACAGGGTTATTCTAGTAGACCAGGATCAGGTCCACAAAGAGCCACTTCAGGTAGAGATGATCAGTTACTATGGCTACACACGTTCTCTATGACCATCACACCACTGCTCTTGAAATTCGACATTGATTCCAGCAAGTCTGAGGGGTGAGAGAACTGTCTGAAGAAAGTTAGAAGAAGCCAATCTCCATTCCAGACAACCTGTTGCAGAACCAGAGCTCACTCGACAAATCACATTGCTCGACTGCATTATGACTGGATGATCCAATACTGGGAGCAAGTGTTCTTCACTGATGAGTTTTGCTTTTGCCTCTCAATACCAGACAGCAGAGAAATTGTATGCAGGACAACTGAGGAAACATATTCCTCCTGTAAACTTTCCCCCAGGACAATGTCTTGGAGAGATTCTGCGATGGTGGGGCGGGAATAAGTGTGACGATGAGGAAGGACCTAGTCTTCAAAGAACCCGGGACCCTTACAGTGTGACATTATGTGGATGAAACCCTTGAGGAGCATGTTGTGCCTTTAGCTCCATTTATCAGTGATAGTTTCATTCTAATGGATGACAACACTTGCCCACATATTGCACAATGAGTGTAACAATACTTGGACGAAGTTTGAATTCATGTAATAGTATGGCCTGTTTGTAATCCAGATCTGAATCCCACTGAGAATCTACGTCATGAATTGGGAAGAAGGGCCCGCCAGCATTATTCTGACACTTTGTGACTGGCTCTTCAAGAAAAATGGGAGCAGATTCCACAGGAAAGGATTGCAGTATTAATCAGAAGCATTCCTGAGAGGCTGGAAGATGTGATTAAAGCACACTTCTAGAGGTGAGTAAAAGTGTCAGCGAGGAGTAGTAAATTAAAAGTGAGTAAATGAAAAGGCCAGTAGAGTACAAAAGATCAAAGATCTAAAAGTGTACACATTGATTACGTGTTAACTTCGTCTTTCTTGAAGAGTTCAATCAAATTGCTTAGAAAAAAGCAATCTTCTCTTCATTTTCAGGTTCAAAAATGTATTTTCTTTTTTAAATTACTATCTCCTTTACGTCACACCAACACATGTAGGTCTTATGGCGACGATGGGATAGGAAAGGTACAGACCCAGCATTTGCCTGATGTGAAAATGGGAAACCGCAGAAAATCATCTTCAGGGCTGCCACAGTGAGGTTCGAACCCACTATCTCCTGGATGCAAGCTCACAGCTGAATAACCCTAACCGCATGGCCAACTTGCCTGGTTCAAAATTTCTAAATCATGGTATTAGATCATAAACATAATAATTCAGTCTCTTGAAATTGAAAAGAATTTAAAATAAATCTATGCAGTTTAAAAGAAATTGAGAGTTGCATTTTTGTGTTGATCAGTGTATTATGTGTATATTATGGTATAACACTGAAAAAAAAAAAAAAAAAAAACAAGCAATACTCATCTGTTAGGACTACTCCAGAAAATTACTGAAGGTAAAGGCAGAAAACAGAGCTGTGAAACCTGTCAAGATTAAAAAATAAATCACTCTAACACTGGTAGGTTTCTGGCAATAATAGAATGGGAAAGGAGCAGCTACTGCCTTAATTAAGAAATGGAGAACCAACTCCAGGGTTTCAACAGTGGATTTTGAATCCATCATCCCCCAAATGCAAGCTTATGGCTACATGACCTGTACCAAGTACAGCTAACTCACTCAGTGCAAAGATTAAGGAAGATAGCACTTATTTAAAAATGACGAATAAAAGAGGTTGTTGGTCCAGATGACATACAAGTTGAAATGTGAGAAAGTTTAGGTGACATAGGGTTACCCTTTATTGCAGGTCTGTTTAACAACGTTCTGTGCACATAGGACTTCCAGGATAAACTGTGCTAGTACATATTTACAAAAGTAAAGATGATATTGCCTTTTGTAACACCTACAGAGAAGTAAAACTGACGAACCTCACAATGAAACTGCGAAAGAGTGATTTGCAACTTGCAATACTGATTGATTCAACAATGAAAGAAATATGAGAAAGACAGAAAGAAGGAGATAAATAATGAAGTGCAACATGAAAGTCAGCAAGACAAAAACCGAATACTGTATAGGTGCCGGGGAGGAAATCCAAGATAGATTCTTCATGGAAACGCCCTAACAGAAAATTTCTTGCTCTTTGGATATGTTATACAAAGAAAATTTCATGTACTTTGCATACGATTTACACAGAAAATTTAATGTACAATGGTTCATGTTTGTGGGTTACTGTAGTCACGTCCTAGTTCGTGAACCATGGGCAACGGCTGAGTGGCCTAGTAAGTGGTCCTGAGAGTCGGGATACCAGTTGCTATGGAATGGGAGTGGGCATCTCGGACATATTCTGAGTCGTGGCCCTCCTTGTGCTCAGGCGGCTAGGACTATACAATTCACCGGTGGTCCATAACCCGTTAGAGGAGAGATCCTCACTTGGACTATGTGCAAGTAGGGTGGCATCCTGCTTCATGAATTTACCGAGCTCAGAACATTTTAAGCAAGCCTCGGACCTATGGGAGTAACGGAGTCCCACTCCCATCTGACAGGCGAGGGACTCCTTGGAAACAACTTGGTGAACGAAATGGAATTTGATGGGGAGCTATCAGTATTAATGGGGCTTATGGAAGAAAGAAGGTAGAACTGGCTGAGTCAGCAAGGAGGATGCATCTGGATGTGCTAGGAGTAAGTGATATTCGGGTAAGAGGAGATAATGAGAAAGAGATAGGAGATTATAAAGTGTACTTGACGGGTGTTAGAAAGGGAAGGGCAGAGTCTGGGGTAGGGCTCTTTATCAGGAATACTATTGCTTGCAACATAGTTTCTGTTAGGCACGTAAATGAGCGAATAATGTGGGTAGATTTGTCAGTTGGAGGAATTAGGACAAGAATTGTGTCTGTGATTCACCATGTGAGGGTGCAGATGAGGATGAAGTCGACAAGTTTTATGAAGCATTGAGTGACATAGTGGTCAGGGTCAACAGCAAGGAGAGAACAGAGCTAATGGGCAATTTCAATGCGAGAGTTGGGAATAGAACTGAAGGATATGAAAGGGTGATTGGTAAATGTGGAGAAGATATGGAGGCCACTGCATAGGCTAATTGTAGCCACCGGCAGTGCCAATGCACTATGAGAGACTTTGTCTCATTATCAACAATTGATGCCTGCTTGGCCATCAGATGATAGATGTTGATTCCCATAGGGAATCTGGAAGTCTTTGTTCCGAATGAGTAAATTTATAATATCTACGCAGTGGCCTCCACGGTATGCACTAGCCAGCGTCTTGGTAGGTGTGCTAGGTACCAACTGATGAGCCCAGCCTAGCACACGAGGGCGAAACGCTGGCAACCAGGAATGAGTTAGCGGGAAAATTTATAATGTCCAATAACGGACCATTTATATTGGTATTATAAATTTACTCATTCGGAACAAAGACTTCCAGATTCCCTATGGGAATCAACATCTATCATCTGATGGCCAAGCAGGCATCAATTTTTGATAATGAGACAAAGTCTCTCATAGTGCATTGGCAATGCTGGTGGCTACAATTAGCCTACGCAGTGGCCTCCACGGTATGCACTAGCCAGCGTCTTGGTAGGTGTGCTAGGTACCAACTGATGAGCCCAGCCTAGCACACGAGGGCGAAACGCTGGCAACCAGGAATGAGTTAGCGGGAAAATTTATAATGTCCAATAACGGACCATTTATATTGGTATTATAAATTTACTCATTCGGAACAAAGACTTCCAGATTCCCTATGGGAATCAACATCTATCAACTAAAATGATGTCAGTAGGTAAGAAATTCAACAGAATTGAATGTCAGATTGGTGATACAAAGCTAGAACAGGTCGATAATTTCAAGTATTTAGATTGTGTGTTCTGCCAGGATGGTAATATAGTAGGTGAGATTGAATCAAGGTGTAATAAAGCTAATTCAGTAGCTCGCAGTTGCGATCAGCAGTATTCTGTAAGAAGGAAGTCACCTCCCAGACGAAACTATCTTTACATCGGTCTGTTTTCAGATCAACTTTGCTTTACGGGAGCGAAATCTGGGTGGACTCAGGATACCTTATTCATAAGTTAGAAGTAACAGACATGAAAGTAGCAAGAATGACTGCTGGTACAAACAGGCGGGAACAATGGCAGGAGGGTACTCGGAATGAGGAGATAAAGGCTAATTTAGGAATGAACTCGATATGAGGCAAATGGAGGAGGATAGGTTACCTAGGAGAATAATGGACTCCGCTATGGAGGGTAAGAGAAGTAGAGGGAGACCAAGATGACGATGGTTAGACTCGGTTTCTAATGATTTAAAGATAAGAGGTATAGAACTAAATGAGGCCACAACACTAGTTGCAAATCGAGGATTGTGGCGATGTTTAGTAAATTCTCAGAGGCTTGCAGACTGAACGTTGAAAGGCATAACAGTCTATAATGATAATGTATGTATGTATGCATTTAATGTACAGATGAACAATCAAAAACTGTCACATCTCTGGTGATGTGAAATATAAGAAAGTCTACTTCAGCTATATTCAGCTTTGTTCAGTCAGCTGGATGGATTTTGCAACACGGCCCGCAGTTCTCACTCATTGCGTCAGTCGCTCTCACTTTACCATCTTCCTCCTCATGACTTGAACTGCATACACAACTATGAAATTATAAGCACACATATCATGCTGCCACATAGCACAGTGGGTCAGTTGTAAGCTACAAAATTTGGGCCTACCATAACAGCTAAGGATCAAATCCTGGTGTGAATATACGTAATGAACACACAAAGTTTCGCCGAGCTAACTTCAATGCTAAATGCTTCACTCCATTCTGATATTATTCACAAGCATCAATAGAGCAAGTGATGATTCTCGTCCAACATTACAATTTTAGCATGCGTGATGCAGCAATTTGGTAGTTTCACCTAGGGCTGCTCAGAGATGGATACAGTAGTGATGGGTGTCAGGAGACATTGAACATCTTCCAGGCATTGGTTTAAAGTGGATTTCTACTACGGAAAAAGATGACATGTTAATTCAAACTTCACAGCAGAACCTGCTCTTATAGTCAGCGGACCTCACGTAGGTGACCAATTTTCCTGGAAGTCCATACACGGTTTGTAAATGATTAAGAAAAACCAGAATCCACTGCAGAAAAGCTGCCGCCATAGAGTCCCTCTCCGATGAACAGATGGCCACTTGGTGCGCCTTTGCCGAGATGGAGTTAAATCATAATTGGGATCACATGATCTCTGAAGAGACTTCCTTTAGTTCAGAGGAAATCAGGCCAGTTCATGTTTACAGGCCACAGGGAGCCCGATACAGCAAAAGATATACAGCCGTGTGTTCACACAGTGGTCACATTTCTTTGTCGTATTGGGGGTAGATATCATCTGATATGGCTGGAATGCTTCATCAAATAGATGACCGTCTCACATCAAACTAATACGTGAACATTCTACAGAATATTATGGTTTCAAGTGTGAGAGCGTGCTATCCAGATGGGATAATACAGTCCGTGCAAGACAACTCCCAAATTCACACGAGCAGTCATGTTCAGGGCTGCTTTTCTGACAAAGGATCTATTGATAAGGTCATATCAAAACCAACAAAGCATTTTCACTGAGAGGATGAGGAAACCATTAAATAGCCATATACAAAAATTTAGTTGCATTTCGAACTGGAAGGTGTCAGAATCTTTATTCAAAATCTATGTGACAATCCTTGCATCTTGCTGGCGCGGTGCAGTGCACAGTGGAGTAGAGTTGTGCTGGAGAGAAATAGAATGAATTGGCAGGTTACTTTAATATTAGGGAACGAATGTGAAACCTAAATAAGGTGTGTTAATCGCATGATAAAAACACAAATATTTTTGGTACCATGCACAATGAATACACTTTAAGGCCAGTTTCTCCGTTGTGTAATTGATTGTGAACCATGAATATTTAATAATTTCCTTGAACCGTGGGGAAGAAAATTCAAAATGAATGAAATATTGCATTTTCAATATACTGTTTCTCTGATACACATCAAACCGGAAGTCTTCACAAGCCAGCATAATGTCTGATAAATGGTGAAAAACTTATCCAAGGACTGTATTTTCCATGTAGTGTCCGGAGGAATCTGGAGAATCACTTTTGTCAGGAGGAATGTCTTCGAGACAGCATTTATCACTATAAGTCGTCCAGGAATCTAACAGTAGCAAACACTTGTCTTCTGCAAAAGGGAAGAAGGCTTCTTTAAACCAATACTTTAATTTTCTTCCCCCTCTCCATTTTCACTGATTTTGTACCTATTTGCAACTATATTTTTTGCATGAAACATTCCTTTGAAAAGTCTTGGACCAAAAGTTCCAGTTGCCTCCTGTAGTATAATGAATAATTTCAGAAAAAGAGTACTAGCCATAGTAACAGTAGGCATAACTGTGTATGAATGGGTGAATGCACGAACCGACTGAGCAACTAATCTAAAAATCACTGTGTAGCTGCTTCCACAAATTTCTTCGCGACTATCTGTTTTTTCCTCTTCTTCTTGCAGATATGCACAGGATACAAATTTTGTGATTTTTCTACTTTCGATTGTATTTATTTTTGAAGCAACTCAACCAACCAGAGGGTGCGCTGAAATTACTTTGTCCCATTGAAATCTATCTTGAAATGTCCAAGCCTCACAGTCGCAGGTCTTCATCACAAACCTTCTTGCTTGTGAAAATCTTCCACATGTACACCTCAATAATAATGACCTGTACAGCTGTCATAGTGACGTCACCATACAATTTTCGCTAACAGTGGTTAATGAAAGCCACTTCTTATTCCCTTTATTTAACCATAAATATATAGATTTCCCCTTGTACGCAAGATCTCCAGTGTCTTTCATTTTCTTCTATGGACCAGAAGAATATCTTGAACGGGCAGATGTGTCAGGTAACTGCGGTGTCACCTCAATGGATTGATGGGAATCGGACTCGGGATTCAAATTTGGACCCGTAACATCTCTCGTACCTGGCAATGGTGTGCTGTCTTTTCTTTCAGATGATGCAGATGGAGTGTTGCTGCTTCGACTGTCAGTTATTTCACCGAAAGAAGAGAAGCGTTTTTCACGCAAATAACGTAATGCATGCTCTAGAAAATCAGCAAGATTCACGCCTGCTCTCTCAAAGGAATATGTATTAACTGCCTGGCACGGAAAGCTCAAGGTAACGTGCTCACCTTGGCTGGTCACCAGAGCTCTCCACCTTCAGCTATATGCTAATGCGTGCAATCTTATTAGACATTTCAGTGTTGATTTCAGGATCTTACAGCTCGAAATGGCACCTAAATTCTTGTATATTCCTTTCTTATGGTCCCCTCATCCTCTCAGCAAAATTTCATGGTCAGTTTCAATACGACTGTACTGATAGTTCCCTTGTGAGCAGGACTCCATTGAACTGTTCAATTGGGTCCCTCGAGTTCCAGACTTCAACCCCCCACTGAATATATGTGGACAAGGTAGAAACACAATATAAAGATGGATATTGGACAAGTCTAAAACAGTCCTTTTCAGAATTAATGAATGCACACTACCAATTTGTTTGAAAACTGGGAAAAATGTATCACTGCTCGATCACTCTTCAATGAAATCCTGGAAGCATACAACCAAACGATGAAGAGTCTGGAAAGAGGGAGACCATAATGGTGAGAACAGCCACTTCAACTAACTAAGTGCCAGTTCCACAGATGGCATCCCAAGGATCACGGACATAGCAACAGTCACGTATGTACAGATATGACAGGGGGGGGGGGGGGGGGAGAGAGAGAGAGAGAGAAGTGGGGCTACGGATTTGTGTGTGCTGAATGTGATATCACCCTTTGTGTCCACCCCTACTTTGGCTGCATCCTCCATAGGTTCTACGTTTCTGTATTATACAATTTTTCATCCAAGGTAAATTCACTCAAACGATTAGAAGAATTAAGAGAAAATATCAAAAAGATTTAATAAACTCTATTGAGGAAAATTATTACAGAACCAATTCTAGACATTATTACAAAGCCTTTGGTAAACAATTGCAAAAATATAACCCCCGCCCCCACACTGTTGAAAAATAGATAGAAAATTAGCGCATAATGATAAGGAAAACACAGAAATCATGGCGGAAGCATTTAACAAGCTCTTGAACAGTGATGAACCTGAAAAGCTCTTATTAACTGATACACATACCTTGATATAAACTAAACCAGAAAATATAAACTCACCTACAGCAAAATAAGTTGAAACAGTGCTTAAGGAAATTAAGAACTACCAAGCGTGTGGAGAAGACCAGGTTTTTGCAGAGATGTGGAAATACGCCGGCACTCAGACATCCCTCCATATGATTTTACAGAAGATATGGATATCAGAAAAATTCCCAGAACAATGGACAACAGTTATAATTAATCCAATTAATAAGAAAGGTGAAAGAAGTAATCCAGACAACTATAGAGGTATTTCCATCCTTGACTGCACGTATAAGATTTTCTCTAAGATACTATATAATCGGATTAAAGAACAACAACATCAAGAGTTAGGTGAATACCAGGGAGGCTTCAGACCTTGGAGAAGCTGCTCTGAACAAATAATAACTTTGAAGCTAGCCATGGCATATTACAGAAAACAAAACAAGCCCCTTTCAATAACGTTTATAGATTTCAAGAAAGCTTAAGACTTCATCCACAGACCATCATTATTAAAAATTTTGAGACATTTTGGACTTCACCCAAAGCTAATCAAATTGACTGAACTTACTCTAACTAATACAATTTCTAAAATTAAGTTCAGAGGAGAACTTTCTCAACCATTCTTGGTAACAACTGGTTTAAGACAGGGTGACTGATTGTCTCATTTTCTTTTTTAATTGTGCACTAGAGTACGTTATGAGGGAATGGTACAAGAACGACTAGAAAAATATAAAAATTGGAACGCAGAAGGATAACATACATTTGAACTGTCTAGGGTTTGCTGATGATCTAGCTCTTCTGGCCAATGATATTCAGGAAACAAAACAACAAATAAAATCCTTACAGGAAATAGCTCAATATTGGTTTGAAAATTAATTTGAAAAAAAAAACAGAAATTATGCTAACTCAACTTCCGCTTGCAAACAAAATTAAGCTGGGAGACCAAGAAATAAAAATTGTGTAGAAAAATTTAAATATTTAGGTGAAATAATCACATATAACCTGAACATGAAACCAGCATGGCAAAATAGAATAGATAAACTGGTTTCAGCACAGCATGTTACCAAGAATACATATAATAAAACCAAGAATACATATAATAAAAAGTGTCTCTCAACAGCAACCAAATTGAAACACTACAAAACAGTCAACCAACCATAAATTACATGTGCATGTGAAACATTATTCAAAACAACAAACACAGTTACAATAGATAGAGTACTCAAGTTAGAAAGGAGAATAGTGAGAACCTGCTTAAATAAAAATTATCAAGAAAACAGTCTGGAGACTAGCTTCCAATGAAACAATGTATAAAGAAATAGAACCAGAACCTGTGACTAGCACAATGAAAAATAATAGAATATCTTTCTTAGGGCATCTAATACAGTCACCAGAAAACAGAATCAATAGAGAAATAACAGAAAATTATGGAAGAGTAAGAGTAAGAATATTAGATGGATCACAGAACTTAAAGAATACAAAACAAATACACTCAACATATTGAAAGATAAACACACTATCTCCATGGCTAAATGGTTAGCATGCTGGCCTTTGGTACAGGGGTCCCGGGTTCGATTCCCAGCAGGGTCGGGAATTTTAACTGCAATTGGTTACTTTCGCTGACACAGGGGCTGGGTGTATGTGTCGTCTTCATCATCATTTGATCCACATCACGATGCGCAGGTCACCTACGGGAGTCAAATCAAAAGACCTGTATCTGGGGAGCCGAACTTGTCCTCGGACACTCCCGGCACTAAGAGCCATACTCTATTCCATTTCACTAGACTACAGACGAAAATCAACAAACAGAGAATAGGAAGAGTGATTCCAGAAGCAGAAAGAAAATTACGTTCAGAAAGGATGAAACATTATTGGTCTGACAAATAAAAAATTTTAAAAAAAAGAGGAAAAACCTCCATAAACCTAAGTAGTCCTATGTTGGCTAAAACATTTAAATAAATAATGAGGAGGTGAAATTAGGTGGGAAAGTGGTTACTCAACATGCTAGCACCAGGTAAAATGAAGAGGTGGATAAAGAATGAGATGGAGGGACAGCATCATTATAGACTTGAATGAGCTGGATTTGGAGAACGATGATGCGCATGGAAGAAGCAGAGGAGAAAAATCTGCATTAGCAACCCTCTCTGACATGGCATGACTAAAGGTATAAATGTACTGGGGAAGGAAAATGACAACTCAAGTTTCAAATATACTGTGTAAAGAATGTAAGAGCAGTAAGTTATACTTAAAAACAAGGTATAACAGAAGAAGGATTTTAGAATAGGTTACTCAAATAATACTAGTCATTTTTTTGAGCAAGACATAGCTGATATATTGACAACTAGGGAAAAAAAAGACTGTGCAGAAACGGAATCAAAATCTTTGATTATAGCGTGAAATATATGGAAAGAATGCTATATTAACATACGTGAGTAGTTTTACTACCAATCTACCAGAGAAAAGAAGACGACAATTTACTTACCTGATCTAGAAGCAATTTGACACACGATGTATGCCCTTCCCATATTGCAGCTAGTAAAGCACTAATACCATGCTTATCTTTGGCCTGAAAACATAAAATGGGACGCTTAGTAAATAGTCAAAAAATGAAGTTCTGTAATGAAGTAGAAGTAGGCCTTCATCAGCTTCTAATAGATATAGTGATGGAAATTAGTATAAAGGCAGTATAAAGCATGTTTTGTGTCGGGAAAAAAGTGTATTTACTTTTTATTATTGTATGCATTTTTTCCCCATACAGTTTACAATCAAAACATACAAAATAAATTTTCATTTTACATTTGTAATTGAAAACAAAATCATATCTTATACCTATGTGGAAACTGACATACAGGCACTTGTATTTTTGTTAGAATAAACTAAGGTAAACAGTAAACATATCACAACAATGACCTAGTATGTAGTTGAACCTCCATTGTTCTTAATAACTGCGAAAATCCTCTTGGGCATTGATTGTATAAGAGCAGTAATCACGTCTTTTGATACTGAGGTCCACTCCATTCGAATTGGAGACTTAAGCTCAGCCACAGCTGCAAACTGCCATCCATTGTGATAAACACATCTTGCTGGATCCCCCATAAATTCTCTATTGGATTTAAATTTGGACTTCTTGATGGCCAGCTCATAAACGTAATTCCTTTATCTTGAAATCACTTCTTTATCATGGCAGACCTGTGAATCCCAACGTTATTTTGTTGGAAAATTAAATTGTCGTCGCCAAATTCCTCACACATACGAACCAATTCAAAATCCAGCATTTCTGTATAATCATCAATTTAATTTTGAGATGCAGCTATGCTATGCTATGCTAGAAGTGCCTTTAGCACAGAATGCTGCCCAAATCATAACACTGCCAAAATTTCTACTCATCCAAACTTGTTCTTCCTTACGGAGATCATGCCATCTGACTCATCCAAATTAAACTTCTTCTCATCACTGAATATTACTTGGTTCCATTCTAAGGTCCACGACATATGTTCAGCATCATTTAAAGATGGCTTAATGCAAGATTCCTGTTTTCAACCAGAATCAATCAATCAATCAATACTGATCTGATCTGCATTTAGGGCAGTCGCCCAGGTGGCAGATTCCCTATCTGTTGCTTTCCTAGCCTTTTCCGAAATGATTTCAAAGAAATTGGAAATTTATTGAACATCTCCCTTGGTAAGTTATTCCAATCCCTAACTCCCCTTCCTATAAATGAATATTTGCCCCAGTTTGTCCTCTTGAATTCCAACTTTATCTTCATATTGTGATCTTTCCTACTTTTATAGACGCCATTCAAACCTATTCGTCTACTAATGTCATTCCACGCCATCTCTCCGCTGACAGCTCGGAACATACCACTTAGTCGAGCAGCTCTTCTTCTTTCTCTCAATTCTTCCCAACCCAAACATTGCAACATTTTTGTAACGCTACTCTTTTGTCGGAAATCACCCAGAACAAATCGAGCTGCTTTTCTTTGGATTTTTTCCAGTTCTTGAATCAGGTAATCCTGGTGAGCGTCCCATACACTGGAACCATACTCTAGTTGGGGTCTTACCAGAGACTTATATGCACTATCCTTTACATCCTTACTACAACCCCTAAACACCCTCATAACCATGTGCAGAGATCGGTACCCTTTATTTACAATCCCATTTATGTGATTACCCCAGTGAAGATCTTTCCTTATATTAACACCTAGATACTTACAATGATCCCCAAAAGGAACTTTCACCCCATCAACGCAGTAATTAAAACTGAGAGGACTTTTCCTATTTGTAAAACTCACAACCTGACTTTTAGCCCCATTTATCAACATACCATTGCCTGCTGTCCATCTCACAATATTTTCGAGGTCACGTTGCAGTTGCTCACAATCTTGTAACTTATTTATCACTCTATAGAGAATAACATCATCCGCAAAAAGCCTTAGCTCCGATTCCACTCCTTTACTCATATCATTTATATATATAAGAAAACATAAAGGTCCGATAACACTGCCCTGAGGAACTCCCCTCTCAACTATTACAGGGTCAGACAAAGCTTCACCTACTCTAACTCTCTGAGATCTATTTTCTAGAAATATAGCAACCCATTCAGTCACTCTTTTGTCTAGTCCAATTGCACTCATTTTTGCCAGTAGTCTCCCATGATCCACCCTATCAAATGCTTTAGACATGTCAATCACGATACAGTCCATTTGACCTCCAGAATCCAAGATATCTGCTATATCTTGCTGGAATCCTACAAGTTGAGCTTCAGTGGAATAACCTTTCCTAAAACCGAATTGCCTTCTATCGAACCAGTTATTAATTTCACAAACATGTCTAATATAATCAGAAAGAATGCCTTCCCAAAGCTTACATACAATGCATGTCAAACTTACTGGCCTGTAATTTTCAGCTTTATGTCTATCACCCTTTCCTTTATACACAGGGGCTACTATAGCAACTCTCCATTCATCTGGTATAGCTCCTTCGGCCAAACAATAATCAAATAAGTACTTCAGATATGGTACTATATCCCACCCCATTGTCTTTAGTATATCCCCAGAAATCTGATCAATTCCAGCCGCTTTTCTAGTTTTCAACTTTTGTATCTTATTGTAAATGACATTGTTATCATACGTAAATTTTATTACTTCTTTGGACTTAGTCTCTTCCTCTATCTCGACATTATCCTTGTAACCAACAATCTTTACATATTGCTGACTGAATACTTCTGCCTTTTGAAGATCCTCACATACACACTCCCCTTGTTCATTAATTATTCCTGGAATGTCCTTCTTGGAACCTGTTTCTGCCTTAAAATACCTATACATACCCTTCCATTTTTCACTAAAATTTGTATGACTGCCAATTATGCTTGCCATCATGTTATCCTTAGCTGCCTTCTTTGCTAGATTCAATTTTCTAGTAAGTTCCTTCAATTTCTCCTTACTTCCACAGCCATTTCTAACTCTATTTCTTTCCAGTCTGCACCTCCTTCTTAGTCTCTTTATTTCTCTATTATAATAAGGTGGGTCTTTACCATTCCTTACCACCCTTAAAGGTACAAACCTGTTTTCGCATTCCTCAACAATTTCTTTAAACCCATCCCAGAGTCTGTTTACATTTTTATTTACCGTTTTCCACCGATCATAGTTACTTTTTAGAAACTGCCTCATACCTGCTTTATCAGCCATATGGTACTGCCTAACAGTCCTACTTTTAAGACCTTCCTTTCTATCACATTTATTTTTAACTACCACAAAAACAGCTTCATGATCACTAATACCATCTATTACTTCAGTTTCCCTATAGAGCTCATCTGGTTTTATCAGCACCACATCCAAAATATTTTTCCCTCTGGTTGGTTCCATCACTTTCTGAATCAGCTGTCCTTCCCATATTAACTTATTTGCCATTTGTTGGTCATGCTTCCTGTTGTTCGCATTTCCTTCCCAATTGACATCTGGCAAATTCAGATCTCCCGCTACAATCACATTTCTTTCCATGACGTTTCCCACATAGCTGACTATCCTATCAAATAATTCCGAATCCGCATCAGTGCTACCCTTTCCCGATCTGTACACTCCAAATATATCAAGTTGCCTATTTTCTTTAGAAATGAGCCTTACACCTAGAATTTCATGTGTCTCATCTTTAACGTTTTCGTAGCTTACAAATTCTTTTTTCACCAGAATGAAAACTCCCCCTCCCACCTTTCCTATCCTATCTCTACGATACACACTCCTACGCAGTGGCCTCCCTGGTATGCACTAGCCAGCGTCTTGGTAGGTGTGCTAGGTACCAACTGATGAGCCCAGCCTAGCACATGAGGGCGAAACGCTGGCAACCAGGAATGAGTTAGCTGGAAAATTTATAATGTCCAATAACGGACCATTTATATTGGTATTATAAATTTACTCATTCGGAACAAATATTTCAGATTCCCTACGGGAATCAACATCTATATCATCTGATGGCCAAGCAGGCATCAATTTTTGATAATGAGACAAGGTATCTCATAGTGCATTGGCACTGCCGGTGGCTACAATTAGCCTACGCAGTGGCCTCCCTGGTATGCACTAGCCAGCGTCTTGGTAGGTGTGCTAGGTACCAACTGATGAGCCCAGCCTAGCACATGAGGGCGAAACGCTGGCAACCAGGAATGAGTTAGCTGGAAAATTTATAATGTCCAATAACGGACCATTTATATTGGTATTATAAATTTACTCATTCGGAACAAATATTTCAGATTCCCTACGGGAATCAACATCTATATCATCTGATGGCCAAGCAGGCATCAATTTTTGATAATGAGACAAGGTATCTCATAGTGCATTGGCACTGCCGGTGGCTACAATTAGCCTACGCAGTGGCCTCCCTGGTATGCACTAGCCAGCGTCTTGGTAGGTGTGCTAGGTACCAACTGATGAGCCCAGCCTAGCACATGAGGGCGAAACGCTGGCAACCAGGAATGAGTTAGCTGGAAAATTTATAATGTCCAATAACGGACCATTTATATTGGTATTACACACTCCAGTGCCGTGAGAAAATTTCTGCATCCATTATATCATTTCTCAGCCATGATTCAACTCCTATTACAATATCTGGTAAATATATATCTATTAAATTACTTAATTCTATTCCTTTCTTTACAATACTTCTACAGTTCAACACTAACAATTTTATGTCATCCCTACTTGATTTCCAGTTCCCTGTTCCCTTATCACCGCTCCCTAGGCCATCCCGTTTCCCTGAATGTACCTCCCTATTACCCTTCCAAACAAATTTCCTAACTTATACGTACCACTGCGGTTTAAATGAAGGCCATCCGAGCACAGATCCCTTTCTCCTACCCACCCATTAGGATCTAGAAATTTCACTCCCAGTTTCCCACATACCCACTCCATAGTCTCATTTAAATCCCCAATCACCCTCCAGTCAGTATCCCTCCTACACAGTATTCCACTAATAACAATCTCCGCTTTCTTAAACTTCACCCGTGCTGCATTTACCAGATCCCACACATCTCCAACTATGTTGGTACTTATATCAGCTTGCCTTACGTTGTTGGTACCAACGTGAAACACTACCACCTTCTCCTTCCCCTCCTCCCTCTCTTCTACTTTCCTCAACATCTGCCTCAACCTAATTCCTGGATAACATTCTACCCTGGTTCCCTTTCCTCCACACACTTTCCCCACGTGTCTAACGATGGAATCCCCCATGACCAGAGCCTCAACCCTACCCACCTCATTTGATCCCCTCCCCTCCTGGTCAGCCCTATCTTTCCTGATAGCTGCAGAAGCTACTTCCTCCTCCCTTTTCTCCTTCCCATTACCCTGTTCCACCTGTCTTTTCCTATCCTCTACTCTACATTTCCCTTTCCTACCTTTTCCCTTCCTAACGCATCTGGAAGTGACTGGTAACTGCAAATCAGCCATGATTTGAGAGGAATACAAGCTGTTGGCTTTAGCTTTATGGAGAATCAAACGATTATCCAATGCTGACAATTTTCTTGTCCGACCATATTTGCCATTTTGTCCATACTGTGCACCCAACAGACAAAATTATCAATAACACAACTTGAACGCCCTAATTTCGTAGCAATTTGGCGATTAGACAGGCCCACTTCTTGGTAAGCTTTAATACTTGCTTGCTCTTCACCTGAGAGAGGCTTTCCACGTGGCATTATTACAAGTGCTGTATGTGTGAACTGTACAATGGTTGTACACACACCTCCAAGCTAATAACTGTTTACATTTATCAGTGATGCAAGTCAAACAGCAGACCTGCCTTTTACCTACTTCCACCCCTATGACCATCGTCTTTTATGTATTTAAATACTAATGCTAAAGGTACTATGAGAATGTATTTTGTATCCTTTGATTGTAAACTATATGGGAAAAATGCGTGCAATATTAAATATGTAAATAAACTTCCCCCCCACACTTATACAAATTTCCAACACTGTAAGTGTTATCTTACAGATTATTAGGAAGTGTGTTGGCATTTACCTACCCTGCCTTCTTGAGGCATTCTGATACAACTGACCTCTTCTAATATAGGTGGAGGTGTAAGGATTCATTGCACTGATCGGAATTCTCGAGAAATTATACCAGAGCCACACAGCTGCTGTTTTTTAATACTGGGAGCTACACACATTAGTCTACCCCTACCGTTCTTACCACCTATATTTCCCTCAAAAACCAACTGAACAAGTCCTGGGTGTCTTAAAATGTGTCCTATCATTCTGTCTCTTCATCTCGTCAATTTTTTAAAAACAATTTGCTTTACATCGCGCCGACACAGATAGGTCTTATCGCGACGATGGGATGGGAAAGGCCTAGGAAGTGGAAGGAAGCGGCCGTGGCCTTAATTAAGGTACAGCCCCGGCATTTGCCGGCATTGGGAAACGACGGAAAACCATCTTCAGGGCTGCCGACAGTGGAGCTCGAATCCACAATCTCCCGATTACTGGATATTGGCCGCACTTAAGTGACTGCAGCTATCGAGCTTGGTTGGGAAATATTTTTATTTTGGTTTCCTGCTATTCTTTTGTCTGTTCATTTAATTATTTATGCGTGGAAAATTTGGCTTGCTAACGTTGCTTTTAAAATTGAGTGTGTGTACCGTGTTTCTGGGATGATTGAAATGTTTATGTAGAGGGACTGGAAACAAATTTCAGTTTAGTCAGATTAACTGTAGTATACCTACTTAAAAAACTGGCCAGTGGTGTAATTAATTCTTAATGTACAGATCAGTTTTAATATTTGTCATTTATGTGATGCTAGATGCAGACTTCGCTCATTTCTCGGTATTATAAGAGTTACTTTAGTTTGTAATCTGAGCGTATTTTCACAATTATAATTATTTTTAAAATAGACATTTGTCTCTTATTTGAATGAATGAATTTAATAAATAATATTTTGTTTTTGGGTATAAGTAGCTTATTTTCTTACATCGTAAGAAATACTTTAGACTGTTATCTGGGTGTGCACTCATAATTTTAATTATTTTAAAAATATATATTTAATGTGTAATTCAATTTATTTTAACATTAAATTACTGGCTCATGATTTTGTTTATTTTTCAACATATTGCAGAAAGTTATAAATATTTAAGTATCATTCATCAATTTTTTCTAATTTTTAAGTAAAGTTTGATTTACTGAATTTTAATTTCGCTTTCATTTAGTAGTTAGCGATATTGACCTGGCAACCCCTCAAGTAGTAAGCTAAGATCCTGTCCTCTTATCCTTTATGTTCTGGGTACTCTACGTCCGAAAGTTTAATGCTGCTGCTCCCAATGGTAAGTATTTTGTGTCTTGTGCTCATTTGGTCATTTCATGTATGTTTATTGTTGTTTATGTCCATGGGCGTTGCAAACTGAAAAATGCTACGAAAGGAATATACGGTTGTTTTTATGTTTCGTAGATCTAGAGAAAGCATACGACAGGGTTCCAAGGGAAAAGATATTAACAATACTGGGGGACTATGGGATTAAGGGTAGATTATTAAAATCAATCAAAGGCATTTATGTTGACAATTGGGCTGGAGTGAGAATTTATGCTAGAATGAGTTCTTGGTTCAGGCTACTTACAGGGGTTAGACAAGGCTGTAATCTTTCACCCTTGTTTGTAGTTTACATGGATCATCTGTTGAAAGGTATAAAGTGGCAGGGAGGGATTCAGTTAGGTGGAAATGTAATAAGCAGTCTGGCCTATGCTGACGACTTGGTCTTAATAGCAGATCGTGCCGAAATCTTGGAACTTGAAAATAGGTGCAACGAGTATGGTATGAAAATTAGCATTTTGAAGACTAAATTAATGTCAGTAGGTAAGAAATTCAACAGAACTGAATGTCAGATTGAAGATACAAAACTGGAACAGGTAGATAATTTCAAGTATTTAGGATGTGTGTTCTCCCAGGATGGTAATATAGTAAATGAGATTGAATAAAGGTGCAGTACAACTAATGCAATGAGCTCGCAGTTGCGATCAACAGTATTCTGTAAGAAGGAAGTCAGCTCCCGGTCAAAACTATCTTTACATCGGTCTTTGCTTTACGGGAGCGAAAGCGGGGTTGACTCAGGTTACCTTATTCATAAGTTAGAAGTAACAGACAAGAAAGTAGCGAGAATGATTGCTGGTACAAACAGGTGGAAACAATACACGAGGGTACTCGGAATGAGGAGATAAAGCCTAAGTTAAGAATGAACACGAAGGATGAAGCTGTAAACTGGCTTAGGTGGTGGGGTCATGTGAGGCGAATGGAGGAAGGTAGGTTACCTAGGAGAATAATGGACTCTGTTATGGAGGGTAAGAGATGTAGAGGGAGACCGAGACAAGGACGGTTAGACTCAGTTTCTAATGATTTAAAGATAAGATGTATAGAACTAAATTAGGCCACAGCACTAGTTGCAAATAGACATTTAGTAAATTCACAGAAGCTTGCAGACTGAACGCTGAAGGGGCATAATGGTCTATAATGATGATGTATGTAAGAAAGGCCTTCCTTGTTTGTGCTAGCCTGCATTTTATGCCCTCCTTATTTCTGCCATCGTTAGTTATTTTACTACCCAAGTAACAATATTCATCTACTTCCTTTCATTTCCCAATCTAATATTACCTGCATCACCTGACTCTGTACAACTATACTCTATTACTTTAGTTTTGGTCTTATTTATTTTCATCTTGTACTCATTATCCAAGACTGTATCCATACCATTCAGTAATTTCTCCAGATCTTCTGCTGTCTCAGATAAAATAATATCATCGGCAAATCTCAGGGTTTTTATTTTCTCTAGTTGGATTGCGATTCTCATTCCAAATTCCTCTTCGATTTTCTTCACTGCTGTTCTATATAACCATTGAAGAGGAGTAGGGACAAACTGCAGCCTTGCCTCACTCCTTTCTTCATAGCCCTTGATTCTTATCACTGCAACTGATTTTTATACATATGTATGTTCAGTCCTCAGCCTTAAGGCTGGTTGGATCCTCAACAGATGGGCCGATGACCTTCGATGTTAGGCCCCTTAAAACAACAAGCAGCAACAAGATCCTCAACAGCTCCACCATCAGCTGTCATAGATGGCCTAGGCATCACTGAAGAGGTGTACTAGGGAAATGAGGAGTGAGGTGGTTTCTTATTGCTTTCCTCACTGAGCCAGAAGTTATGATTACATATCAGCCTGCCAAGCCCACTGAAACGCATGCATCAACTGACCCTAAGAGCAACATTTTCACACCATTCATAGCAGGGACTGGCTGCATAAGGAACGGCATTACTAGCATTGCTCATACCTCAGTCACTTTATATTGTCAAAGCCAAGGATAAGACAGACAGGTCAATGAAAGTAACAAAATGACTCTAGCCTATACCAGAAGACATGGTGCACTGTAAACACTAGGTCCCGCCAGCAAAAGCATGATTTTTATACAGATTGTAGATATTTCTTCGTTCTTGGTATCTAATCCTGATCACCTTCAGAATCTCAAATAGCTGCCTTTTCTATATCTACGAATGCCATGTATGTGGCATTTATCATTTCCTTAAATTTTATATTAAGATCTGAAAAGTGAGCGAATCCACAGTTATGTCAGATTTATCAGGTTGGTTCATATGTGAGTGCCACTTGTTATTACAATGATTAGTATTTCAACAACGTGGTACAATACCTTACTATAAACTTACTTGTTTTACACATTATCCTTCAAAGTAATCCACCGGGTGAGTTCCAAATAAGAACGAGAGGTAAGATGTCCTGATCAGGTGACCGCCATTTTATAACAAAGAAGTCACCAAAGAACTTTGACCAAACAGTCAACACAGCAATTTTTTTCATTATAACCTAAGAGTATCACTTGTGCTTATTATCCTAATGTTTTTTCATCTTAGTTTTTTCTTTATACAGCAGAAGATGACCAGTAAGTGGTCAAAACATGTTCTGTAAGTGTTAATATATATTCAATTTTGCCTGAGGCAAACAATAAAGTATCGATTAGGTGGTTCTTTATATTAACTTCTTGATAAAACCTAACTGTTGGTGCAACGCAAAGCAAAATAATAATAATAATAATAATAATAATAATAATAATAATCCTCACCAGCTACTATACTTTTCTTCCAGCATCCTGGCAACTTTTTCTTTTTTTCTTTTGTTTTCCCAAAGTCCTTTGGGAACTACTTGTGATCAATTTGGACCATATCTAGACTGTATGCTCCATGGGCCAAGAGCTTCCACTTCAGTTTCCTGATGTTGTCCATAACATTTCTGACAGGGTAAAGCTTCCCATTATTGTGGAGGAAGGACACCAGATTTCCTCTTGGACTAGATTTTATCCTTCACTTTTCGTGATATGTCAGAGTAATATTCTGCATGAATAGACCTGTATTCCTGAAATAAATCAACATGGATAACTCCCTTTCAATCCCAAAAGAATGTTACAATTACCTTTCCAGCCAAGACTGTACTCTTTTGTTTCTTGGTTTTTGAAGACCTGCTATGGTGCCATTCTTTCGTTGGTGATTAAGACTCAAGAATGAAATATTAGATCAAGGTTTCACCAATGGTTTATGGACTTCGCAAAGTGTTCTCCTTCTGCTTCAAACGGTGGTCCCACAACGACTGCCTGCATGAGTATCATTTTGTTTTCATCAATCTGTGTGTATGGGACCCAACCTGCATTCAATTTTCTGTAATGCAAATGGTTCTATTTTATGACTGCTATACTATCAGCACTTCATAATGAAACAAGTTCTTCTACACCAATGTGTGTGTTCTCCTGTATAAGCATTTCAGCAACAGTGGTAGGGATGAACGAGTTAGCAGCCAACGAACATACAGCTTGTTCTCGACCCTCTTTGTCGTCTCCAAAGATTTATCATTTAAACACACAGGTTTCTTGAGAAATGCTTTTCCAAGCTGTTTCTTGACCCTCTGGGAAAGTTCTGATCGCCAGACCTCTTTTGCAATAAGAAATAAGATGATTGCATTGGAATGATTCCTACGTAACTGAAAGGGAGGCAAGGGATTGCAATTTCATCCTTCTAAGATCACTATCTTCATAGGAGGGATTGTTTATTTGCAAAGAATCAGTCCTGGTTGTATTTGAACCATCATGTACATACATTCATAAAGACCCCAAGCACACAGCTGCTACAGTGAGATGGACTCGGCAGAGGAGACTCTCCATACAAGGGGCGGTTATTCCATGGAATGAAGGGAATGAGTCATTCCCTTAATGATTACACACAAAAAAAAATATATATATATTTAAGCATGTTATTGCAGCCAGTATTTTAAATTTTGTGTTGTTTTATATAATATATAATTAACTTTAATTTTAAGGTGACAGTGATGCATGGACAGTTGAGAGTTGCAAACATACATCTCCAAGAGCTACGCAAGGATGTGTATTAAAGCCGTTCGTCAGGCAAGTGGCTTGCCAGACTCGACCATGGCTTCACTCTGGTCCCTTCGTAATTATTCGCTTGGGTTTGGGAAGCTCCAAGCTGAGGGAATGCATCTGACTACTCATTCCGTTTGAGAGTAGGGTATGTGATAAAACTTGGAAGAAAAAGGTTTAATTGTGCTTGTGTTTTCAACTGAAGTAAAATATTGTACAGTGAGTTATACCATTTAATTTACTTTGTGTTATTTGTGAAAATTACACCAAATTTACATGCACACATAAATTAAAGGAACTACTGCGATTCTGCTGGCTTAAAAGAGAATGCATTGACTGTGCTCATTCCCCGCTTTGAGTCTCTAAAGTATGGCAACTGCCGGTGCGAGTGAGGAGAGCGGAGGGGAGTGTGGAATCTCTCTTAATCCAGGGCATGAGTTCAAGGGCTTTTCAAGAGTAATAAAATTTTTGGTGGCAGACCAATGCCTGATTTACCAGGTGTAAAAACTAAAATGAAACATTGTGTTTGACACTTTAATACAGAGCAGTATGGAAAAATAGGCTGTTCTTTGGCGTTCTGTACAGATGACAGAAATTTTGAATGATTTGTAACACAGCTGAAACCATTCTTTTGCTTAAAAAATATTCACATTTGTAAGTTTTAGGCTGTACATTTACATGGTTAATTAACAGAATAAAATTGAAACTAAAAAAAAAAAGGTAACTAAAATAGGTATTTTTCTTCTAATGTTTATACAGTACATACAGCAATAATACACTGGCAAAATATAAACACCTATAATAAGTGAGGAAAAATCCTACACGGTCTTGGCTAATATACCAGGTGGCATACGAAATGAGTCTCCATTTGTTATATAATTTATCTATCACACAGGATATCACATTGAGTATCTCAACAACAGTAGCAGTAGAGCATAGAGAAACAAATGAGTTATGAAGTGACTCTTAATTTACGATACCATCACTAGGAGGCTACCGTTTACAAAAGTGGCCTACAAGGGAAAACTGACGATGCAGCAGCCATCAGCAGTTGTGTTACTCACTTATGAAATGAAAAGCCTGGTTCTGGGATCTTGTCATCATGGAGAACTGCTAAAGAACATCTCTCATCATTCAGCTAGGAAGATCATAGCAAATGGATTAAAGGAATCTGATTTGGAGGTACATGCGAACGTTGTCTCGCTACAGGAGGTTGTGCACATCAAGTGGACATTATTGCAGCTGACATCAAAGAAAGTGCTGTCGTTATTGATCTGCCAGGTTTGAGGACAATGTTGAGCAGCCATATAGAATTAATCTACGGAAGGAAAAGTATATACGAACCCACAATTCCCCACCTGAAGGAAAAATAGTGTTAATGGGAATATTGAATATGGGAATGAGAATGACAGATGCTAGAGGAACTATTCCAAAATTTTTAGTGGATACTTATAAACTGTACAAAATTCACCTTAATTTAATATCAGATATAGTTATTACTACATCAAAAAGTTCAGTATTGTTAATGCAAAACCATTTATACTGGAATTCGCGAGGAGTTACCACAGTAATTAACGCTGAATTTATACTTTTATGTATTATAGTTTGTCAACTGGCAGTACGAACTGTTATACAGAGAAGCCCCAACAAATCGTGTAGAAAGGCAGGAGTACAACTGGGAATATCCAGATGCTCCGTTTAACAGATTCTTAAAAGTGTCCTCCATTGAAATCAAATGGCATATGGCTTTTAGTGCCGGGAGTGTGCGAGGACATGTTCAGCTCGCCAGGTGCAGGCCTTTTGATTTGACACCCGTAGGCGACCTGCGCGTCGTGATGAGGATGAAATGATGATGAAGACGACACATACACCCAGCCCCAGTGCCAGGGGAAATTAACCAATGATAGTTAAAATTCCCGAACCTGCCAGGAATCGAACCCAGGACCCCTGTGACCAAAGGCCAGTACGCTAAACATTTAGCCGTGGAGCCGGACAGTGTCCTCCATTTATGTACCCGTACAAGATGACCTCCGCGCAGATGAAGACAAGCAGCAGAGACTACTGTTTGCTCGCTGGGCAGAGGATAGGCAACAAACTCTTAACAATGCTTGGTTTTCTGACGAGGCGCATTCATTTGGACAGTAAGGCTAACAAACAAACGGTACAGTTTTGGGCTACTGAAAATCCGCAAGTGTTTCATGAATGACAACATCATGCTGCAAGGATTACAGCATGGGCTGCAATTTCAGTCACAGACTTATTGCACCCGTTTTCTTTGAAGAAACTGTGAATAGTGTGTGTCATTTGAACATGCTTACAATAACTTCGTTCCACAACTTCTTGCTACTGCATTGCCCTTCAACATGCAGTGCTTCATGAAGTTGGAGCACGGACACACAATGCAAACCTTGTGTTGGATTTCTTGCAAGAGCGTTTCAACACATCGATCATTTCACTCTGTGACGGATAATGTTGCCCTCCTCGCCAATAGTCCAGACCTCAACCTTTGTCACTTTTTATATTTGGGGACACCTAAAGGAAAAGATTTTTCCAAAACATCCACCCAATTTAATGGAGCTCAGAAGACTTATTCTTCAAGCTTGCAGTGAAATCATGTGCCATAGGGTAATCGCTACAATCAGTGTCTGTTTGAAGGAAGGTAGGAATCTAAATGGTGGCCAATATTGAGCATGTGCTGATTTAGAACAATTCTCCATAGTGTGTTTTTCATTGTATGTTTCTTAATAATAATAATAATATTATTATTTGTTTTACATCCCGCTAATTACTTTTACACTGTTTTTGGAGACGCCATCTTTATGTGAAAGAGCCACAATGCTGTTCCAAGAAACGTTTTTTCTGGATTTTTAAAGTAGAGTACAACCATGACGAATATAAGACCAAGTGTGAGGACTCAGCCATTCTAGAATGGTAATTTGTGGTCCCGCCACTGCAAGCGATTATATCCAACACGTGCTCCTATAGTTCCGGTAAGCCGGGTATAGAAAAGTGCGGGAGACATTACTGTGAGAGATATTTCAGTCAACGTTAATTTGTCATGTTCGTTTCTTTGATGATTTGATAGTAAAATCAGATAATGTTATTGTGAATGGTGAAAAAGTGGACATCGCTCGTGTGAGATGGAAATTACACCCAGAAGCAGCGTCTCACATTTTCCCTAATTTGCCGAAATTAGTCCTGTGAAACTCTCAACAGGAAAAAGAACCTAGACACCATCAGGAAAAGAAGAAAGAAGAGTGAAGACGGGAGTGCAACAGCGAACGAGGAATTAAAAGGTCAGTCTAATGTGGGTCAAAATTCGGGTCATTCTAGTGTACTTTCTGATGCTGAGAAAAAAAAAAAAAAAAAAAACAATAATATCGCTCAAAAGGTGCCTAAAAAATGCTAACTGAAATTTAATTCAAGCTTGGTCCAGTCTCAACTCAGCAAAATCGAGAATTAATTTGCTGGAGAAGCAGGTTAGAAATACACAGGCATATAATTATAGAAATAACAAACACCTTAACAAGAAGGAAAATATGATAATCAACACCGTGCTTAAGAAATACCAGGTGAAATCTTCTAATGGAATGAGGTAATGAGATACAGCAATGATTTCATTTTAGAGAGTTTATTGTTGAGAATAAAATCACCGAAAGGTTTTCATAGAAAAAAATTCAGTTGATCCTTCAGGAGCTGGCTGTTGTCTTCAACATGTTATGGATATAATCCCCAAACTTGTTTAACATTATCTGAAGTGCCTACTTTTCTTCAGAACGAAGGAAATCCGGAGAGATTTTCAATCTCGAACATCCGCCAAAACTTCACGCAAGCTTTCAAAAGTCCAGTAACTGACAAATTACTACTACGAAAATGTTTTCATTCCTCCCCTAAAGGGGGAGGCGGGCTTCAGACGGTGACGCCATCTCTCAGGCCGGGAGATTTGTTACGGTGAAGGAGATGCTCAGAAAAGGTGAGTGGGTTGGCAGCTGTGGCCTATACTAGGAACTGTCCCGGCATTAGCCTTAGTGTAGGAGAATGGAAAACCACGGAAAACCATTCTCAGGATGGCCGACGGTTAGGGGCTGCTATGAGGTCCAGCCGTGTCCCGTCTCCCGAATGCAGAGGCGTAGAGCCACGGTAGAGCCGTGGCCACCCCTCCTCTGCTCGGTTAGCTGGTCAGAGTGCAGAGCTGTTGGACCACGGACCAGCCATGGCCACTTATGGGCCGAGACCCACTCTGCATCTACTAGCATCAACAGATTGAGTTGGTAAGTAAATAGTTCATGGGTGTTTGTTTTAATATGCTGGGAGTTATGTGCTATTTATCTGTATATGTACACTCCAGTAACCTATGCTTTCCCCAACACGTGATGAAGGCTGTAACTCTTATTTCCTGTATGATTTTTTCCATTGTACCCTGCCGTGGTATTTCAATTGTAATCTCTTATTGTTTTTTAAAAGGCAGTGTATAAACTTATCAGTTATGGAGTAATACGTTTCCTCTGGCATCATTCCTAAGACCAGCTGATAGGTACTGTGGAGCTTGCCCAGTCTAGCGCTGCCTGACGGAGCATGCTTGAACTCTAGGAGCTCTCATACTTGTCCTTCCTATGTTCGTCATGGTACAACCTTGGTTACTGCAATGCAAGTTTCCTCTATGTGCTTCGTGAAAGTTTTAACATAATTTGGAGAGTCAGTCCCATATACATGTAGGAGTTTGCAAATTTCAATTGTACACTGTCACAGGTGAAGGTCCGATTTTCTTTTTGATGTGAGTAGCATGTCACCCGTATAGAGAAACATTGTAGTTTCATAGTACACTATTACAGTGTCAAGTCAGCAGACTGAAGAGCAAAGGACTGAGAGGATCATCTTGGAGGACACCATTCGTTTGAATGTGTTCAGAATGGGTCACATCGTAACTAACAATCAGCATTTTGTAACTAAAAATATTCTCTAGGAGTTCCCAAAGAGGCTTCCTTTATCCTACAATCCATTCCATTAGAATGGTTCTGTTGACTCCAAGAGTCTTAGTGTGTAGTCTATGAAAACTACATATGCCAGGGTATGTGGCTTCCAACTATGGCTGTAGCACTCCAAATGATGGAAAAAACTTTCTTAATTATGTGGTTTGTGGATTTCCAAACTATAAACCATGCTTATTGTAAA
Organism: Anabrus simplex; assembly: GCF_040414725.1. Taxonomy (NCBI): domain Eukaryota; kingdom Metazoa; phylum Arthropoda; class Insecta; order Orthoptera; family Tettigoniidae; genus Anabrus; species Anabrus simplex. Next base: position 358,645,045 of record NC_090265.1, read on the forward strand.
ACCCCAGCTAAAGTATTGAGATATTCTGATTTTCCATCATTTACACTGCCAGTGTGTTAACTTTGACATTCCATTTTAACATAGAACTCTACCGGCCACTCTACTCCTTAGATTTAATTTTTTTCTCAGGTACATACTGAATGTGCTTACTTATAGTATAGCCCCAGCATTTACCTGGTGTGAAAATGGAAAACCATCTTCAGGACCGCCGATGGGGGGGTTCAAACCTATCATCTCCTGAATGGAAGCTTACAGCTACATGGCATGTACTGTGGAGTCAACTCACTCAGTCCTCAGACAGCTTTTAACAACAAGCTGTTATAGGAAGAGTGGAATTGTCTCAAGTGAATGTACAGTAGCTTATCAGAACCATGAACAGGCATTGTAAAGCTGTAATCCATACTAACCACTTGCTTTATGATATATAATCACTTTGTTTCCAGATATTTTAAGACAATCATGTACTGAATTTTCTAAGAAAAAATTAAATTACATTTTAAAATTGTTATTGAAAGAAGCCTCCCCTGCGAACCATGTGACCTTGCTGCGGTGGGGAGGCTTGCGTGTCCCAATGAAGCAGATAGCCAAGCCGCAGGTGCAACCATATCGGATGGGTATCTGTTGAGAGACCAGACAAAGGAATGGTTCATCGAAAGGGGGGTAGCAGCCTTTCGGAAGTTGCAAGGGCGGCAGTCTGGATGATTGACTGATATGGCCTTGTAATAATACTCAAAATGGCTTAGCTGTGTTGATACTGCTACACGGCTGAAAGCAATGGGAAACTACAGCCATAACTAACTCCCGAGGACATGCAGCTCTCTCTGTATGAATGATGTTCTGATGATGGCTTCCTCCCGGGTAAAATATTCCGGAGGTAAACTAGGCCCCCATTCGGATCTCCAGGTGGGGACTACACGAGAGGGGGCGATCATCAGGAAGATGGATACTGACATTCTGCGAGTCGGAGCGTGGAATGTTAGAAGTTTGAATCGTTGTGGTAGATTAGAGAATGTGAAAAGGGAGATGGATAGACTAAAGTTAGATTTAGTTGGTATAAGTGAAATACGTTGGCAGGAAGAACAGGATTTCTGGTCAGGCGACTACCAAATTATCAACACAAAATCAAACAGAGGAAATGCAGGAGTTGGTTTAATAATGAATAAGAAAATAGTTCAGCGGGTAAGCTACTATGACCAGCATAGTGAAAGAATTATTGTCGTTAAGATAGACACCAAACCAATGCCCACCACAATAGTGCAGGTCTATATGCCTACTAGCTCAGCAGATGATGAGGAAATCGAAAGAACATATGAAGAGATGGAAGATTTAATACAATATGTAAAAGGTGACAAGAATCTAATTGTGATGGGAGACTGGAATGCAGTGGTAGGCCAAGGAAGAGAAGGAGAATTTGGATTGGGACAAAGGAACGAAAGAGGAAGTCGGCTGGTTGAATTCTGCACTGATCATAATTTAGTCCTTGCCAATACTTGGTTCAAACACCACAAACGACGGCTTTATACGTGGACGAGATCTGGAGACACTGGAAGGTATCAAATAGACTTCATTATGGTTAGGCAGAGATTCAGAAACCAGGTGTTGGATTGCAAAACTTTTCCAGGAGCAGACGTGGACTCTGACCACAACTTGTTGGTCATGAGATGCCATCTGAAGCTGAAGAAATTGAAGAAAGGAAAGAATGCAAAAAGATGGGATCTAGACAAGTTGAAAGAAACGAGTGTGAGGGATTGTTTCAAGGAACATGTTCCAAAAGGACTAAATGAAAAGGCTGAAGGAAACACAATAGAGGAAGAGTGGATAGTCATGAAAAATGAAGTCAGCAGGGCTGCTGAAGAAATGTTAGGAAGGAAGAAAAGATCAACTAAGAATCAGTGGATAACTCAGGAGATACTAGACCTGATTGATGAACGACGAAAATACAAGAATGCTAGAAATGAAGAGGGCAGAAAAGAATACAAGCGATTAAAGAATGAAGTGGACAGAAAGTGCAAGGATGTTGAAGGTTGTATGGTCCTAGGAAAGGTAGATGCTGCATACAGGAAAATCAAGGAAACCTTTGGAGAAAGGAAATCTAGGTGTATGAATATTAAGAGCTCAGATGGAAAGCCACTTCTAGGGAAAGAAGACAAAGCAGAAAGATGGCAGGAACATATCCAACAGTTGTATCAAGGTGAAGATGTAGATAATTTGGTTTTGGAACAAGAAGAGGCTGTTGATGCTGATTAAATGGGAGACCCAATTTTGAGGTCAGAGTTTGACAGAGCTGTGAGCGACCTAAATAGGAACAAGGCACCTGGAATTGATGACATTCCCTCTGAATTACTGACTGCCTTAGGAGAAACCAGCTTGGCAAGGTTATTCCATTTAGTATGTAAGATGTATGAGACAGGACAAGTCCCATCCAATTTTCGGCAGAATGTTGTTATACCTATTCCCAAGAAAGCCGGTACTGACAGGTGTGAAAACTATCACACCATTAGTTTAGTACCTCATGCCTGCAAAATTTTAACACGTACTGTTTACAGAAGAATGGAAAAACAAGTTGAAGCTGAGTTGGGAGATTAGTTTGGCTTCAGAAGAAATGTAGGAACATGTGAAGCAATCCTGGCTTTACGTCTGATGTTAGAGGATCGAATCAAGAAGGACAAGCCCACGTACATGGCATTCATAGATCTAGAAAAGGCATTCGATAATGTTGATTGGACCAAGCTATTTAAGATTCTGAAGGTGATTGGGATCAGATACCGAGAACGAAGAATTATCTACAATCTGTATAAAAATCAGTCTGCAGTGATAAGAATTGAGGGCTTTGAAAAAGAAGCAGCAATCCAGAAAGGAATGAGGCAAGGCTGCAGTTTGTCCCCCCTCCTTTTCAACGTTTACATAGAACAGGCAGTAAAGGAAATCAAAGAGAAATTTGGAAAGTGAATCACAGTCCAAGGAGAGGATATCAAAACCTTGAAATTTGCCGATGATATTATTTTATCTGATCTTGAGAAGCTGCTAAATGGTATGTATGAAGCCTTGGGTAAGGAGTACAAGATGAAAATAAGTAGGCCTAAGTCCAAAACAAAAGTAATGGAGTGCAGTCGAACGAAGGCAGGTGATGCAGGAAATATTAAACTAGGAGATGAAGTCTTAAAGGAAGCAGATGAATATTGTTACTTGGGTAGTAAAATAACCAACGATGGCAGAAGTAAGGAGGACATAAAATGCAGATTAGCACAAGCAAGGAAGAGCTTTCTTAAGAAAAGAAATTTGCTCACTTCAAACATTGATATAGGAATTAGAAAGATGTTTTTGAAGACTTTCGTATGGAGCGTGGCATTGTAGGGAAGTGAAACATGGACGATAACTAGCTCAGAAAGAAAGAGAATAGAAGCTCTTGAAATGTGGTGTTACAGAAGAATGCTGAAGGTGAGATGGATAGATCGAATCACAAATGAAGAGATACTGAATCGAATTGGCGAGAGATCGATTTGGCTAAATTTGACGAGAAGAAGAGATAGAATGATAGGACACATCTTAAGACACCCAGGACTTGTTCAGTTGGTTTTTGAAGGAACTGTAGGTGGTAAGAACGGTAGGGGTAGACCAAGGTATGAATATGACAAGCAGATTAGAACAGATGTAGGATGCAGTAGTTACGCAGAAATGAAAAGTTTAGCACAGGATAGGGTGGCATGGAGAGTGCATCAAACCAGTCTATGGACTGATGACTCAAACAACAACAACAACACATTGAAAGAAGAGTTATTTTAATATTGTTTCTGTTTTCATATATGTATGGGTGTAAGAGAGTTATGAACATGTAATGATGTAACTAAATTATTATTTCTGAGCAGTGTGGAAAGGGTAAGTCATTGTCTTAGCTGCCAGTTACGTGGTTTCTAATGAACTGATTTCCCACTGAACAGTGATGTCTTTTCAACTAACAAACTTTAGTGATTTGTTCGAATCTTAAATCAGGATCTTGAAGCATGTTTCTGATTTCTGGCCACTAATTCATTCTCCAGTAGCATGCTGAAGGTCCAACTGGAGTGCTCACGCAGTTGCTCGATGGTGTCGCAAAGCTTGTACACATATATTATTTAAAAATATATATAGGCTATATATTCTGGTTTACGTCGCACTGACACTGATAGATCTTATGGTGATGATGAGATAGGAAAGGGCTAGGAGTGAGAAGGAAGCGACCGTGGGCTTAATTAAGGTGGGTTCGAACCCACGATCTCTAAAATGCAATCTGGTAGCTATGTGATCCAAAACCACACAGCTACTTGCTCGGTTGTAGACATGTAAAATATTCCTAAGCTGGAGTTGCTTTTCTTTCACAACCTGTGTCAAGGCACCTGGTTTTAATTTAATTTCGTGTGGCTATTTCTAGCCGAGTGCAGCCCTTGTAAGGCAGACCCTCTGATGAGGGTGGGCGGCATCTGCCATGTGTAGGTAACTGAGTGTTATTGTGGTGGAGGATAGTGTTGTGTGTGGTGTGCAAGTTCCATGGATGTTGGGGACAGCACAAACACCCAGTCCCCGGAGCCATTGGAAATAACCAATGAAGGTTAAAATCCCCGACCCGGCCGGGAATCGAACCCGAGACCCTCTGAACCGAAGGCCAGTACGCTGACCATTCAGACAACGAGTCGGCCAAGGCACCTGGTGACACTTTTGGTCTCTTGTCATTGTTCTCTACTGGGCGAATTGGCCGTACAGTGAGCTGTGAGCTTGCATCCGGGAGATAGTGGGTTCGAGCCCCACTGTCCCGAGCCCTGAAAATGGTTTTCCGTGGTTTCCCATTTTCACATCAGGCATATGCTGGGGCTGTACCTTAATTAAGGCCACGGCCACTTCCTTCCCATTCCTAGCCCTTTCCTATCCCATCGTCGCCATATGACCTATCTGTGTTGGTGTGACATAAAACCAATAGCAAAAAAAGAAATTCATCATTCTCATAGATACCATATGGTACCTTGAAGTACTGTATCCCTATTATTCTTGCAAGCTTGTGTCTAGGAGTAACCCTCTTGAAGCAGTATACAGTATTGTGTGAATGAATTGGAACAAGGAATTTTTTCTCATAATTTTCCCAATGGTTAGCAACAGTGTGCTTATTCTTAGATCCTGCACTCTCTATGCATTCTTTGTACTGTTATTCATTAATAATTAATCTGTGTGACTGTTGTTTCAGGTTAAAAGTGTATTTATTTTGAGTGTGTCATTTTTGAGAAATTTTGAGGTTCCCTTGTACGAATAGGAATGCCTATGTTTTCAATGGATATCTATGACTCCCAGGAAGCATAGTGTGATTGTAGCATTATCTCAGAATACTTCAATGACACAAACAGACTGGCTCAATTTCACCAAAGGGAAAGGGAAATTGTGGCAGGAAAAAGGAAACTACTCCAACTGATGAACATTTTCGTTCACTGCTGTGGTCTTGGCTCGTGCATTGGGGGAAAGGGGAGTGAATCTACACGGTTCTAATGTTCATCGTAGACTTCTGACAATTGGAAGGAAAGCCCACAATCTGTAAGGAAACACATTCTAAGAGGAGAAATGTGCAAGAAACGTCTCCTTTTTTGCTATTTGTTTTACGTCGCACCGACATAGATAGGTCTTATGGCTACGATGGGATAGGAAAGGCCTAGGAATGGGAAGGAAGCAGCGTGACCTTAAGGTACAGCAGCAGCATTATGGAACACTACAAGTTCTTTTCTCTTATGAAAGTCATTTTGAAGTGCAGGAGCAATACCAAGCAAAGAATGACCCAACTACTTCAGCACATTTGCAACAGACTGTAAACCTCTCGTGAAGATGTTCTGGTGGTGATACATACATGATGGATCGTAACCCTTAGTACCAGTTGATGGTATGATGAAATCTGACCAGTAGGCCTACATCCAAATGCCAGAAAGGAGAGTTAATAGTGAGCTGCAGAAGAGGTTTCCAAATGGTGATGGAAATTTTCAGCAAGATTTGGCTCCTTGCCATACTTCCGAGAAGTGAAGAAATTCTTCAGTGAGAGCAATATTCATGTCTTAGAGTGGCCAGGGAACACCCGCTTGTGGAATCTGCTAAATCGTGCAAAGAAACTTATAAAACAGAGAGGACGACACATTAGCTATTACAAAATACTAGGTGAATCAAATATAAACCGGAATCATTTTTTACAATTTTACTGAATCAACCGACAAATACACAACAAGCACCTCATTTTTCTACATAGTCTCCTGAATTTGAGATACCTTCTGCCACCGAATTGGTAACTTTTTTCTGCCTTCCTCGAAAAAAGAAGAAGGTGTGTGCAGATAGTTGCGCAAGTACTCCTCTACCGCTGCATCATCAAGAAATCTATTTCCTCTCAATTTTTCTTTCAATAGTCCAAACAAGTGGTAGTCACAAGGTGACAAGTCTGGACTGTATGTAAGGAGGATGTTCCAGAGGTGTCCAATGCATTTCCTCTAGTTTTTCCTGTGTTACACCAGCAGTGTGTGGCCTTGCATTGTCGTGCAGAAGAACATCTCGGATCGGTTGCCAAAGACGTTTATTGCAATACGCAGCTTTCGCCTCGACCAAAAGATGACAGTAATAGGCTGCATTCACTGTCCTTCATTCATGCAAGAAATCCACAAGCAAAATGCCCACATAGTCCCAAACACCTTTTCAGCGGAAAGGCACGTTTTGGCCTTGACTGGGCCGGCTGCACCTCGTTTTCGCCACTCTATGCTTCCTTGTTTTGACTCCAGGGTGTAATGATAAACCCACGTTTCCTCAGAAGTCACAATGCGATGCAAAAAATCGTGTCCTTCCTCCTCGTAGTGGTTAAGATGCCTCTAATAAACATCCTGGGGGAATTTTTTTTGTTCCTGGCTGAGAACACGAGGAACCCACAAGGCAGACAATTTCCGAAGGTCGAGTTCATCACTGATGAACACTTCCAAAGCTTATTCCTACGATTGAAGTCATTTCAGAAATGTTCATGCGCCGATCTCCTTCAATAAGGTCATGTACAGCACGAATGTTGTCTGCAGTGATGCTTGGCCGCGGTTGTCTTTGGTGGGGACAGTTTTCCACTTCTTTCCGTCTTGCCAAAACTTGTTTGTGCCATTCATACACCTGGGTCTTTGAAAGAGTTGCGTACCCAAACTGTGCATGGAACCTTCTCAAAATTTCCGAAGTTGTGGTGCCTTCTTTCGCCAGACACTTGACGATGATGATGATGCGCTGCGCAACGGACCTGTACCTCTTGTACGCTCATGGCGTACTGAAGCGAGCGGTAGCTCTGTGGTGTGTGACACATCAAGACCCCTACTCCGGACATCCCCACCAATATTCTCTCAAAGCCCCATACATTTCCGTTCGCTACCAGAGCCGCTAATTTTAAATTCCAGTTTATATATGATGTACCCAACACCTATACCACCATAATCCACATTGAAAGAGATTACGGTTAGGAATCTGTAGGCCTAAAGGGGAAAATGGATAGGCCTACATAACTTATGTAGAATCAAAATGTTGCGTTTAGGGTCAATCAAACAATTAGGAAGTTCAGCATTCAAACTTTTAAACATATAGGTAATCTTCTACTAAGATATTCACTACAGCAAACAAAACTTCAATTAGGCCTATAACAAGAATTTAAATTTTCATGGAAGTCATTTATTGTATCATTTTATCAGATTGCAAAGACCAGGCTGGAATTATGACCAAAGTAAAAGGGCTTGTATAATACCAGTATAGCTAATTATAATGTGATCAATTACTTCAAAAGTACGTTTCGAAATGAACTAAATTACTCACATTCACATCGGCTCCTTTCGAGATTAAGTACGTAATGACATCCTCTTGACCATAATCGGCAGCATAATGTATTGGAGGTCTTCCGTCTATTTCTTTATTGACATCAATTTCCTGAATCAAAAACATGTGCTCTTTATCAATAGGCACTTCCTACTATATTCGTATTACAAATTAGGCTAACCTAGAATGGTACAGATTAAATATTTACCTTCTTTTCAACGATGTCTTTGACTTGGTCTAAATCACCAATTTTGATTCCCCACACTAATTCACTCATTCTTACAGAAACAATAATAGCTATATACTTGTAATAATATAAATTAACCTATGTTACAACAACGAGAAGTGATAACTCGCTCAACCCACCGGTCAGTGGTCATCCATCATATTGGTATCACAGGTTGGCCAACCATCGAAGAAATTTTACTCCTGTCAATTTTAAATTTTGATCCACTTTAGTGCTACGTTTTCACTGACTAAATTATGAAACAAATGACAATCCACAGCCTGTTTCCAGTCATTCGACCGGGTCAGGAATGGAATGGATGAAGCCCCCATCTAGCGGCGAGGATAGGATGTATTATTTTAATATATATTACAAGTTAAGCCATAAATATAGATTTTATCACTAAGAATTGTGTGTCACAGAGGGAACGATAATGTCCGCAGCAGGCTTGATCATTGCCAAATTAAAATGATTAAAGTTATTTTTGAATATTGTGTGTTTTTCTATTTAATAAAATTTATTAAAGTTTAAGATATGCTTAGTAAAAGCTATTTAAATTGCATTCTATCCTAAAATATTGCCACAAATATGTAACTCGAGGGCAATTTCATATCTAGTACTGTATTAGCCTATCTATTGTAACTTCGAGCAAAGGTCTCAGAAACATTATAGTCGTTGCTTAGCCTACGTTATGTACAAGGCCTGGAAGAACGGGCGATTTTCCTCCAGAAAAGCGGGACCCGATCGGGACACTGGAGTTTTGTAAGTCGTACCGGTAGATGTCAGGATCATGGGCTTCTGTCGGTGCATCAAAGCCTTAATTTGATATAAAATGCACGCTACATGTGTGATATGTTTGCAGTTTATTAGTACCGTACTTTCCATGGTATCCTTCGGCGTGCTATAACTGTACGAATTATAAAACCCTCATAGATGCATCGTATTATAGTGTTTCCTTCATTAATTACAACTTTAACAATATTTCATCTTATTCCGTCTGTAAGTTACTTTCGATCCGCTTGGTTATTTTGTAGTTTATTCATAAAATGTACTTTGAATGAGCAGAGTTGCCTTCGGCTTAATAACTGCTAGTTTTACTAGCCTTGCAACTCTGCACTCGGATGGCGGAAGGTCTGGTTCCAACCGTTGGTTGTCCTGAGAATTGTTTCCGTGGTTTCCCATTCTCATTCTCTAAGGCAAATGCCAGGGCGTACCTTTTCATTGGCCAAGGGCACCAACCCCTCATCTTCTACGCACGTCAAAATCACGGCTTCAAAATCCCCTTGGGCTGCGAAAGTGCGTAACCTTCTAGGAGGCCCGTCTTACTCCATCAGGGCACTGAATAAAACGTTCAATATTAGTAATACTTTATACGTGTATAGGTTGTTTCTTCCCCTACTTCTGTACCAAAACTACTGTTAGTTTTTTTGTGTACGAGCGACGAATAATGTGGTGTTACTGCCAGTAATGTGATAATTCTTATAGAGTCAAGTCATGTAATGTTCATTTCGAGCACAACATGGGAATGTGAGTAAAGTGTTAAAAAATGGTGCATTGCTCTGTTCCAAGATGTACTCCAAACGTTGTAAAGAAAGAAGAAAACGAAATGTTCCATCTGTTTCTTGCTGATCCAACCTTACTACAGAAGTGGGATATTGCCGTTTCAAGGTAAAAAAAAAAAAAAAAAAAAACTAGGGTTTTTTTTTTGGTTACCAGCAAGACCATCAAAAGTGTACAGCAAGCATTTCGTTGAAACTGATTATAAAGTTAGCCCCACAAAGAACAGTTCTTCCAGATAAGAGAAGAAAACAAGATGTTCCATCTGTTTCTTGCTGATCCAACCTTACTACAGAAGTGGGATATTGCCGTTTCAAGGTAAAGCAAAAAACTAGGGGTTTTTTTGGTTACCAGCAAGACCATCCAAAGTGTACAGCAAGCATTTCGTTGAAACTAATTATAAAGTTAGCCCCACAAAGAACAGTTCTTCCAGATAAGATACTATATGTATGTAGTGGTTACCCTTCTCATAAACAAATACGAGCCAAAAGCAGAAGTGATCCTACCCCAGTTAGATTAATCTAAACCAGAAAGAATGCACTCAACGATAGCTTCACCTACGGAGAAACTCCTCAACCTATGGAAAAAAGCAACTGTAGTATCCACACAAATCCAAAACACCCCGAAGAGCTAAAATCAATAGAAACAGAAGGAAATCTACCTTGTTGAGGAATTCAATTGATATATATATATATATATATATATATATATATATATATATATATATATATATATATACGATTTATAAGTGTGGACAGAAACTGAAAGAATTCAAATCAGTGAAGAAGGTGAAAACTACAAGAGCACATAAGAAAGTAAATGAATTTGTGAAAAAAAAAAGTCAGTAAGGGTGATTTAAATTAACTATTTCTTGTAGAGAATCTAGACGCGTACGGAAAGGAAAACATTACAGTTAGTGAGACTACTTTGAAAATATCTGTTTTGTGGCAGAGAAAAACACCTAATGGTTTTAGTTTAATTAGATTAATGGGTTGCAGAAAACTTCCACACAGGAGTACATAAAAATTACATTTGTTACACTTATGGAGAGATTGGAACATCTTGAAAATGTAAATGATTCTTCAAAACATTATAGACTAACAGGTACAGAATGAGTACGAATATTATGTGATTTAAACCGATTCATTTTTGTAAATTTGCCCTTATAGCATTTTAATGAGTTTATCAGGTGAAAATAAACACATTTGTGTTTTTTCCCATTGAAGAGTATTGTATAGGCCAGCCCATAAAGATGACATCTAGTGGCGAATTCGGAAGCTCTCCGCGACCCCATCAGCTGGCTAGCATTTCCAGGCCTTGTATATCACGTAGGCAGCGCTATAGTTGGGCCACGAGAGTTGGAGTCTGACATTTGAGTTGCGAAAGCAGAAACTACGAAGTGCGCTGCGTTTTCATAGTTACCTTCATCTGCGGCATATCAACCTTTTCTTACAGGCTGAGTGTTTAATAAAACATGGGGTAAGCCTAATGCAATTCAATAAACTTTGACCCGTTCATAAGCTCGTGCGAATAATTCCAGCATTTAAGACAACATGTCATTGCCGATAAATATGAGATTTCATAATCACCAAAATCATCAGTTTCTGACAATAACCTCAACAAATGCACATGTTAAATACAGAATAGAACTGTACAACTAGCCACTGATTAACTTACAAGAAAAAGAAATTAACAACGGAAATAATGTTCACAAAACAAACACGTAAATACATTAAGCAGCAACAACTAACGCAGTGCCACTCCGAATATCACAAAAGCGACTGAGCGCAAGCCAACCTACGTGGAAATGGCGTCCTTAAATGTGGCATCGCTGTTATCGTTGCCTTACCAACAGACCATTTTCGAGCAGCGTTCGTTTACCATTTCTCACCGGTGGCGCTAAACGTCAGACTCCAACTCTCGTGGGACTTAGTATAAGAGGGCGTGTCGGTCGCATTGTCACTGATATTTCTTTTCAGTGCTATTTTATTATTATTATTATTATTATTATTATTATTATTATTATTATTATTATTATTATTATTATTATTATTATTATTATTATTATTATTATTATTATAATTTTGTTATACATATTATAGTGATATTAGAATTATGCGCGTTCTTAGTGTGAAGAAATAATGTTATGATCATAAACTTCTCTCACATTGAACTAGAAGTTGCCAGTAAACATGTGTGTGTGTGTGTGTGTGTGTATAAATATTTACCAGTCGTTTTGAACAAATATGTGTGCGTAAATTCAAAATATAAGCTGTGAACATTATGCTGTGTTTAAATAATCCCTTTCCTACTTCCGTTTTCCATTCCCGTTTTACAACGTCGTGGAAAGCGTTCAATGAAAGAATTAAGTTATGTTAGGTGGTGACATAGGTGAGTATGGTCGTTTTAGGCTTTTATATGGATTTCATTAACATTATCAGTAATCAGTCATGAATTCCTTATTCAGTAAATTCACATTTAAGTTAAAATGCGACCGGGCGAGTTGGCCGTGCGCGTAGAGGCGCGCGGCTGTGAGCTTGCATCCGGGAGATAGTAGGTTCGAATCCCACTATCGGCAGCCCTGAAGATGGTTTTCCGTGGTTTCCCATTTTCACACCAGGCAAATGCTGGGGCTGTACCTTAATTAAGGCCACGGCCGCTTCCTTCCAACTCCTAGGCCTTTCCCATCCCATCGTCGCCATAAGACCTATCTGTGTCGGTGCGACGTAAAGCCCCTAGCATAATAATAATAATAAGTTAAAATGCGAACTCAGAAGCCACGATGCAGCCTCGCGTAATGTTAGCAGTGCCAACATACAAATAATTGAAATATATATTTCAAGTAAAAAGATACGGGGGTAGCTTGTGATGATGCTTTCCTATCGACATAGAATCATTTTCCCTATTAAGATTAAGAATTAAACAAAGTAACAACTGCCATTACTCAGTTTATTACTTCTTCTTCTTGGTGATGTTTATGGGCTCTTCAAATTTTGCCCAACTCTGTTTATTACGAGATACAATCGTGGTATATATTTCCTTATATTAGCAGAGAGCGATGGGCCATATAGCTTCCATGACTTGTTTTATCAGAAGTTTTTATTATACAGGGGTGAAGGATCTATCTTCATTACATGATACTTGTTCGATAGTATACTAGAACAACTTAAGGGGAACAATTACTGATGTTATAAGTCGCTCTAGTAAATGAAGCCTCCTCCCACGACTAAGCCTGCCGGTGATACCACAGACTTATGGATTTAGACAAGGCCTTGGCTTTAGACTAGAAATTAGCAGCAGGATTCTGAAGCCGGACGCGTGCGGCCGCCGCCATCTTACGTCACTACACTATCTCAATGCATTAATGTAAATTAGTAGCTGAAACGGTAATACTGGACAGGATAGTTAAAATCATTTTAAAACCTTGAAATAATATTTAATTAGGCCTTATATGTCCTTTATTTTACTCTTAGAAAAAATACACTCTCGTATATCAATTTACAAATCCTTAAAAATAGCCAACATTCACGCGTATTTTCAAGTAGAGTGATGAAGTTACACCAATAAGACGATAAACATGCGTGTCAATTGGGTTTGGATCTAAAGCTTGTGAGATTAACCTTGAAACCGAATTCATTTCATACAACTGGGCTGTAACTTCATTAGGTATGTTCCCGTTCAATAAGTGAGCTTAAACCATTAATTGTTTTCTCTCTGAAATACATCACAGTAAGTTTGAACAGGTGAACATCGTCTTTCGTAGGGACATACTGTACAGATTACCCCAATTCTTTAAAGAAATGAATGCATGAGGACTTTCTTTTGTACAGCTGCTTCCTCTCAAGTATAACATTGTAGAGAATTAACTAACGTATTTACCACAAATCCTGAGATATATTCAATAATATTCTGTGATAATAAACATAACACCTATTTCGGCTTATGAAAGCTTACTAATCCTTTCCTTCTAAGTTTCACGATATATTTTGACATCCTTACAACATATCTTTAAAGAATTGAAGAGATCGAGACAACTATTATCCAATTACTAACATAATAAACAATAAACCTATCCCAAGTGTTCCAGTAACATTATTATTATTATTATTATTATTATTATTATTATTATTATTATTATTATTATTATTATTATTATTATTATTATTATTATTATCACCGGATTGCAGTGGCTCAGAATTAATCGCACGTAAAAGTACTCCTGCGGGACTAAATTCTGGCACCTAGGCGTCACCAAAAGCCGTAAAATTAGTTGGTGAGACTTAAACCCAACATTATTATTATTATTATTATTATTATTATTATTATTATTATTATTATTATTATTATTATTATTATTATTATTATTATTATTATTATTATTACTATTATTATTATTATGTCGCACTCCATCACAAGGGGGCTAACGTCAACAAATATACATCGGAAGGAAGTGATCTCTGTCTCCTACATCATTATTCATCTTTAACAGTAAATTTAATCATTACTAACTAGACAACCAGTATACATGACCACATGTAAGCCACGCCTGTTCCTTCTTTTCTCTTTCTTCGCGAATGAAAAAAAAACTCCCAAATACTACGCAGGTATTCACCATTCTTCCACACAGTATTTTGCAGAGTAATGAATGTGAAACGTGCTTAATACAACATAAACCAAACCGCACCTAACACAGTAACGTACATGTTTACAATGGATCTGTAGTGACGAAAGATGGCGGCAGCCACAAGTTTCCGGCTTCACTAGCACCAATGCTACGATATATTTACTACATGTCTGTGGGTGGTACACGTTGCTTACGCTATAATACAAGGCTGGGAAATGATCAATGAGAAGTGGGGTCATAGAATTTAGTTTTCAGCTCTCCCGCTAGAATTGCCTTTCTTAGACATAAGTTTTAAATATCTTCTTATGTTCAGCATGGGTCTTGTGACAAGTGCTTCTGAAAATTCTCTAATGTACAGCTAATTATGATACTTACGCAGAAACCACGTGTTCTGAAAGTTGCTTTCATCCATTTTTGTTGTAGTAGTGCAAATAATCATGAATATCGTGCCATGTTTAAAACATTTCAAGAAAATTTATGGTTTCATTGAAGCTGTTCCTGGTGCCGATTTCTTCTGGGTTTACTTTCTCCAAAATTCTTAGGCCAGAAATATTGTACCGGTAACTGTCGAGAATATTACTTTAGCCCTTGCAACATTAATCTTTTGCAGATTTGTAGGGTATACTACTTTCCTAGTTAATTTCCACACAGGTTTCACTGCCAAACGTTTTTTCAAGTGATACATGTTGTTCGCATGTTCTGCAGTTACCAGGTTACCATTTACTTTAAAATTCCTGCTCACGTGTTGTGAACTTACATTTCTTTAAATATGGCCAGGGTCAAATAAAAAAATATAGGACTGCTGGGATCTAATGGGTTCTGGGGTTGATATACAAAGTCTGACTCCTTTCCACACAAGGAATGAAACATGGACACATTCACTTGACAATTGTCTGTCACAATTCGGACGACGTGGAGTACACAATATTTAACAGCCTGTAAGATCTCGCGTGTTAATTTGGCTAGTTGATCTCCTGTCAGGCTGTGTGTAAAATACACTGACTGACAGAGCAAATGCAACACCAAGAAGGAGTGGTCAGAACTTTATGCCAATTGCAGGGTAGACTGACGTCACTGAGGTATGCTCATGATGTGAAATGCGCCGCTGTGCTGCGCACGTAGCGAACGATAAATGGGACACGGCGTTGGCGAATGGCCCACTTCGTACCGTGATTTCTCAGCCGACAGTCATTGTAGAACGTGTTGTCGTGTGCCACAGGACACGTGTATAGCTAAGAATGCCAGGCCGCCGTCAACGGAGGCATTTCCAGCAGACAGACGACTTTACGAGGGGTATGGTGATCGGGCTGAGAAGGGCAGGTTGTTCGCTTCGTCAAATCGCAGCCGATACCCATAGGGATGTGTCCACGGTGCAGCGCCTGTGGCGAAGATGGTTGGCGCAGGGACATGTGGCACGTGCGAGGGGTCCAGGCGCAGCCCGAGTGACGTCAGCACGCGAGGATCGGCGCATCCGCCGCCAAGCGGTGGCAGCCCCGCACGCCACGTCAACCGCCATTCTTCACCATGTGCAAGACACCCTGGCTGTTCCAATATCGACCAGAACAATTTCCCGTCGATTGGTTGAAGGAGGCCTGCACTACCGGCGTCCGCTCAGAAGACTACCATTGACTCCACAGCATAGACGTGCACGCCCGGCATGGTGCCGGGCTAGAGCGACTTGGATGAGGGAATGGCGGAACGTCGTGTTCTCCGATGAGTCACGCTTCTGTTCTGTCAGTGATAGTCACCGCAGACGAGTGTGGCGTCGGCGTGGAGAAAGGTCAAATCCGGCAGTAACTGTGGAGCGCCCTACCGCTAGACAACGCGGCATCATGGTTTGGGGCGCTATTGCGTATGATTCCACGTCACCTCTAGTGCGTATTCAAGGCACGTTAAATGCCCACCGCTACGTGCAGCTACGTGCAGCATGTGCTGCGGCCGGTGGCACTCCCGTACCTTCAGGGGCTGCCCAATGCTCTGTTTCAGCAGGATAATGCCCGCCCACACACTGCTCGCATCTCCCAACAGGCTCTACGAGGTGTACAGATGCTTCCGTGGCCAGCGTACTCTCCGGATCTCTCACCAATCGAACACGTGTGGGATCTCATTGGACGCCGTTTGCAAACTCTGCCCCAGCCTCGTACGGACGACCAACTGTGGCAAATGGTTCACAGAGAATGGAGAACCATCCCTCAGTACACCATCCGCACTCTTATTGACTCTGTACCTCGACGTGTTTCTGCGTGCATCGCCGCTCGCGGTGGTCCTACATCCTACTGAGTCGATGCCGTGCGCATTGTGTAACCTGCATATCGGTTTGAAATAAACATCAATTATTCGTCCTTGCCGTCTCTGTTTTTTCCCCAACTTTCATCCCTTTCGAACCACTCCTTCTTGGTGTTGCATTTGCTCTGTCAGTCAGTGTAATATGACACAGGAATCCTGTAATGTGTGGAAAGGTATTTGAACGTAATGCAGAGCAATTTATTAGCAAGATTATCTTCAATACCGACAGCATCTCCCTCTACATAAATCATTCCAAGAAGCTTATCCAAATTCCTGTCATAGACCAGCTTTGATTTTATTGTCATCTCATCTATGATTATAGAACCTACCTTTTCATTATCATGCTGTAAGGATTTCTTTTTCTGTAATCAGACGAGCTCGTACCAAGGGTGTAATTCCTGCCTCTCCTTTGGAATGGCCAATATAAGTTTTTAAAATTTTTTGGTGTAGTAGGTGCAAAGTATCTAGATATTTTAGGAACCGGTAGTCTTTGGCTGAGCTACAGACCTTTATAGTATTCTCTGTGAATTTAAACTTTTGTTTACAAAGATATTGATTCTACTCCAAATCACCTTGTTCAGCTAGTCCTGTAATTTTATTTAGTTGACTGTCAAGTCCATGTTTATATTTTTCATTTTTGAGTTGATGCATCCTTTCTTTTAGTGGTACCGTAATACTATTTTACTGCTTCGTTACAAGTGCTCCTGGTTTCCTACATTTTCTGACTATTCTTTTCCGTTTCAAACCTACTTTAGTGCAGTATAGTTTAATAGAACGCTGTGTGTTTGTGGTTTTATATGATTGTTCACTGATAACTACAGGTGGAGGGTCATTCTCTTCACTGGCTTTAGATATGGTTAGTTCCACTTGAAGTTCAATTTTCTTCATTTCAGTCTTCTTTGGTCTTCCTCCTATCTGGTCTTTCGGTACGGTATGTGATTGTTTGTGTCGGGGGAAATCTTGAAACACGGATGGAGTGACGTTCGGAAGTAGGATTTTTTTTTTGCTATTTGCTTTACGTCGCACCGACACAGATATGTCTTACGGCGACGATGGGATAGGAAAGGCCTATGAAGTGGAAGGAAGCGACCGTGGCCTTAATTAAGGTACAGCCCCGGCATTTGCCTGGTGTGAAAATGGGAAACCACGGAAAACCATCTTCAGGGCTGCCGACAGTGGGGCTCGAACCCACGATCTCCCGATTACTGGATACTGGCAGTAGGATTTTTATTGCTGTGCTTACACTATAATCTGAGTCCTTAAAATGCCTACTGCAAACAGTGGAATGTACGCTAGGTTTCCACAGAGATCTCAGTCTATTTCCTCGACGACAAACTGCCAATCACCATTTAGTTTTAGGTTCCTCATCTTTCGGAAATTAGTGAAATGGAATACCACATCATTTTGAGGTCTTTAATTTACAGCAAGAAACACTACAGTACACCATGTTTTTTAGGTATATCCGATGTTCGCATTACGGTAATACGTCGTTAATTTCAGTCACTAAATTGTAATCACCTGCATTAGCACAATAAAACTCATAAAGTACCAAAAAAAAAACGATGCGTTTCACGAGCCCGAGCAGGAACCAGTTTCACGACCAGCGAGGCCTTGCATTTCTCAGCCTTGTATAATAGCGTAAGCAACGGTGGTACATGACCAACCAACGACATAAAAGATATAGGCTGCTACAGTACAACTTAAGCAAGCAACCATAGCGGACATGTTGAAAGGCGAATGCGGCGTAACATGATTGGCATTGAGCAATATCGGGCCGCGATTGGCAACTGGCAGCGAAGGCAGAAGATGACGGCAGGACATGCGGCGAACAAGGGAGAGCTGGGGAAGGTGAGCGAGGCTATCCTGGTAGCGACGGTGTTAACCATGCTACTAATTATAGGAGGCGTGGAGATGAATACGGGTCCCGACATGAGCACTGAGGACTGGGAGAGAATTAAGGGTCTGATAGGGGACGCTGTGAAAACAAATGTTGGAGATGGACTGGTAAAGGAAATGAGAAAGGAACAAGTTAAGCGATTTGAAGAAATGAAGGCGTGGTTCAAGGAACAGTGGGGAGTCATGAAAAAAACTGGAATATAATGAGAGCGCAACTGGAGTGCTAAGGGAGCAGGTGAAAATTCTGGAAAAGGAGGTGGCTTCTCTTAAGAATGAGTTAGGTAACGTTAACCAAGAAAGGATGAAGAAATGTATATGTATGTATGGGGTACAGGAAGAACGGAGTGAACATGAAGTGAATCTTATGTATGAAGTGGTTGACCTCGTGCAAAGTAAATTGAAAATTAACTTCAGTGAAGTTGATATGGACGATGTTGAAACAGAAGGAAAATTGAAAGGTAGGAGGCCAGTTAAAGTGAAGTTAATGTCGACCTTAATGGTGGAAATAGTGTTAAAAACGCAGGGAACTTACATGGTGAAAGGATTTAGGTAAACAAAGACTTGGGAAGAGAAGGAATCGAGAACATCAAAATCCTAAAAGAACATCTAGGTAGAGCTGGAAAACCAAGGTCTGAAAGCAAAAAGGATCAAAGGATGGTGATATCAAATGGTGTCTGGTGGCGTGTTTGCTCTGTGACAAAACTAAAAGTCATGGAGGAAGAGCTAAAACAGGCAGAGGAACGGTCGAAGCGGTCAAAAGACAAGCAGGAGAACGCCCAAGAGGAGGAAGGAAACGTGGTAACGATGGCCGAAGCGTCGAGGCAAGAAATCAGTGCAGTGCAATGTAGTGCGAGTGGAAATTCAAGTTTGCAGGCTCAGGAAGTGCTATAAGATAGTGTTCTTAAAGAAAAAGTGGATACAGTGATTGTCAACCTGAGGCGGGATAAGAAAGGGAGTGACTCCATGATCCAGGGGAGAAGCAAGAACCTGATGGACCTGTGGGGAAAAAGAAATGTTTAGAAAATAAGGAAAGGAAGGATGGCCATAAAGCGTCAAAGAATGATCGAATAGAGGCGGGAGCGGCCATCTTGCATTGCTAACCTCACTGCTGCCATCTTAACGACGCTAAACATCAATGCTGCCACCTTATGCACGTCGTAGCGCGGAATTTAAAATCAACGTGCTTCTTGACAGCGGCCATCTTTAACCACTTGGGCGCGGAATTTTAAACAGCAGAACGTCGCAAACTTAAGTGCTAGCATCTTAACGGGCTAAACCTCACTGTTGCCACCTTATGCATGTGGTAGCGGGCAATTTAATCTTAACT
Source organism: Anabrus simplex (assembly GCF_040414725.1). Classification (NCBI taxonomy): domain Eukaryota; kingdom Metazoa; phylum Arthropoda; class Insecta; order Orthoptera; family Tettigoniidae; genus Anabrus; species Anabrus simplex. The sequence continues at coordinate 358,664,785 of NC_090265.1, forward strand.
CTGTACAATGTTCCTCTGTGAGCCACGACATGCAGTCGACGCACACTGCTGTGTCATTAGTAATTTAACGCTTATTTCCGGTCGCGAATTAGTAAGCTCGCTGCTTGCAAATATTTACTTTGAATGTTCTGTGTGTCTTAAATGCAGATCTGTTATTTTCCCTTTCAATTGTTAATTTCAGGTATGTGTGTGAGTTTCTAGTGTGCAGTGCTAATAATTTTCATGTCAACGCCTTCGAAAACTGGATGCATCTTGTTTAGTTTTACGATGCAGGGTAATAGTAAGCAGTGATTATTGTGTTACCGTTTATTCACATGCTACTGCATGTAGCTATCAGGTTGGAGTGGGCAGGTTCGAACCGCACTCTGAAGATACGTTTCCGTATTTTCTCATTTTCGCACCAGGCAAATAATAGAAGTTGTATCTTAGTTGTAATCAGCTTTAAACTGCAGGGTTCGCGACGTGTTGGCCTCCGGATCGTAGGATAATCGGTTCAAACCGTAAAGTTAATCGTAGTAGTAGTGATTATTGTTTTAAGAGATATGTAACGTTTAATTCTATATTTCGTAGATTTAAATTCAAATGTGAATAACGATAGAAGATATAGTTGCAGAAAATCGTATTATCTTGCGTTATTTTATCTGTATAGAAGTGATTATTGATTTAAAAGGAAGTACATCAATTAGTCTCCCCCTAGGATCTAAGTTCAAATCCTCTATTTTTTTCTTTCTCTATGGTGTTTACGATAAGAGAACAGGGATGGAATCTATTGTAACTAAACCAGAGTTCAAGATCTATACATACTTTTTTCTGTTGCATGAGTTCAAATGCCGCAAAATCCATCTCCTTAGGACAAAAGTATGCTCTGCTATGTAGTAATCATTTTATCTGTAGTGATTAAGAAGAAGTATGTCGGATGGAGATATACAACGTTTGGAATTCTATGTGCGCGCGCTGATTGCATAGAAGTGCGTTTGTATCAACAGAGATTAATCTCATAATGTTTTAACACTAATTGTGAAAATGTTTCTTCTTGTTCTACAATTAATTCTAGTGTGTTCTAATTGTAATTTGTCTTGACGAGTAGAAAACAGTAGCGATAAAAGTTTTCTGTTTAATAGTCAACATGTTTTGTCATACATACAGCATGTCCATTCTATCTTTTTACAATTGCATTCCGTAACTGGATTAAACGAACAAAGGTATCCCCTGCTAACCAGTAAACATGTTCTCAACACATGTTGTAAGTAACGACATCGAGTATTGTGTTCCATTCTAGTCTTGTAATGTTTTAATCACTTATTTAGTGATCTGAACACATCAATAAGTGTTCTGAACACATGTTGTAGTTAATGACATCGAGTACACCGCTCGATTCTAGTCTTGTTAACTTATTTAGTGACCTGAACACATCAAGGAAGAGCCCTTTTGCCCTTTTGCCAGGAGGAGGAGTAGTAGGCTATAACAGCCCATGTATAGCCAAGAGGAGAAGCCCTTCTGCCCTTTTGCCCTTTTGCTATACAGATGAGAAGGAGGAAGACGAGGAGGGCAGCTGTGTGCCGTTCCCTTTTGTTATACGGATGAGGAGGAGGAGGGGTAGGAGGAGGAGGAGGAGGCCTTAACAGTCTAAGTATAGCCGCCATGTTATGCAGTAGCCTCTAAGCTAGCTTTCTTTATAAGAGCCTGTGTATAGCTGCCATCTTGCGTAGTAGAATGCATGTTTAATCTTTTTCGATAGAGACATGAAGCTATGCCTTGACAGAGGAGGAGTAGGAGGAGGCCTTACCAGCCTATGTATAGCCTCCATCTTGTGTAGTAGCCTCTAAGCTAGCTTTCTTCATAAGAGCCTGTGTATAGCTGCCATCTTGCGCAGTAGAATGCATGTTTAAACTTTAAGCTATGCCTTGGCAGAAGAGGAAGAGGAGGAGGAGGAGGAGGAGGAGGAAGTAATAACAGCCTATGTATAACCGCCATCTTGTACAGTAGCCTCTAGGCTTGCTTGCGGCGTTGCTAAGTCCCGTTAAGATCAATTTAAATTCCGCGCTATAAAGTTTACTTCCGTCAAGATAGCAGTAAGCCATGTGCATGTAGTTAAAGATAGTGGCTGACAGTTGTCAAAAAGCACGTAGAATTTTTCAAATTGCCCGCCACTACATGCCTAAGGTTGCAGGCATGTGAATTTAGCCCCTGCCAGCACTGAACTTTGCGATCGTCTCTTGTTTAAAGATGGCCGCTGACAGCTGTCAAAATGCGCGTAGAATTTCAAATTGCAAGCCACCACGTGCCTAAGGTAGTAGCCGTGAAGTTTAGTAGCGTAAAGATGGCAACACGGTGCACTGTTGATTAAAGATGGCTGCTGTCAGCTTCAACCAGCCTTCGGGCTGAATACCCAACATAAAAAAAGCTGTCAGCTTGTCAAAAATCACGTGGCTTTGTTTACAAACAAGAGCACGTGGAATTTCAAACTGCCCTCCACCACGTGCTTAAGGTAGTAGCCGTGAGGTTTAGTGTGTCGTAAAGATGGCAGCACGGTGCTCTGTTGATTAATGATGGCAGCTTGTCAGCTGTCAAAAAGCACGTGGCTTTGTTTATAAACAAGAGCACGTGGAATTTCAAATTGCCTGCCACCACATGCCAAAGGTGTTATCCGTGATGTTTAGTACTGTAAAGATGGCAGCACAATGATCTGAGGCCATGTATAGCAGCCTACTTGCGCAAGCGCATATAGCCGTCATCATTCTCTATAAGAAGACGTGTATAGCCACCATCTTGCGCAAGCGTCCCTAGAGAGTCTCATAAGAGCAGCAGCCATCTTGCGGAAGAGCCCTTAAGCCGTCTCACAAGAAGCTATGTATGGCAGCCATCTTGTGCAATTAGATAGGCACCATCTTGCGCAAGCGCCTTAGAGGGTCTCATAAAAACAGCAGCCATATTGCGCAATTGCCCTTAGGGAGTCTCATAAGAGCCCATGTATAGCCGCTATCTTGTGCAATTAGATATCCGCCATCTTGTGCAATTAGCGTCGGAAAGGGCAACTAGCCTTAAAACTCCCTTCAAGGTGGCGGATCTGAGGTTAGGCTTGCTCTCTTAAGCGTCGCGAAGGGCAACTAGGCGTTAAAGTGAGGTTACGCCCCTCAAGATGGCGACTGTGAGGTTAGGCTCGCTCTCTTATGCAAAATCCACAAATCGGACTAGCCCTTCTACTATACTAGGGGTCAATGACCTCGGGGTCAGAACCCGCCTAGGTACACTACAAGGGGTCAATGACCTTGGGTGCTGACTCAGCAAATAATGCTGACGCCAGTGATTTAGAACAGCTCCCCTACTAAAAGGCAATAGAGAATTGAGAAATTTAATAGGAAGTTTTGACATAGTAGCAGTTTTCTAAACAGGGCTAGAAGTAGGCAGGGAGATAACTTGGGGGATTCGCGGTGAGGCAAATGTCAAGAAAAAGATTAAGTAAAATTTGTCGTCCGCCTGGAGGAATGGCGGTGCTAGTTAAAGAAGAGTTGAATGAATTTATAGAGGATATTGAGAGCGACTTTGAAGGGTTTATGTGGATAAGATTTAACATGGCAGGGAGAGAGAAACATGTGTGCTTGGCTTTTGCCTACTGTCATCCCAAGTTATCTCCATATGCAAACAATAATTTCTTTGAGGAACTATTAGTAGAAATCAGTATCATTAGAGGGAGGTATAAGGAGGACGGAGTATTATTACTCGGAGAAACGAATGCCAGAATAGGCGAGTGAAATCCAAGGTTTAGTAAAGTAGGCGAGTTGACAGTAGGGTCACGAAGAAGTAGCAATGATGAGGTACGGTAATTAATAGCTTTACTTACTTACTTACTTAATCCGGTCCTCTTTTACTTACTTACTTACTTACTTACTTACTTACTTACTTACTTACTTACTTACTTACTTACTTACTTACTTACTTACTTACTTACTTACTTAATCCGGTCCTCTTTTACCATAAGGTGTCGAGGTTACGAGAGATCTCCATCTACTCCTATCTCCGGTAATGGCAACGGCCTCTCGTACAGAGAGTCCCCTCTCCTCCAATGCTTCTTTAATCCCCTCCTCCCATGTCTTCCGTGGTCTTCCTCGAGCCTTCCTTCCTTCCTTCCTTCCACTCTCACCTCCCTCATTAACCACGGCAAGCGGTCTGTCGACATTCGTTGGACATGGCCAAACCATCTCAATTGATATTCTTGGATGGTTTTCTCCAGTGGCTTCATATTCAATATTTTCCGGATGGCTGTATTCCTGATCCTATCTCTCCTGCTTTTATCTTCTACTTTCGGCAGGTACCTCATCTCTGCCACCTGGATTATGCTCTTGGTTCTTTCTGTTAGCGTCCAGGATTCGGAGCCTTAGGTCAATGTGGGTACAAAGGTGGAATTGTAAAAGGCTAATTTTGTGCCCTTTGAGATCTCCTTATTGTTGAGGACGTTTGTTCGGATGGCATAAAACAAGCGATTTGCTGTTCCTATTCTTTCTGTTATTTCCTCTTCAATCTTCTCGTCTGAGCTGATGATTGAGCCAAGATACTTGAACTTGGTGACTTGCTCTAATGGTTTACTGTCGACCATGATACAGTGTCTCTCCTCGTTCCTGCTGATAACCATAGTCTTTGTCTTGTCCACATTCACCTCCATACCTTTTTTCTTAAGCTCTTCCACCCATACATTGATGTTGTGTCGCAGGTTTTGTTCGCTGGAGGCAACAACAATCAGGTCATCAGCAAATGCCAGGTCAGAAAATCGTACTGGCCGCATGAGGTAATTTCCGACTGTCAATTTCTTGATATTCTCATGACACAGCTTCATAATTTGCTCGAGGTACACGATGAAAATAAGAGAGCTAAGACTGCAGCCCTGCCGGACTCCTTGTCTCGTAGTGAACTCTGCTGACCTCACATTTCCTGTCCGCTCGTAATTCCGACAGTTCTTATACAGACTCGTGATTGAACTGCAAAGTGACTTGCTAACTCCATACTCCTTTAGGACTTTCCAGAGTCTGGACCTCGGGACTCTGTCAAATGATTGTTTCATGTCATTAAAGGCAGCACGAAGGGTCTTGTTCTTCTCCAGTAGCTTTTCACTGACCATTCTAACAGTAAATCTTTCGTGCTTCTGTTTGGACGGAAGCCACACTGGGCTTCTTCAAGTTTAACCTCTACCTCCTTTCTTAATCTAGTCTCCAGGATCTTTGAGAAGACCTTCCCAGGCACTGATAACAAGGATATGCCTTGATGATTACTGCACTCTCGATTAGATGGGGATGATGACTGCTACCTCCCAATCCCTAGGTACCTTTATTGTTTTCCAGGTCTCCACCATAATCTTGAATAGAAAGTCTTCGGCTTTCTTTCCCAAGTTCTTAATCATTTCTGGGGCTATTCCATCATGCCCTTGGGCGTTCCCATTCTTGAGTTGTTTAATAGCCAACTGCATTTCATTTATCCGTAAGTCCTCTCCTTCTTCTTGTTCCCCTTCTCTCCCCGTCTCCTCTCTTTCCTCACTTGACCATGGACTGTCTTCATTCCCATTTCCATTCAGTAAATCAAAATATTCTTTCTATCTCTCCATTATTTCTTTCTCTACTGTTAAGATTTTCCCTTCCTTATTTTTTATAAACTTTAGAGGGCATTGTTTCTCCTTTCTCATGTTTTTCAGTGCTCTATGGAACAGCTTCTGGTTTTCTTTATAATTTTTCTCCATTCTTTGTCCGAATTCTTCCCAAGACTGTCTTTTCGCTATTTTCACTAGGTCTTTACCGTTTCTTCTTTGTTCCTTATACATCTCATGGTCCTCAGCATCCTTGCTTCTTAAGTATTTCTTCCATATTTCCTTTTTCTTTCTTACTTCTTCCTTGATGTCATCATTCCACCAGCTTGTTCTTTTTTTTGTACTCCCCCACCTTTGTTGTTCCACATACATTACTTGCCACTTCCAATAGTATCTTCTTGAACATGTTCCACTTTTCTTCCAGGTCCATTTCCTTGATCCTCTCCTCTATCCTCTGACATTCCTCCTCCACTTCCTGTGCTCCTGTACCTCCTTGTTCTCTCTTAACTTGTTCACCTTAATCTTTTCTTGCTTCTTGTTCTTAGGTTGTTTCCTCTTTACCTTTGCTGTTGTTTCCATTGTTGTTATCAAGAGAAAATGGTTACTTCCTATTTCGTAGCCACGGTATGCTCGACAATCTGTCACCTTCTGGAGGTGATCTGTCTTCACTAACACATAATCTATGATGGAGCGCTCATCTCGGCTGGGTTCCTCCCTCGTGTACGTATGTATCATCTTATGTGTGGGAACATGGTGTTCACTGCGACGAGATTATTGGCAACGCAGAAATCAACAATCCTCTCACCATTGTTGTTAACCACGTGTTCACCATGCCGGCCAACAGCTCCGCCACATCCCTCTGGCTGGTTTCCGACTCTGCCGTTGAGATCTCCTAATACAATTATTTCCCCTCGAGTGTCATCAACCACATTCTGGAGCTCTTCGTGGAGCCTATCCTTCTCTTCCTTTCTTACATCGTCGTTCACTCCGTGAACCACAATAAACCTTATCAGCTCTGTCTCAGGATCTAATCGTATGCTGAACGTTAGAATCCTATCCGTGTGGAATTTTCATTCTTGAATCTTATTTCTGAAGTTCTTGTTCATCAGTAGTGCTACTCCTCATTTGGCCCTTAGTCTGATGCTAACTCCACTATAAATGACTAAATGATCGTTCACCATTGTATCCACCCCTTGACCTTTCCTTTCCGTCTCTGTCAGTGCCAGCACTACAAGTCTTGCTCTCTCACATTCTGCCATTAGTTCATTCTCCTTTCCAGCTAATCCTCGTATATTCCATGTTCCAAATCTCATCATGTTGCCATCTGGTTCAGCAGTCCGGTGTATCTCTCGTTTTGACTCTTCATGGAAGTGATTTCGGGCATGTGAGATATGGGTCCACACTGCCTATAGGGCATTGAGGGGGCTGCCCTTTTTTGGTTTCTGCCCCTGCCATGCTGCGACTTCAGGACTGGTGGTGTTCTCATTTCCTACTCCCTGAAACAAGGATTTTCTTCCTTCAGGACCTACAGCTAAAGGTCTGTCATTTAGTCTGGCCACTCACCCTCGACCTTACCGGCAAGGGTGACCCTGCCAGTAGCCGAAGCTCCCGCCGGCATCACTCTTAGGATCACTGAGACACGCAAGCCTCCACACCACGTCAAGGTACCAGACCATGGGGGAGGTAATTAATAGCTACGGTGGAAAATTTTTAGAATTATGAAGTCGGGAATTTCTTCATCCTGAACTGTTTCTGGGAGGGGGACAGAGAAGGCAAAATGACGTATATTACTGAGCAAGGGGGAGCGTTGTTAACATAGTAATGAGTTCAGAAGACTTTCTAGAGAGAATCGAAAGTAGAGGCGTGGAGGACTGAACCGAATCACACCACGCTCCAGTATGGATTATATTGGTGAGAAGGACAGAGGAAGGTAAAGAGGAAGAGAGAAAAAGCCCTGTAGAGTGGGGTAGTGGCTCTACCAAATACAGTATATATGGACAGAGAACTCAAAAGGAGAGCTAGACGCTCTTATGGATAAATATATACAATTCATTAGAATTGGCCGGGAAAGGGCGCGGGAGGAAAATAATGTAGATAGAACACTGGATTTATTAGAATATCCTATAAGGAGAGTGGCGGGCAGTCGATCGCAGCAGAAGGAGAAAAATAGAAGGAATGTGAGATCTGCAGAAAGGCAGCGGTAAGAGCATTAAAATAATATAGAGCAAAAGGAGGGAGCAAAGAACGAGAAGTATTTTGCAGGCTGAGGAAAGAGTACAAAAGCAAAATCGCGGAGAGAAATAAGCAGTGGTTGAAGGATCAGTCAGAGCTAATAAATAGGGAATGCAGAACGAATCGAATTGAAAGAATATGGGAGAGAATAAATATGATTAACAAAGGAGGGAAGGGATCGAAGAAAATGAATATTGATTATGCAAATTGGGTGACATATTTCAGCCAGTTATTAGGAGGAAGAGACGAATGGGAGTATAAGGAAAGAAGGCAGGGCTTGTGGTCTAGTATGTATGTAAGTATACACGAACTAGATAAGGACTTTACGCTAGAAGAAGTCCAGGGGGGGGGGGGGGTGATTGGGAAACTGAAGATGAAATCAGCGGTGGAGAAGAATGGTATCAACAATGTACTTTGGAAACAAATAGGTAAATACAGTCAGATGGGAGAAGGAATTGTAAAACTATTCAACAGAATTTTTAATGGGGAAATTTACCGAAGAAATGGGAATATGGAATTACACTGACTGACAGAGCAAATGCAACACCAAGAAGGAGTGGTCAGAACTTTATGCCAATTGCAGGGTAGACTGACGTCACTGAGGTATGCTCATGATGTGAAATGCGCCGCTGTGCTGTGCACGTAGCGAACGATAAATGGGACACGGCGTTGGCGAATGGCCCACTTCGTATCGTGATTTCTCAGCCGACAGTCATTGTAGAACGTGTTGTCGTGTGCCACAGGACACGTGTATAGCTAAGAATGCCAGGCCGCCGTCAACGGAGACATTTCCAGCAGACAGACGACTACGAGGGGTATGGTGATCGGGCTGAGAAGGGCAGGTTGGTCGCTTCGTCAAATCGCAGCCGATACCCATAGGGATGTGTCCACGGTGCAGCGCCTGTGGCGAAGATGGTTGGCGCAGGGACATGTGGCACGTGCGAGGGGTCCAGGCGCAGCCCGAGTGACGTCAGCACGCGAGGATCGGCGCATCCGCCGCCAAGCGGTGGCAGCCCCGCACGCCACGTCAACCGCCATTCTTCACCATGTGCAAGACACCCTGGCTGTTCCAATATCGACCAGAACAATTTCCCGTCGATTGGTTGAAGGAGGCCTGCACTACCGGCGTCCGCTCAGAAGACTACCATTGACTCCACAGCATAGACGTGCACGCCTGGCATGGTGCCGGGCTAGAGCGACTTGGATGAGGGAATGGCGGAACGTCGTGTTCTCCGATGAGTCACGCTTCTGTTCTGTCAGTGATAGTCACCGCAGACGAGTGTGGCGTCGGCGTGGAGAAAGGTCAAATCCGGCAGTAACTGTGGAGCGCCCTACCGCTAGACAACGCGGCATCATGGTTTGGGGCGCTATTGCGTATGATTCCACGTCACCTCTAGTGCGTATTCAAGGCACGTTAAATGCCCACCGCTACGTGCAGCTACGTGCAGCATGTGCTGCGGCCGGTGGCACTCCCGTACCTTCAGGGGCTGCCCAATGCTCTGTTTCAGCAGGATAATGCCCGCCCACACACTGCTCGCATCTCCCAACAGGCTCTACGAGGTGTACAGATGCTTCCGTGGCCAGCGTACTCTCCGGATCTCTCACCAATCGAACACGTGTGGGATCTCATTGGACGCCGTTTGCAAACTCTGCCCCAGCCTCGTACGGACGACCAACTGTGGCAAATGGTTCACAGAGAATGGAGAACCATCCCTCAGGACACCATCCGCACTCTTATTGACTCTGTACCTCGACGTGTTTCTGCGTGCATCGCCGCTCGCGGTGGTCCTACATCCTACTGAGTCGATGCCGTGCGCATTGTGTAACCTGCATATCGGTTTGAAATAAACATCAATTATTCGTCCGTGCCGTCTCTGTTTTTTCCCCAACTTTCATCCCTTTCGAACCACTCGTTCTTGGTGTTGCATTTGCTCTGTCAGTCAGTGTATATGCCCAATATATAAAATGAAGGGAAATAGAAATTTACCTAACAACTACCGAGGAATAACTCTTTTAGATTCATTGCACAAAATTTATACAGGAGTCTTACCTAATAGACTAAGGGATTGGTCTGAAAATAATGGTATAATCTCCAAATACCAAGGAGGATTCAGGAAATGGGGTAAGCATTAGATAATATCATGATTGTGAAGTTGATAGTAGAAAATTACCTGGTTCGGGAAAGAGGCAGCGTATTTTTGACAGCGGTTGATTTTGAGAAAGCGTTTGGCACCGTGAGTAGAAGGGCGTTAATAGAAAAAATATGTGGAAGTCTCTAGGAAAATGATATGTGTGATAGAGGCGTTGTATCAGAGAGTATATAGTAGCGTCAACTTAGAGGAGAATCTAATAAGTAAGCCGATGGAGTACATGCTGGGTCTTAAACAAGGCTGCAAATTATCGCCCATATTATTCGTATTTTTTGTAAATCATATACTGGACAGGCACAGAGGGGCGTGCTGGGCTGTCCCGGTTGTGAGCAATATAGAGATCCCTGGCTTGATATTCGCAGACGAAATTTGGTTAATGACGCTAACTAGAGGGTGATTGCAGGAAAGCTTGGTTAAATTAGCGGATTACGCAAATAAGTGGTCGTTGAAAAGTAACTGTAACAAATCGAAGGTGATGATAAGTAAGAGGAAGAGGACAAAGAAAGCAAGAGAATGGGCGATCCAGGGGGCTAGAATAGAGGAAGTAGATATATTAGAATACCTAGGAGTGCTACTAAATAGCAGAGAAGGATCGGATGATCACATCAAGAGATGCAAATTGGGTGGGTTTTCAGCCCTCGCTGCAATAAGAATTCTAGTTGCTAAATACCCAGGGGTAAGTTATAAAATACTGAGGCTAGTTCTAAAAACATTGGTCCTAAGCAGAGCTCTATATGGGTTTGAATTATGGGGATTAGAAAATAAAAGGGTTAGCTTGAACCAAATATTACATAAATTCAGCAAGATTGTTATGAGATTACCGCAATGTACAGCCAATGTGGGGGCATTAATAATATGTGGAGAGTATATCGAGGTAGATTGTATTAAAAGAGTAATCAATTATTGGTCCTGATGAGAAAGGGCGGAGGCGGTATTTTGCTGCAGGAAGCATATAAACAAGAATTGAAAGGAATGTATGATGAGTGTTGACTGGCAAAAATTAAAACTTATCTTTAGGATCTGGGTTTGTGATATATTTGGTGGGAGGGATGGACAGGGAAAAATTGAAGAATGCAGAGGGCCCTGATAATGAGAATTAAGGACATACAGATGCAGAAATAGATGGAAGAACGTAGGGAAAGGCCTTGGCTCAACCTATTCTATAGGGTCCATCAGATCTCTGATTTAAGCATAAGATTCGGGGAAGGAAGATTAAAATGGGGGATATTATGGTGGCTGATGGGATGCATAAAAATAAGGGATGGATTATGAGCAAAGAGAGTTCATAACGCATCCTCTTCGAGGATAAGTCAGATGATCTGCATTTACTTTGTGCTTGTACAGGGACAGAGAAACTATGGGCAAAGTTCCTAAATGTGAAGCAACGAGAAATGTGTAGGCAAAAGGATTAGATTTTTTAGTGTGGATAGCGAGCCAATGGAGAAATGATAGTGGCCTGAATAAGTTCCTATGCGTAGTTAAAACGCTATGCCTAAGGAGATTGAGAGATAGTATATGATGTAACAACCTGGAATGTAAACAGAGGAGTAGCCAGCATAAGTAGGTTAATAATTGATTGACACTCAGCAGTTTAATAATGTTATGATAACGTCGGCGTGTAGTGGTATACTCTACCAAACATGCTGACAGAACAGGATGTAGAAGTAGGTCTTTACATGGTTGCTTAGCAGGTTACATTGCATTTCCCAGTTATCTGGTTTGCACCAGACCTTACCCAGAAGTAAGCACTTCGGGTAGGAGCGGTTTTCAGTTTATTATCATCCGTAATAGCTCATAATTATTTAGGCCAGTGAGCAGCCTCACGTTGGCCGGTAATTCTTCCATTAGTTCAAAATCCATACTGTCTCGAGAGAAGTTTCACGTTTTCTGGTAATCACAATTCATAGTTCCTTAGGGGTAAGCGGCTCTCCGGTAGTGAGTTGACCGTGAGCAATTTTGTTTATAATTCTAATTTAATTATTACTACCATTGTGATTAATATTTAGTTCCCTGCTTGGTTGTCATGAATATGAACATTGTAATGGGCGAAGGCCATTGAGTTCAAATAAATAAATACTAATACTAATATAGACTGCTACCTGCCGACTATCTTTTAATCCAGTAGAACTGCTGGCAGATACCGTATGACACTTGCAGGCAAAACAAACTACATGTGTCATGGCATAGTGGCTGTACTTGTATAAAAGTACCCATTCAATTCGTCATTCTTTATGTTTCATGCAATAAAACCGGCCTTAATTATGATAAGAAACTTTTAAAATCACGTGTATTAAAAGTACCGTTGAAGCTGTGTTTAACCAATGTGGATATTACTTAGTTCTTGGTTATGTGGTAATAGACTATGTTGGTTGAGAGTTGGGTCCAGTTTCCTGTTAAACAGTAATATTTAATGAAATAATGTTAAATGGTCAAAGTAAGTAGCGTACCTAAATAACAATTAAACTAGAAGTGCATTCATAAGGTGTATTGTAATGATGCAGTATTAAATCCTTCTCTCTCCGTTGTAGTCTCAGGAAAGGGGAGTGGTGTTGAATATTGTTTTAAGAGGAAGTACGACTACGCAACCATCCTCTATATAACACTAATCAGGACAAAGATGAAAGGGATCCGACACTTCGAAAAATTAAGAAGTTGTCCAAGGACAGATAAGGGCCCTTATGCCTCGAATGCTGTAATACCATCGGGGTAGGAAAATAACAATACTTCACCAAGGGAGGTCGAATAGGATACATGAAAGTAAGGAGCCTGGCACAAGTAAGTGGAAGCAATGAGAGGACTCAGCTAAGGCTCCCGTGGTCACCAACCCACTCTTCCAAGTTGAGAGCCCCTGGAGTCCCTTTTAGTCCTCTCTTACGACAGACAGGGGATACCGTGTGTGTTATTCTATCGCCGCTACTCACAGGGGGACTCAGATAAGGGCCCCGTGGTCGCTAATCTACGCTCCCAAGTTAAGAGTCCTTGGGGCCCTTTTAGTAGCCTCTTACGACAGGAAGGAGGTACCGCGTGTGTTATTCTACTGCTACCACCCACAGGGGGAGTTCGAAAGAAACCTTGAAGAAAAGCAATATGTCATCATTAGAATGGCCTATGGGATATGAAATTGGGTTTAGGCCACTATAATAACCCGCAAATAATTATTCAGACATAAGGCCTACTTGTGAAATGTAACGTTAATGCCTTTCTGATGGCGAATGGTGAAGTTAAATGCTGCGCATGACATGGGTATCTTGATAATGGAAAACGCATTGCTTATTGTTACAAATTAATACTGTTCATCTTCTTTACAACCAAATGGCCGCAAGATTTGCTGTGCTTATTTAAAGGTCCTATGGATATTATTTGTGACAGTGTTGTCAAAACGTCTGAACTTGATACATTTAAATAGGACTTTATTTTTGCAACAAAAATAACCATATCTATTCTTGAACTGATGATAGGGCTAAGCTAAAGTGACATGCGGCTAGGCCAGTATCGAAGTGTCAAGTTCTCTTGCCTGCAACTGTCATGGCGATCGTAGTTCACTAAGCTTCAGTCAGGCGCGCTGTAACGAATATGTAGAACCAAGACCATCTACAATCATATCAGAAAACAACATGGCCGACACATCGGTTCAAAGTAAACACGTCTGTGATACATAAACATAACCTTTTGATTAACGTATTGAATTGCTAAGCTGTCAATAATAACGAACAGTATACTTAACTTTGGGTAATAGACCAATACTCTCTAGAAATAGCCCATAATTAGATAAGCAACATGTGGATAATTCAAAATATAAATATTTTCTATGAACTAGTATGGTAAAGGAAATAGGTAATATAGGAATGCATTTTAAAATAACAATCCTGGGGGAATATTTGATGTGTTTCGATTCAGTCAATTATTAATCAATCACCAAAGATCCGAAATTAGAGCTGTCGTTCAAGTGGCAGATTATGTATCAATTGTCTACCTAGCATTTTATTAATTGATTTCAAAGAAGCTGGAAATTTATCTAATTGGTGTAGATATAGTAGGGGGCACCCTTGGTAAATTATTCCAGACCGTAATTCTTCTTCCTATAAATCAGTACTTGTTTAAGAAATACATTTATTTGAATGACCTTCCTATTTCCATACGCTTTTAAATATAATAGCCTACCTCGTTCAAGAAATTTGTTAGAAACATGACCTTGTCGTGAATTTCAATTCTCTCATAACAATGATTCTGATAATGATCCACCAAACTGCTATATCTATTTCACTTGAGCAAGCACAAATGATGAATGCTATATCTACCAACTGATTTTTCACAGGTGTACTACTGCCAGCAGGCAGGTCACGTCAGAATACGAAGAGAGAACAACCGGACGGTTGCTCGCAGCATGTTGCTCAGCGCTACCGGTCTAATACACCCCTTGCATTAGTAAACCTCGTTTTCCACCGCATAGTTCTAGGCTGGTGTATGGTAGAGTCGCACTATATTTGCTGTCTGCATATCGGCAATGGCTAGTATGTTCAGCAGCGACGAATACACAGACATCAATTTAAACTGGACAACCTGGTTGGAATGCAGCCGAAGCTCCAAAGAGACATAAAGGAAGAAATATGCGATTTGATTGAAGTATTATAAAGTGAGATGGAGGAGGTGATTAGGATTAGGTTTAAGCTAGGTTGTGGAGAGGCAAATGAGGTATGCCTGGCTTTATTATATAACCACCCTAGAGATTCGGCATATGCGAATGATAGTTTCTTCGAGGAACTGATAGGGGAAATAAGCGGGATCCGCGAGGAGTATGAAGAAGATGGGATGGTATTGATGGGGGGCTGGAAAGCAAGAATAGGAGGCTTAAGTCCAGTATACAACAAAGAAGGGGAGGAAATAATGAGGGGCGAGAGACGGAGTATAGTTATAGGGAAAAGTGTTTATGGGCAGAAACTGCTGGAATTATGCTCGGCGGGTAATCTGTACATTCTGAATTGATGGTGGACTGGGGATATGGAGGGGAAGTTGACTTACATTACGAGACAAGGAGGGTGTGTTATTGATTTGGTAATCAGCTCAGAGGACATGTAGGAAAGAAATAATATTGAGGTTATGGACTGGGTATTTATGCCCCGGTATTTATAAACTTGAGGAGAATGGAGTATGGGGATGGGGTGGGACAAGGAAGGAGGGGTGGAGAAAAGGGTATGAGACTCACTAAAATAAATGGACAGAGGAGGTAAAAGTGAAAGTAGATAATTATTTAGAAAATAAGTTACAAATTATTAACATAGGAAGTAACGCAGCCTCGAAATGTAATAATGTGAATAGGTCTGTAGAGCTACTATAATACCCAATTAAGAGGGTAGCAGAGGTAACATGATACAGAGAGAAAAGTAAGAAGTGGCAGAGGGCTGGTATAATAGGGAGTGTAAGGAATTGAGGAAATTAGCCATGAGGGCGTTAAGAGAGTTCAGGAAGCATGGAGGGAGGGAAGAGGGGGAAAAGTTTTGTAGGCTGAGGAGGGAGTATAAGGGAAAAACAATAGAAAGGAAAAAGTTATGGAAGAAGAAACAAACAGGGGCGATTGACAGGGAGTGTAAAACAAGCAAGGAGAAAAGGTTTGGGAGAGAATCGACGAAATTAACAGGGGAGAGAAGAGTTACGTAAAAACTAAAATTGACTATGAAACATGGGTGGAATATTTTCGTAAACTGTTAGGAGGGAAGGATGGGTGGAAGGAAGAGAGAGGGACTGAGGTGATCGGGAGTGAGATAGTAGTAGAAGGGAGTTATGAGCTGGATAAAGAAGTATCAGGGGAAGAGGTGTTGGAAGTGTTAGGTAAGGCGAAAAATAGGACAGCAGGTTGGTGGGAATGGAATAACAAATGTATTTTGGAAAGAAGCGACAAGAGTATAGTGAAGATATTTAACAAGGTGTTTGAACGTACCAAATTTCCGAAGGAGTGGTAAAAAGGTATCATGTGCACTATTTATAAGAAAGGAGTAAGAAATAATCCTAGTAACCTCAGGGGCATAACTTTATTAGACGCATTGAGTAAGGTGTATACGAGCATATTAGCGAACAGTTTGAGGAACAGCGTGGAAGATTTTTCCATACTACGATTTACCAGAGTGGTTTTAGGAAGGGACGGAGGACGATGGATAATATAATGATAGTTAAGACAATAATTGATAAATATATGAGGAAGGAAGAAAGAAATGTGTAAATAGCAGCGGTGGATTTTGAAAAGTCCTTTGATACAGTTAGTAGGAGGGCACTGCGTGAGAGATTGGGTAGGGTGGGAATTTCAAAAAAAGATGAGACGCGCGATTGAGGCCATATATGACGAAGTGTATTATAGCATTAGAATAGAGGAAGGGTTTGTTTGTAAGTGGTTTAATCGAATAAAATATAGTTTAAAACAGGGTTGTAAATTATCTCCAATTCTATTTTTGATATTCATAAATGACATATTAGGCTGGGATGGGGAAGAGAAGTGCGCTTGTTCTATATTAGGATAACCAGACATCCCAGGTTTGATATTTGCAGAGGATGTCTTATTGATGACACTGATAGGAGGGGGTTTATAATAAGTATAAATAAGGTATCGGAGTATGCTAGTAAATGGACGCTGAGAATAAATAGTAATAAGACAAAGGCGATGGTATGCAAGAAAAGTAGGAATACAAAGAAAAAGAAGAAATGGGTGATAAATGGAGAGGTAATAGAGGAGACTGATAAACTAGAATATTCGGGTGTTTGCTTAAGTAGGGATCGTAAATGGTCCGATCAAATTAATCAAGCAAAGTGGAGGGGTTAGCAGCACTTTCAGATATAAGAAAAATGGAAAACAAATTGCCGGATATCGATTATAATATTCAGAGAACTGTGTTTAAAACAGTGGTATTAAGTAGGGTGTTATATGGAGTAGAAGTATGAGGAGTTGAAAAGGAACATATTACACTAAATCAGATAGTCAGTAGATTTAGTAAAATTGTGATGGTCCTTCACAATTGCACGGCTAATGTAGCGGCTAGAATTATGTGTAATGTGTACATAGAGGTCGATATCATGAAGAGAGTGTTGAATTATTGGAGAAGATAAAAATGGATGGGGGTGGCCTACTTCTGCAGACGGCTTACCAACACCAAAATAAGAGTATGTATGGGGATTACTGGATAGATAAGGTTAAAGTATTATTGAGAGGTTTAGAAAACTATTGGGAGAAGGAGTGGGAAAGGAGGAATGAAGTTTGTTGGATGAATGCTATGGAAAGGATTAAAGATGTTCAAGCACTGAAGTTGGAAGCTGAGTGCAGAAGAAGAGCGACTCTAACCATGTTTAATAGAATTAATCAAGTACAGTAGTTAATATAAGAGTAGGAAATGTGAATCGGATGGAGAGAATAGGACTAATTTGTTGGATGACGGGTATATACATGAATAAGGGATGGACAAGAATGAGATACAATTCGATAGGTATATTGTGCGGTGAAACAAGATATTGTCACTTGTTAATAGTGTGCAAGAGAACTCTAGTGGAGAGAGCGAAATACATGAGTGAGGAACAATTGAAAGTCATGAAAGTTTTTAGATGCAGTTAGGAAACGTTGTATAAAGATATTAAAGGAAGCAGAATTTAAAAGTAACAGAGAGAATGTAGAAATAAGGTAGTTAGTGCGATATTTATTTATTCTCCTTGTCGTAGATTCTGGTTGTTATAAGTAGAAAGTGTCCGGCTCCATGGCTAAATGGTTAGCGTGCTGGCCTTTGGTCACAGGGGTCCCGGGTTCGATTCCCGGCAGGGTCGGGAATTTTAACCATCATTGGTGAATTTCTCTGGCACGGGGGCTAGGTGTATGTGTCATCTTCATCATCATTTCATCCTCATCACGACACGCAGCCCCATACGGGCGTCAAATCGAAATACCTGCTCCTGACGAGCCAAACATGTCTTCGGACACTCCCGACACTGAAAGCCATACGCCATTTCATTTTATAAGTAGAAATTAAAGATGGTGAGGTACGCAGATCAGCAGTAGAGTACAAGAGTGTATGTCAGAGTGGGTGTCCTCGGTCAGTGCTCAGCTGCCCAACTTAGTGTAATAGGCGTTGGGTCAGGTGGTGAGCAGTTGGTTATCCGTGGGAGGGAGTGAAGGAAGAATGAGGGCCCGAGTAAGCTCATGACGGTCATGTACGGAAGAATCACTGCAAGGATGGAATAAAAGCAAATGCCCTTTTTGGCAGCTCATCCGCGACGGAGGGCAGGGGGGAACGCCCACGCTGACACACACCTAGAATGAGTAGACAGTTTAGTTACTCTTGTATTTGATAATTTATCACATTGTTATTTTTTATCTGTACTTTCTCCAAACAGATCCATTAGGTTGTGAAACTGTAAAGATCTGAAGAAAATAAGGTGTATGTAATGTAATGTAATGTAAACATAGCCGAACAAGGCTCACATTAGTGACACAGTCATAAGAGTGGCATGGCCAGAGGAAGAACAAGTCATCGTCCCTTTAAAATGTAAAGTGTCTTCTTTTTTAACTCATAGTGAATAAAAACAAAACATAAACTGCTCGAACAAATGTAATGAACCAGAACAGTTCCACTCTGTTGTAAAAAAGAATTAACTAACATACAGTAGGACTCGTTAATTCCAGGCGGACGGTACCGAAACTACCTCCAGTAGAAAAACGCGGGCTTACGAAATTACACGGAAAGGCGCGTGTACACGAAAAATTTACTTACGTTAAATATCACAGCACAATAGCTTAGAAAACAAAAACATACAGATTTCCTTACACTATAAGCAATTTAAAATTGTCTTTTGTAAACAAAAGTTCACTACCTACTTAAGTTAAACATTGTAGTGCCATTTCGGTAAATATGAATACAGAAGCACACATTTCAATGCATTTTTAAAACATGTGTTGATGATGATTGCTGTTTTATGATCATCGACCCTTAAAAATGTAATGTGTCTTCTGTTTTAACTCATAGTGAATAAAACAAACATAAACTGTTGGAACAAATGCAATGAAGGATAGGATTGAAGAATTGCCGAACTGTGTTCAAGGTCAATGTCTAGCGTTTCAACAAGTACGTTTCACATGTGTATTGTTCTGCTTTCGCCACGTACAAGGCACTTGCGCACTGAAAGTATCGATTTATATTTTTTACCGGTATTTCATTTCTTTCTGTTCGGATTTATGGAAATATCGAACTAAGGAGACTCGAAATACTACATCGAGACTATTGCACACCCAAGTCAATATTCTGCAGAAATGTAGTGCTGTGCGGTAATGCGTGACGTACCAAAATGAAACTCATAACAATTGTTCGAAGTAATTACCCTGAGCTTTTATGTAGCCCTCACTTCTCCAAATCCATTTGTGATGCATTTAAATCAAGACACCCAGACACCAGGTTGTTCGGAATATCCTCCACTTCTTGAAAAAGTATGTTCTTGGGAGTCATCCAAAGTAGTATAATGCAGGGATTCGGCGGCCTCCTCCTCCGCCCGCGGCGCGGGAAATTTGAATTATGGCGGGAAATTTGAATTTTGGCGGGAGATTTGAATTTGTAAACAAAGCCACGTGCTTTTTGACAGCTGTCATCGACAACAACGCATCGCTAACCTCACTGCTGCCATCTTGACGGGCCTAAACCTCACTAGTGCCAACTTAACCTAACTAGCATGAGGTAAACAAACCCACGTGTTTTTTGACAGCCACGTGCTTTTTGACAGACAACAACGCATCGCTAACCTCAGTACTGCCATCTTGACGGGCCTAAACCTCAGTAGTGCCAACTTAACCTAACTAGCATGAGGTAAACAAAGCCACGTGTTTTTTGACAGCCACATGCTTTTTGACAGATTTGTAAACAAAGCCACGTGCTTTTTGACAGACAACAACGCATCGCTAACCTCAGTACTGCCATCTTGACGGGCCTAAACCTTAGTGGTACCAACTTAACCTAACTAGCATGAGGTAAACAAAGCCACGTGCTTTTTGACAGCTGTCATCCGCCATCTTTAATCCAGAGAGAACAGTGCTGCCCTCTTTAGCTACTTACCTTTGACAACTGTCATCCGCCATCTTTAATCTAGAGAGAACAATACTGCCCTCTATGTAGTGGCGGCAAATTCCACGTGCTCTTGTTTGGAAACAAAGCCACGTGCAGCTGTCATCCGCCATCTTTGAGCACCGTGCTGCCCTCTTTAGCTACTTACCTTTGAAATGTGGTACGTCATCCGCCATCTTGCATCGCAAACCTCAGTGCTGCACTCTATGTAGTGACGACAAATTCCACGTGCTCTTGTTTGGAAACAAACCTATGCACTTTTTTGTCAGCTATCATCCGCCATCTTTAATCTAGAGAGCACCGTGCTGCCCTCTATGTGGTGGTGGTAAATTCTACACGCTTTACAAACCCATGTGCTTTTCTGACAGCTGTCATCCGCCATCTTTAATCACAGTGCTACCCGGTAGCGGCAAATTCCACGTGCTCTTGTTTGGAAACAAAGCCATGTGCTTTTTTGACAGCAGCCATCTTTAATCACCGTGCTGCCCTCTTTGTGGTGGCGGTAAATTCCACGTGCTTTACAAACCCATGTGATTTTCTGACAGCTGTCATCCGCCATCTTTAATCCAGAGAGAACAGTGCTGCCCTCTTTATGGCTACTACCTTAAGCACGTAGTAGCGGGCAATTTGAAAAGTTCTGTTAGCTATCATCCGCCATCTTTGAGCACCGTGCTGCCATCTTTAGTTGAAATGTGGTGGCGGATAATTTGAAAAATGCTTTTTGACAGCAGCTATCTTTGAGCACCGTGCTACCCTCTTTGTGGTGGCGGTAAATTCCACGTGCTTTACAAACCCATGTGATTTTCTGACAGCTGTCATCCGCCATCTTTAATCCAGAGAGAACAGTGCTGCCCTCTTTATGGCTACTACCTTAAGCATGTAGTAGCGGGCAATTTGAAAAGTTCTGTTAGCTATCATCCGTCATCTTTGAGCGCCGTGCTGCCATCTTTAGTTGAAATGTGGTGGCGGATAATTTGAAAAAATGCTTTTTGACAGCAGCTATCTTTGAGCACCGTGCTACCCTCTATGTGGTGGCGGCAAATTCTACATGCTTTACAAACCCACGCGCTTTTTTGACAGCCATCTTTAAGCAACAGAGTACAGTGCTGCCCTCTTTGTTGTGGCGGCAAATTCCACGTGCTCTACAAAGCTACATGCTCTTTTGACAGCTGTCACCCGCCATCTTTAACCAACAGAGCACTATGCTGCGGGCAATTTCGTTAGCTGTCATCCGACATCTTTAATGAACAGAGCACCGTGCTGCCCTCATGCGGGGTAATTTCGTTAGCTGTCATCCGCCATCTTTTAATGAACAGAGCACCGTGCTGCTCTCTGTAGTAGCGGGTAATTTGAAAAGTTCTGTTAGCTGTCATCCGCCATCTTTGAGCACCGTGCTGCCCGGTGGCGGCAAATTCCACGTGCTACGCGCAGCTGTCATCCGCCATCTTACATCGCAAACCTCAGTGCTACACTCTATGTGGTGGCGGATAATTTTAAAAAGAAAAATTCTACAGCAGCCATCTCTCGACGCTAATTGCACAAGATGGTGGCTATACATGACTCCTTAAAGGTGCTTATGCAAGATGATCGCTATACATAGACGCCCTTGGGATGCTTGCGCGAGATGGTGGTTGCTCTTATGAGGCGGCTTAAGGATCCATGGCTAGAGACGCCCTAAGGATGCTTGCGCAAGATGGCGGATGCAAGATGGCGGCTATACATAGCTCCTTATGAGACAGCCAGTACTCGATACAACATGTGATCAGAACATTGATTGATGTGTTCAGAACACTAAATAAGTAGAATCGAACACTGTACTCGATACAACATGTGATTAAAACATTGTGTGGTGTGTTCAGAACACTACATAAGTAGAATCGAACGCTGTATTAGGGGATACCTTTGTTTAGATTGAAACATAACAAGACTAGAATTGAACACTGCACATTGATTGATGTGTTCAGAACACAAAATAAGTAGAATCGAACACTGTACTCGATGTCGTTAACTTCAACATGTGATTAAAACATTGGCTGGTGTGTTCAGAACACTACATAAGTAGAATCGAACGCTGTACAACATGTTAGGGGATACCTTTGTTTAGACTGAAACATAACAAGACTAGAATTGAACACTGCACTCGATGTCGGAAGATCAGATTGAAACATAACAAGACTAGAATTGAACACTGCACATTGATTGATGTGTTCAGAACACAAAATAAGTAGAATCGAACACTGTACTCGATGTCGTTAACTTCAACATGTGATTAAAACATTGTCTGGTGTGTTCAGAACACTACATAAGTAGAATCGAACGCTGTACAACATGTTAGGGGATACCTTTGTTCTAAGAAGATCAGATTGAAACATAACAAGACTAGAATTGAACACTGCACTCGATGTCGTTACATGCGATCAGAACAATGATTGATGTGTTCAGATCACTAAATAAGTAGAACCGAACACTGTACAACATGTTAGGGGATACCTTTGTTTAGATTGAAACTAACAAGACTAGAATCGAACACTGCACTCGATGTCGTTACATGTGATCCGATACAACATGTTAGGGGATACCTTTATCCTAAGAACCGAACACTGTACAACATGTTAGGGGATACCTTTGTTTAGATTGAAACTAACAAGACTAGAATCGAACACTGCACTCGATGTCGTTACATGTGATCCGATACAACATGTTAGGGGATACCTTTGTTTAGATTGAAACATAGCAAGCCTAGAATCGAACATTGTTTGATGTGTTCAGTACAACTTCAATGATTAACACACACTGTGCACATATTGCATAGCTAAAAACACACTGTGCACATATCGCATACCTAACACTTCAAATGATTTGCTTAGTACGAAAATAAAACAAAATCTATACCGCGTAGCTAACTCGTTCATCACACTGCTAAGACGCTTAGTAATTGTGAATACACTCATACGAAAATCAAGAAAGCACACTGCGTAGCCAATTCGCTCGGCTCACTCGCTTAGTAATTGCAACACACACGGATAAGAATGTTCCGAGATACTTACATGTTTTTTAAGGGGGAGGTGAAAGATCATAAATTATATGTACACATGTTGTCTCCTCCAAGTTGTAAGATGAAATAGACGCAGTACTGCGAGTTTCCGCTCTAGCTGGCGAACGGAAGTAGCATGATATCTCAGCAAAAAATAATACGCGTGAGCTTGCAAGTCAGCCACCCAATCCACCTATGGAGAAATGTCTGATCCAAATGATCTCGCACTAAGCGGCTTACATTAGGTGGTTCACTATAGTGTAAGAACCTCAAGGTTCTGCGTAGTTGAAGGACGCTTCCTCTAAAAGCTCTAGTAACATACCTATGAGGAACTCCAGGAAAGATACACCGATCAACCTTATAGGTAAGATTATTGGTCCAACTAACCAACCTCCTACTACACCCATTCAGATATTAATTGAGAATCGGTGCTGGAAGATGCCTTAACGTACTGCGTGCGGATGTTCTACACCCCAAGAATGAGTGTTGTGTATGTTAGACATTTCTTTTCAAATGAATATTGCTCACCTTGTCACCAGTACACTACGCAGAACCATGTGGTTTCTACACGATGGTGCACCAACTCATGTAAGCCGTTTAGTGTGTGACAGAAAGTCTGAATTGCGTGCTTGATCAATTAATCTGCAGCAGAAATCCACTTTTGGTTGGTTATCGGCCGGCGGGAGACACTGCACCCATTGAATGTTTTGAGGAGGTATTCGCTCCTCATGTAGCGTCCTACGCACGGTCCAAGTCTGTACACCAACGGCACGCATTATGCTAAGCGTACTGCGCACGAGACCATCTTCTACTATTGCCAGGAAGTCTTCTCCCGCGTCTAGGATTGCGCGTGGCCTCTCAGGCCCTCGATTTTCACAGCGTGATGTATGAAAACCAGTATAGCGAACACGTTGTACTACAGAAAGTATCGTTGCTGGATTCGGATTCGGCACCCCTTTTTTGTAAACTTTTTCTGATAGATTCCCGTAGTCCGACGCGTATTCTGTTGTGCCTCACCATACGCTAGCAGCATAGCAAGGTATTCGTGGTTTTCATACACTGGCATTCAATACTACTACTACTACTACGTGACTTGCGTACTACTGTTATTCAGGTGACGGTGAGGCAGGCAGCTCATACTCTAGTCCGTTTTCAGGAGGGGAGGTAAGCCGTCTAATCACAATCACGCCGCTAGGAACAGCAGAGCTCCTAGATGGCGCGCGACACTTCTACCACTGTTAACGAACTGCTTACGCTGAATGTTCTCCCACAGAGTGATTACATTAACATGGATTTGGGGGAGAACCACTCGCCGTAAGCAGAAACATCCCAGAACTTATTTCTTCGTTTTGTTATAATACACAACATAGCGCGAACACAAAGCCTATAGAACGTCAGGTTGGCCTGCTGGACATCTCTAAATACCGCAAGAAAATATTTTCCCCGATAAACCATGCACATTTTATTTTGCGATTTCCTCGTACTTCAACTCTTAACTGACCTGGGACATCGTGTGTTCGCGGCTGCCTATTTATACCCTACCCACCTTGTATTGTCATATTTGATGACTTTTCGCCTAACTGAGCAACAAAATCTTTAATTATGCATTGTGCAATGATACAATTAATGATTATCAGGGGTTATCAAAAAACAGTGATACAGAAAACAGAACTGTAGAACAACCTAGTACCGATAATGCCATTTAGGATATTATATTTAAACTATAACAAGTATGAGACTCAAGAATGTTAGCATCTGGTTTATTTATAGATCTTAGGAAAGCTTTTTACACGTTGATCATAAAATTATATAATATAAATTATATGTTATATATTAGTAACAAGTGATTATACTGAGAGTAAATTAAAGACAATCAGAATTGGTGTACCTCAGGTTTTGTGCTAGGATCTGTATTGTTTCTTGTCATCATTAATGATATTGGTCACCTTGGGTTAAATGGAAGATTGTTCAATTTTGCTGATGGCACAAATGTTTTTTATACAGCCTCTGGCGACACATGAACTCGAACATAATATGCAGCAGGACTTTTTACCTCTTGAAACCGATTAACAATTAAGCTGATATAAACAAACTACATAATATTTCATAAACTTTTATCTGCATTAAATTTGTATATAAATATGTTTCTCTTCAATCATTTAGTAATGGGAGTATATAATAGTACATTTTAGGACTGATTATAGATCAAAATCTATTGTCGAATAACCTGGTGAAGATTATCTGTAATAAAACTGTCCCTGTGATTGGTATCCTAAATAGCTTGAGGTAACAATTCTCTCGTGGGTTGTTGAGGGGTATTTACTATGCTGTTACTGAAAGCCACATTTTTTATATTGTACATTTCTGGGCATGCTGAAATAAAGACTTATTTGGAAACGTAAAGGTCTATTTTAAAATAATGTATAAACTATTCCCGTATATGCAATACTTTTTAAAAGTTATAATCGCTTGCGCGACATCGAGACCCCGATCCTAATTTGAATGACGTTTCACGTCAAAAATAATAATGTGCTACTCTTACGCCTTTCTCTCTCCTGGAAATAGAGAAGAATTGCAAATTTAATGTGTGCAATATTTGATATTTAAATATGCAAGTATTAATATAAAATAACAGCACTTTCTGTCGGTAAATATGTTTGGCGCTCATTATTGTAAACAATGAGGGTTCCAGTTATTTATATTTTCAAGACTCCTCTGCAATTTCGCACATTTCTTCCCTCTCTTTTCCCATTGTTGGTTCTTCGTAGCTCGGGAAAGTGTATTAAATTAGCCGACAGTTGATTATTTGCCTAAAGAAGAAATTAACTTTCTTTGGTAATATTTTAAATTCAGGAACGAGCACACCTTATTTATTTAATGATTACTCCTTACTAAAACGAATACGAAAGGGTTATGTTGCATACAATCAATCAATCAATCAATCAATCAATCAATCAATCAATCAATCAATCAATCAATCAATCAATCAATCAATCAATGAGCTACATTTAGTGCTGTTGAACAGGTGGCAGATTCCCTAAGAATTGTCCACCTAGTTTTTTCTTTAATAATTTCAAGGAGCTGGAAATTAATCATGCATCTCCCTTGGTAAATTATACCAATCCCTAATTCTTCTTCCTATAAATGGATATTTATTTTTCCTGTAGATTTATTTAACACTCGTATTATTGCCCAAATTTCTCCTCTTGAATTGCAATTTTATCTTCAGATTATGATCTTTCCTACCTTTAAAAATTCCAACCAAACTGAGTCGTCCACTAATGGAATTCTGCGCTCTCTCTCCACTGACATCTCAGAACATACCGCTTAGCCGAGAAGCTCGTCTCCTTACACACAAATCTTCCTAAGTCTGTCCTAAATGCAGACCAATGGTGACTGATGACTGACCGTACTGATTCCGGTTCTTCTCTCATAAAATTTATATATAAAAGAACTATCAATGATATTGCCGTGCGAGACCTCGCTCTTAATAATTACATGACCCACTCTAACTCTCTGAGTTCTATTTCCTAGAAATCTAGCCAGCCATTCAACCACTCTTTTGTCTGGTCCAATAGACCTCATTTTCATCATCAGTGATTTACCTTGTCAAAAGCCATGAATAGTTCAATAGTGATACAGTCCATTAATAGCGACACAGCGCTGTTTTCACTGTCTTTAACATTTTTGTATTGGTCGCCACGGTGGGTTTCTTTCTCACAACTTGTGCATTGTTGAGCTATCGGTTGCTGAGGTTCTGTTTATGTTAGTACATATAGTGTGACTGGCTATTATTATTATTATTATTATTATTATTATTATTATTATTATTATTATTATTATTATTATTCTTGCGTTCCGGCCTTCTAAGGACAACGTACAATTTCAATTGTTCCTCCTTAGTTGTTCTTTCCTTTTCTTCCAGTATTCTTTCATTGTTTCACTGTGTTTCTTTTTCCTGTGTTCAGTCCACTTTGTGCCTGTTTTCTTTTCCTTCCTCCCTTGGAATCCTTCCATTTGTAAGACTTTCTTCCTAAAAATCTTTCCTTCCAATAATTCTTCTTCTCGTATGTTGTTCCTTTACAGGTCTTTCTTGACTTCTTGAATCCAGGTGGTAGTTGTTTTTTCCCCAAAGGTACTTGAAGATTCGTTTAGTTAGTCTATTATCATCCATTCTGTAAATGTGTCCAAGAAATAGCAATCTCCTTTTTCTTATTGTATCTGATATGTTTTCTACGTTCTGGTAAATTTCATTGTTACTTCTTAATTAATTAATTAATTAATTAATTAATTAATTAATTAATTATTATTATTATTATTATTATTATTATTATTATTATTATTATTATTATTATTATTATTATTATTATTATTATTATTATTATTATTATTTTATTACAATTTGTTTTACGTTGCACCGACACAGACACACCTTATCGCGACGATGCATAGGAAAGCTGTAGGAGTGGGTAGGAAGCGACCGTGGCCTTAATTAAGGTACAGTCCAGCATTTGTGAAATATTGAAACCCAGGTTGTCTTGCATAGTAATATTTTAAGCCTTTACGGACTCCCATTGCAAGAAAAATGGCCGATTTTGGAGTTTGTCATGATTTGTTTCCTTTCCGTCCGGAAGCTGGCAATGCTGTTCATAGAGAGCATCTTCAAACTTCTCAAAATGTAAATTTTGACAACTTGTTTTCTTAATATATAGGAGTCAATACTGTTTTACTCTATGTATCCATGAGTCGAACACATGTATGTGTTTACTTCTTTACATTATGATTTACCCATAGTTCTATTGTCAACGATACAACAAATGGCAAATAAATGAATATGGAAAGGGCAGCTAAATTAGAAAATGATGGAACCAACTAGAGGGAAGAATATTTTGGATGTGGTGCTGATAAAACCAGATGAGATCTACAGAGAAACCGAAGTAACAGATTTTATTAGTGATCACGAAGCTGTTTTGTCGTAGTTACAAATAAATGTGAAAGAAAGGAAGGTATTAAAATTAGGACTATTAGGCAGTACCATATGGCTGATAAAACAGGCATAAGGGAGTTTTTGAAATGTAACTATGATCTCTGGAAAATGGTAAATAAAATGTAAACAGACTCTGGGATGGGTTTAAAGCAATTGTTGACGAATGTGAAAATAAGTTTGTACCTTTAAAGGTGGTAAGGAATGGTAAAGATCCACTATATTATAACAGAGATATAAAGAGACTAAAAAGGAAGTGCAGGTTGGAACGAAATAGAGTTAGAAATTGTTATGGAAGTAAGAGGAAAATGAAGGTAATTACTAGGAAACTGAATCTAGCAAAGAATTCAGCTAAGGATAACATGATGGCAAGCATAATAGGCAGTCATACAAATTTTAGTGAAAAATGGAATGGTATGTATAGGTATTTTAAAGCAGAAACAGGTTCAAAGAAAGACATTCCAGGATTAATTAATGAACAAAAGGAGTGTGTATGCGAGAAGTATGTATAGATTGTTGGTTAGAAGGATAATGTCCAGATAGGGGTGGTGAGAAATACTAAAGAAGTATTAAAATTTACTTATGTTGACAATGACATTTACAGTAAGATACAAAAGTTGAAAACTAGAAAAGCAGCTGGAATTGATGAGATTTCTGGGGATAAACTAAAAGCAATGGGTTGGGATATAGTACCATATCTGAAATACTTATTTGAAATACTTATTTGATTATTGTTTGGTTGAAGGAGCTATACCAAATGAATAGAGAGTTGCTATAGTAGCCCCTGTGTATAAAGGATAGGGTGATAGACATAAAGCTGAAAATTACAGGCCAGTCAGTTTGACATGCATTGCATGTAAGCTTTGGGGAAGCATTCTTTTCGATTATATTAGACATGTTTGCGAAATTAATAACTGGTTTGACAGAAGGCAGTTTGAGTTTAGGAAAAATTTTTCCACTGAAGCTCAGCTTGTAGGATTTCAGCAAGGTATAGCAGATATCCTGGATTCAGGAGGTCAAATGGACTATATTGCGATTGACCTATCTAAGGCATTTGATAGGGTAGATCATGGAAGACTACTGGCGAAAATGAGTGCTATTGGACTAGAAAAAAGAGTGGCTGAATGGGTGGCTATATTTCTAGAAAATAGAACTCAGAGAATTCGAGTAGGCGAAGCTTTATCTGACCCTGTAATAATTAAGAGGGGAATTCCTCAAGGCAGTATTTTGGGACCTTTACATTTTTTTTATATCAATGATATGTGTAAAGAAGTGGAATCAGAGATAAGGCTGTTTGCATATGATATTATTCTGTACAGAGTAATAAATAAGTTACAAGATTGTGAGCGGCTGCAGGGTGACCTCGATAGTGTAGTGAGATGGGCGGTGGGCAATGGTATGATGATAAACGGGATAAAACTCAGGTTGTGAGTTTCACAAATAGGAAAAGTCCTCTCAGTTTTAATTTCTGCGTTGATGGGGTGAAAGTTCCTTTAGGGAATCATTGTAAGTACTGAGGTGTTGATATAAGAAAAGACCTTCATTGGGGTTAATCCCATAAATATGATTGTTAATAAAGGGTACAGATCTCTACACATGGTTATGAGGGTATTTAGGGGTTGTAGTAAGGATGTAAAAGAGAGGGCACATAAGTCTCTGGTAAGACCCCAACTAGAGTATGGTTCCAGTGTATGGGACCCTTACCAGGATTACTTGATTCAGGAGCTGGAAAAATTCCAAAGAAAAGCAGCTCGATTTTTTCTGGGTGATTTCGGACAAAAGAGTAGCGTTACAAACATGTTGCAAAGTTTGGGCTGGGAAGACTTGGGATAAAGGTGACGAGCTGCTCGATTAAGTGGTATGTTCCGGTCTGTCAGTGGAGAGATGGCGTGGGAGGACATCAGTGGACGAATAATTTTGGGTGGTGTCTCTAGAAGTAGGAGAGATCACAATATGAAGATAAAGTTGGAATTCAAGGGGACAAATTGGGGCAAATATTCGTTTATAGGAAGGGGAGTTAGGGATTGGAATAACTCACCAAGGGAAATGTTCAATAATTTTCCAGTTTCTTTGCGATCGTTTAAGAAGAGGCTAGGAAAACAACAGATAGGGAATCTGCCACCTGGACGACTGCCCTAAATGCAGATCAGTAGTGCTTAATTTTTACTTCCTACGTATCTCAGTGCGCCCATTAGTCTTTTGCACTCAGCACAAAAATGAGGGGAGCATGTTTTTAATGCTGTGTATAATCTCGACATATGGATTTGTGAAAAAAACTCATGTTGGTGAAGGAACTGCATGCTTTATTTAAACAGGAACGAGAAAACCAGAGCCATTGCATTTAACTATTCACCACAATTTGCAACACAATAGATTGATTATTTTTCCTCCAGATCTACATTATTTGTATATGATCAATTGATGCAGAGAAATATAACAAGTCTGACCTAAACCAGCTCACAAATTGAAAATGAAAAGAATGTCATCCGCTAGGCAGACATATGAACAAAACCAGGAATGATAATAATAATAATAATAATAATAATAATAATAATAATAATAATAATAATAATAATAATAATAATAAAATGGCAGTGCGGCAAAATAAACACTGTCGTATGACCTAAGATCAACCCTTATTGGTGGTCTATTGGCCATGGCAGAAGGCAGTATGGCAGTATGATAATAAGAAACTAAAATAATAACATATTACTGTGTAGACTGTAGAGTACAATAGTGTCGGCAGACGGCATCTGTGATTTAAACAAACTGCATATCACTTCCGGCTGGGTTCGCAATTCAGCACAATCCATCCTGAACACTGACCTCATTGTTGCTCTATTAAAGTTGCAAACCTATTTTTCGCGTTACAATTATGTGTGCAATTATTACCCTTACGTTTCATTACTAGTGTCCACTGTTAAACTCCATTGTCTAGTTACAGCTCCAAGTATTTTGATTTACCAACCGAACATAATCATGGTACCTCGCTATTATTTACAAGCTCACTAAACCTACCATTGTGTTGCTGATTCACAATCATTTTCCACCTCAGATTATACCACCTATTCTTTCACCATATATCAATTACGTCCTCAATCTCAACCAAACTTTATTTCATTCAAAATTACAGGCCCATCTCCACGATTAAGTTAAACTATCGCACATACCATTCCATACACATAATCACTCATGGCGGCCTTCACACAATACTATAATCTTCACCCGATTAACTTCCTTCCTCCAATACCATTTATATCCATCAACCACTTCTCGTATATTATTCATAATTACACACTCATGATACCTCACTGTTATTTACGTACTCATCCAACATACCATCGTATCATTGAGTCACAGTTAACCTCCATCTCAACTTATACCACCTGGTCATATTCATTCACCACATATTCATTTCGTTCTCTGTCTCAACCATACTAATTCTCTTTTAAGATTTTAAACCTGTCTCCACAATAAATTAATCCAGCTCACTTGCCATTCCATACATTATCAACCATACATCACTATCTCCCTTTTCATCCGCCAGCCTTTACTCATCACAGTTTTTGCAGCCACTCTACTACCTTATTTACTAACAATTGACTTAGTCCATAAGATCATGTACCAGCCATCTGCACGTATTAACTTAATCACGAAACCTCCTGACTGTTTACAAACTCACCAAACATCCCATCGTATCATTGAATCGCAATCCTCCTGGAACCACTTGTATTTACCAACCAAAATATCTCAACTATAATCACATAAGCCTCTCACTATATTAAATTATGCCACTACATTTTACCACCTCACTATATTAAATTGTGCCATCAAATTTTACCATTAACGTTTACCCTTATAACCTAACCTTTTTTACAATCACTCTCTTCCTTACTTACTAACCAAATACCCACCTCATCTTACAGCATTCCCATACCATTTAAATTCACTACCTCTCCACTCATTCCAACATAGAACTCTGATCACTCTATTGCATTTTCAATAGGTTTGACGCCAATCAGGCTCATTATACCATTCAAATACAATGACAACAATTAATATACACACTTTACCACCTGCTAATTTAACTACTTAATCACTCTTATCTCAGCTACAAATAACACGCTCACTCCACTATTCTCATGTGCTTAAACAATTTACTACTGCTGCTAGTTTTTTACTTCTTGTCACTACGCCTTCGTCCAATTTACTCTTCTTACCCAACATATCTTTTAGGCTCAAGCTTCTCCTTTTAGCTAAGGCACCTCTTGTTTCTGTTTCCTCCCTCAAAGCAGCATTTACGCTTCGTTTAAATGCACTTGCCATATCTTGTGCTTCCCTCCCCACATTCACTCCCTGCATATTTCTTTCTTCCATCACACTGTCCTCCGTCCTCAGCTCCTTAACTATTGCCCTGGTATCCCTCCTCATCTCATTTGCTGCTTCTCTGGCTTATTCTACGATCGCTTGGAACATAATAAGCGCATCCTCCTCTGCCCTGCTAATTTCTTCTTGCTGCAAGCTCTGTTCCAATGCTTTCAGATTCATCACTGTCCAATTTCGGGACCAATTTCCGTGGCTGACTACCAGTGTCTGGCCCCTAATATACGGTCTCAAACCCTGCAGTTTTGCCCTCACTAAGTGCTTCTTCAAACTTTTGAAATTCATAATCTCCTCTCTTCCCAAATCCCTCTTAATCCCAATTTTCTCACTCCGTAGAGTACCAGCATTTCTTATCACTATATCTGCAATCAATGAAGATAGCAGCGACACTTTTATGGGTCAACGCCCTCTCACCTTGCCTACCCTCTCCACATTGTCTATGTCGACGTCACTAAAGTTGATTTTCATTTTCTGTCGAATGGCATCCACCACATTGTAGATAATGTCTACTTTCATTTTTGTCTTATCTTCCTCCACCCCATAAATAAAAATGGATTTCTTCTTGGGGTCTTGGTTGCAGGCTGCTATTTATTTCTTCAAATTTACCACCTGCTCTTCCATATTTTTATTCTTTCCTTTAGTGACACCAATTTTATCTCGCTGTCCTCCATCTTTGCTTTAGTATCTCACGTGTATTCCTGGATCCACTGTCTCGTCTTTCCGTGCTCCTGGACTTGCTCCTGTAGCAATTTCTTTAGTTGCTGAAACGGGCATAACTCCTCCACTACCTCCTTTACAACCTTCCTTATAATTTCTGTGTCTTCCCAACTCATGTTGCTACTACTCCGTGGCCCCGGATTTACTTCCACTCCTCCAATGACCAGCCGCACAGTAACCACAATTGCCGCAAGAAGCATCTTCTCCTTCATTACCGTTTCTACCTTACATTCTTTTTTATTATTCGTTCTCCTCCTCATTCTTCCCTGCCATATCCCGATAGTGACCCTATACTGCTCAATGCAGATCATTTTCCGAGTTTCCTCCACACACTCCACTTGACCCGACAGCTCCCCCACTCTTCCACCTCTCCATACAGCCGGCACACACCCCACGACACGTCTGACCTCCTTGCTGGTTTAAGCTAGGCTGTTGCAACACAATAGATGAACTACCACAATCACAATGTAAAGTACTTGCTGAACAGTCTGCATACCCGAGCGATAGTTACCTAATACTGTGTTGTACCTTCCCTAGCTTCAATTTCAGCTGCACACCTGCGTGGCATGCTGCGTATGTAACGTCGGATGACTGTCCGTGGAATGTCGTCCCACTCCTCAACCAGTGCTTTACTGAGGTCGTGTAATGTTTATGGAGCATTTTCGAGCCGCCAAATCCGTCTCTGCAATACATCCCATAAGTGTTCCAGTCGATTTAGGTCGGGGCTCTGTGCAGGCCACTCCATGACAGAGATGTGCAATCGCTGGAGATAATTTCTGGTGTCTCGCACACTGTGGACTGTCGCATTGTCATGCATCAGCAAGACATGAGGCCATACACCAAGAGCATCAGGGACAATATGGTCGTTCACGATGTCCCTGATGTACACCGCAGCATTCAGACTGCCAAGTACCACCACAAGGTCCGTACGATTATCAATCATGATCCCTCCCTGCTCCATGACCGATCCACCACAATGTCTGTCCACTTCCTGCATGAAACCTTCAACGAATCGCTGTCCTCGCCATCTCCACGCGCGTTGATGGCCTCCTGTCAATTTAGGGTAAACCTAGACTCATCTGTAAACATTATCTGATGCCAGTGTCTCACTTACCATTGACGATTTTTCTGGCAAATGCAAGACGAGCTCTGCGATGTTCCCTAGTGAATGGTGTTACACGAGCAGGTTTTCTACAGGGTATGTTATCCTATCTTAATCGATAGCGTACGGTCTGAGCACACAGGTGAACGCCAGAGGCTCTTGTATGGTCACTGCTGGAAGGCCGGCGTAGGGCTGATAACCGTACGAATCTGTGTTTTTGAGCAGCCCTTTTCCTTTTGCGACCTTGTCCATGGCGTCTAACATACCCTCCTGTCTCCCCATAACGATGCCAGAGCCTGTGGTGGTGGGGGCGGTGGTGGTGATTATTGTTTAAAGAGGAAGTACAACTAGGCAACCATCCTCTGCCAGAGCCTGTGCACAACGGATGGAGACAATCTGAGGTCGTTAGCTACATACCGCATTGTTCTCCTTTCTTGACGTACGGCAACAGCTCGGGACACTTCCGCTTCGCTTAGGATGCCTCATACTGACAGTCTCATACTCGAACAAGGCGTATTAACGTCACCAATAGTGTGGCGAGAGTTGTTCGTGTACTGCGGACTACTTTGTATTGAGACCCAACGGGACTGGAAGCATGTTTGTGTTAAGTAGTGTAACCTTTACGCAATAAAACCACTGTGACTGCGTTACTGTGGTGTGCAGCAATTCGTATAAACCTGTACATATTTCATGCTCCACAACAAACTTTTTCAGCATGTCAAACTTTTGTTCCCCTAATTTTTGTGTCGAATATATTTTTGCCTTCACGGCATGCTGATTTGATTCTCTTCCAGTAGGAGGTGCAAGCTAGAAAAGTCCTTCTTTATCTTAGCGTTTTCCTGCAAGTGCGAGGGTCCGCTCTACGGATCGACGAATGCCGTGCTAAACGATAAAATGCAAAGTGGCTGTTTCAGCTGAACAGACATCATGTCCGCAGCTAAGATGTCTTGGCCTTCCCCGTGGGCGCATACAATTGACGGGAAGGTTGTATGCATCATGAACGAGTGTACCATCCGGTGCTCTCAGGATGTGGCCCTACCATCTCATCATCTCTTGAATGGGAATAATTCCCGTTCTGTGCCGAAACGTGTCGTTGATTATTTGATCAAGGAAACTCCAAGTTACCAACGTAACATGTGCATCTCCATGATGTGTAGTGGGCACTATGCCAACTCTCAGCCACATACCACCACTGGACGAACTATGGTGGGCTCGTTGCATACGGAGCGATACATCCTTGATATGAGGTTGACCGACATCCGCCTACAGCACAGTGCTCCTGCGACTCCCCGCTTCTAAGCCTAGCTGCACTGACTGCAGCCCGCATTTATTGGTCGTAACCAACCACAAATACTTCCTATAAGGAAGAGAGATAAAAATGTTTTAGTAACTAAATTCGGTGGGAGTTTAAAGCCTTCGTACATAGGAAGTTACGGATGGATTTCAACATTTACGAATGAATGTATAGTGTGCCGTGTGGGAGAGATGTGACGCACAAAGTGGGGTGCGTGGATAACTTAAGTACAACTTCTGGTGCCCCGGAAAACTTGAGAAGGTGATGTGGTTACTCGCATTGTCCGATTTAGGTGCATTCGTTTGAAAAAAGAGACCTACTTTTTGAACAATAATTATATTTAATAAGAAGTTCCTGTGTTTGTTGTGGCGTGCAAAGAATTTTAGTGAAAAATTAGCTTGTCAGCACGTTCGAGGACCGATTCACCCTCGTCCAAATTGTGGAAATATAGTCAAGCAACAGAATGCATCAAGAATACCAGGAAAAGTGGGGCTGAATGCACCACAAAGTGGAAAGAACGCCAGGAAACCAAGCGGACGGAGGCCGTTCAGCCAGGTGCGAGCACTTATTTTCCTGCTAGTCGCGCATGTCACGACAAGTGTACTTGTTAAGTAAACAGCGAGTTTGTTTCGAGTTCTACGTGCGAGAATTCGTTTAATTAAGTGAAACCGTGAAACAATATTGCACGGAAAAATACTCTGAAAAGCATCTTTGAACGCGAGAACAAACCATAGGCGTGGGATGTACATAACTGGATCCAGTCACTTCTGAAACTCTCATCAGACCAAATCTGAACAATCTGGAAACTGCAGCATACATGAAGGCAATTTCAACAGTGATTTATGAACGATTGATATGTAACTATCAATAGATTCAGAAAATAACGTTAAGTGATGGTCGCATAGGGAAAGTTACTGTGATGCCAGATGACAGGGTACAAAAGAATGTACCAATATTGAATATTCCCACGGAAATGCCTATTGAGTCCATTTCATTAGCGTTAGGTAAATACGGGAAAGGGGTAGAACACAGGGAAGAAGAGTGGTCACAGCAATACCTCTTCAAACTAAGCAACGGTATACGTGCTATTAGAATGGAGTTAAAAACCCAATAGCTTCCTTCTTTTATATTGAAGGATTTCGCGCACATGCAATTTATGATGGCCAGACTAGGATATGCCTTGCTTGTAATTCGCCCAGTCACTTGAATCCTGACTGTCCGCTACGCCAGAATCGCTTAGAAGAGAGAAGGAAATTAAAAACTACAACAGACACATCTGTAAACTCCACCGTCAGTGAGCAAGGTCCTGCTATACCAGTTTCAGCCTCACTAAGCGATGCGCACAACACAGCCAGTAAATAAGCCCCGTCGGCAGATATACACAATGCTGAAAACACAGCACACAACCAGGTTGATAGGAATGAATTTGCTATGGTCACGGAGAGTCAGAATGCACGTCTGAAGTCTGAGTTGGAACCTAGCATTTCCAAATCCCTACCTCATGAAAACAGTGAACAAATCAGTGGAACTAAAGACATCCCTACCATATTCTTGGCCACAGCCAGCTCCACACCTGTTCAGAAGTCCGTGAATTACGTGCTAGATACACCAAATATCCCTTTAATCCTGGATCTTAGCCAGATCTCGAACAACTTATCCCTTCTCTCTAAGCCGGAAAATGAATGTATGGACAGCGCAGATACACCAGACAGGGAACTAATTGATACTGAAATGGCAGAGGACGGTATGGAAAACGAAGAGTGTAATGAAACAGGAAAACAGATTAAGGTGTCTTCATCTAGAATAAAAAACATAAATAAAACACGCAGTATGACATCCACGGTAGCCAAAAGCTTAAAAAATAGTCAACTATCATACACTTCCTTGAGCCATAGGGCCCATGTATACCCACAGGAAAGAAGAGTGCCGAGAAGAAAGGGTCTACTGCTAAATCATCTGTACCTAACTGACTCTGCACCAACCTCTAACTACCTATAAATAACCGCGTACGCAAAAATGATATAGCATCTTGGCCTTTGGCTCTCCCTCTCTGTCATTTTATTGTATGTCTTCTTACAACTTACGCCACCCTCAATATTAATGGAGCAAGAAATATTATAACCCAAACCCTGCTTAGTCGGTTCGTGACGGAATATTATATTGATATCTTATTCTTCCAGGAAGTTAACGAGACAAACTTCCACTTCTTATATAACTATGACTATATAACGAACGTAGGTGATAACTTCCAATGAACTGCAATAGTATACAGGAAAGCAACTAAGCTCACAAATGTCATCATGGACACTGCGGGAAGGATTCTGTCTGCCATCTACAATAACAACACAATATTCACCAATGAAATAGTGCCCCATTTTGAGACACCTTGTCCAATAGTTCTAGTAGGTAATTTCAACTGCACTCTGCACTCACAATACCAAACAGGTATTTTTAAATTTGGTCCAGGGCTTCAGACACTCACACAGCTCATGCAGCTTAACGAAGTTTGGCAGCAGCTACACGGCTCACATGTCGAATTTGCATGTTGCCGTGGAGGGTTTAAATCCAGGATAGATAGAATGTACGTATCCATGTCACAAGTACAAAAGCTCAGTAGCTGTAAGGTGATTCCACTGGCCTTTAGCGATCACCACAGCGTTCTAGTAATGAAGAAGACAACAAGAAGTGAACGATGCTTCATTGGGAAAGGAATATGGAAGATGAATGGGTCTGTTTTCAATAATACCGAGGATGTCATTACAAATTGTACGACTCGTTGGCTGAACGGTCAGCGTACCGGCCTTCGGTTCAGAGGGTCCCGGGTTCGATTCCCGGCCGGGTCGGGGATTTTAACCTTAATTGGTTAACTCCTACTGCACGGGGGCTGGGTGTATGTGTTGTCTTCATCATCATTTCATCCTCATCACGACGCGCAGGTCGCCTACGTGTGTCAAATAGAAAGACCTGCAGTTTGGCGAGCCGAACCCTTCTCGGGATATCCCGGCACTAAAAGCCATACGACATTTCATTTCAAGGCAAATTAGCTCAAAATTGCTACATACAAACTTAAACCGGCAATTAGATCGCTAGGAAGAAAAATAGCGTATGAGCACAACCAGGATACAAGTAGGAAAATTTAATTTTATGACAGAGTTATGTTTGATCTGCATCACAAGGAATAGCAAGGCCAAAATGTCTCTTCTGCATTTAACTCTATTAAGATAATTATTTTAGGGATTTAGGAAAGAATCTTAGAACAACTACATCATCACGTGAAAAGCACTTACCTCATAGAAAGAGAGAAAACATCTCTCTATAACATTGCCAGGATCAGAAGATCAGCAAATAAGCAATTTATAAATCGATTGAGTAGTTTAAGTGGGGGATTCGGCCGCCACCTCCACCTCGGGCTCTCGGGAGAGGCCTCCTCCACCACCTCCTCCTCAAGCTCTCCGCAGAGGCCTCCACCACCGACACACGCTCTCGGGAGAGGCCTCCTCCTCACGCTGGCAAAGAGCGCGAGCCTAACCTCACATCCGATATCTTGGAGGGGCTTAACCTAACTTTTATGCGTAAGGGAGCTAGCCTAACCTCATGGAAGGGCCTAACCTCAGTTATACAGCGGGATGCCCTTTCTGACGCCTAAGAGCGCGACTCTAACCTCACATGCACTATATTGGAGGGACTTAACCTTTTTATGCGTAAGGGAGATAGCCTAACCTAATGGGAGGGCCTAACCTCAGTTTTACGGTCGGATGCCCTTCC
Source organism: Anabrus simplex (assembly GCF_040414725.1). NCBI lineage: Eukaryota > Metazoa > Arthropoda > Insecta > Orthoptera > Tettigoniidae > Anabrus > Anabrus simplex. The sequence goes on from NC_090265.1 coordinate 358,704,097, forward strand.
TGACGCATAAGAGAGTGAGCTTAACCTTACATCTGCTATCTTGGAGGGGCTTAACCGAACTTTTAACGAACAAGACAGCAAGCCTAACCTCATGGAAGGGCCTAACCTCAGTTTTACGGCTGGATGTCCTTCCCGATGCCAATTGCACAAGATGGCGGCTATATATGACTCCTTATGAAACGCCTTATGGATGCTTGCGCAAGAACTTTTAACGCACAAGACAGCAAGCCTAACCTTATGGAAGGGCCTAACTTCAGTTTTACGTCCGGATGCCCTTCCCGACGCCAATTGCACAAGATGGCGACTATACATGACCCCTTATGAGACGCCTTAAGGGTGCTTACGCAAGATGGTGGCTGCAAGATGGCTGCTATACATAAGCTATTATGAGACTCCCTTGGGATTCTTGCGCAAGATGGCGGCTACAAGATGGTGGCTATATATGGCTCCTCATGAGACGCCTTAAGGGTGCTTGCGCAAGATGGCGGCTGATCTTATGAGACGGCTTAAGGGTGCTTGCACAAGGTGGCTGCTGCTCTTATGAGACGCCCTAAGCATGCTTCCCCAAGATGGTGGACACAAGATGGCGGCTGTACACGGCTCCTTATGAGACACCTTAAGGGTGCTTGAGCAAGATGGCTGCTGCTCTTATCAAGAAATCTAGCTTAGATGCTAACGTGCCGACTGGTTTGATTAATTAAATTTGGGGCTTAAATGCAAAATGTTATATATCTCGGAAACGGTGCGTCGTAGAGCAAAACGGACAAAAATTTTCTGCCCAATACGTAGGTTCGCAGTATAAGGAACATGGCAGCATAAGAAAAAGTAGTCTAATGATGAGATCAACGGTTCGGTTCCTGCTTAATCCCTTTGGCATTTAGTCAGTTTTAGCTTGTATTGAAGCAAGTTTACGTAACTTGTTTAGGTCTTGCTATGGTAGAGATTATAACATGCTGTGCTGGTTCGATTAATTAAATTTGGGGCTTAAATGCAAAATGTTATATATCTCGGAAACGGTGCGTCGTAGAGCAAAACGGACAAAAATTTTCTGCCCAATACGTGGGTTCGCAGTATGAGGAACATGGCAGCATAGGAAAAGAGTAGTCTAATGATGAGATCAATGGTTCGGTTCCTACTTAATCCCTTTGGCATTTAGTCAGTTTTAGCTTGTATTGAAGCAAGTTTTCGTAACTTGTTTAGGTCTTGCTATGGTAGAGATTATAACATGCTGTGCTGGTTCGATTAATTAAATTTGGGGCTTAAATGCAAAATGTTAAATATCTCGAATACGGTGCGTCGTAGAGCAAAACGGACACAACTTTTCTGCCTGATACGTAGGTTCGCAGTATCAGGAACATGATAGCATTAGAAAAAAGTAGTCTAATGATGATATCAACGGTTCGGTTCCTACTTAGGCCCTTTGGCATTGACAGCTATCTAATACTACAAGATGGCTTCTATATATAGCTTCTTATGAGACTGCTTAAGGGTGCTTGCACAAGATGGCTGCTGCTTTTATGAGACGCCCTGGGGTTGCTAGCGCAAGATGGCAGACACAAAATGGCGGCTATACATAGCTTCTTATGAGACTGCTTCAGGGTGCTTGCACAAGATGACTGCTATACATAGGCTCTTATGAGACTCCCTATGGATGCTTGCGCAAGATGGCAGCGACAAGATGGCGGTTATGCACAGCTCCTTATGAGACGGCCTAGGGGTGCTCGCACAAGATGGCGGTTATACACGCGCTCTTATGAAGAAAGCTATCTTAGAGGCTACTGCGCAAGATGGCGGCTGCTGTCATGCATGCGGCAGAGGGTAATTTGAAATTCCACATGCTCTTCAAAGCTACGTTCTTTTTGACAGCGGCTATCTTTAATCAACAGAGCACCGTGCTGCCATATTTAGTTACTACCTTTGAAATGTGGTGACGGCAATGTCTACGTGACAGCTGTCATCCGCCATATTTAATCAACAGAGCACCGTGCTGCTATCTTTAGCTACTACCTTTGAAATGTGGTGGCGGCAATTTGAAAAATTTCTACGTGGTTTTGATAGTTGTCGACTACTATCTTTAAAGAACAACGCATCGTGCTGCTATCTTGACGACACTAAACCTCATCCTTGTACATGTGGTAGTGGGTAATTTAAATTTCATGTGCTTTTTTGACAGCTCCCATTTAATCACCGGAGCATTGTGCTGCTATCTTTACAGCACTAATCCTCATACCTTTGAAATGTCGTGGCGGGTAATTTAAAAATATAAGTGCTTTTTTGACAGCTGTCATCTTTAAACAATGGCGGCTATACATAGCTCTTAAGGCCTCATCCTTCTCCTCCTCCTCCGACACTATGTCAAGGCATAGCTTTATATCTCTATAGAACGAGTTTAAACCTGCATCGCGAAGGCAAGAGTGTGCAGCGAAACATCATTGTGCATGTTTAGACTTGCAGGTCACAAAAGAAACATAACGAGACTATAATTAAACACTGTACTCGATACAACATGCGTCCAGAACATTGTTTGATGTGTTCAGATCACTATAAAAGTGATCAAGACTAGAATCGAACACTGTACTCGATACAATATGTGTTTAGAACATGTCAGGGGATACCTTTGTTCTAAGAAGATCAGATCACAAAAGAAGTGATTAAGACTAGAATCGAACACTGTACTCGATGTCGTTAACTTCAACATGTGATCAAAACATTGATTGGTGAGTTCAGAACACTAAATAAGTGATTAAAACATAACAGGACTAGAATAGAACACTGTACTTGATACAACATGTGTTCATAACATGTCAGGGGATACCTTAGTTCCATGAAGATGCATTCGAACAGAGAAAAAAATAATAATTCTGTACAGCTTATGCAAGATATCGGCTGTTATAACGTCCTCCTCCTCTTCCCGCTCGGTTAAGGCATAGCTTTATCGAACATACAACGCGATCTTATGCATAAGGCAGTGCACATATTGCGTACCCAATTCGCTCGGTAAACGATAATATGAATACAACAAAAGTACAACTTCAAATGATTTACCTTCTATCATTTGTCTTGTGCGAAAATAAAAATCTATACTGCGTAGCCAACTTGCTCGGTAAACGATAATCTGATTCATTTACAATAGAAAAAACATAGATTCAAACCCTGTTCTATTATCGCAAAGACGAAAAGTAAAATTAAACAGAACGATTGGTGCTATAAGAAATACATTGGTTACATTTAAGCCCCTAGCAGTCGAACAAGTTATCGCATAAACATGTGACATGAAATATCGCTTCGGAATCATATTATTTCAATCTGTTGGCATGGGTTACAAGCATGTAGCTTGTGCAGGAGAGGACTACTATGCAAGATGATTGCAAAATGCTGAACCGAAGAAAATAATCGTGCTACACACATGATAGAGAATGGAACCCAGGGGTTACGTCTTATCATAAGGGCAAAAGGATGAAAGGACTCTTCCTCCAACTCCTCCTCCTGATTGCGTCCTCCTCCTCCTAGGGCTAATGGGCTAAAGGGCCAAAGGGTTCCTCCACCACCTCACCACGCCCTCCTCCTCCCGGAAGGAGTTAGTTGAAGTTGGTACATTTTTAACAGCAGCACCATCCTCATCGATTGTTATCAGCAAGAACGCTTCTACTTTGTGAAGTGTAGCAAATTAATCTCTTTTGGTAGATGATTTTGTGTTCAGAACCGGAGACATTCATACCACACGTGACAGGGAATGGAACCCAAGGGTCACGTCTTATCAGAATTACCTAATAAAGAATAAAATCCCCGACCTATTAGTGGTGCGATGAGTTGCGTTTTCCTAACAGAAATCAGTATCTGCTTGATTGTTTTAAGTGTTTGGAACACTGAATTTTTGAAGATGGCAGCAGTGAGGTTAGCGATGTTCTGTTGTTGGATTTTAAATTCCGCGCTACAACATGCATAAGGTGGCAGCCTTGAGGTTTAGCGCCGTAAAGATGGCAGCAGTGAGGTTAGCGATGCTCTATTGTCCTTAAAAGTGAGATTAGGCTCCGTCAAGATGACAGCTGTTAAAAAAGCACGTGGCTTTGTTTGCCAATATGTGCACGTGCTCGTGACGTTACGGTCACGTGGTATGCTACGTCAGCACGCGAAGTTCGAAATCCACGCCTACGTATTTAGAACTCGTCAAAAGCACATAATCAATTCCATGTTCTACGTCGTTAAGAGCAGCATTAAGAATAGCCATGTTTAAACATCTTGTGAACAGAGCAGTAGTAAGATTTTATTTTCAACTGCTAGAGCTTGTATCCATCACCTACCAATTTTGCATGCATCGAATATCATATTAAACTTCTTCCGCTAGAGTGTACAACGATCGCAATTGTGTGCTGCTATCTTGGCATAACCTATCTGCATGAACTTAAAGCACAAAGAATAGCTATCTTTTAAAGCGTGTACACATTATGTATCGATGATGCATGCATCGACTATTGTTCTAAACTTCTTCCGCTAGAGCATGTAGCAATCGCATATGTGTATTGCTAACCTATGTGTACGAACTTAAAGCACAAATAATAGCCATGTTTAAAAGCGTGTACATATCACCTATCGATTTTGCATGCATAGACTATCGTACTAAACTTCTTCCGCTAGATTGTGCAGAAATCGTATATGTGTGCTGCTATCTTAGCATAACCTATGTGCGTTAACTTAAAGCACAAAGAATAGCTATGTTTAAAAGCGTGTACACATCACCTATCGATGATGCATGTATCGACTATCGTACTAAACTTATTCCGCTAGAATGTACAACGTTCACATGTGTTTGTACTGCTATTTTAGCATGACCTATGTGCACAAACTTAAAGCACAAAGAATAGCTATGTTTAAAAATCTTGTGAACATAGCAGCAGTAAGAATAGCGATTTTAAAAATCTTGCGAACATAGTAGCAGTAAGAATAGCAAGGTTTAAAAGCGTGTACACATCACCTATCAATGATGCATGCATCGACTATCGTACTAAACTTCTTCCACTAGAGCGTGCGACCATCGCTTGTGTGTGCTGCTATCTTAACATAACGTATGCACGAACTTAAGACATGGAATAACTATGTGTAAAAATCTTGTAAACATAGCGAAGTTCTAACCACGTAGGCGTGGATTTCGCTTGACTACGGTTGAGATATTCCTATTTTTTATCGATGAAGCGACATTACACGCGGCATCATGACGTTGAGCGTTGTATGCGTTCTTGGACTCTCTTCTACAGTGTTTGTATTGAAAAATTGTCCTACATGATATATCATGACGTCTCTTGTGATAGCTTCGTCACGACCAAGTGCTCTTGTTGGTAAACAAAGCCACGTGCGTTTTTGACAGCTGTCTTCTTGACGGACCCTAACCTCACTTTTAAGGACAATAGAGCATCGCTAACCTCAATGTTGCCATCTTTATGGCGCTAAACCTCAAGGCTGCCACCTCATGCATGTTGTAGCGCGGAATTTAAAATCCAACCACAGAACATCGCTAACCTCACTGCTGCCATCTTGAGGGGTTAAACCTCACTGTTGCTACCTTGGTTATACGCTTTTGTGTTAGTTTACTGTTAATCGCTAAGCTGTTCGCATCATCGAAGTCGCAAGAAACAAGTGTCTAGCAGATTTGAAGAAGAATCTGTTAGCAGAAGATAAAAGTCCGTCATGGAAAAACCTATTTCTAGGTATATTTGCAAAGAGTGTGGAAAAGCATTTTCCCGAAGCTATCACAAGAGACGTCATGATATATCATGTAGGACAATTTTTCAATACAAACACTGTAGAAGAGAGTCCAAGAACGCATACAACGCTCAACGTCATGATGCCGCGTGTAATGTCGCTTCATCGATAAAAAATAGGAATATATCAACCGTAGTCAAGCAAACACGGATTTATTTAAAAAAGTACACCTCTGCGAGAGATTTTTAATTTTCCCTTGTTGTCTAGGCCTGCTTCAAGTTCTGTTACTGAGCACAAAATTCAAGATAAAGAGAGGCAAGATCATGATTATGATAGTAAAGGTAATGATGTTGATCAAAACAGTAGTAAAGGGAAAGTAGAACAAGAAGAAGAAAAAGATCTCAATGTTTCATTGCCATTAGAGCTTGGTGATTTTACTTCATTTTCTAAGCCTACTACACGTTCTGTCGCAGTGCACACATCTCAAGAATAGATGCAAGATGAAGAAGAAGAAAATTTCAACGCTTCATTGCTATCGAAACAAGTTAAGTTTGTACCTAGAAACGCTACTGCTGAAGCATGTATTACATCAAAACAAGTCCCTACACATCAACTGTCTGCATATAGGCTCAAAGTTCACAACAAGCCTTTGTTACCCTATGTAGACATAAGATACTGTAAAGACCCCAACGTACTCGTAAAACGTTTGCAAATGCCAAGAGCCTATCATGATGCTGGTTACACAGAGCACAAATAGATATTTATGAAATAGAGCACGAAGTACGTCGTGTAGGTATTATTAAGTAATAGTTCTCTCTCTATCGACAATACAACAGCTTAAACACCTCCCTACAATCCCAGCGCATACTCTCACCTAAGGTATCCTTGTGTAGTATATAGTCGATCGAGTAGCTATATTCGTATAGATTATTTTTCAACATTCTCCCTTCGTTAGGGTGTTAACTGCGCCTCTAGATGTAGAGCCGGTCTCAAGCACGGACAAAGAGAGGAGAGGCACCCTAGCCCATTAGGCCTTTATCCCATTAGCCCTTTAGCCCATTAGCCCTCTAGCCCTTTTGCCTATTAGTCCTTTAGCCTATTAGCCTATTAACCCTTTAGCCCTAGAAGGACTGTGCGGTAATCTGATCTTCTTAGAACAAATGTATCACTGACATGTTCTAAACACATGTTGTGTCAAGTACAGTGTTCGATTCTAGTCTTGTTATGTTTCATTCACTTCTCTTGTAATCTGCAAATCTAAACATGCACAATTATGACGTCATCGCTGCAGCACATGCACACCCTTGCTTTCATGATGCATACTTATTGTATTCCTCTGCCTCCTTACTCTTGAGAAAACGATCAAGTCTAAACATGCACAATGACGTCATCACTGCAGCACGTGCTCACTCTAGCCTTCGTGGTGCATGTTATGAGAGCAAAAGGTCATAACAGCAGCCACCATCTTGTGTAGTAACCTCTAAGTGCTAATTAGCGTTGGGAAGGGCATCTTTTCGTAAACTAAGGATAGTCTCCTTCAAGATGGTAGATGAGAGGTTCGGTTCACGAGTGCACTAAAGTTTTACTGTTTAAAGATAATAGCTAACGGAATTTTTTAAATTACCCACCACCACATTTCAAAGGTAGTAGCTAAAGATAGCAGCACGATGCTCTGTTGATTAAAGATGGCCGCTATAAAAAAGAACGTAGCTTTGAAGAGCACGTGGAATTTCAAATTGCCCTCCACCGCATGCATAACAGCAGCCACCATCTTGCGCAGAAGCCTCTAAGCTAGCTTTCTTCATAAGAGCTGCCGCCATCTTGTGCGAGCACCCCCAGGTCGTCTCATGAAGAGCTGTGTACAGCCGCCATCTTGTGGCTGCCATCTTGCGCAAGCATCCCTAGGGTGTCTCATAAGAACAGCAGTCATCTTGTGCAAGCACACTTAAGCCGTCTCATAAGAAGCTATGTATAGCCGCCATCTAGCGCAAGCATCCCTAGGGAGTCTCATAAAAGCAGCAGCCATCTTGTGCAAGCACCCTTAAGCAGTCTCATCCGCCATCTTGTAGAATTAGATAGCTGTCAATGCCAAAGGGCCTAAGTAGGAACCGAACCGTTGATCTCATCATCCCCTCATTAGACTATTTTTTTCTTATGCTATCATGTTCCTGATACTGCGAACCTAAATATTTGGCAGACAAATTTTGTCCGTTTTGCTCTACGACGCTCCGTTTTCGAGATATTTAACATTTTGCATTTAAGCCCGAAATTTAATTAATCGAACCTGCACAGCATGTTATAATCTCTACCATAGCAAGACCTAATCAGGTTACGAAAACTTGCTTCAATACAAGCTAAAACTGACTAAATGCCAAAGGGCTTAAGTAGGAACCGAACCGTTGATATCATCATTATACTACTACTTTCTTATGCTGTCATATTTCTTATACTACGAACCTACGTATTGGGCAGAAATATTTTGTCCGTTTTGCTCTACGACGCACCGTTTTCGAGATATTTAACATTTTGCATTAAAGCCCCAAATTTAATGAATCTAACCAGCACGGCACGTTAGCCTCTAAGCTAGCTTTCTTAATAAGAGCAGCAGCCATCTTGCTCATAAGGAGCCGTGTATAGTCGCCTCTTGTGCAATTGGCGTCGAGAAGGGCATCCGGTCGTAAAACTGAGGTTAGGGTCTTCTACAAGGTTAGGTTTGCTGTTTTGTGTGTCAAAAGTTCTTGCGCTATCACCCTTACGGTGTCTCATAAGGATTCATGTATAGCCGCCATCTTGTGCAATTGACGTCGGGAAGGGCATCTGGCCGTAAAACTGAGGTTAGTTCCTTCTATGAGGTTAGGCTTGCTGTCTTGCGTGTCGACAGTTTTTGCGCAAGCACCCTTAAGGCGTCTCATAAGGAGTCATGTATAGCCGTCATCTTGTGCAATTGATGTCGGGAAGGGTATCCGGCCATAAAACTGAGGTTAGGCTTGCTGTCTTGTGCATTAAAAGTTAAGTTAAGCCCTCTAACATAGCGGATGTGAGGTTAGGCAGTGTCTCATAAGGAGCCAAGTATAGCCGCCATCTTGGGCAATTGGCGTCGGGAAGGGCATCCGGCCGTAAAACTGAGGTTAGGCCCTTCCATGTGGTTAGGCTTGCTGTCTTGTGCGTCAAAAGTCAAGTTAAGCCCCTCCAAGATAGCAGATGTAAGGTTAAGCTCACTCTCTTAGGCGTCAGGAAGGCCATCTGGCCGTAAAACTGAGGTTGTGCCCTACGGTGAGATCAGGCTAGCTCTCTTACGCATAAAACGTTAGGTTAAGCCCCTCCAAGATGACGCATGTGAGGTTAGGGTCGCGCTCTTAGCCAGCGTGAGGAGGAGGCCTCTCCCGAGAGTGTGTGGCGGTGGTGGTGGAGGAGGCCTCTGCGGAGGGCCTGTGGAGGTGGTGGCCGCCGAATCCCTGACTTATACTACTCGATTGGATAATAGAAAAGGGACAGTGTTCAATACTAAGGAACAACTCCTAGCAGAAAGTGAGAGATATTTGCGTGAAATATTTGCAGAAGAAAGCATCTCAGAGTTCAATATTATTAACAAGCACCTTCATTATCTCCAGAGTCATCTAGACGGAGATGATATCGCTCATCTTACTAATAATATTTCCGAAGAAGAAGTGAAGCAAGCGTTAGACTATACTGCGCCAAATAAGACGCTAGGCTATGATGGGATCCTGTATGAATGGTATAAGACATTCTGGAACATTATCGGTAAAGACCTGACATATGCCTGCAGTCACACGATCAGTGATTCATTTACAGAGGGAATTATCATCCTAATCTCCAAACTCTCCAGGTGCACGTATATGAGTGACTATAGCCCTATTAGAATATTGAATACGGACTATACGCTACTGGCCAAGATTTTAGCGAACAGAATCAGAACGTTCCTTCCTTCATTAATTAATAATGGACAGGTTTGCACTGTACCTGGGAAAAACATATTACATAATCTACTGGCAATTCGAGATGTCATCATATATCATTCAATGTGTGACAGTACTTCAGGGGCACTGGCTAGATTTGATCTCAGCAAAGCATTTGATAGGATAACACACTCTTATCTTTGGAAAGTTTAAAAGAGTTTCGGTTTCCAATTAGTGTCATAGCAACAATGCAGCGCATATACCAGGAGGCATCCTCGCGAGTTGTGATTAATGGATTTCTCTCAGCAAAATTTCCAATAAACAAATCAATTAGACAATGATGCCCATTATCCGCGGCACTTGTTATTTCAGCAATAGAACCCCTGATCCAAAGTTTGAAAAATTATTTAACCGGACTAACTATTAACAACGTACGCTTCACAGTACGTGCATACGTGAATGATATTACCCCAATGTTGACCAGTGACGAAGATGCTAATAATGCACAAAAGACTCTAGAGGCGTTCCGTAAGGTGTCAGGTGCAAAAGTGAATGACAATAAATCCTCATTATTGCTATTAGGTTCAAATGAAAATCGACAAATATTTGACAGCTCCAGGATTCCAATTGTAAACCACTGCAAGATATTGGGCATTACCTTCAATGAGAATATTTCAGAGACGATAGTGGCTAATTGGACATCTGTTCTAAACACCCTACGGTTTCAGCTAAAGCAGAAACTGTCAAGGCGGCCAAACGTTTTCCAAAATGTTTGGCATATTAATATTTTTGCTCTGTTGAAGCTTTGGTACCTTGTCCAAATTCTTCCAGCTTCACATGTCATTTACCAACGTGTTGAAATGACAATTGGATTTTATGTATGGAAATGCTCCAGGTACAGTGTGGGGGTATTGTCAACAAGGAGTAACAATTTATGTAAATAATAAACTGTGTATATTAGGTTATTTTTATGTAAGAGAAGATACTGAATTTTGTTATTTTGATATCGATTCTTTTATGTAGCTATGCTTAAGGTCAAAGGAATAATAGTGTGAGAACTTTGCTTACTCTGTGGACTGCGCCACCTATATAATCTTTGCATGTAAATAATCCAAGTGTAGCCTGTGTTTATACCGACAGTTAATAAAGAATAAGTACGGTATATATACATTATAGATCTCAAAAACCCTTACATTTTGGTGACCCCGACGTGATTTGAACACGTAACCTTCTGATGTGGGGATATTGACAACAAAGGTTAACAATTTATGTAAATAATACAATGTAAATATTAGGTTATTTTTATGTAATTGAAGATATTTAATTTTGTTGTGTTGATATCGATTCGTTTATGTAGCTATGGTTAAGCCAAAAGAATACTCAATTATCTCACACTATTATTCCTTAGCACTATTAATTTTTATCGTCGATATTTGGAATCTGCTGCTGGAAATCAAGCTCTTTTGAATGAGCTTAAAAGGGACCAAGAAAAACGACCGAAGGCCAATTAATTAGACTCCAGAGCAACCCAGCCTTTTGAGAAGTGTAAAGAGCACCTTACACAGGCAGCCCTCTTAACGTCCCCGAGCATGGATCATAAAATTGCGTTGTTCGTGGATGCATCAGATTTTTCAGTAAGAGCAGCACTACAAACAGAGAAAGAATGGATACAGGAAACCTACTTGATTCTATTCAAATAAGTTCTCCAATGCTCATAAGAATTACTCTACTTACGACCGGGAACTTCTGTCTAGGAATAAAATACTTCAGGTACCTACTGGAAGGGAGAACGTTTGCTGTTTATACAGACCATGCTCCATTAACGTTTGCCTTCAAGCAGAAGAATGAGAAGGCGTCAACAATTCAACTGAGATATCTTCAGCAACTATCCCAGTTCACTACAGACTTGCGACATGTCTCAGGTAGAGAGAATGTTGTGGCTGATCATTTGCCACGAATGGAAGAGTTGGTGTCAATCTTTTATGAAAACATTGGTGATTTTACCGAGACAAGATGAAGAGCTTCAGAAACTTCGATTAAGTTCTGACACTTCACTTACTTTCAAGCTTCACACCACGCCTGACGGTACCAGTCTCTGGTGTGATGTGTCAACAGACAATATTCGGCCATATGTGCCCAAGCCATTCATATTTTCAATCTTTCGACATTACCATGACATGGCTCATGCAGGTGAGACGTATATCTTCTAGATTTATTTGGGAAAACTTGCGGAAATACGTTCAACAACGGACAAAGGCATGTACACCTTGCCAGAAAAGTAAAATCTCCAGGCATTCCAAAGCACCCATTGAACAATTACGCAGTGTAAATGAACGTTTCAAGGTTGTTCATATTGTACCAGGAATGCCTACGGCCTGGAACATTGTGTTTTTAATTCCCAAATTATTTGCAATATGAAGGCGAAAAAACTTGAATACGGCGTGCGAGGTAAAGGTATGGGAAGGAGCTGCAAGCTATGCGCGCGCGCGCGCGTGTGTGTGTGTGTGTGTGAGAGAGAGAGAGAGAGAGCGCTACGTCACAGTCAGGAAGCATGCAGGATGACGTAATCTCCACGTGCTGCCGGCTAACTAGTCTAGAATGTACTAGAATGTTTTTATATCTTCTAAACCCGTTCAGATACAGAACAAACCTGCCTACGGATTCTCAAGATACTGAGTTGGAAAGAAAACACATTTTCCACGAGGAGCAGGCAGCCAGCCTCGACTTCGGGTATAAAAGAACGGAGACTGGAGAGGTACAGTTAGTTGCAATCTACAACTCAACCATGACGGATCATCGTACGGCTGTCGCGTGCAGGTATCGAACCTGAGAACTTTGTCGCGTTACGCGAAACTAGTCGTCGTACTTATAACATTTCTGCACTGATATGCAACTTAGAAAAATCCGGAGTGTGCTAAGACTAACTCTAATATTTCTCGATAATATCTCAGAACTTATAAAATTTCAGCGTGTGCTAGAATGAGTCTTTAACATCTGATAGTGATAGATCTGAACTTACGATATTTCGAGAACTCGGAACTTACAAGGGAACATTTCAATGGTAAAGTCGCCGATCGCGATGAAACTTAGAAAACACATTGAAGTACATGTAAAAACAATGCCAGCATCAATTTTAGGCACCAACATTCATTAGCGCGTTAACTAAGGGCCCTAAAATTTGCGACATTTCAAGTTCCGCGCGATCAGCGATGAATACCTGCTGGCCAATGCTAAGCCGGAACACACACTTCCCGTCTGGAGACACACCCTCTGCACCGCCTTCACCACTGCAACTGGTTCACCCCGGCACTTTCCCATTCTCCTCGCGCTTGCCGGCCGCTTGGCTGTTGAACGAGACCGGCGCTATATTTTGCTTCTTTACGTACTATAATTATTGAAATCCTTTAAATCACGTTCCGTTTCACACATAATGATAATAAATAACCTAAACTTATTTACTCACATTTTATTCAAATTTTATATTTTCATTCCTGCTAATTCCGGTAAGTTGTCAATTCGTGGCTACAACCCCGAGTTAAGCACCATCGGGCGTGGACAAACGTGGTATAAGGTACCGCGTCCAACCTAGGCTTAAATTATTTACGTCTGAAACACCTTGAAGCTGTCGGTAATGTCATTTAGAGTGGACATACATATGAAATTAATTAAAATAAATCACCCACCTTTAAACAACTTTAAATATCCTTTTATTTAAGGAAATTACGTGTCCGGGTAGAGGATCTCAATGAATATAATGAGATTTTGTACCTCGGGATATCAAAATCTGGTTACAGGTCCAGACCTTCTTTTCATGTCCACTCCCCTACCCCCATTTTGTGTACGCTATCAGGTGTGGCATAACGAAACGAAATCGCGAACAACAGCAATTATAAACTCCGCGTTAGAAACTGCTGGTATTTTCTGTATTGCGTACTCTGGTATAAGGAATCTGGATAGAATGTTTTTATTTGTGCTTGTATTGAACGATTTTGCAGTGAAAGGCACAACACATTTCAATTGCAGCAATGGTTGTCGAACATAAATCAATTAAATGCATAGACAACTTTGATATGAGTATGACATGGAATGATTGACGTAATAAGGAAAGCTTTGAAAAATAAATAAAGACGTGCATTTATATGTGCAGTAGATATACCGTAATCACAGGCAGACCTGTAGTCCTACTTTCCCGTACTTTTGCGCTATAGCTGACAAAGGTCTATGTATTCAACAAGTAACCATATTAAAGTATCACACTACAGTCTTCTTGGTACAATGGCAGTTACATACGTAAAAGTGTACATGGCTATTGTACGAACTGGTACAACAACAAACAATTACAAGGCAACATAATAAATGACTCCATATACACATTACATCGGGCAAAGTAAGAAAAAACAATTTTTGGTATATTGGAAACATTAAACAATAGTGAAAAGACGACTGAAACAAAACACAATTAACAACAGGCACCATACTTTTATCAAGGGACGTATGCTTTACAATAGTGGTGTTCCTCGTAGAAGTGTTTGACGCACAAGTCCTTCGTACACCACGCACATTTGACGAACCCAGTATTCGGGCACAAAGAACATACCAAGCCAACACTGTCAAAGGAATACACTACCGGGTGTTCAAATTGCCCAGGATGATCATCAAGGTACCCACTGCGGTACCATGAGTACTTCCACATGTTTTTGAATCGAGGAGCTGTCAGCTGGAAATGTAACAGTGATTGCAACTTTAAGATGGTGTTACGGTGATGCAGCACGATGCCGGTATTCATAAGTCGCAGCCCGAAATACATTCGTCTTGTGTATGTTTTCCAAATCCGAAACCCATACACGTCAAATGGCTGACAAACTGCTGTAGCGCCGGCTGGAATCGTCATAACTTCAACTTCCGTGCCATGAACAAGCGAATTGTGACCAGATAAAGAATCTAACAATAAAATATTTTGTCCATCGGGTAAACTTGGTTTCAGGATGTCATTATACCAGCTCTGAACTTCTGCTTTGCTCATCTTTCCAGACGTGGTGCACACGACATTAATATTTTCGTGTGAAAATATTCTTTTCTTAACAAGGGAACCAAAAACACCGTTTCTTTCCTTTAAAACGATTAGCAACGGGGAGAGTAGCTCACCTTCTGCTGACATGGTAGGCATAATCGTGTAGCTGTGCGTAGTAGAGGGAACTGATTGGACCACCGTGCTAATCGACTTTTCTCCTCGGCGCGCTAATGTTCTGCCGGTGTACATTTCCAAATTAAAGCCGCTTTGGTCGCTGTTAAAAACATGTGATGGGCTGTGTAACTGTATTTTTTCTTTTACGTTTTCCACAAACATTTGGGCTTCCACCATAACGTCACTTTCCCTATCAAGTTTTCTCGTTGTTCTCACGACAGTAATTTTTCGGGATGTGATCCCAAATTTCTTTTTGAAGTCGTACACCCAGCTTGAGGACGCTTTAAAGGCATGGATCCCGCGAGAGTGGGCACTTTGCATTGCCCAATGTTTGATTGTGGCGTCATGGATGGTGGACGTACGGTACTCCGCGTCAATTTTTTTCTTGCAATCCATCGCAATAAGACCAAATTTGTCTCGGAGAGAGCCTCCTTCATCCATAACTTTTTTCCAGGCGGAGAGCTGTGCCACACAATGCAAACGACGGAAGTGCTTTTGCACAGTTGTAAATTTCAGATTTTTCCGTTTTCCACTCCTCCAGAAGTTGACTGCTCTTGTTTTATACTGTAAGTCTACGGTGTCCGCCGAACTGGCACTGTCTTGGCTTTGTCCCGGTTCTGGCTCGCTATATTCAATATCCTTTTCGGTTTCGTCCGACTGATCAGACTTGTACGTCAAACTTGTAACGTCCTCCAAATAGAGACTGTCACCTTCAAGACAGCAACTTATAAGCTCTGAAAAAAACAATAATTAAAATACATGTTGTTATGTGTATATTTATTGACAGGAACAATGGAGAAAACAACTGTTCGTTAAAAAACAACGAGAGAGTTATCGGTATCAACATATCATAAACCTAACATTTTACATGCAGCGCAAAAGACCACGCTTCAATCTACGTTATTACGGCCTATGTCACACAGTGTGACATCTCCCCGTGAGCGTCAAAACCTATTTGCAAATAGTTGACTGCTTAACACTCACCCTCAATCGCGTCATAAAGCTGCAGCTCCCGAAAGTTCAGCGGACCTTCTTCACCGTGACTTCCGTGATTTGCTTGAAGATGAAAAATAATTTTTGACACGCTCAGTGACATTGCCCTTAAGGAATCGTCGCAAACGTTTTGACGAATATTTCATAAAATGTAAACTGCCTATACAATGTGAAAATTCCAAGGGAGAGCTACGAGGAAGGCTGATAGAGTACGCAGTAGTGATGGGTCGTTCATGAACGAACTGACTCTTTTGAACGACTCATTGGAGAGAGATAGCTCAGAGCTAGCTCTCTCAATGAGAGTCGACTCTTGTAAGAGCTAGCTCCCTCCTTGCTCCTTGAGAGCTAGCACGAGCCGACTCTTTTATCAACAGCTAGTCGTTCAATTACGAGTCGACTCTTGTATGAGCTAGCTCCCTCCTTGCTCCCTGAGAGCTAGCACGAGCCGACTCTTTTATCAGCAGCGACTCCAAGAAAGAGCTAGCTCGTCACATCGACTCTCGTTCATTTCTAGCCAATGCCATGCCTCAGATAATCACGTGACGTACTGAAGCAGCTTTCTTTTTTATAGGCTGCCCAGTGTAGCCTCTTCCCGCATTCAGTCAGTGCTCTGAGTGCAGTGGTTGTGGGCTGTTTGTTAGGTACGTTTTTGTGCCATAGTTCTGGCAACTTGCAACGTAACGAAACAATGAAATGAAATAAACAACATGTTATTGAGCAATACTTACCTGTTCACTTCCTGTATGCACTCATAATCTATGAAGGATTTAGGGCCTAGTAGGCTATAGATCCAGTAGGTTAGGAGCAAATAAACGACACGAAGTTCGGGTTAACTAACCTCAACTAAGCACGAACAAACAGTCGCTATCCAGAATACTGAATATACCACTCGGCAAGTAGAAACGGCGTAGTTTTATTCTGTCTGAAATAATTAAGAAATACTCTGATAAATCCTCATCTGTTTCTTAAATGAGTTCGTAGTTATGAATTAACATATTGCCAAAATCTTTCGGTTTTACGGTACAGTGGATAAAATAATATACCGTAGTTTTAAATCGAATTAAGGCAAATAGAAAATAACACTAGTTTTGGCTTTAAAATATAGGCTAAATAACTCATACCAACGTGTATACCGCAGTACATTTTCAAATAATTATTTATTGACGTGTAAGAAGTCCGACTCCTTAGCTGGATGGTCAGCATTGAGGCCCTCGCTGCAGAGGGTCCCGGATTCGATTCTCGGCCAAGTCGGGAATGTAATTCTTCTTGCTCGGGAACTGGGTATTTGTGTTTGTCCCAACACTTTCCTCTTCATATTCAGACAACACACCACAATACCAACCACCATAGAAACACGCAATATTGATTACATCCCTCCGCATAAGGTTAGCGTCAGGAAGGCCATCCGGTCATAAAACAGGGCCAGCCGGGCTGAGTGACTCAAACGGTTGAGGCGCTGGCCTACTGACACCAACTTGGCAGGTTCGATCCTGGCTCAGTCCGGTGGTATTTGAAGGTGCTCAAATACGTCAGCCTTGTGTCGGTAGATTTACTGTCACGTAAAAGAACCCCTGCGGGGCTAAATTCTGGCACCTCGGCGTCTCCGAAAACCGTAAATGTAGTTGGTGGGACGTAAAGCCAGTAACATTATTACTTATTATAAAACAGGGCCAAATCCACATTTGCGGAACAGTTCGCAGCCGCGAACCCACAAGTGTGGGAAAAGTGGTCGAAGCGGAAGAAGAAGAAGAAGTAAGTTTAGATAGTGTAAGGAATGCCAATATATTGAACATATACGACTCATACGGTTTAATCGTTCTTGAAAAAGAAATAGAAGAGAGTGTGACCATACTGTACACGAAAAATAGGCAAAATGCTATGCGTACTGTAGTATACTTGGTTATATGTACATTTGTGCTGATAGTAGTTTCCATTATTTTCGTTAAAGATCGCGTTTAATCAGCTATGTTTCCTACGCTGCATTAATGAATGAAAGAATCTGTTGTCCCAACGCGGAGTGTCAAGTGAAAAAATTTCTGCAGCTCCAGTCGAAAGAGGATATTCTGATGACATCTTTTGAGTGAAATGTAAACTACGTGCACAGGAATAGGAATTCTTCTTATGCCTATCTGGATTGCCGGGGTGGAACGGAAGTATTGCCAATATCTCGAACATACGTCCCGTACGGTGCATTCAATCTCGAAAGACATCATTTTATGGAGAATGGAAGTTAGGCAAAGTAATATTAGATGTCATCAATCAACACTGTATATTTGTGACACGTTTCTTCGTTACTGTGTATAAAACTTCATCATCGGATTAATTGCGAATTTTGGCAGCAATGTACATTTGTTTTATTCCAAGAGTAGCGTACCAAACTGTACATTGTGTTGCCATCTGTTGGGTAAAAGGTGAACTATCTCGCACCATCTCGCTCCTTCAAATAAAGACGGGAGTCATGATTAATCTAGAAGATGTAAAATCACGCTATTTTGGGCGCTTATGAATAAAAAACTCATGGCTTAGTGTATACTATAGTAACTTACATCCCATTACATTCTTAAACAATTATTTATTAACGTGTAAGTATTGCCAATATCATGAACATACGTCTCGTCACGGTGCATTCAGTCTTGAAAAGCATCATTTTAAGAAGAAAGGAACATGGGCAAAGTAATATTTGATGTTATCCATTAATACTGCATATTTGTTAAACATTTCTTCGTTACTGTATATAAAGCTTTATCGTTAGATTATTTGCCAATGTTGCCAGCAGTGCATTTGTTTTTTTTGTGTTATTTCAAGAGAAGCTTTCTGAACTAGATGTTGTGCTGCCATCTGTTGTGGAAAATATGAACTATTTGCGCTATATCGTTCGTTCCCGGAAGTCATAAAGAGCCGTCTGCCCTAAACCGGATGAACGAATGAACGAACGAACCTGGAACGGAGAGCGGCCTCTGACTTCCTGGCTCGCTCCTACCTTCCCGCTCCCAAGAGTCGACTCTTTTGAACGACTCTCAGTTAGGAGCGGGAGCGAATGAGCTAGCTCCCTCAAAAGAGCTAGTTCGACCCATCACTAGTACGCAGTGTAGCACAGGTTCTGTTCGACAGCTGAGCAGACGGCAGCGCGGGGAGAGGGAAACGAGTGGGGTGAACCAGGCGCGGCGGAGGGGAGGAGGAGCAGAGGTGTGGCACAAAGCAGTGTTCCGGCTAAGCATTGGTCAGGAGGAATTCATCACTGTTCGCGAGGAACTTGACATGTCGCAACTTTTAGGCCCCTTAGGTAACGCGCTAATGAACGTTGGCGACTAAAATTGATGCTGGCATTGTTTTTACATGTACCTCGATGTGTTTTCTAAGTTTCATCGCGATCGGCGACTTTACCATTGCCAATGTTCCCTTGTTAGTATTTTTCATAACCGAGAGTGGACAACTTTTTCCGAACGTTACTTGTTTTTGACCAGTGGTATCAAATAACCTGGTGAATCTTAAGGACATTTTAAGGCAATTCCGTGAAATATTAACTCAAGTGAAGGGAAATAACACATAATATCCCCTTCGTATTTGTGTTATGAATAATTAGGAACATTTGAATACGTCTTACGTGTGGAGTAAATGGACTGAACTGGCACTTGATAACTCGACAAGCTTTAAACTTCAGGTTTTATTTTAAACCTTTACAATGGGTTTTTGACTGACAGTAACCTTATTCTCATGTGTAAATAGTATGAATTTTTTGACCGTGTTTCGAAAATATTACTACTTGAACTGTGCTTCGAAATTGTGATTACCTAAAACTGTGCTTCTAAAGTAAGAATCTTTCGAACAGTGTTTTGTGATTCGAAACGATAATTGTTTCAAGCTGTTTTACTTACACCCAAAACCATAATTATCTCAAAGTGTGATTATTATTTTGAATTTTACGTGACAGACTGTGATTCAAAGTGCGATTGTAAGTACTGTTTACTAATGATTCACTTGATCAGATCGTGCTATTTTAACACTCGCAATTCACCGTCAATTGAACTTTCTCGTGTCTTCACAATTAATAAGTGGCACCAGAAATCTTGACCGAGTGTTTTAACCCTCATATCAACCTAACGAATGACTCGACGTGGAAGGTACGTGGTACAGCGTGGGATTGAACGTGGTACAGCGTGGGAGATGGTACGTGGCACAAAGTTGTGCTTACGACATCGAAGAAGTTCCAGATGCTGTTCGTAGAACCGAATTCCCCAGTTCCAGCGCCATGAACATTCAGGTGATATGAGTGACTTGACAACATCTGTTACTGCTCATAAGAAGCAGATGAATAACCTCAACTCAGTTGACTGTCATCACAAAAATCGAGTAACACCATTCATCCATAATGACCCCAGGCACACCAAATATGTGTTTGTGATAGAGTCACAAAATCAAGACTGGGCTCTCACAACCTTATGAAGGTCCCTGTGAAGTAATTCAGCGTACTCCAACATTCTTCACACTGATGATTAGAGATAAACAAACAAACATTTCAACAGATAGGCTCAACCCGGAGTTTAGCTTGAAGGACTGCGATAGTGAACTGGCCGACCCACAACCATTAATGACGGCCGAAAATTCTTTTTTTTTGCCAGGGCCTTTACGTCGCACCGACACATATAGGTCTTATGGCGACGATGGGATAGGAAAGGCCTAGGAGTTGGAAGGAAGCGGCCGTGGCCTTAATTAAGATACAGCTCCAGCATTTGCCTGGTGTGAAAATGGGAAACCACGGAAAACCATCTTCAGGGCTGCCGACAGTGGGATTCGAACCCAATATCTCCCGGATGCAAGCTCACAGCCGCGCGCCTCTACGCGCACGGCCAACTCGCCCGGTCGTGGCCGAAAATAAGTGCGATTCAATACCCCACAAATTTACCAGATCAAGACGTTTTATTAAACTTCATGTGCGCTTTGCAGACATTGTGGAGTGAAATCAACACTGGGGGAGAGTGATATGTGGCTATTGTCAAGAAGGAATAACCATTTATGTAAATAATAAAATGTAAATATTAGCTTATTATGGAAGTGAAGATACTTAATTTTGTTATGTTGATATCGATTCTGTTATGTAGGAATAATAGTGTGAGAACTTTGCTTACTCTATGGACTGTGCCACCTATATAATCTTTGGATGTAAATCATACAAGTGTAGCCTGTGTTTATACCGACTGTCAATAAATAATTATATATACCTAACAGATCTCAAAAAAACCCTTACAACAGTATAAGGGGAGACGAACTTCATCTGACTGAACAGATGGTGGCTTGCGTCTAATTGCAGTTGAAAGGAAATGCACAGCCCTCTTTTTGTCACATATCATTAAAGCATTGTATTCAAGAGGAGATGCATTTGATCGTTGCCTACGTGATATAAAGGCCTGGAAATGCTAGCAAGCTGATAGGGTTTCAAATACGCCGCTAGGTGTCATCTTTTATGGGCTGACCTACACAATGCTCTTAAATGAGAAAGAACACAAGTATATTGACATACACCTTTTAACTCATAAACATGCTACAAAGAAGGGAAACATTTACAAAAAATATCGGTTTAAATCACATAATACTTATTTCGTACCTATCGGTCTATAATATTTTGAAGAATCGTTTAAATTTTCGGGATGTTCCAGTCTCTTCATTAGTGTAGCCAAGGTAATGCTTTTAAGTGACCATCTAATTAAAATATGACCATTAGGTGTTTTTCTATGCCACAAAACAATTTTTTCATAATAGTCTCAACAAATTTGACGTTTTTTTCCGTACAGGGTCTACGTGATCTAATTTCTTCTGGATTTTGTTGTTTTCGCCTTCTTCTAAGATTATAATTCTTTCAGTTCTGTCGAAGCTTATGAATTACTTTCTTATATGTATCAATTGACTTCCTCAGCAAGATATATTTCGTTCTGTTCCTATTGTATTTACCTCTTCGGGATGCTTTTTGAGTTGGGGAGGATAGCAGAATTGCTACTTTTGTCAAGGAGGTTGAGGTTTTTGTCTGTAGGTTAAGCTGCTATTGATTACATTTTTTCTGGTTTAGATTAATCTAATCTGGAGTAGGATCACTTCTGCGTTTGGCACATATTTGTTTATGAGTGGGGTAACCACTAAATATGGATGATATTTTATTTGGAAGAAGCCTTTTCTTTGTGAGGCTAACATTAAAACTAGATTCAAGTAAATGCTTGTTGGTAACCATAAAAACATAGCTTTCTGCCTTACCTCAAAACGGCAACTTTCCACTTCTCGAGTAAGGTTGGATCAGTAAGAGACAGATGGAACGTCACGTTTTTTCTTTCTTTGCACTATTTGAAGTACATCTTCAAACAAAGCAGTGCTATTTTTAATAGACTACTTAACTCACATTCCCATATTGTGCACGAAATGTACATTACATGACTTGGTCCTGCAATAATGATCACACTATTGACAGTAACACCACACTATTCGTGGTTGCCATAAAAATACTAAAGGTAATCTTACTATTTTGGTACAGAAGAAACAACCTATATATTTTTACTACTATTAAACGTTTCCATTTTGTGCCCTGATGGATTAAGGCGGGCCTCCTAGAGAGCTACGCACTTTCTCAGGACAAGGAGATTTGAAGCCGTGATTTATGGTGTGGAGATATTGATGGGGTCGATCCCGTGGCCTATAGAAGTATATGTCTAAAATTTGCCTTAGTGCAGGAGAATGGAAAACCACGGAAAACCACGGAAAACCATTCTCAGTTTCGCCTACGATGGGAACCAGACACTCCGTCTCCCGACTGCTGAGCTTCAGGGCTATTGAACTGAAGGCCACTCTGCTCAGTCAATATAAATTATTCGAATAAATTATAAATAAATAGGGGCCGATGACCTAGTTGTTATGCCTTTTTAAACAATAAGCATCATCATCATCATCATCAAACTACAAAATAACCAAGTGGATTGAAATCAACTTATAGACGGAATAAGGTGTAACATTATTAAAGCTGTAATTAATTAAGGAAAAACGATAACAAGATGCATCTATAAGGATTCTACAATTCCTACAGCTATAGCACGCCAAAAGATACCAAGAAAATATTTAATAAACTGCAAACATATCACATATTTAATGCAAGTCTTATAATAAGTGTCCGCCTCTGTGGTATAGTGGTTAGTATGATTAGCTGCCACCCCCGGAGGTCCGGGTTCGATTCCCGGCTCTGCCACGACATTTGAAAAGTGGTATGAGGGCTGGAACGGGGTCCACTCAGCCTCGAGAGGTCAACTGAGTAGAGGTGGGTTCGATTCCCACCTCAGCCATCCTGGAAGTGGTTATCCGTGGTTTCCCACTTCTCCTCCAGGCAAATGTCGGAATGGTACCTAACTTAAGGCCACGGTCGCTTCCTTCCCTCTTTCCTGTCTATCCCTTCCAATCTTCCCATCCCCCCCGAAAGGCCCCTGTTCAGCATAGCAGATGAGGCCGCCTGGGCGACGTACTGGCCATCCTACCCAATGTCTCACGCTCCAGGACACTGCCCTTGAGGCGGTAGAGTTGGGATCCCTCACTGAGTCCGAGGGGAAAAACCAACCCTGGAGGGTAAGCAGATAAAGAAAGAATCTTATAAGTAGTTAGCCAACGGCCGTAACCGTATTAAAACACCGGATCCCGTGAGATCTCCAAAGTTAAGCAACATTGGGCGTGGTCAAGATTTGGATGGGTAAGGGAATGGAGGAGCGAAAAGTAAACGTAAACTCCGGCTCAGGCACACCTCTGCGGAGGATCGGATCTGCCTTCGGGCAGAATATACCCCCCTTATAATAAGTTACGACTCTAATTCACTGACAACAGCCCATAACCCTGACATCTACCGGTAAGACTAGAAACCTAAAGAGTCCCGCTATTCCGGAGGAAAATCGCCCGTTCTTCCAGGCCTTGTATATTTTGTAGGCAACGATTTGATAGTGCAATGTTAGAATTGTGTGTTACAAAAAACCTGAAACAAAAAGATCCGATGCTGCTTTCGAAATGCTTTCTCCATTCTACAACTTCCAGAAACAGAAATTAAAAATGGAATGTTGGACAAAGCTAGGAATATGTATAAATTCAGATTGAAGCAATATACATTTATTCTGACAATACAACAAAAATACCCACATCGCGACTGGAAGCAGATCTGGAAAAATATATGGAACAAATTGATCCCAATTGAATGGAGGGTATCGCTCTACATATACAAAAGTGAAATAATCACGACGGGTGACAAAATGAAAGGACATGGACAAGTATCTGATCTGGTGTGTATCTGGTATGTCATCAGCCGGACAATCTCGAGCATCGAGTTACGACATGCGGCAATGCGGCATCAGTTTGGAGATGGACACTAAACGCTATCTGCCGGATATCCGGAATAACAAAAACCAATGACAGAGTGGGGGAGATATTGAATCTGGAACTAAATCACGGACAGAGCGGGATTGAAAACGCTTACCTATGGAATAATAGCTTGAGCCATTCATTACAATATCAAGGCGTACACTCAGCATACAAATGTGATATTAACTGGGTTTCTGGATCATCTGAGGAAAGAACGTGGAAGATGGTCAGCCAGAAGTGTTTGCAAGAAGCCTTTGGAAAACATCTCTTCAAATTCTGAAGTACCTTCCTATCATGTGTTGTGTCAAATACAGTAGAGACAATACGCGACACTTCCGGATTTAGTCTTGTAAAAATGGGAGACAAGTCGCAAGTGGCGCTCCTAGTGGCTTGACCTGAAAATTCGCGCTAAATTCAAATACAAATGGAAATGTATATACGGAAATGGATAAATAAATCACGTCTAGAAAGAAAGTGTTACTAACATAGTAACTTCAAAGTTGCTAAAGCAATTCTGGATAAATGAATGAAGAATTATTTAACAGGTTATTATTTAAAGACTGAAATTAGACATATAATCAAGATGTGAGATGGACTGTTGTGAAAGGGCTTGATCTTTCATTTATGCATTACTTTTAAGCTTTAGAATTCCTACCTGAACGTTCACGGCTAGATTTTTCTTTTTTCTCATTTAAAAGCATTGTATCGTCATATTAAAACACTTGTCAACAAAAATATCGGCACATTCCGTACACACATGATTCAATGAATTTACACTTAAGAACTGGACAATTTTCCTTTTAAGTTGAAGCCTACTAACAGAAAGAAAATCTATAAATTTAGCCTCAAAAACATTCAAACTTTCCCTATAAGCAGTACTTGCCATAATGCCGTTACATTAGGGTAAAGCATATTCGCATCATCATATTGTTTCAACAAAATATGTACATTTCTTAAATCACCCATATTTTCTTCAGTGCTTGACAACGCATTACGGTATTCTAAATGGGGTAACTTGGAGCACAACCAGCCACACTCATATAGTCATATGCATATGTATTTTCCTGAATTAAATCAAACCCACAGATCACACCTACAACAACACATCGGTATTGAAGGTTAACTGCTGCACTATACAATACAATATGCGTATTATATTTTAAGCCAGTTAAAATATGGGTCGAGCAGGTCAGAAGATTATGAAGTACTATAAAAATCTCTTTGTCACTGGAAGAATATATATGCAAACACAATATTACTTACATTTTCTTGTCACGAGGGAAACGGAAGAAAGACCGCGCATTCTTCTCTAATTCATAGTTACTGCAGCCAAACACAGCACATACCTTTCCCCTCATGTTGAGAGGAGATATCACGGAATGAAACACGCTACTATTTAATTATGTCAACTCACTGAAAACGCATAAATAATAACATCAAAAAATTCACACACAAATACACGTGCTCTTATGACACAATCAGTAGTTCTCAGGTCAATCCGCTGGAGAGAGCTCTAATAGCTGTCCCTCGATATCTCGCAGAGTGTCGCGTATTGTCTCTACTGTATTTGGTTGCGTGTAACATCTGCCAAATTTTATGTTACTGTGAAGAGTATCTTGTGTTTAGTATAACTGTGTACTGTTAAACGATTATGATAACAAAGACGGCAGACATACATTCGTTGCTCCTAGAGTAAAATGGAAAATGTTTTTCTTTTTTTTCAGTTCAAATATTATGTAAACAACTTGAATGTTCTCCAGTATTAATTACTAATTTTCAATTTTTTAGATGCAAACTTCTAAACTGCTTTATGGTTGTTTTGTTTTATTTTTTATTTCTACTCTCACATTTGCTTTGTTCGTTAGTGATACAACTTAAGTTTATAAACCACAAATCTTTATCATTCAGTTTATTTTCAGTTTGTACTTGTAATAATTGTTGTACATATTTAAATTTTGTGTATTCATAAGCCTTTTTATGTAACCACTCTTGGAGAATATAAATACAAATATATAAAAAAAGCACTGCTAGCCTGTCTACAACTTACATCACCAACGATTATAAGCCCAAAATGACCGGTAACGGAGAAGATCTCACGGGGAATCCAAAAAGACGCCACTAACTGACATGTAAAACAGGTGCAGTTAACGTCAGGGAGCTGCGTGCAGAGAAGCGTGCTCGACTACCATGCAACCTACCTGTGTATTTTGAGATATAATTATTGTTTTATTTCATTACGCCCTAGATAGATAGATAGATAGATAGATAGATAGATAGATAGATAAGAAATGGGTGAGCCCTGTTTTCGCAGAGCTCCACAGGTAGGTCTATGAAGACCCTTTGTGCCCCTTGAACGGGTTTGCCTAGTCCAGCCCTAGTGCTCCTATAAAGGATACCAGTGTCCGGATTTTGGCATTCCTGATGTCCTCCAGGCTCACAAAATGTGAGCCCAGGTATCGATGTCTAGTGCTTGCAAAAGCCTCGTACTGACATAACACATGCGCGGAGGTCTCCTCCTCCTTACCGCATCTTCTACACATCGGATCCTGGGTGATTTTCATGATGTGTAGGTGTCTCTGTAAGGTATTGTGGCCTGTTAACAGTCCAACTACCATTCTCATTCTGGTCCTATTCAAATT
The DNA here is from genome assembly GCF_040414725.1 of Anabrus simplex. Taxonomy (NCBI): domain Eukaryota; kingdom Metazoa; phylum Arthropoda; class Insecta; order Orthoptera; family Tettigoniidae; genus Anabrus; species Anabrus simplex. The sequence continues at coordinate 358,730,898 of NC_090265.1, forward strand.
CATTAGGACCTTTTTATAGCTTTGACTAGGCCCTTTGATAAGTTCACGTGCCTGTCTTGCTATGGTTAATCTCTTCCAAATATCTAGGTGAGACTGGTTTATCCATTGGGATATTGCCAGTCTCACACTTCGGAGTGACACTCCCAGGAAGGGCTCTGGTCCTGTGAAGGAACCCATTGAGCCCTGTTTCGCTAGTTTGTCAGCTTCTTCATTTCCACTGATACCTGTGTGCCCAGGAACCCACAAGAGGGTAACTGAGCTAAGCTCACACAGCTGATCTAACATCCTTTGGCATTCCCATACCAGTTTTGATGTTGTTTTAACTGCACATAGTGCTTTTAGCGCTGCCTGGCTATCATTACAAATAGTGATGTGTCTTCTGTGTGCAGGCATATTCCATATATTTACAGCACAGGCTAGTATGCGTATACTTCAGCCTGGAAAACAGTAGCATATTTTCCCATAGGAAGGGAGAGCCTTGTCTTAGGCCCCCAGACCCCGGCGCCTGTGCCCGTCTCCGTCCGCGAGCCATCTGTGTACCATGTACAGCCCCCAGACTTAAGACGGGCCCCAGCGTCCGCGGCCCACTCCTCCCTTGTGGGTATCACCACTGTAAATTTATAATTCAAAGCTAGGCTTCATCAGATCCCCGATCATCATTGTCATAGGGCAAGTCTGGTGAAGCCTTGTATGAATAGAGGCATGACCTCTATTCGGGTTTTTGAAGGACCATCCTCCGAGTGACCAAAGGCGATAGGCACTCATTCCCGCTATTACCTTAACATATAAATGTAAGGGGGGAAAACCTAGGATGGCCTCCATTGCACGTAATGGTGTAGTATCCAGTGCCCCTGTTATTCCTAGACACGTAAGTCTTTGGACACTGTTTAACTTCGTGCTCACAGTTTTACTCTCTGAGCCTGACCACCAGACTATAGATGCATAGGTGATCGTGGGCCGTACAATGGAGATATAGATACACTGGACCACCTTAGGTCTTAGGCCCCAAGTCTTCCCGACGGCCCTGCGACAGGTCCACATAATCTTGCGAGCCTTATCCACCTTATGATCTATATGTTTCTTCCAACTCAGTCTTGCCTCAAGGATTACCCCTAGGTACTTAACCGAGGTTGTCTTAACTAATTTTTTCCCAAATAGGAAAGGCTCTGACAGTCCGTCTAGCCTCCTCCTCTTGGTAAATACTACGAGCTCCGTCTTATCGGGATTAAACCGACAAGTCTGTCTCGTGGAACCATCTTTCCACCCTACGCAGAGAGCTCTGTACGAGTTCGGAAACCGTACTGGGGAAATTTCCTACCGCCATCAGGCTTATGTCGTCTGCATAGCCTTGGGCGTATATTCCTCCAACATTTAACCTGGTAAGTAGTTCATCCACTACCAGACACCATAATGTTGGTGATAATACTCCTCCCTGTGGACACCCCTGTCTATATTAGCTCTCAACATTACAGCGTTGAGGGTAAACAGAACTTGACGGCCCTGCAGTGAGGCCATAATCCATTTTATGAGCATACTGCTCACTCCTCTTCTCTCTAAACTACGTTCTATGGAGCCCAAAGATGTATAGTTAAAGGCCCCTTCTATATCTAGGAATACAACCATAGCAAGTTGTTGCTGATCCAAGGCACTCTCCAGCCTAGAAACGTTCTCCCTGATATGTCTATCCACCAGTCTTTCCAAGGTCTTAAGTAGAAAAGACGTTAGACTAATGGGTCTATAATCCTTAGGTCTAGTATATGAAGACCTTCCGGGTTTAGGTATAAATACCACCTTCGCCTGACGCCACAAGGAGTACACGTACCCCATACTGAGACAGGCTCTAAAGATTCTAACCAGGTATGGTATAAGGACCCCCCCGCCTCCTGAAGAAACGCCGGGAAGATCCCATCCACACCTGGGCTTTTGTAAGGGGCAAAGGATTCTAATGCCCACTTAACCCTTCTTGGGGTGACAATCTCTGCGGCTTCCCTCCAGCCACTTTTATCGGGTCTGAAGGATCCGCTCGATTCTACCTCACTATTCGTGATTACCGAACCTGGAAAGTGGGCATCAAGCAATAAGCTCAGGGTCTCCCCCTCTGTGGATGTGTAACCACCAGAAGGAGTCTCCAGTGAGCCCAGCCTTGCCCTTCTATCCAAGGTTAAAATTTTATGAAGCCTTGCCGCTTCAAGTTGACTTTCAATGGAGTCACAAAATTGTCTCCAAGATTTCCTAGAAGCTTTTTTGACTTCTGACTTGTAACTTCTTTGTGATTCTTTGTAAGAATCTAGGCTTTCTTGATCCTGAAGTTCCCTGTATTTATTCCAGAGCCTTCGTGTATTTCTCCTCAGGTTTTCAAGATAACTATTCCACTTGAAGCTTCCTGTTACTCTTTTTGCCTTAACAATAGGGCAGTTTAATTCATAAGAGGTAACCAGTGTCCGTGTGAGAAAACTCACACTGAGCTCCAGCTCCTCTTTGTTTTTAATTATGTTTGAGGGTTCTCCCTCCAGTCCCCTCCAGTCCCCTCCTCACGTCCTCCCTAAAAAATATCCAATCGGTTCGTCTAGGGTTTCTGTAAGACGGGATCTCGATGGAGCCCTCTATATAAAACACAATGTGTCTATGATCTGACAAGGAAGGCTCCAAAGAGACCTTCCAGACTTTAAATTCCTGCATGATTCCCATGGAACCCAGGGTAAGATCTATGATCCCTTCGCTCCTATTATTAATGAAGGTAGGGGTATCACCAATATTCATGATCTCAAGATCAGTTGTACATAGAAATTCTATGAGGTGCTCTCCCCTTCGATTTGTATTTTTACTTCCCCAAATGCTATGATGAGCATTGGCATCACATCCTACTACGAGGTTTAATCCTTGTTTCCTACAGTATATCACCAGTCTCTTGAACTCCTCCGGCGGGGGTGGAGATTCAGAGTCTCCTGGGAAATATGCAGAACAGACAACCAAGTCTCTTGGCTGTCCGCCCTCTTCATATCTCATTAGGACTGCTACCAGGTCTCTAGTAATGAAACCCGGTATAGCCCAAGCGTTATGATCCTTAATTAGTATACATGCTCTAGGCTTCTCCTATGCTATTCCACTGAATAGAGTGAAACCTGCACATTTTAGTCCCATGATATGCCCCTGTCTAAGCCAGGGTTCCTGTATCAGGGCGACCGAAAACCCGCCTTTCTGGATACTTCTATTAAGTACCCTAGAGGCCGCTATACAATGTTGAATATTTGCTTGTATGAAAGTAATCATTCTTTACTTTCATAGAATACTTTACCTTATGCGGTCTCCGGAACTTGCAGCTCCGTCTCCCGCGATGGATCCTGGGGCTTGGCTGGCCCCGGTTCCTGTCCGGGCTCCAGCTCTTTGCCCCTGCTGGTCTCGGTTTTATCTGGGGTGGGGTTGGTCCTCTGCTTGTCACGCTTGCCCTCCACCAAGGTGAAGGTAGCCACATGCACCCCACAGAAGATCTTCTTCCCCACCACTTTCTCCACATCCCTGGAGTCCATGCTGACCACAAGGCGGACACCTCTCTTCTCCTCCTTGCGATCGTAGACCCTCCAGCTGGTGGGATTTAAGACATGGTTCTGGCGTGCCATTCTTCCCAAAAGGACATTATTGTCCTTTGGTTGTCCTGGTATCCAGACCATGACTCTCTTGTAGGAAAGGAGTTTGTCCATGCCCACATTTGTGAGCCTGGCTCCTTCCCAAGGTTGTATACCTGTAACAAGACTAGAAAGCCATGCTACAGTTTCGTTGTTCTCTGCTATGATGACGGCCGCACCCCCTGACAGATAGCAGTCCAGGAACTGAGGCTTGATGGGCCCCTGCTCCGGAAGCTCGTCTATCAGATTGTTGATAGCCTCTTCCACAGCTTCCACCTGTTTCTCGGATAGCTGGTGGTCAGGATATCCCACAGGTACTATGGCCATCCTGATCCCAGCTTTGGCTATCCTGGCGTACTCCACCTTGGGTCTCTTGCGGGTCTGCCGGTCTTCTTCTGGGGTTGCCCCCGACAGAAGTCGTTTCCCCGCTGGCATCTTAGTGGGTGGGGTCCTCTGTGCCCTAGAAGCAGAGCCCTTTTCAGGGTCCCGCCTCTTGTGCCCATTGGATCCCTCCACTGTTGTCGCTGTTGTGGTAGTAGAAGTCCCCTCAGCCCCAGGAGTTAGGCCCTCTTTGGCCTGCTCCCGGGCCTTTAAGGCCTTCTTGTATCTTCTCTTTTCATCGCCAGAGCGCTGTTTCTTCTTCTTCTTCTTCTTCTTCTTCTTCTGGACTAGTAGATTGCCCACTTCTAGAGTGAGCTCTCTTACTGTCGAGGTCGTACTATCCGAGGGTATCTCCGAAGAGTCCCCATTGGTTGTTGAACTGGTGTTTCTCTCGGAGGCCCCAGAAGAGCTCTCCGGTTTATGGGTAGCTACAGTACTCATTTAGGTCCCACGAGGAGCTAGGGAAATATATGTCCGCCCAGGCAGAGCCCCGCATACCTGGGTAAGGCTACTTACTTCGAGAGGGCGCCAAGTATCTCGAAGGCTCCGTTCAAGACACATCTCCCATGTGCCATGCACCCCATCGGCAAGGGTCGCGTTACACCTTAGGGTTGGGCGGTGCTTTAGCTTCCTCCTCCTTGTATGCCGAACGGTTACCCAATAGGGCTCCATTCGGCATCGCAAGAAAGGAGCTACTAGTCCCCCTCACCGCGAAGAGGATCTTCAATTGAAGAGGGTAACCAAGGTTAGCCCCCTACAATTGTAGAAGCACACACGAGGGGGCATTACGCCTTAACGCCTACACATTTTTAAAATCTCTATTTGAAGTATATGAATGGCTGTGTCAGGCTCTTCACTTTCATCTTTCTTATCTGACCTCTTTCATCGACTAACCTTCCTTCACGAAACTGGCAGCTACTAACACCAGTTTCAAAATGGGTGTTAAGAGAATATAGCAGTAATTGTGTACGTAGGACGTATGAAATCTCTCTATTTAAAAGTGAAACTATGTAGGTGTGTGTGTGGCTGTGTTTGTCTTATGGACTCCAAAACTACTGGACCGATTTCACTGAAAACTACACAGATTGGATCGACTTGATGGACAGATTGTCGCCTGGTGACAGCAACATACTCTGTATCATGATAATAATAATCTAACAAGGTGCGCTCGAAAGAGCATTACTTAACCTAGTAAAAACTTAACAAATTTGCATTTTTTATATTCTCAGTTCAAAACTTGTGAATATTCTCTACTACGAGGGGCGTTATATATTGTTTTACACTTTATTTTTTGTGCGTCCGGGTATGGTTCATATTTCACTTTTGAAGGTATCGACGTGTAACTAGTGTCTTATTCCACCTTTTGGTAGCAGCACTCTCACAGGGGCCAACGAATGCATTCGTCAGAGCCATTTCATAACAACACTGTCAGCGCAGGAGCAGACAACATGGAAAACAACCGTCAGGGACAGCGCTATACGACTTGGTTCCTATGGAAAGAAGGCGTTACCACTGTAGAAATTCGTCAGCGCTTGGAGGCAGTCTGTGGAGAACATGCTCCGTCACGGAAAACAGATTACGGCTGGGTGGAAGGTTGGAAAACAGGACGCACATCGGTGGACAAGGGAACCAGTTCTGCAAGGAATGTGACAGTGTCAACACCAGCCAACATTGTTCGGGTCGAACAGACCATCCAAGGAACCAAATGCATTACATATACGGAAATGGAGGCAGCCACGTGAATTAGCCGAAACACCTTGCAGCGAATCGTGCACGGTCACTTACAGTTGGGGAAGGTGTCTTCCACGTGGGTGCCTAGACTCTTGTCTGAAGACGAAAAGCAGAGGCGTCTGGACGTGTGCAGGGAACTTTTGCAACGCCATGATCAAGATCCAGACGACTTAATGGCTAGTCTTGGGAATGGTGATGAGGCATGGCCACCGAAGTGCGCCCTGTTTTCCAACCTTTCTGTTGTCCGTGACAGCGCATGTTCTCCAAAGACTGCCACCAACCGCCGATGAATTTCTCCACTGGTTACGCCTCTTTCCACAGGAACCAAGTCGTATAGAGCTTTCCCTGACGATTGATTTCCATGTTGTCTGCTCCTAAGCTGACAGTGTTGTTATAAAATGGCTATGACGAGTGCATTCGTTGGCCTCTGTGCGTGTGCTGCTACCAAACGGTGGAACAAGACACTAGTTACATGTCACCACCTTCAAACGTGAAATGTGAACCAAACCCGGGCGTACAAAAATAAAGTGTAAAACAATATTCGCCCTTCGTATATTCACTAATTGATTTTACTCTTTTCGGACATACCGTTATATGATATAGACTGCACTTTTGATGACAGATAGAGCAAACACACTCATTATTCGGTTTATGGAAGGTGGTATAACTGCAGATACAGTGATGAAAGCCATGTATGGCCAGCCTGGTAACAACATGCCTTTGTTCTTCACCTTCTTTGGTCCAGTTTCTGTCACATATAGCACTTGTGCTGTCGAACTGCTCTTCTATCTCTTCTCTCTCTTCACCTCACTCAGTCGTTGAAGCTTCTGAATTGATCTAGTAGTTGGCAGAGAAATCGTATGTCTTCTATGAAGAAGGTTTCCTGCATAAAAATATAAACTAGCCTTGAATGGGATGTCTTCCTCACCCTCATTACTCTCTTCATGAAATACGCCTTCACCTTTTCAATTTCCGTTTAGTCACTAAATGATAGCTTTTCCCATATTATTTCAACACCATAGGTGACTATTGGCTCTATTGCACTGTGAAAGTGTTTCATCGCCGTATCAGTTGACAGCTGAGTTCTATTATTTCAAAAGTGGCTCTGATGGCCACTGCGCATATTTCCTGAATATGTATCCTGAAGGAACTTCCTCTAGATTGCATGGTGATTACTGAGTACTTGTTCTTCTCAACAGCTTCAAGCGTACACCATCTAACATTATGTTGTCTTTTGCTGCTTGTTTCCCTCCTTTTTTGAACACCATTTGGACAGTCTTATCCTTATTTATATGAAGATGACTCACCTCAGTCCATTTCTGTAGTTCAGCTATTGCTGTTTGCACTTCTTCTTTGTTTGCTGATCCAATCATCATGTCATCCGCATACATTATCAAAGTAGCCTTCGAATTATCGTTTATGATTGACTTGACATCTGCCATTAGTATATTAAACAGAGTAGGGCTAATAGGATCACCCTGCATCACACCGTTGGTTTGTCTTATTTTCCTTGATCTTATGTCGTTGTTACAGATAGTAACAGATCAGTGAATGCAGACAAGTAGTGTTATTGTAGGCTAAGTGAATATGTTTATGAAGAATGGATAACACTGCTAAAAATCGTCATGACGTAGTGAGTTACTGAAGATAGAAAACCAGTAGTTGCTGCACTGTGATTAACGTATGTGCAGTTGTTAGAGGCAACCAAGATAACAAATAAACGTTGTCAGATTAGCCAGGGAGGTGTACCATAAATGAATAGTGTCGCTCACATAGGAACAAACAATGAATATTTCTCTCTATAACCAATGGGGATCGAGTAGCGGTCTTCAGGGACAGTAATCGCTACTAGGGTAGTCCATTTCCAGTCTATGAGTGGGCCTATCGGCGTCATTTTATTCGAAGTCATATAAACAGTGCTTCAAGTAACCGACTCCTAATTTATTCTCATGTATGTGAGTGCTCTTCGAACCCAAGATTTGCCACTCAGAGAACGCGCCTGTGGGTCTGTGAAAATCCTGTTTGAAGACAACGCATATCATCCGGCATCTCGAGGTAGCAGGCCAAGGCATCATGGATTCAACATGGAACGTGATGAACCTAGGACTTTCTGCTTGCGAGACGGCAGTTATGGATAATTAAATCTATATGGGTACCACCAGATGTCATAAGGTTACACATCAATATGATAGGTACATTCCAATGATATTTTTTGGCATGAAAATCAGCCGTGTCGCATTAATATGTAAACTGAATTTTGTAAACAGAATCTAGCAGCATGCGTTTCAAATTTTCTCACGTGTAGGTGACGCAATATGCGAGTTTCAATGGGGTAAAGTTTCCTTTATTAGTTTTATTTTATTGTCTTCTGAGATTATTGGTTAATCACAAAGTTATTCCGTGAATGTGCATGAACTAGTGTATAAAGTCCCATAGTGAGTGAAGCATTCGTAAGGGTGGACTTAATAATTTGTCGGACTTCGCAGTCCATTCTAATTTTAATCAGCTGATATGGATCTTCTCAATATTTTGAATATAGATTATGCAGATGCTTCATAACTTCAGTGCGTGAATACAGTTACTGTTCCTTTTAGTTTAAGGATGCTGGCGAGTGGAGAAGAGAAAGCTGACTTGAGGTGCGAATCAATGACCTTAGATAGATACGCGAGTGAGTGATGTGCTTATGTTAAATCTCTGTCGTTAGGATCATCTCAATCTGTAAATAACGTGGGTACTGGGTACATATGTGTGAAAGGGGAGGGTGAAACCATATATGTGAAAATGTGCAAAACGACAGATTTGATAGTAATAATAATAATGAAATCGGCTGAGGCAATGAGATCAAATGATATTTGAAGTGTGCCCACAAATGGTCGTATGCCCGAAGGACAGGAGATAATTGAATTAAGATTTACGTTTTTATGTCCGGATGATATTGTATGTGTCTACTCAGCTTGGTTGGGAGCCCATGCTGTCCTCGAAGTGAGAGATTTATGACCTCAGAAGGAATGACAAGAGGGGTGAGTGCCCGACCCTTAGCTGCTTGTCCCGTTAAATGTCGGTCGGCCGCTTGCACAAACCACATAAAATGTCTTCCTATTTCACACTGTACTGAACATTCACTTGCCAATAATTTGTTATCATCAATGCTGTGTGTTTTTCATTGATTCGGTAGGTGATGTACTCCTCCAATTAATATATTTAAATGAGATCATAGTAGGGATTTTCGGATAGCACATCGAAGTCAGAATAGCGTGGTCCGATACCCGATTGATATCGAAGTCCTTGGATCGGCACCAGGAGACGTGAAAGGGGTCACAGATTTTAGAAGAGCATTAAAGTCTGTGTATTATGTATTACATATTGTGAATTTATAGGGATAACGCTTCACTGTAATATGTGCTTGTATTTTTGTGTACTTTGTCAGTGTATGTTGATTCTGTGGAGTTACCGGTTAACCGACGTCAGGTATCCAATTTGTAAATATTAGAATTAATTATTACCCCAGAGAAATGCGTATATAAAGATAGTGTGATAATAATTAATGTGATAATGTAGACCTTATTAGCGATAATCGACGACATTATTTTCATGGCTGGATAATTATGCGTGAATGATCCTTTATCGTTATGTCTTAACACAACGACGATTATGTAAGATATTATTGTTTCCTCACAAGAATGGCATGCTTTTCCATAAAATTTGTGTTGTTATGTTATAATCTAGAGGATACCCACTTTATTTATGGAAATGAACCATTGACCCGTATGCTCTCTAGCGTAGCCGTGGGGAGGATGGGACTTCGATGCCCGGGTTTGACTTTCCGAAGTTCTTCATCCATAAGATTTCCATCCGATGTTATATTTGTGAAATTAAATGTTATATTCAGCACTCTTGGAACTTAAATAGTAGCAACACTGCTGTGGAGACGCTATGCAACGGAATCTAATATTGTCGCTGATAGCACACGTTGGTTACATACCTACCTTACCTCAGAGCAAACGGACTCGCCCTTCCCACATCACCTGCGTGCGCACAGGCGAGAGAAACACAGTCACTTTTGAGCTAGCGGTCTAATATAACGTTGTCACTATGTTTTTCAAACAGGAACAACCGAGTTGGATCAAGACTGAATGTGCCAAAGGCCGTACAGCACGACAGTGTCATCAAGGTCTTCAAGATGGTTGCGGGGAATCTGCATTGCTTTACAGAACAGTGGCACCATGGGTAAAAGCCTTCAACGATTGTCGGCAAACTGTGGCGGACATTCGTAAGGCAGGTCGTCCTACGAGCGTCAGTGAAGAAGAAGTGCATGCTCTTGCCGCGTTACTGGGCAGTGATCGAAACCAGACGATTCGTGAGCATTCGCTTCAGAACTGTTGCAGAGATTTGACTGGCAGTAGACCGCTCCATTCGCACCATCAACAGAACAGGCTCTGCTAAAGGTAAACTACGACTTCCACATCGCTGGCAACGGGTTATACACAACGCTGGTGACTACATTGAAGGACAGTAAAGGTTGCTAACATCTAACGCTTTTGTATCTCTTGTAAATAAATAGTTGCCACTATTTAAGTTCCAACCTTCGTATATACTGTATATGATATGATTAAACATTTGCGAAATGGTCAGCGTTGAGGCCTTCGGTTCAGAGTGTCCCTGATTCGATTCCCGGACGGTCGGGTATTTTAATAGCGTCTGATTAATTATTACAGTTGGGAGACTGGGTGTTTGTTTTTGTTCCGATACTTTCCTCTTCACTTATTCAGACAACACACTATGCTACCTACCACCACAGAAACACGCAATAGCGATCACATCCCTCCTTACAGAGTTAGCGACAGCGTCAGGAAGGGCATCCGGCCGTAAGGCAGGACAAAATCAATATATGTGGCAGCGCTCGCACCCCGGACCCTAAAGATGTGGGGAAAGCGGTAGAAGAATAATAAGAACAATATGGAATTGTTTGACAATTTTGGAATTATTTGATGAGGTAATCAGCTGTATGAGAAACGATATGGATAGTAACGTGATTTTTGGGGTGATTACGATTAACCAAACGTCAATTGGGAAGGTAATGCGAACGATAGGAAGCATGACCAACAAATGGCAAGTAAGTGAATATGGGAAGGACAGCTGATTCAGAAAGTGGTGGAACCGGCTAGAGGGAAGAATATTCTGGACGTGGTGCTGGTAAAACCAGATGAGCTCTATTGGGAAACCGAAGTAATGGATGGTATTAGAGATCACGAAGCTGTATTTTCATAGTTAAAATAAATATAATAGGGAGGAAGGTCTTAAAAGTAAGACTATTAGGCAGTATAATGTGGCTGATAAAACAGGCATGTACCGAGCTCGATAGCTGCAGTCGCTTAAGTGCGGCCAGTATCCAGTATTCGGGAGATAGTAGGTTAGTAGGTTCGAACCCCACTGTCGGCAGCCCTGAAAATGGTTTTCCGTGGTTTCCCATTTCCACAACAGACAAATGCTGGGGCTGTACCTTAATTAAGACCACGGCAGCTTCCTTCCCACTCCTAGCCCTTTCCTGTCCCATCGTCGCCATAAGACCTATCTGTGTCGGTGCGACGTAAAGCAACTAGCGAAAAAAACAGGCATGAGATATTTTTGAAAAAGATACTATGATCGGTGGAAAACGGTAAATAAAAATGCGAAAAGACTCTGGGATGGGTTTAAAGCAATTGTTGAGGAATGTGAAAACAGGTTTGTACCTTCAAAGGTGGTAAGGAGTGGTAAAGACCCACTAAAATATAACAGAGATGTAAAGAGACTAAGAAGGAGGTGCAGGTTGGAAGGATATAGAGTTAGAAATGGCTGTGGAATAAGGAGAAATTGAAGGGACTTACAGGGAAATTGAACCTAGAAAAGAAGTCAGCTAAGGACAACACGATGGCGAGCATAATTCTCAGCCACACCATTTTTAGTGAGGCGAATGGAGGAGGATAGGTTACCTAGGAGAATAAGGGACTCTGTTATGGAGGGTAAGAGAAGTAGAGGTAGATCAAGACGACGATGGTTAGATTCAGTTTCTAACGAGTTAAAGATAAGAGGTATAGTACTAAATGGGCCACAATACTAGTTGCAAATCGAGGATTGTGGCGCCGCTTCGTAAATTCACAGAGGCTTGCAGACTGAGCGCTGAACGGCATAACAGTCTATAATGATAATGTATGTAATGTATGTATGTATGGAAGAGTATGGCAGAAACAGTTTCCAAGAAGGGCATTCCAGGAATCATTAATGCATAAGGGGAGTGTGTATGCGAGGATCGTCACAAGGCAAAGTATTCAGTCAGCAGTGTGTGAAAATTATTGGTTACAAGGACAATGTCCAGATATAGGAGGTGAATGATACTAACTAAGTATTAACATTTACCTATGATAACAACAAAATTTACAATAAGATACAAAAGTTGAAAACTAGAAAATCAACTGGAATGGATAAGATTTCTGGGGATATACTAAAGACAATGGGTTGGGATTCAGTACCATATCTGAAGTACTTATTTGATTATTGTTTGCATGAAGGAGCTATACCAAATGAATGGAGAGTTGTTATAGTAGTTCCTGTGTATAATGGAAAGGGTGATGGATATAAAGCTGAAAATTACAGGCCAGTCATTTTGACATGCATTGTATTAAAGCTTTGGGAAAGCATTCTTTCTGATTATATTACACATGTTTGCGAAATTAATAACTGGTTCGATAGAAGGCCATTCGTATTTAGGAAAGGTTATTACACTGAAGCTCAACTTGTAGAATTCCAGCAAGATATAGCAGATATTTTGGATTCAGGTGAAAAAGACTGTATCGCGATTGACCTCCCTAGGCATTTGATAGGGTAGATTGTGGGTGGCTACTGGCAAAAATAAGTACAAGTGGACTAGAAAAAAGAGTGACAATGGGTGGATATATTTCTAGAAAATAGAACGCAGAGAATTATAGTAGGCGAAGCTTTATCTGACCCTGTCATAATTAAGAGGGGAATTCCTCAAGGCAGTGTTATTGGATCTTCATATTTTCTTATATATAAATGATATGACTAAAGAAGTGGAATCAGAGGTAAGGCTTTTTCGGGATGATGTTATTCTATATATAGTAATAAATAAGTTAAGTTTGTGAGCAACTGCAAAATGTCCTGGATAATGTTGTGAGATGGACAGTAGGCAATGATATAATGATAAACGGGGTTAAAAGTCAGGTTGCGAGTTTCACAAATAGGAAAAGTCCTCTAAATTTTAATTACTGAGTTGTTGGGTTTAAAGTTCCTTATGGGAAAGATTTAAAAGTACCTAGATGTTGATATAAGGAAAGATAAACATTGGGGTAATCACATAAATGGGACTGCACATGGTTATGAGAGTATTTAGGGGTTGTAGTAAGGATGTTAAGGAGAGGGCATATAAGTATCTGGTAAGACCTCAACTGGAGTATTGTTCTATTTTATGGGATCCTCACCAGGATTACTTGATTCAAGAACTGGAAAGAATCCAAAGGAAAGCAGCTCGATTTGTTCTGGGTGATTTCTGACAAAAGAGTAGCGTTACATAAATGTTGCAAAGTTTGGGTACGATTAGAAGTCAATGATGTCACCGACTATCTACCCATCCATCACGGGTACGTTTTGTCCAACCCTCGTCCCGTTTCTCTACGCGGTGGGGTATGAGGTGAAATGAATCTGTCGTGGCGGTTTTTTTATGACCGGATGCCTTTCCTGACGTCAACTTCATCAGAGGTGTTAATGAGATGAAATGAATGACGTGATATATGATAGTAGGGAGAGGGTAAAACCCGGTGCCGGCACATAGCCTACTCCTGTCGAATTCCACCAAGGGGTCTGCTCAAGGCTTAAAGTCTCCATCCGACGGACGAATCACCATCAACAGCGTCATATTCCCTCACTCCATATGGAATTTAATCCAGGCTTTTGGCACGCTATCTAGTGATTAGAAATTGCATACCACCACCTCCCCTACCCTGCCGGCCAACATTCTGATGGTGAAAATTTTTTCGACCAACGGGACTCGAACCGGCTAACCTCGTTGTCAGACCGTTTTGGGCTTCAGCGCCTTAACGATCATGACCACCAGGCGGGTACGCTATTCTAGTTTAATATAAATAATGCATTGAAGTTCTGTTATTGTTGTTGTCGTCGTTACTTAGCACGTCGTGATCAACAACAATCATGTACTTAGTTTGTGTGAAGCCCATCTGATCACACGCGTGACTCTGATGTGTGTGTTTGGAGCTAGGATTGAGAAAAAAGTGGCATTGGTCTATGAATTTTTACCACTTGGCATATGCTTGAAGTTGAATTGAAATTTAGCTCAACATTGTATTTGAAGTGAAAGATTTTCTCAGTAATGTTTCTGAAGCTGAGTGTACGCCGTTTCAAATCCGTTTCAAATATGAAAATCCTTACGTCACGGAGCAGAGCAGAGCAGAGCAGAGCAGAGCAGAGCAGAGCAGAGAACAGAGCAGAGCAGAGAAGAACAGAGAAGAACAGAGCAGAGCAGAGAAGAACAGAGCAGAGCAGAGCAGAGCAGAGCAGAGAACAGAGCAGAGCAGAGAAGAACAGAGCAGAGCAGAGAACAGAGCAGAGCAGAGCAAAGCAGAGCAGAGCAGAGAAGAACAGAGCAGAGCAGAGAACAGAGCAGAGCAGAGAAGAACAGAGAAGAACAGAGCAGAGAAGAACAGAGCAGAGCAGAGAACAGAGCAGAGCAGAGAAGAACAGAGCAGAACAGAGCAGAGCAGAGCAGAGCAGAGAAGAACAGAGCAGAGCAGAGCAGAACAGAGCAGAGCAGAGCAGAGCATGTGTCCGGAGGAGGACAGATGGGATTTCGGAATATCTTTGAACACATCGATATGAAGCACAAAAGAGTATGATAAACTTGAACTTGTCTGCCAACTAGTCAGAAGAGGACGCCCACCTTTCAAATTGAACCGAGAAACGTGATCATTACTATATACTGTATTTCTAATATAATCCCCTCCCACCGAACATGGTGCGTTGCGGCACGACCAGTTATGGTTGATAGCTCTATACTCGGCACACAGTGAGTTCGAATCCCCTATCGGCCATCCTCGAAATGATTTCCGTGGTTTCTCAACTTCAGAAAATACTAAGATGGTATATGTCAACCGGGGAGTTGGACGTCCGGATAGGGACACGCAGCTGAAGTTTTGCATCCAGGAGATACTGGGTTCGAACCCCCGCTGTCGGCAGCCCTCAAGATGGATATCCATAGTTTCCCGTTTTCACACTAGTCTAATGCTGGGGCTGTACCTTAATTAACACCACGGCCGATCTTTCCCACGCCTAGGCCTTGCCTATCTCGTCGTCGCCATAAGACCTGTCTGTGTCGGTGCGACGCAAAAGCAAATTGGTATATCTCAAGGCCGCGGCCGCTTCATTTCCTTTCCAGGCCCGTACAATTACACCAACATCTAGAGACAACACCCTCACACAGCAGCACATGCAGCTTACTCCCATGGGGTGTACTGGGAAGAGCAGCTACAGAACTGACGAGCAGAGCATGTGTCCGACACTCCTAGCTCTAAAAGTCATACGCTAAAAGAATAAGTCCCTTCCCGTGTATGCTGGGTTTGGTTGAGGTACTGATGATTAATTACAAGTTCATTAATAGAGCCCGGATTTGTATGCATTAATAGGTTAGAATGTAAATTTACTGAAGCGAGTAGCAAGTATAGCCTGCCTTCACAACGATTATGCCATGGGGCTTGCATAGACTAAACATTAGGGGTATGGTCCATCAGAACCCCTATGATTTATGTTACTCTTGCTACATTATCAAAGAGCGGGTGGCCGACACTCACTGCTAACGAAATTAGTTTGCAATCTAACCTGTCACTGCATATAAATCCGGGCTCTGTTCATTAAACATGAAATCACGTTTTATACAAGTTTTATTCATTTTTTGTCAGTGTAACATTCTTTTTACACATCCACCGTCGGGAATTTACATACAGATAACAAAAGGATGATAACTTACCAGTATTGTAATTTAATTTTTTTCACTTATTTACCAATAATATCAAAAGGTGGCGAATTTTAGTCTAAAATATAACATTGCTGGAAATAGGTACTTTTATAAAACATGAAACCATTCCGCATTTTCTCGAGCTTGGTCAACATAAGTACCAAGTTCAGGTGACTGACTTAGCACACTCTTCCTTAATAAAGTGTTCAGTTTATAAAATCACAGTGCATTCAACAGTTAAAATGTGCAAATCATTTTAAAATTAATGTTGCTTTTATAAAAAGAAGACATTTATACATCAGACTCTGACACTGAAAGTTTTATGTACTTATTTATGTACAAATAAAATGTGGTTTGGTTCTTTTTAACATCACGTCATATTACAGCAGTCTTAATGTACGTTTGATACATGTCTTTTCTTAGTGGAGGATACTAGGGCACCTGCCTCTATAAGATTTAAGTTATCGCACTCATTGGAAGGAACAGACATATATTTTAGTGTCAAATACAACCTGAATACGTTTCTTTTTCGCTGAAAAGTATAAATGTTATGCTTTTCATTGCTTCTTAAATAGCTATTATGATGTATCTCCAATGAATGAAGATCTTTTCATGATTAATTCTCATTGAAAGGGCAACCATTAAAGAGCGAAGTTCTCCGAAAACGAAATATAGATTATATTTTACACGAACAATATTTTATGGAGACATTGCTATAAAATTCTGACGTAATTCTTTATTCAACTTCGAAAATATTTTTGTGACTTGTTTCTGGGGATTTAAGAAAGAGAGACGAGGACGAATGTCATGAAGAATCTTGCTTGTAAACTGGAATACCATTACACTATTACTGAAGATGTATGGAGTGCTGTCGCTCTACGCAGGCGCCGTCTTCGTGCATGAGGTGAAGAAGTTAAGCCTTCTTCTCAGCTGGAGGGGCGACGGTGGGGATCTCGGGGTATTCGAGGGTAGCACCATCCTCGCACTCGAACTCAGGGCAACAGTCGGGGAAGGGGGCGGTCTTGTTGGTCTTCTCGGACAGCTTGCACTTGGGGTTGGGTTTGGGCAGAGGGCCGCAGTCCTCCACCAGCTCCATGAGGTGACCGCTCTTGTCAGCCACGCAGGTTGAGCGACCACAGAAAGGAGAAAGGTCCCAGGTCTTGCTGGGCTCAATGGTGGCGCAACGAGTGGATGCGAAGCACATACCGGGGAAATCTGCAACAAGAAAACAACAATGTTTCTAACTAAATTCTTCCTTCTTTATGACAACTTTCATAGAAAGTGCTCTCATTCTTTCTCTCTGAGTATCATTGTCCATAAATCTCACCAGGGCAGCCACGGTTCGAATCCTAACGGATATTTGGACACTTCTCCCTCAAAAAATTGTTTCCAGCTTTGTGCAATTAATCTGTTGATAATAAATCTCAGTACTTCCAATTTTATCGGAGTACGGACCACATTCACATAAAGCACAGAGATTATTGCCTACAAATCTTTAGCTTGGAAGAGAATCCGTATTTTCGACAAAGTTACACTCCTGGCGTTAAAGCACTGTTGTGTGAGTTTAATGTGTAAAATAAATTATGACTTATAATTTTTTAAATGCTTTTTTAATTAATTTAAGACAAGAATATCTCTGTACTTTTGTGTCTGTTTTACAAGTTATGGTTGTTTATTCTTCGCCCCTTTAACATTTGTTATTTTAAATATTTTAGTCTAGGATTAGGGTAGGAACTTAAAATTAAGTATCACATCAGAAATTAGAATTAGTGTCAAAAAAATTCGGAGAAAACACGTTTAGGATTGTCCTGGCAGTCGTCATAACTCGGGTCAAGCTAATGCCCTTTAAATGTGTGGAATTATTTTGTGGTAGAGCGTCCATATGACTTAAATGGCCGTGCATTTTGCTGTGTGTTATTTCCTGGCACACGTGTTCCAGTGCAGATACGGGGAGTTGGACGTCCATTCAGGCCCCGATTTACAAATGGGCGGACTGGGCATTTGCCCAGGGCGCCAGTTTTGAGGGGCGGCGGCCGGCGGATCGAGTAATTATGGCCTGCGTAATTACGTCTTAAATTCATTACACTCAAATTAATTTTACATTCCACAAATTATTCCAATTATTTTATTTGCCTATATAAAACAATTTAAACTATTCTAACTTTAAAACCTGAATTTAATCTACATATTTAAATTTTATGAAGAAAATGTGTCTTATTTCTAAAATTATTTACTTACATACAAACTATCAAACTGAACCAATGGCTTTTTAAATAAAAATAAAAACAGCCCGATTCTTATTTGGCTGTTACCTTTATTTGGCTTGATAAGTTTAATTATGAGAATTAACTGTATTTGCATAATGTGCTTTTTTAACTCATAATCTTTAAAATTGTAATATTTAATTTGGAAACAGTTAATTTTTAGAGGAACAGGAAAATGAGCAGAGAGGACATGGTGCGGGGGGGGGGGGGAGTGCTGATAAATATTGTTTGCCCAGGGCGCTAACTACTTGAAATCGGGGCCTGCGTCCATTGAAGGAAGTTCGAAGACAAATTAAGAATAATCTATTGAAAGTAATTTCTTTAATAATGTTATTGTCTTTGCGTCCCACTAATTATTGTTTCGGTTTTCGGAGACGCCTACGTGCCGGAATTTTGTCCCGCAGGTGGTCTTTTACGTGCCAGTAAATCTACTGACACGAGGCCGACGTATTTGAACACCTTCAAATACCACCGGACTGAGCCAGGATCGTACCCGTCAAGTTGGGGTCGGAAGGCCAGCGTCTCAACCGTCTGAGTTTAGTAAATTTATTACCGAGCTGGATAGCTGCAGTCGCTGAAGTGCGGCCAGTATCCAGTATTCGGGAGATAGTGGGTTCGAACCCCACTGTCGGCAGCCCTGAAGATGGTTTTCCGTAGTTTCCCATTTTTACACCAGGAAAATGCTGGGGCTATACCTTAATTAAAACCACGGCCGGTTCCTTCCCAATCCTATTCCTTTCCCGCCATTGCATCGCCGAAAATCTTTGATGTGTTAGTGAAGCGTTAAAACACTAGGAAGAAAACACGTTCGCAAGTCATTTCCAGAGATCACAGGCTGTCTCGATATAACAGAGTCCGTTATGACTGTCATGGTAGTGCAGTGTTGTAGGTCATTTGTGAAATAAGAATAGTAAAGTGAAAATCTAATGGAGCTCAATACGTTTCCCGTCTGTTTTTATAGCTGAGCAGTTTAACGCGCTTCCTCTGTGAATGCTAGAAAATCATTTTGGAACTGAATTCCTTGCCGCAGAAATGTCTGGTCGCTACCCTGAGAGTGACTTGCTTCGATTTCGTCACAGTCATCCAGGAAAATACTGGGATAGAGCCTGATGTAAAGTTTCTAAGGACTTAATTTTAACTGCGGTGAACCACACTCATAAAATGTAAGTAATATTATTTACGTGTCAATAATATGTTGTCTAACAGGCAGGTGGGGATGGTACAACACATCCACATATCCTCTATCCTGTGCTCCCCAGAGAATCTTGGAAGCGCGGGGTGATGACCACGGGGCCCCAATTTGATTCTGCTATTACTTCTACTTACTTGTGCCAGGCTACTCCTATCCGATCTCCCTTGGCCAACTGTTGTTCTCTTTCTTTTCCGACGGTAGTAAGTTTTCCAGTCCTTTGGTTTGCCGGTACCGTCATCTTCGAAGTGTCGAACCTCTTCCATTTTCCCCTCTGATTATTAAGAAAGGATGATGCCCAGCTATACCTCCTATTAAAACAATAATCACCACCACCACCAAAGTCAGTACATTGGATTGGTGACTAAAATAACTTGGTTCTTCTATGCCTAACGCCTGACGTCGTATACTGTAGTATTTCCTATCATTTGGCATAGCGCACTGAAGACCTAGCTGCTCTGAAATGAAGCCATTAACCTTGAACTTCATCGGGCTCCGATTTTCAGCGGCACTTTCTCTTAGCATTACTTTACTGGTCTCCGTGAAGGTCGTCACTTTCGGGTAGGCACCTAGCGGTCACTTTCTCTTCGGTGCTTGTACTCTGCGGTGCAACAGGCTTTTCTCCGCTCCTAGCGTTCCCGCTGGCTTTGAATAGTACTCCAGGAAGTCTATTCACGTTTCCTGTCGTGGCGTAACAGTCACTTATGTAACTTAATACCCCAAGGGCTGCTTAAGAGTTTCGTGTTAATTGTCTTGTTCTTATTTCTTAATGTTTCAGGAAGTATCAGTATCCCCTCCATCGAGCTACCTTCTCTAACAGTCTTAGTAGCCGCAGCTGTGAGCTTGCATCCGAAAGATAGTGGGTTCGAACCCCACTGTCGGCAGTCCTAAAGATGGTTTTCCGTGGTTTCCCATTTTCACACCAGGCATAAGGCCTATCTGTATCAGTGCGATGAAAAGCAAATTGTAAAAGTCTTAGTAGCTCCAAAATGCTATCCATGTCTTCTGTTATTTAAACGAATTCGATGCAGGAAAGAAAACTTAAGAGTAATATAACATCTCTCTTCTGATAACTTAAGTTTTGCTAAATACTCTTAAGATGTAACATATTTTTCACAAGGAGTCTGGTATAATTTTTTGAAATGTGTTCCTCTGCGGGTAAGTCTACAAGTTAAAAATTGTGGCATTCAAACTGTTGTAAGAACTGTCAGAATAAGACTTTTAATATGAAAATATTAGTACAAAGTAAGCACTCTGACCTTGCGTAGTTTGGTTGGGACTGAATAAGTGGTTAGAATACAATAGCAGATCATACACAGTCATAAGACAGCAATTGTCTCATGTTTTAGTTTAGGAAAATGGGTTAATAGCAGGACACTGCTTATTAAAATCCTGTAATCATGGTGACCGGAAACAGGTGGATATGGCCTCTTCTATTCATATATGGGCAAAAACTCGTCTGTATTCTTTGCTGCTGACGTCAACTAGTCCTTTGACGTCATTAGATTGTAGGGAATAGGCCTAGCATCCACTGTTCATGGAATATGAGAGGCTGAAGCGTGCTTGGGTTGTCAGTGTACTAGCCTTCGGTTCAGACATCAGAGGGTCCCAGGTTCGATTCCCGGCCTGGATTTTAACCACGTATGGTTTATTCTTGTGTCTCGGAGACTGAGATTTTGCGTTCGTTTTAATACACTTGTCTTCATCTAGAAACATCACAAAATACCAGACTACTACCCAACAATTACCGGGCGAGTTGGCTGTGTGGTTAGGGGCTCTCAGCTGTGAGCTTGTATCTGGGAGATAGTGGGTTCGAAGCCCACTGTTGGCAGCCCTGAACATGGTTTTCCGTGGTTTCCTATTTTCACACCATGGCTAAATGGTTAGCGTGCTGCCCTTTGGTCCAGAGGATCCCGGGTTCGATTCCCGGCCGGGTCGGAGATTTTAACCTTAAATAGTTAATTCCCTTGCCTCGGAAACTGGGTGTTTGTGCTGTCCCCAACATCCCTGCAACTCACACACCCCACATAACACTATCCTCCACCACAATAACACGCAGTTACCTACACATAGTCCGCCTGTTGCCATTTCATAAAGGATGCAGTACTTTTGTATCCGTCTCTTGGCACAGGAGAGAGCAAAGTGTAGCTTTCACTGAAGTCCCAGTCTAAATGAATGAATGAATCATCAATGGCTGTGACAGTGTGGAAGCTGCTGGGGTATGGGTGGTGCTGAGTAATGACATTCGGAGCACAAATAGTGTCTGAGTGTTATGTAAGGTGTTGCTCATAGTGTCAGTCGTGCTGCACATTCTGGCCCAGTGAGGAAAGCAATGGCAAACTACCTCACTCCTCATCTTGCCTACTACGCCTAATTTGGGCTCTGCCATTGGTTTTTGCGGTTTTCTACATATCCTTTGGCGGTGCTATTTGAGGATCCAACCAGCCTCTGGGCTGATGACCTAACAGACAGACCTACACATGGCAGATGCCGCCCACCCTCATCGGAGAGTCTTCCTTACAAGGGCTGCATCCGGATAGAAATAGCCACACAAAAGTATTACTACCAGGCACTCCTAGGCCTTTCCTGTCCCATCGTCGCCATAAGACTATCTGTGTCAGTGCGACGTAAAGCACGTTGTACAAAACTAACCAACAATATTGTTAATTTATCTCTCCACATACGATTAACGTCAGGAAGGGCACCCGGCCACAAAACGTGGCCAAACCCACCACAAATGCCGACCTCAATAAATTGGGAAGAGGGCCATGGGGAAGAAGAGCCACTCAACGTCTCTATGCTAAAATAAAAGCACACAATATGAAGAAATATATTTTTGTTTGCAAACTTGGGTATCAGTTATTTCCTCCAAATTGGCGTTACGTGAAATAAATGTAATTTTACTGTTTACTTGTTGAAAAAGTAATTTGCAATTGTAATCGGTTAAAATATTTATCAGGTAACTATAATTCAACCTAATTACTGTTTTCTTGCACTTTTTCCATCACCGGCAAAAGAAATAAATTAAAGCACTGTTTTAAACTGCACTTCCATGCCCGATTCCGATTACTTGTTGGTAGTGATGTAGTTTTTCAAAGAATCAGCAGTACTAAAGAAAAAATAATTGACATAAGAGTATTACGCGACGACTTACATTTGTTTCAATAGCACACCGCTTTGAGTTCTTGTTTCAATAATAAAATAATAATAATAATAATAATAATAATAGTAATACGAATAATAATCATGCTTGAATTAAATGCGTGTTTATGTATTCGGATTTTACATACCTAGTCTGGAACATTCTAGATCCTAACTTAGCACTGAAAATATAGCTCTGAACATTTCAAATCCAAAAAATAGGAAATTTATAAAAAATGGCAGATGTAGAATATTGTTTGGTTACTTGACTGAATGGTAAGCGAAGTGGCCTTTGATTCAAAGAGCCACGTGTTCGATTCCCGATTGGGTCAGAGATTGTAACTGCCCATGATTGATTCCCCTAACTCGGGAACTGGGTGCTTGTGATTGTCTTAATGGCCCACCACACCGCCAACCACCACAGAAACACGCAAATCTCTCCAGATAGCGCTAGCGTCAGGAACGGCAATCCCGACCGTAAAATTTGGTACAATCCACGCGAAGTGCCGAACCCGAGAAACTGAGACAGATGTTAAGAAGAGGAAGAAGATTGAATAAAGGTCGTCATATAAACATGCAGACAGTACTTTTCAGACTTGTCGGTGTTTCACTTTGTTGGAGGATGTTTTGGTACAAGAAACTTCCAGAGATTCCAAAGTATGTCTGAGTAATCACTGATCAGTCAACACGAGTCTCATCCCCATAGGGTTTTTACTTTATAGTGATGGAGCAATAAAGTAGAATAACATGTTGTTGTGGTTCGTTTCGGTTTGCTGTGTTCGAGTGTTTTTCCTTCACTCCTTAAGCTATAAGCTGTTATTGAACACGTATGGAATATTTCCCATTGGATTGACTACAGAGAACTGAACGGGTAGCACAGTGTTTAGTGGCCAGTATACCAAGGATTAGAAAGAAGCAGTTTAGTAAACAGTAATCGATTATAAAATAAAATTCCCGTTTCGTAATCTCCGACACGCAGTCTATGTAAATTGGAGTCATACCCCCACCGTCGGCCAGTCATCCAATGTAGAACGGCAGTAGAGTGGAAGGTCAGTCGGTATTAAAGCAGGTCACCACAAGCAATTCAAGTTCACTTGGTCTCAAATAAGTGATAAATGTGATATTATCTGAGCTCCAGCACCAATACGCCATGTGAAGATATGGTGCTCTAATGATCGGAATTTCTTTTACTACAACTACACATTATCTTAGATGAGGCTTAATATAGGCCTAGTATAAAGATTGAACGTATGAGCTCGAGGAGAAATTCGAACTCGAAGCCCACAATGACTGCAGAGTAACGGTGAACCTGCCGCGCTCTCTCCAGTTCCAGTCCGAACATATTTGTGTCGTAGCAAAGTAGATCGAACCACTTGAAAAACTGAGAGTGAATTTGTTTGTCTCCTTCAACCAACATCGTGACAGCTCACAAATACAGAAATGCGTACATGATACCACGTTTATTTTCAGTCTGGGCACTCTTCGTCTCTAGTGATAGAATGTGAAATGTAACAGTCATCCCTTGGAAGTGTAAGTGTCTGCATATTACTGTTTCACCACTAGAAGTAGAAATCACTGAAAACATGGAATGGTTTTTACAAGTTAGAATATATACACGCTCAGATTCACTTGACCAAATTTCAGAATACACGTTTATGGAAAACGAAGGATAAGCACATCGTGTTAACGCGTTGCCCAGTGTGATAAAAATGAATGGATTCAGCAGAGGCTCGCAAGCAAGCTTGTACTTTTATACAACTGTTGACATCATTATCATAGCCAAGATATTTCAGGATTTTACGTGGAATTTAAACCACAGGGATGTAAAATGTTAATTTCAAAACCCCCACTTGTACTGATGGAGGTTCGAACTGCGGCCGGCAGTATTTACTAAGTTATTTGTCGACGCTTATAACATTGATTAGCTCAGTGGCTTACCTATTGGCTTTCCAGTGAGATGGGTGAGATTATATTCTCGGCGGACCTTGAACAAGAATTTTCATTTGAAAATCTGTTTTATGGCAGAAAGAGCCTCAAAGGCAGGGTAGCTCGAGTGACTACAGAGAGAACTGGGGAGAGCTGAGGAAGGAAGGAAGGCTGCCTAAGCGAGTTGGTAGAGGTGTGCTTTACTCTCCGGAACGACATAGGTTTGGTTCCCCGTCAGGAAATGAAACGAATTTTTTACTTCTGGAGAGTTATTTGACCCCAAGGTGCACTCAGCCAACACCAAAGAAGAAGTAGATTAATTCCTGGCGACATATGTGGCTGGGCACAGAGCTTACCACTCCATCCCACTTGGTGGCGGAGGTACAGATAGCAGTAAGTTAGCCTTTACCTTCCACTCCTCCAAGGGACCTCATGACCTGTACGGATATGCCTTAAAATTAAATAAAATTCAGCAATCATCACTCCAACATTAGCATACTTCGTTCTTTTCACGTCATAATTGGTGCTATGGAGAGTCTTTCGCGGAGATGTTGACAAGTGCCTGATTATCCTTGAAACATAATCCATGCCACCTTTCATGTGGAAAATATTAAGGCTTTACCTCTGTGAGGGCCACGCCCTGCGCAGCAGACAACTGGCATCTGCTTAACTTTGTCTCGGAAACCGTTCTAGTGCTTTCGTCTCGACCGGTTTGTGGCATAGAACAGATAAAAGCTCCAGTGACCTTATAAAAACATTAAAACGAGCTACTGTTACTGTTACCTAGACAGCCTTGACTTGGATAGCAACTGAATAACGCTAGGCCACCATTGTTGGATACTGCGGCAATGTGGTTCCTTGTTTTCAAAAGAGAACGCTACGTAATTACATACCCATAATTACATTAAAGTCATTTTCAGTTGCTTGAAAGAAGTTCATACCCTGAATATGTTTCTTACGTCCCTTTAGCTGTAACTGACCTTAAAATTATATTATAAAGCTGGAATTAAATACAGAATAGGGGCTCTTAAACGCATCACTATATCTACTGACACGAGTCTCTTGCACTTGACGTGAATGTCAACCGACTTTGTCGGGGTTCGATCTCACAAACTTCAATCTTGAAGAGGAGCTACTAACCACCTGAGCCAAACATTCGATTGCATTAATATGCACCAATCAGTAACTTTTTTTGCACACAGCTAATTTTTGAAAGATTCTAACCACTAACTGTAGTGCAATCGGTCTTCTTCCACATGCTGGTGTGGGTGTAAGTACATGTATTGCAAGCTGTGCTTGTAACATAATGTAAACTTCTTCGAATTCTGTTCCTTGCTCGTCTCATAGAAATCTGTTTTCTTAGTCGGTCTGCGGTAATCTCCTGTACCATAATTCCGATTCCTTGGTGACTGAACTCTCTATGGTCCTCTTCCAAACACCCCTCCCACATCACACACCGACCACTCACTTAGGCACCATGAGATAATATGTCACACGCTCTGTATATTATTAAAATTCAACCTCAATTTGTATATTTTAATTTTATTTATTAAAAGGTCTTGGTCTCGTAACCTTTTACGACAATATCCTACTCCAATTGTCTTCAACAGTCTGACTAAATATCGTTCCAGACCCTCAAATAAATATTCAATGTGTGACAGAGCCGGAGATTGAATCACAGCCACATTTTCAATTAGGAATAGAAAATTATGCTACAGAAAGGAAAGTTAATTTTTATGTCACCGAGCTCGATAGCTGCAGTCGCTTAAGTTCGGCCCGTGTCCAGTATTCTGGAGATAGTGGGTTCGAACCCCACTGTTGGCAGTCCTGAAGATGATTTTCCGTGGTTTCCCATTTTCATACCAGGCAAATGCTGGGGCTGTACCTCAATTAAGGCTACGGCCACTTCCTTTCCACTCCTAGACCTGTTCTGTCCCATCGTCGCCGTAAGACCTATCTATGTCGGTGCGACATAAAGCAACTTGTAAAAAAATGCATTAAAATAAATACATAAATAAATATGCCAACATTTAGGTTTTGACAAACATGAACCTTTGTAAATTCTTTTGTTCAGAACCGAATCAGTTGGTAATCGTAGCCAGATTCCTGTTGAAAGATGCTCAGTATTATACCTAAAAAACAGGAAACTACATATCTAATTCTGTAGGCAGAGAAGAAAAACTGTCGTCGAATTCACCTCTGCCGGGAGCGGCTTTCTTCAGCCATGAGTCACTCTCCTCGAGGACAATAACCGGAAGTTCTTTGATCCTTCATGCTCTTCTTGCCTTGTTTAAGAAGACCTTGATTCTGTAATTGCACAAGAAACTGTGTTGGCGGTCTCTACTCCCGGGGCAGCCCCTTCACCGTGACCAACACTCGTTACCGAACATGCACAAGTTGGTGGTGGTGGTGGTGGTGGTGATTATTGTTTTAAGGGGAAGTATAACTAGGAAGGAATCCGACACTTCGAAAAGTGAAGGTATTGGCCAAAGAAGGGCCACGAAGTGCGTGAAAATGAAACTCTCAAGGCCTCGATACCTAATACCGTCGGGGTCGGCAAAGAGTAAAAATTGACCAAGGGAAGTCGGATAGGATAGACGAAAGTGAGGAGCCTGGTGCAAGTAAGTGGAAGCAAAGCTAGGACTGACTCCCCGCGGTCGCTAACCAACGCTCCCAAGTTACGAGCCCCTGGAGCCCATTTTAGTCGCCTCTTACAACAGAGACTTCTTCGAAAACCATGAAACATGCAGTTAGTGGGATGTAAAACAAATAACATTATTATTATTAGCGTGGGTGTTATTCTACCGCCACTACCCACAAGGGGACATGCACACGGGAAAAAGACAAGATGATCTCACAATTTGTGGAATGTTGATGTTTAATGTGACCAGACACACGCCTTTTACGGATATTATACTCTTTTATGGTAAAAGTAGGCCTACTCTTGTGTTATAATTTCGTGCATATCTTGCCGCCCAAAAAACATAGAACGTAAGGGACTTCTCAGTGATAAGATATTACTCGAGAAATTAGCAATAAATATTAGTTTTAACATTCGAACAAGTAATGAAAGTGAAATTCAATGTAATCTTCGAGTTGATCAGACTAACCATAAATGTTCTGATGACCGAGCTCGATAGCTGCAGTCACTTAAGTGCGGCCAGTATCCAGTATTCGGGAGATAGTAGGTTCGAACCCCACTATCGGCAGCCCTGAAAATGGTTTTCCGTGGTTTCCCATTTTCACACCAGGCAAATGCCGGGGCTGTACCTTAATTAAGGCCACGGTCGCTTCCTTCCCACTCCTAGCCCTTTCCTGTCCCATCGTCGCCGTAAGACCTATCTGTGTCGGTGCGACGTAAAACAACTAGCAAGAAGAAATGTTCTGATGAATAAAACAAAATAAAATACATCGCACAAAATATGAATAATGGTGAAATCATTTTAGATATTCGCTTCATATATACTACTTACTGTATTGTATTGTTTTAGCCTAAACTATTCTGTTTACTGTAAAAGAAACCACGTCACACCTTTTCTTCTATTCTGGTGTCAAAGGACAAAAGATATTCATGTTCACTTTGTAGACTACAATTCTAGAATGTGAGATAATAATAATAATAATAATAATAATAATAATAATAATAATAATAATAATAATAATAATAATAATAATGGCCTCAGCTACCGTGTGCAGACATTTCAATTTAATGCCCTCTGGCTGTCTGCTCGTCAATTTCGACGTTCCGTTTTACTCTAGGCCTACTAGATGGCAGACCGAGTAAACCAAAACTCTCTTGGGCGTTTATGGCTGAGATTTAATGAATTTTGTCGGGTAAATGCCAAATGTGTCACCAGAGATCTTTTACATGCCGAATGGACTTTTTCCACCCTTCAAAAATCCGACTGCCCTGCCGGGTTTGGGATTTGGAAGCCGAAACTCTACCACTGATCCACAGAGGCAGCTAGTATGTGAGATTATTTTCATTGATATCACTGACTGAAAGCGAGGCATCAAATGTTAGTGTTACCACTTGAACCAGTAACGAAAGTGAAATTCAATGTAAAGAAAACCTGAGAATTGTTCCGATAAGTCACTTCATGTATGTAAGTCATTATTCATATCAGTGACGAGAAGATTCTAAATTAATTCTTAATATGAGATCATTTTCATCGTCATCTTCTGTGAAGTCTAATTGTTTATACCAGGCGTTGCCCAATCGTTTCCGCCTCTGTGGGGTAGTGGTTAGTGTGATTAGCTGCCACCCCCGAAGTCCAGGTAAGATTCCCGGCTCTGCCACGAAATTTGAAAACGGCTGGAACGGGGTTCACTCAGCCTCGGGAGGCCAACTGAGTAGAGGCGGGTTCGATTCCCACCTCAGCCATCCTGGAAGTGGTTTTCCGTGGTTTCCCACTTCTCCTCCAGACAAATGCCGGGATGGTACTTAACTTAAGGCCACAGCCGCTTCCTTCCCTCTTTATTGTCTATCCCTTCCAATCTTCCCTCCCCCACCAAGGCCCCTGTTCAGCATAGCAGGTGGGGCCGCCTGGGCGAGGTACTGATCATCCTCCTCAGTTGTATCCCCGACCCAATGTCTCACGCTCCAGGACACTACCCTTGAGGCGGTAGAGGTGGGATCCCTCGGTGAGTCCGAGGGAAAAACGAACCCTGGAGGGAAAACAGATTAAGAAAGAAAGAAAGAAAAAGTTGTCCAATCGTGAAAAATAAAATAAGAACGTCTGGAAGCTTGAAACTAGCTGATAAACATATTATAATAGGCCACAACAGCGTCAGCCTTGTTATAATTACTTGCTCCTGGTCTTCATTTAAAAAGCTCACATTTAAGCAGATACAGAAGCGCTTCATAGCAGAGAACAGGATGTTGCTATAATTTATTTTTACATATACGATATTATTGGAAAACCTCTTCTCAGTTTAAATGTTCAGAAATGAGTTTAATGATAATTTAACTGTGTGTTGGTGTAATGTGTAATGATCCACAGAAATGTCGGCTCCTGGCGGTGAACTGTTCTTACTTCTAATCGTGAAGGTGTGGTATATTTGCAGGAATATTACCATTCTAACGGGTTCCTAATAAGTGAAGTCTGTTAAATTTTTTAAAAAAATGTTAAATTTAAAAAAAATGATGATCACGATGATGCTTGTTGTTTAAAGGGGCTTAACATGTAGGTAAATGTCTAAATATGGATAGGGATGTACTTAATGAATTACTAAAGAAGCTATCTTTGCAGTTAGTCAATTTTTCTCGAGCTTTAGTGTTGTGGATAAACCTGATAATTGGTTAACAAACTCATTTGTTCGATTTGTTAACTTTTGTATGTAACACGTTTCTCTAGCTGGGATGTTGTGTGACTAGTTCATGAATGTTTCTGCTCCACTCAAAAGAGGAACGAGCAACTTTCTTACAGAATGAAAGGAGTTTGATCACAAGCAACTATTCCTCACGTTAACAGTCTAATAACTTTTTCAATGAATTCCTTTCTATTGCCGATACATTCACTTCCGCTTCTTCTTGTATCAGTTTACTTAACATTGCCCTGACAACGATGAACAAGACATTTCTTATTCTGCCACAACTACTACGTTTATTTAAGTAATTGTGAATGTTTAAATAGTGGCTATATATATTGATCAAACATAACTTCAACATTTCCAACTTCCTATGCGGCCCATCAGACTACACAACATTATCTCTCTGTCTTCTGTCACCTCTCTTTTATATTGCATTTTCTATCGTTTGCGTTCTTAATTCAAATAACCAAGGAATGAGTTAAGCTGGACCTTTATATAAACGCTGCAAGGTCTCTATCAAGAATTAAAAGCAGAGAGAGCCAGTTTACAAGAATTCGCCCAGTCAATGCCACGGTTACACGTTGAATAAATGAAGGTTTCCGCTTGAAAGCTTTCTCAGTAGTGTTTGAATCGATTGTATATGGTTTGATGTGCCTCTTAGTAAAGGTCTAATTACAGCGTGCTCTGAATCAATGGCTACGTACCTCTCAACACATCGGCAGGGATCAGCCTCTGGAAGGTCTTGGGTCTCTCGCTTTCCTTCTTCTCGTCCGCAGCCAGAGTCAGTGTAACGGCCAAGACAGCCACAGACAAACACAGGAAGAACTTCATGATCTGAAACAAAGGAACAACACGGTTATAGTTTGTTACAGGAGAACAAGTCTAAAATTTCCTTGTGCATGTGGCGTACATCTAATGGATGATAGTAATGAGCAGTAATAATGTACACGACCAAAGTAAATATCTATTAAGAAAGAAAGGAAGAAAGAAAGAAAGAAAGAAAGAAAGAAAGAAAGAAAGAGGAATTGCAATATATATTTCCGACTTGCTAAATTTCATCTGCGGATTAAATTCAAATAAAAGAGGAAGACACAGCTTCTCTTCGTAGGATCAAGGATCGACCACTTCCTTACTTAAGGCAGTGCTAAGTGCACTTTGTCAATATAGTGAATCCTACTAGTGTTAATGTTGGTTTCCATTAAGTAATGATGATAATAATAATATTGGATGTACGTCCAACTAACTTCTTTTACGGTTTTCGGAGACGGCGAGGTGCCGGAATTTAGTCCCGCAGGAGTTATTTTACTTGCCAGTAAGTCTACCGTCACGAGGCTGACGTATTTGTGCACTTCAAGTATCACCGGACTGAGCCAGGGTCGAACTTGCCAAGTTGGGGGTCAGAAGGCCAGCGCCTCAACCGTGTAAGCCACTCAGCCCGGTGTTTACTTAAAGAAGATAGCTACTTTTCGTATTAGATAGCTCCTTACTTGATATCGCGAAACACAGCCAACCCTTTCTAAGCAGAATCAAAGATCGAACAAGTATCCAGTATTCGGGAGATAGTGGGTTCGAACCCCACTGTCGGCAACCCTGAAGATGGTTTTCCGTGGTTTCCCATTTTCACATCAGGCAAATTCTGGGGCTGTACCTTAATTAAGGCCACGGCCGCTTCCTTCCCATTCCTAGGCCTTTCCTGTCCCATCGTCGCCATAAGACCTATCTGTGTCGGTGCGACGTAAAGCAAATAGCAAAAAAAAAAAAAAAAAAAAAAAAAAAGATCGAACACACGACTACCTTCACAGATTTCACATACACTACCCACCAGCGGGACAAATTGGGGCAAATATTCGTTTGATAAATTTCCAACTTCTTTGAAATCATTTAAGAACAGACCTGTTAGGGAATCTGCCACTTGCCCTGATTATTCCATGTCCTAGTGTAGTGTACTCTCCGAGACGTAAACGAATTACATGTGCTTTATCCGTGATCAACTCTTCATAGTTGCTCAACGTGTTAAGTCACATTAAAAATACAGCAATTCGTTGTTGCAGCAGCTTAGTATCTTTTAAGTTATAGTAGGAATTTATAACTTGTAACAGGACTCAATGTTACCTAACTATTCGGTGCCCATCCTTCATGGCTCCACTTCAAGTTAATATCTTTATTACTGTTTTGTACGTTATTTGGACTGCACGGTAGGTATTTTCGTTATTGTTCATGGGCTTCAATACATAGATTCTGTCCACTTGGTAAGAAATCCTTTGGAATGAAGGACAACGTTGTTTTTTTAAAAAAAGATGAATTTAATGTGCAGTAGTGTGCCAAATTATGAGTTGTTATGCTGTATGTAAATTCACACTAAGATAAAATTTCAAATAATGGGAGATGTTAGTAAGAATAGTCGGCTACGCAGGTTTAGTATGTAGTATTTAAGAACAGACCTCTTAGGGAATCTGCCATCTGCCCTAAAGGCAGATCAGTGGTGATTGATGAGAGCCATCAAACCTCTAAGCAGTCTATGGCTTATTTTCGGCAGTGAGCTTTTTTTTCTTGCTAGTTGCTTTACGTCGCACCGACACAGATAGGTCTTGTGGCGACGATGGGACAGGGAAGGGCTAGGAGTGGAAGGAAGCGACCGTGGTCTTAATTAAGGTACAGCCCCAGCATTTGCCTGGTGTGAAAATGGGAAACCACGGAAAACCATTTTCAGGGCTGCCGACAGTGGGGTTCGAACCTACTATCTCCCGAATACTGGATACTGGCCGCACTTAAGCGACTGCAGCTATCGAGCTCGGTCGGCAGTGAGAAGATGTATAAATCTATTTATATACACTGTAGAGGTTAACCCAAAATTATCTTCTCTATTTCAAAACTAAATCTGAAATTCTTAAGAACTTCCCAATTCCTAGAGCAATGAGGCCATTCTTCCATACGTTGATATCTTCAGTACGACAAAAGCTACATTTATTTCTTCGTGTAATTTCGTACTTCCCAAATTCAACTTTAACTTCCTTAGACTCTTAAGATTGCGGAATATGTCAAAGAAGTTCTCTGTGAAAATGCTCCGAAAATTAAAGGAAAAGAGAAATGAAAATAATACGCAATAGAATTGATTTTGTTATAGGAATACAGTAATGCTTTTTGAATTCTATATGAACAACTCAGAAATGAAATCTCATTCCGCGCGAGTGGCACTTGTTGTGAACGCAGTAATTAAGATATTACGACTGTCAATCAATCAATCAATCAATCAATCAATCAATCAATCAATCAATCAATCAATCAATCAATCAATCAATCAATCAATCAATCAATCAATCATAACTGATCTACGTTTGGGACTGTCGACCAAGTGACAGATTCCCTATCAGTTGTCACCTAGTCTTTTCTAAAATGTTTTCAAAGAACTTAAGAATGTTACATCTCTGACTAATTATTTTCCATCCTCTATTATATTGAGATCATGCTCCGGTTGATAAATAATGCTTGAGAAAATATTGCGATGATATGTGTGCTAGTCTCTCCTCGACTCCACCATAACCTTCCTTCTTGAGTTAAATTAAGTCGTACAATCACTATTTCGCCACGTCTCAATGGAATTTTCAGTACACTAACTTGAATTCAGGATTCCTTACTTTAGAAAGTCAGTAGTCACCAGTTTGCGGAATTTGTAATTGTGATGTCGTGAATGGAAAAAGTTTGTGGCGGCACAGAAAATGCAGGTTACTGCAAGTGAGCCACCCGCAGCAGCTGGTTATGGAAAGTGGACGTCCTTCCCTGTCCTTTCACCTGTAACGAACACTTTCGTCTCGGAATAGTTGGCCTAGTATGAGAAAATGGCTGATTGGAATATCGTGATATGAATGCCTAGTTATTGTGACGTCAGCGGTAGAGGGCATGGTGTTGTATTGTACACCACACCCATCGCCCTTCGAGTTCCAGACGCCTACCTTTCTTTAGACACCATAAATGTGCAGAACCTTCTTTTGTAACTATTATTACCTTCTGTTACGATTTACGATTATCGATGCGTAGTGTGCTGTCGGACTCTTTGATTGAGGCCTTCGGTTCAGAGGGCCCCGGGTTCGATTCCTAGCCGAGTCGGGAATTTTAATCGCATATGATTAATTTTTTGCCTCGGGGACTGGTGTTTGTGTTTGCTCATATTCAGACAACACACCACACTACCAACCACCAAACACGCAATAGTGATTACATCCCTTCGGATAGAATGGCGTCAGGAAGGGCATCCGGATGTAAAACAGGGCAAAATTCACATGTGCGACGCAGTTCATACCCACGATCCCAAAAGGTGTGGGAAAAGCGGTAGTAGAAGAAGAAGAAGAAGAAGAATACGTAGTATGTTAATTTATCAATTAAACTTACGGCTTTCACTTAAAGACTAAAAAGCAACTGATAAAGGAAGCTGAAATGATATTCTTGAGGAGTATGGTACAGAAGGCAAGGAGGAAGAGTGAGAAAACAACTAGAAGTGCGAGAGCTTAATGAAAAACTGGAACAAAACAGACGTTTTAAGTATGTCTAGTCGAGTCCAACCCTTGTAAGGCAGACCCTCCGACGAGGGTAACTGCGTGTTATTGTGGTGGCGGATAGTGTTATGTGTGGTGTGTGAGTTGCAGGGATGTTGCGGACAGCACAAACACCCAGCCCCCGGACCACTGGAATTAACCAATGAAGTTTAAAATCCCCGACCCGGCCGGGAATCGAACCCGGGACTCTCTGAACCGAAGGCCAGTAGCTGACCATTCATCCAACGAGTCGGACATGAGGAATGGTGGAGAAACAGAACGAAGTGGAGAGGAAACATATTTGCCCCCACCAGGTGTCAGCCGGCAAAAGGGAGACGATAAATAATAATAATAATAATAATAATAATAATAATAATAATAATAATAATAATAATAATAATAATAATAATACAACCCTGGCAGGGCGGAGTATACTTGCAGAAGGGTGGACAGTTCCTTTCCGCTCCTCCTCTAGTCAACAGCACGTGGGTTAACCATCCAAGTGGTGACTACGCACAATGCTGCTTAACCGCGAAGATCTCACGGGTGTTTCAAGACGACTGCAATGCTGGCGACTCGTTTATAGCTGACAGATAATATGTTACACGAACAGATTCCATCACAGAGGACATTTTTAATGGAAATCACTTTCAATAAGTTATTAAATGTTCTTCGTTCGTTTCAGCGTTCTTGATAAATGTCCCTAAGGGAGGGGGGCGTTGAATTCGTCTACTACATCACCTGTCTGTTGTACGAGGTGACTAAAAGGGAAAACTACCAGCGGTTCTCAATTTGGGAACGTGAGGTGGTGACCACGGAGTGTCCCCACTACTTCCAGGTTCGTCACTCTCATCTGTAGGCCTACTGAACAAGCTATCGGCTTGTATTCGGGAGATAGTAGCGCTGTCAACAGCCCTGAAGATGGTTTTCGGTGGTTCACCATTTTTACACCAGGCGAATGCTGGAGCTGTACCTTAATTAAGGCCACGGTCGCTTCCTTCCCACTTTTAGCCCTTTTCTATCCCACCGTCGGTGCGACGTAAAGCAACTTGTTAAAAAAATCTCATCTTTCCCATCAGACATCCCTTGGTTAACTGTTGCTCTCTTCCAACCCCGACGGTATTAGATTTATGATGTCTAGGGAATCTTTTAACTTCGCACTCTTGTTGACTTTCCCTTTCTCTTACCGATATCTTCATTCTTCGACGTATTAGACTTCTTCTTTTCGGATTAGACTTAAGAGGATATGTTTTCCTAGTTGTACTTAACCCTAAATAATAATCATCACCGCCATGTATGATAAGTGAATTCTTCCTTTACTTAGTAGGTCAGTTGTGTGTTGACGATCAGTAGCGGTCGGCCCAAATGTGGTAGGACCGAGCTCGATAGCTGCAGTCGCTTAAGTGCGGCCAGTATCCAGTAATCGGGAGATAGTGGGTTCGAGCCCCACTGTCGGCAGCCCTGAAGATGGTTTTCCGTGGTTTCCCATTTTCACACCAGGCAAATGCTGGGGCTGTACCTTAATTAAGGCCACGGCCGCTTCCTTCCAATTCCTAGGCCTCTCCTACCCATCGTCGCCATAAGACGTATCTGTGTCGGTGCGACGTAAAGCAAAATACGAAAAAAAAAAAAGAAAAAAAAATGTGGTAGGGAGTGCTCATGGTAGGTGTTTACAATTCTACAGCACCACAGACACGCATATTGGCTTTTTCTTTGAGGAAACATCAGTCGATGTATAATAGTTTCAACACTTTTCACTGTTATCAAGTCTGATGGCGAGCAGCCGCCACTGTAAATGATCCTTATTGTTTAATTATCCTAGAAAACTATAAAACCAAACCAAACCAAACCAAACCCCATGGCACTACAGCCCTTGAAGGGCCTTGGCCTACCAAGCGACCGCTGCTCATCCCGAAGGCCTGCAGATTACGAGGCGCCGTGTGGTCAGTACGACGATTCCTCTCGGTTTTCTAGGCCGGGGCCGCCATCTCACCGTCAGATAGCTCCTCAATTCTAATCACGTAGGCTGAGTGGACCTCGAACCAGCCCTCAGGTACAGGTAAAAATCCCTGACCTGGCCGGGAATCGAACCCGGGGCCTCCGGGTAAGAGACAGGCATGCTACCCCTACACCACGGGGCCGGCTAGAAAACTATAAGAGTTAAATAAAATGAAATGGCGTATGGCTTTTAGTGCCGGGAATGTCCGAGGACAAGTTCGGCTTGCCAGATGCAGGTCTTTTGATTTGCCACCCGTAGGCGACCTGCGCGTCGTGATGAGGATGAAATGATGATTAAGATGACATGTACACCCAGCCCCCGTGCCAGCGAAATTAACCAATTAAGGTTAAAATTCCCGACCCTGCCGGGAATCGAAGCCGGGACCCCTCTGACCAAAGGCCAGCACGCTAACCATTTAGCCACGGAGTCGGACACTATAAGAGTTGTACTCGTAACACGGCACAGTGCCTGGACTTTTCCACTTTGGCGTTGTGTTCGCCGTTGACCTTCGATGTTCAGTATCAGGGCATTACCTAAACAAGCAAATTATTGTAGTATACACCGACTTCCGGCAAATTTACGAACAGATTTACTAAGAGAATGATAACCATGAACCTCAAAGCTTGCAGCAGTTTATCCTAGGAAGGTCAGCGAGACAATTTAGACATCTGACTTTGTTCATGACAATGAACAAGTACTCAAAGACGAGACCTAATTGACTAACTGGGAACCGAGCTCGATAGCTGCAGTCACTTAAGTGCGGCCAGTATCCAGTAATCGGGAGATCGTGGGTTCGAGCCCCACTGTCGGCAGCCCTGAAGATGGTTTTCCGTGGTTTCCCATTTTCACACCAGGCAAATGCCGGGGCTGTACCTTAATTAAGACCACGGCCGCTTCCTTCCACTTCCTAGGCCTTTCCCATCCCATCGTCGCCATAAGACATATCTGTGTCAGTGTGTCGTAAAGCAAACAAAAAAAAAAAAAGACTAACTGGGATGGCATGTCTGGTGCTGGGATAGGCAATTTAGTGTTTACTGAACATTAAATTGGTGAATGGAAGTATTTGGATATATTAAAGGCAAATCTGAAGCAGTCTGTTGAAAAATGGGACTGTATAATGACTGGGACTTTCAACAATACAACGACCCTCAAACCTCATTTGAGAAGAAATACATAGGAAGATTAGGACATATTCCATCAAGAGAAGATACGACTTTCCATAAGAACAGTATGGAATAAAATTTCACCAGGAGCCACCGGAAACCTAGTGGAATTGATATCCCGGCTTTTGGAAGCTGTTATATCTCCAGAAGGCGGAAACACGAAGTATTAAACCTTATATGAGAGGGAAAAATTGTGAATGCATGCTCACTTTGGTTCCTGAACATTTGTTTCGATTCAGAAGTGAACGATATATTGCCTTTAATTACACACTTAGTTAATAATGCCATTATGTCTATCATTCTATTTTATAAATGCATAAAAGTTAAATAGGTGCTGCCTGGCCGAGGCGGTAAAGGTGTGCTCGGTTCGCCGGGAAGGACGTGGGTTCGAATCCCCGTCAGGAAGTCGTAAACTTTAAGAAACGAGATTTCCACTTCCGGAGGTGCATATGGTCCTGAGGTTCACTCAGCCTACAACAAGAATGAGTACCAGGTTAATTCCTGGGGGTAAACCACTCTACCCCATCAAGTGCCGAGGTTACTGACAGTGGACGCCTTTACCTTCCCACCCCTCCAAGGGCCTTCATGGCCTGTACGGAGATGACTTTGCTTTGCTTTTAGATAAGTTCTGGTTTATGTACATTTACAGGAAATGTTGAGGTGTTTGTTGAGTTTTTGTTTCGGACTGTATTTGCACGTTTGTTTAAGTCCAGTGATGTTCATAGCTGTCTGCTGTCGGTTAAGCGATGCAATAAACCAGTGGCTTACAAAGCGGGATTTCATAGAGTTTTCTAAAGTTCGTGTTTGGTTACTGATGCTATTTCGTGTTTGAGTATTTCACAGAATCACCCGTCGAACTACGGCTAGATATCAGTTTATTAACTGACCTAATCCATGCTACATATATTTGAAGCTTTCAATTTCCTCACATAATTAGCTCCCATAATAAGTGTATGTTATACGTAATTATTATTTACGATGACGTTCGTGTTGATATTAATCTTTAGATGTATGCTGCAAGCATTAGTCATCAGTGTAATTGTTCAACTTTCTCATTGCGACGAGTTTCACTGCTATTCATGTGCCAAAACCCGACAGAGCTGATTGCACTCTATCCAACCGGTTTCTTTGTGTTGACTCCGCTTCACGATTCCATTATTTTTGTTTCAATGCTTTCTATTGTTCATGGACCCCCGTTACGTAACGCGTCACACATTGCCATGATGCCTCACAAGCGACAAGCATGAATAATACATTTACGAAATTTAGCATACTGGTTTGTTAAAATCACTTTCAGTCGCCTTATAATGTCCCTTAATAAGTGAGGAGTTCCGCCTCTGTGGTGTAGTGGTTAGCGTGATTAGCTGCCACCCCCGGAGGTCCGGGTTCGATTACCCGCTCTGCCACGAAATTTGAAAAGTGGTACGAGGGCCTCGGCAGGTCAACTGAGTAGAGGGGGGTTCGATTCCCACCTCAGCCATCCTAGAAGTGGTTTTCCGTGGTTTCCCACTTCTCCGCCAGGAAAATGTCGGGACGGTACCTAACTTAAGGCCACGGCCGCTTCCTTCCCACTTCCTTGCCTTTCTCATCCAATCTCCCCATCCCTCCACAAGGCCCCTGTTCAGCATAGCAGGTGAGGTCGCCTGGGCGAGGTACTGGTCATTCTCCCCACTTGTATACCCCGACCCAAAGTCTCACACTCCAGGACACTGCCCTTGAGGCGGTAGAGGTGGGATCCCTCGCTGAGTCCGAGGGAAAAACCGACCCTGGAGGGTAAACGGATTAAGAAGAAGAAGAAATGAGGAGGAAACCAATTTTATTTCCTCTCAACTAATTTTCATATAAACCAATTAGCCATGAAGTTGAAAATTTTCGTAATCTCGGCACTATTTTTTAAAATTATATTTGTTCGTGGCCTATGAAGATCTTTTGCCGCTACGTTCTCCATATGAGAAGAACCTGCATCTAAGTGGAATTGCGGAATGTTGAGGACGACACAAACACCCAGCCCCAGGCCAGAGATATTAATCATTTACAATTAAAAACCCCTGACGCGGCCGGGAATTATACCCGAGGCCGCCGGGTGACAGGCGGACACGTTGCCCCCTACACTGCGGGGACGGACAACCTCGGCACTAAGTGGCATAGAATAGTTAGCTCTCTGTCCGGTCACCTTTGTGATCAGAAATTAACTTCGTAGAGACTGGTGTAGGCTGAGGAAACTTCAGAGTCTTGTGGCTCCCAAGAAATGGAAATTTCCTTTCTAAACTTTTAGACTTCCTGACAGGGAACGGAACCGAAGTCCTTGTGGGTGAACCGAACCTGCCTTTACCACCTCGGATTTTAATACATAGAAGGTCCTTGTATTTAAGTGCCCCGAACATAATGTACAAATGGTGACAATGGCAGAGATATATTGGGAAAACACTGTACTCCTGCAAATTGAATTTCAAAATGGCAACAACTGGATTTGATGATAATGTATTGTTGGAGTAAAAAGTGATAGAATGGTTAAACAAGTCCGCCTCTGTGGTGTAGTGGTTAGTGTGATTAGCTGCCACCCCCGGAAGCCCGGGTTCGATTCCCGGCTCTGCCACGACGTTTGAAAAGTGGTACGAGTGCTGAAACGGGG
Source organism: Anabrus simplex (assembly GCF_040414725.1). Taxonomy (NCBI): domain Eukaryota; kingdom Metazoa; phylum Arthropoda; class Insecta; order Orthoptera; family Tettigoniidae; genus Anabrus; species Anabrus simplex. Next base: position 358,770,807 of record NC_090265.1, read on the forward strand.
TCCGCTCAGCCTCGGGAGGTCAACTGAGTAGAGGTGGGTTCGATTCCCACCTCAGCCATCCTGGAAGTGATTTTCCGTGGTTTCTCACTTCTCCACTTCTCCTCTCTGATTTTGGCACCTAACTTAAGGCCACGGCCGCTTCCTTCCCTCTTCCTTGTCCATCCCTTCCAATCTTCCCATCCCCTGACAAGGCCCCTGCTCAGCATAGCAGATGCGGCCGCCTGGGCGAGGTACTGGTCTTTCTCCCCAGTTGTATCCCCCGACCGAAAGTCTCACGCTCCAGGACACTGCCCTTCAGGCGGTAGAGGTGGGATCCCTCACTGAGTCCGAGGGAAAAACCGACCCTGGAGGGTAAACAGATTACGAAGAAGAAGAGGAGGAAGAAGAAGAAGTAAATGCTAATGAATTAATTATAAACAAAAGTACACAAGTGGACGTTCAAATAATAATTCCAGAAATGTAAGTATTGCCATGTAGCAATTCAAATCTAGAATAATTTCAAAGAACATAATTTTATAAATTATTGCACTTGTTATGCTACAGAATTAGTAAACGTCCTGTGTCAGAAGTTGAATAAAACCTGATCGTAATTGGTCATTTTGAAACGAGTAATGAAACCATCCAACCAACGAGCGTCATTAAAATCCCCATTTTCTATAAAAATAATTTTTAATTTTACATGGACTATCTAAAGAAAAACTATTAATAATTTTATAACTCTATATTTGTTTTTTTTAAAAAGAAACAATGATACACTACAGTTATGATTATATTACAAATTAACAGAGACTTTAATAATATTGGGATATTTTAACAGATGGTTGTAGCGAAAGTTTCAAGGAAAAGCTCTTTGATTTTGGTAGTTAATGTTCACTTTGATTTCAAAGAAAATAAACCGTTAGTATGTTATATAAAGGATAGTAACTGGTTTCCTTACACTCTTTTAAAATGACTACTTTATTAACGACCAGATTTTATTCGACTTTGATACGACGATGTATGACTCTCAGTAGTTCGAACTCCCAATTTACACTCATAACCGTATATGGTAAGAGATTATCGTCGAAGGACCAAATAGTCCACCTCGAATGGTTCGAACTCGGACCTCAGTAATTTTAGGCGCTTTACCATACCTAATCTATTCAAACCGTGGTCTAGTAACTTACTCCAAGTCGCTGTACATCTTTCCTAATCCTAGTGCAAAATAGATACAGGATTCACGTCACACAACCAAGTTTCCTCCACATTAGTAGACTGAACTGTGATCAAGATGTCACCAGCCCCAAATGAAAAAAATGCCAAGGTAAATTTATTTTATGTACCGTTCAAAATGTTGGAACAGGAACCAAGCAGATTATAACTATTTAAGAAATGGAAATAGGAGATTTCAATGCTTGGAAAACAGGAATCTTTTATTACATGTTTAGATATAATCTTCAAGTTTTTTGGAATATAGAAGTTCTCTTTTTTTTGTAGATTTTTGTAGCGAAAGTTTCAAGAAAAAACTCTTTGCTTTTTGTAGTTCATGTTAACTTTCATTCCAAAGAAAATGAAACGTTAGTATGTTATATAAAAAATGTTAACTGGTTTTCTTACCGTCTTTTAAAAAAGAAATCCTTTAATAACGACCAGATTCATTCGACCTGTGACACAGTGACGATGTATGATTCTGAGTAATTCGAACTCCCAATCTACACTAATAACCGTATATGGTAAAACGTTATCGTTGAAGGAACAAATAGTGCAGCTCGAGTGGTTCGAACTGGGACCTAGGTGATTTTAGGCACTTTACCATACCTAATCTATGCAAATGGTAGTCTGGTAACATATTCGAAGTCCCTGTACAACTTTTTTTAAATCCTAGAGCAAACTACAGTAGATATAGGATTAAATTAACACAGTCAAGTTTCCCCTATATTAATAGACTGAACTTTGACCAAGGTTTTCCTAGCTACAAATGGAGAAATGCCAAGGTAATTTATTTTATGAACTGTTGGTACATAAACCACGCAGAAGATAACTCTTTATGAAATGAAAACAGGAGATTTCAATGCTTGGAAAGCCGGTACCTTTCATAACTTTAGAAAATATGTAAAACAAAAATGTACATATTTGAAAACAATTCTGCGTTTTTGTATACTAACGATAATTACTTCATATTCCTGTCATGTTCATGAAGTAAAATGTTTAAGTTTAGACAGAATCTTCAAATTTTCTAGAAAATAAAAGTTCTATTTGGGATATTTTAATAGATTGTTGTAGCGAAAGTTTGAAGAAAAAGCTCTTTGCTTTTGGTAGTTCATGATCACTTTCATTCCAAAGAAAATTAAACGTTAGTATGTTATATAAAGAATGTTAACTGGTTTTCTTACCCTCTTTTTAAAAATTAATCCTTTTATAACGACCAGATTTCATTCGACCTGTGACACAACGACGATGTATGACTGAGGAATTCGAACTTTCAATCCACCTTTAGATAGGGGAAGACATTATCGTTGAAGGACCAAATAGTCCAGCTCGAGTAGTTTGAACTCGGACCTCGGTGATTTTAGGCACTTTACCATACCTAATCTATGCAAATGGTAGTCTAGTAACATATCCCAAGTCGCTGTACACGTTTTTTAATCCAAGAGAAAAATTGATATAGGATTAAATTAACACAACCAAATTAGACTGAATTGTGGCCAAGGTGTTCCTAGCTACAAATGGAGAAATGCCGAAGTAATTTATTTTATTCACTGTTAAAAATGTTGGTACATAAGCCAAGTAGAAGATAGCTATTTAAGAAATGGAAATAGGAAATTCCAGTGCTTGGAAAGCCGGAATATTTCATAACTTTAGAAAATAGAGCGACTGTTTCGAATGACATTTCTGGAGGCAGAAAGTAACTGTAAAACCAAATTACACATATTTGACAACAATTATACTTTTTATACGGTGCTAACGAAGATACGAATTTTTAAGATACGTGACTTCATATTCCTGTAATGTTTATGAAGTAGAATGTTCAAGTTTAGACAGAATCTTCAAATTTTTTTTAAGAAAAGGGGAGGACAAAGCCCTATTTAGAATTACATTTGTGGAGACAGAAAGTACTGAACACCAAAATGAACAATTCTATGTTTGGATACTAACGAAGGTATGAATTGTTAAAACTTATTTGTGACTAAATGTTCTATGAACTGAGTGAGCTGTTCAAGTTTTGAGCACAAAATATATTCTACTCACCGTTGTGTGTGGATAAGCTGTCGCAGGGAGCCAAGGAGACGAGAGAGCCTTCAGTAGTCGGAGAGAGAGTGAAGCTTGGTGCAGACTTCAGGGTCCACTTTATATAGTGCTGCCGCCAGAGGAAGGGAAAAGTATTCCCCCCTCTACTGCTGTTCTGATATGCCTATACAGCTTCCGATTATATGTCTGTCCGTCCGTCCGTCTGTCTGTCCCCGTTTCTACACTTGCAAGATTACCTTTTTCTTCTCACTCTCATCGAGATGACAATGGACTCATATAAAGAACTGCAAAAATCCTCACTAGCAGAGGTAAGATATCCCGTCCACTCAGTTTGCATATACTAGGTATCTGAGAATCTCCCATTTGCTCTCTTTAGTTATGATTGTTTAAATTCAATGAATATATTTAATTTTATCTTTGCAAGCAATTCAGATCGTCAACCGAGCCAGCCAATATCTACTATACAAATATTTACAATTAACATAAAAGTCGACTATCTAACAGAAGTTACAGATATCCGTAACAAACAAGATGACGAATTATAAATAAAAGTAAAGAATAAAATTAATATAAAAATCAATTTTTTAAGTGACGCAGATACGTGTATGTGTAGAACTATTTCAAAAGGGTTATCCTGGCATACGTGTACCCGAGCAGTAATATATTCTCAAGATATTTTGCTGCGAATATTTAGATTGAATTGCGGCTCCCCTTCATAATTCTAAGCGCATATAATGGTGTGAGCTTATGATCGTTTTACATTTTTGAGTAATATGAAAGGTAACTTTTTATCGTAGCTCAACTTATGTCAAGATGATCGAGAAAATACATGTTATGGAGGATGTTTTAAAAGATGTATATACTTTCTTTGACATACCGTGAGTCGTCATAACATGTCTTTTGATTCGAATACCATTGCCAACAATGAAGGAAACTATGTGAAATAAATGAAAATTTGATGTGATCCAAATTCGTAAATAAAAATAATTTGATATAATTTTTTTTTTGATATTTGTTTTACGTCGCACCGACACAGATAGGTCTTATGGCGACGATGGGGCAGGAAAGGGTTAGGAGTATGAAGGAAGTGGCCGTGGCCTTAATTAAGGTACAACCCCAGCATTTGCCTGGTGTGCAAATGGGAAACCATGGAAAAACATTTTCAGGGCTGCCGACAGTGGGTTCGAACCTACTATCTCCCGAATACTGGATACTGGCCGCACTTAAGCGACTGCAGCTATCGAGCTCGGTACTTGAGATTTAATGTTACTTATATGTTCCATGTGTTCTATATGTTACGTACGTGTTTTCTTGATCGGGATGTATGCATATTCATTAGAAAAAAGAATGACCGAGATGTAACGAATTCTCACTTTCAAAATGGTATGTTTTTCGTCTTTCAAGGATGTCATATTCCCCATTTCTTATTAATGGTTTCCTCCTGGTTGAGAATGAAGAGGACCAAAATGCGTCATTTTTATGGAAGACAGGAACAGCACGTCAAAAGAAATGTCTCACTTCTTTTTAATGCATTGAAAAATTATCGAGTTAAATAGTTTTTCAGGTTTCAATAACATAAACAAAAATAGAATTTAGCCGATATTACTACTGTCATACATTGTTAAACCAATTAATTCTTTGGGGTGCCTTGAATCTCTTACTGTACGGCCATTCTTTAACAACTGATTCCCAGGATCGCAAAATTTGTGTCAGTTGCTGAGGACGGCCTGGAAGAAAGAGGTTGAAAGCGCCCTACTAAAGTAATTGATTTACGTTTTAAGACAACAGTGAGGTCTATTTATTCCCGAAAAATTTTATGATCACTTCATAATGGACGTCAACATTGAAGAAGTTCTTTTCTTTGCTACTGGTTTTACGTCGCACCGACACAGATATGTCTTATGGCGACGATGGGGGAAGGAAAGGCCTAGGAGTTGGAAGGAAGCTGCCGTGGCCTTAACTAAGGTACAGCCCCAGCATTGAAGAAGTTCAATTACTAAGGTAGTTCAATTTGTTAAACCACACGGTTGTACGGTAAGTACCTACAGGTGAGAGAGACCGGTGATTCCACTACCTTTCAAATACATCTTCATCACATCTTTCAGCATTCAGTACGCAAGCCTCAGTGAATGAACTTAGCGCATCCGTAATCCTCTATCTGCAAGTAGCTCTGTGACCTCCTTTAGTTCAAGAGCTCTTTTCTTTAAATCATTAAAAGTTGAGTCTACAAAATGTTTCCTTTGTCTTCCTCTGATTCTCCTACTACCACCATGGCCGAGTCCATTAATTTCCTAGGTAACCTATCCTCCTCCATTCGCCTCCTCGAATACATTGCCGTAACCGGCAAATACACATCCATTGATTTTTATTTCTAACTTAGCTGTTTTTTCTTCATTCCAAGTACCCTCCAGTAGCCAAATATGCCATCCGTTTGTACCAGAAATTATTCTTCGCTACTTTCGTGTTTGTTACAACAGCTTATAAATAAAATATCCGGAGACTACCTAGTTTTCACTCCGCTACAGCAAGAACGGTCTGAAGACAGAATAATGAAGGATAATTTCATCTGAAAGCTCACTTCATTCTTAGAGAATACCGTTGATCGCAACTGAAAGCTGACAGCATATGCTTTGCTATACCTAAATTCGATTCCACTCGAGTTCTCTTGAGTTATCAGTTAAATAATTCTTCGCGGCTTACTATAATATCAACTCTAACTAACTTTTGGGAAGTTTCCATTTCCAAGGTCATGCCTCTTTCCTTCCCAATCTTAGCCAGAAGGCATTACGAATGCACATATCAAAATAGACTTCACATAAATAAGACAATTCTCGCTAAATACAGCTCTCCTCTCTGACAATCAGATTCTTTGACATCATCTCAATCATGTCGGCAATTACATAGCTTTTTTTGTGTGACCATACTTGTTATCTATAGCATCTAGGAAATGCTCAACGCCAAATCATTTTAAATGCAGCTTTGAAGACAACTTGTTCTGTGACCTGTTAATGGCTCAGTATGTCGGCTACTACAGTAATGATATTAGTCTAGTAGAGATGACCAAGCTTCGGTAGAATAGTCCATACTACAGTAAATAAGCTCACTTACAAAGATAACAACATTAACTACTACTACTGACAGACTGACAAAAACTAAGTCAGCTCCGTACAGGCCATGTAAGCCATTGCGGAAATGGAGGGTTGTGGCTTTCACCTTCTGTACCCTCAGCACTTGGGCGTGATAGGATTGTTAGTCCTATTCCTCGTACTCATTTCTATTGTAGGCTGTGTGAGTCTCAGGGTAGTTAGCATCTCCAGAAGTAGCCCGTTTCGAAATAATTTGAATTCCTTTATCTTCCAATCAGAGGCCGTCTAGGTGAGAAAGTGCTATTTTTTATTTGATAAAAAATGCTATTTGTTCGGGGTGTCAACCTATAGAGATATTTTGCCCCTACTTGGACCATATGATATGAACCTGAGTGTAACTGGAATTGCGGAAGTGTAGAGTGTTGAATGTACCCAGTCCCCAGGCCAAGGATATTAATCATTTACAATTAAAAGCCCCTGATCCGGCCGGGAATCGAACCCGGGGCCGCCTGGTGACAGGCGGACGCGTTGCTCCCTACACCGTGGGGCTGGACGGTGAAAGTGCTACAAATATATTTCTGTATACTGGCAATGTGTCTTCCGCCCAGCCTAGTTATTTCTGAGATCACTGAAGCCACTTCGTCTCGGACTGGGTTTTGATCAGGTGTTTAAAATCGGTTTCACCTTTTCAGGTGAGTTCCACCGCATTCAAAATGGGATACGACCCTCGATCCTCAGAGTGGAAAGCCAGTAGATGAGCTACTGTACTTTCACATGATGTCCCAGTGCATAAAGTTTTGAACTATCTTCACTTAAAGCCATCTGTCATAGAAGGTAGTAGTAATATTCTACACTAACAGCTCAGTTTCGGACAATTCAATTTTTAAAACACCCAATTGCGTTGGGAGAGAACGTGGGTAGAGGGCTGTTCGTTTATTCAGCTATCTTGAGTGAAGTTTTACTACAGAAGGTATATTTCATATCCAGAGAGATCACCTGCAGTTATACATCACCTTAAGCCGGGCTGAGTGGCTTAGGCCTACACGATTCAGGAACTGGCCTTCTGACCCCAGCTTGGCAAATTCGATACTGGTTCAGTCCGGTGGCATTTGAAGGTGCTCAAATACGTCAGCCTCATGTCGGTAGATTTACTGGCACGTAAAAATAACTCCTGTGGGACTAAATTCCGGCACCTCAGCGCCTCCGAAACCCATCAAAGTAGTTAGTGGGACGTAAAGCCAATAACATTATTATTATCTTATTATTATTATTATTATTATTATTATTATTATTATTATTATTATTATTATTACTTCACCTGAATTGCACACATAGATACACGTACAATATTATTTGTTCAGATAACTATCCTGGCCACAGCCAGTATGAAACAACAACAACAACAACAACAAAATAGTCCACATTTTCTGTCACATGTTCGTGCCATAATCAACACATGGAATGTAATTTACAAAGATTGGATAAAAAGTAATGACAACACCGCTTAATTTGTACCTAGTTTTATTGGCAGAGGAAACACGAATTACTTTGCTTCAGTGTAGTCTCCCGTCCTTCTCCCCATTTCTACCACCTTGTGTCATTTTTGTGAAAAGAGTCGAATACCGTCAGAGTGTCTATGTCTGGTGATGTTTCGCAGTGTCCGCCCTGTGGCACGGACGATGGCTTGGCTTGTGTCATATTGTTTTCTGTGAAGGGATTCTTTCACTCTTGCGAAAAGATCATAATCACACGGAACCATATCAGGTAAGTACGGTGGATGTTCCATTACCTCCCGTCACCAGGCACGCAGGTGTTCTATCACAGCATTAGCAGCGTGACAGCGTGACTTGTACTGAAAGGTCATTTAGGGAGTTCTTGACAGCAAGTGTCGTCGCTTTCTGTTGAATGAGGAAAATTGCTGTAGCAGGTTGCACCGACCGTATACAGACCATAGTGAATGGACGTCATAACGCCACAATTAACACCACCTTCACAACACCACCATGTACAAGGCACACTTTCGCTAGTAGTATTCACCCGTTACGATTGCATGAGATTATGATCTCTTTGTAAAAGTAAAGGAAACCCTCTGTAGGATTCATTACTACACAAGACAAACCATAGGGTGAACACTGCAGATCACCGGAGATGGACGCGCATAGGAATATGACGTCTTGCACACGTGTGGCATGTGGTAGGAATGGGGGGAGAACATTGGAGCAATGTAACATGAGTTTCCTCTGCCAATAAACCCAGGTACAAATTATAGCGGTGTTGCCATTACTTTTTATCCAACCTATGTAGAAAGACTTGTACCCACTCTGATCTCAGTCAGTTAACTAGAAGCGTGAGACACTTTACGTAATGTATTTATGATTATAGATGACTCATGGCAATTAACTTAGCTACTAGCAGTACAGCGAAATAATAAACTTGTATTCAGACCATGCTGTGTCTTGAGATCTTATCATATGAAAACTGCATGATCTCCCAAAGTAAACATGGCTAATAGCTAGTGTGAGAGTATCTTATTCTTGTATATTACAGTATATGGGCCATTGTCATTGGAGGAAAGTCCGGCTCCATGGCTAAATGGTTAGCGTGCTGGCCTTTGGTCACAGGAGTCCCGGGTTTGATTCCCGGCAGGGTCGGGAATTTTAACCATCATTGGTTAACTTCGCTGGCACGGGGGCTGGGTGTATGTGTTGTCTTCATCATCATTTCATCGTCATCACGACGCGCAGATCGCCTACGGGCGTCAAATCGAAAGATCTGCACCTGGCGAGCCGAACTTATCCTCGGACACTCCCGCAACTAAAAGCCATACGCCATTTCCATTTCTTTGGAGGAAACAGCTGTTGAATGGTATGCGAATGACCACAAAAATTATTTCATTCCCTCTATGAGAAAATAAGGGCAACTAGAGTAGTAGTACCTAGTACCTAATTAATTTAGCGTCGTCAGAACATTAAATAAACTGTAAGAATATAGAATAAGAGCTATAATATATTTCTGTACACAGACCTACTAATGGTACTAACAGTTAATTTACAGTAGATTTCTTGATTCTTTGATGAAATGCAGTAGATACCGAGTTTAAAGAACTCGCTAGATTTCGAATTTAAAAGCTTTAACCTTCTCTATGTAAAATGATTTCTTGGTAGGCGTATGTGGTCATTTTCAGAAATAGGTCTAAAATATTGACAAGTCCCACATTTATTGTTGCCAAGTTTACTTTTGATCTCTCCTAAGTGCAGTGCACATACTTTCCCGAAGTGACTTTCAATCCCGGTGTGAGGGTTGGAACAAGGTCCATCCGGCCTCCTCAGGTTAACTCAGGTTGTATGAGAGCTGGAGGAAGTTAGAGAGAAACTTTAGAACTACGAAGTCGAAGTTCGGAATTAAAACATTGAGTGTTATGACCGTAGACTGAGTTTGTGAACCTGCTCAGAAAATTAATGTATCTCAGAAGCCTTACACCTTCAGTTTTATCTGTGACTAAACGTACCTAGATATTTTGATTTTTATTGCTCATTAAAATGCACAACGAAGTACTTATATAGAAAATAGACACATAATAATAATAATAATAATAATAATAATAATAATAATAATAATAATAATAATGAGGAAAATTGCTGTAGCAGGCTGCACCGACCGTATACAGGCCATAGTGAATGGAAATCATACTCCACAATAAAAAAATAACAATAATATATCCAACTAACTACTTCAACGGTTTTCGGAGACGCCGAGGTGCCAGAATTTAGTCCCGCAGGAGTTCTATAACGTGCCAGTAAATCTACCGACACGAGGCTGACGTATTTGAGCACTTTCAAATACCACCGGGCTGAGACAGGATCGAACCTGCCAAGTTGGGCGTCTGAGCCACTCAGCCTGGCAATAGACACATAATGTGAGGTATTGTAAAAAAGTATGGAGAAGTACGCCTGCAAAAGTATTGCTTATGCTATGAAATATATACACTTTTCATTTGAGCTTAATTTACATTAGGGACCGATGACCTAGACGTTAGGCTCCTTTAAACAACAAACATCATCATCAACATCATCATCATAATCATCATCACGTTCACATTAACCTCCCCTATAATATTCTTTTTGAGAATCGATTGACAGCTATTCCAAGTGCCTATTTTTGTGACATGTTCTTTCGGTAAATCTCTGAATTAGAAGTTTTAACGTTCCAAGTCTCAAACCAGGGTAACTTTGTGTTCACGTAGTCACCACGTTGGCCTGTAATCATGGAAGTGGGAGGCAAGTGAATTCGAATTCCTTCATCGACGATTCTTGAAAATTATGGAATTGTTTCTTTATTCCTCAATTCCAACTACAAGTGATGGGCAAATTCGCACGGATTTAATAACGGTAGATGAAGATAACGACTACGCACTAGTCATTTTCATTTTTCATTGTTTTCTCTTCAACTAGTGCGTTACCAGCATCAGTTATCAGAATGTCAACATGTATCACTTTGCTCTTGAATACTGTTACCTTATGGACATAAAATAAGTCTCTGATGACCACGTCGCTGAGAGATTCCAAAATTAAAATATTTTTTGTTTGAAGACCCACAGACTAAATTTCATTTTGCTTAATCTGAGCCACAAGTACAAGATTATTCGCTTCTTTCTGTTCTTGGTGACCGATTGAGTAGAACTAATGCTTAATGGCCTATGTTCAAGGTTGCAGGATTAAATCGGGGCACAATCGGTTGTCATTTGGGTATATCGTGTGTGTCATTCAATTTGATTTCCCCTGTGAATTGGGGTGGTAGGGAACATCCACGGTATCCCCTACCAGTCGCAAGAGGCGACCACGGGGCCTCTCTGTCTGAGGCAGACATTGTGCCAGGCTCCTCACTTTAATTTTTCTTACCTGACCTGCCTTGACCAACATTGTTCTCTACCGACCCCGACAGTATTAGATTTGCTAGGCATACGGAGTTTCATTTTCACGCCCTTAGTGGCCCTTCTCTTTCTTTGCTAATACTTCCCTTATTCCCTTATTTACCCCTTCTGATTAGCAATAGTAGAGTATGGCTGCCCAGTTCTACCTCCTCTTAAAACAATGATCACTACTACCACCAGCACCATCACCAATTTTCTGACACGTTAAGAACATAGTATATTTTCTATGCCCAGTATTGGTGCGCCGTCTTCTCTTGCAACCTATAGCCATTGAAGGGATGTTATATATTATTATTATTATTATTATTATTATTATTATTATTATTATTATTATTATTATTATTATTATTATTATTATAGGGCGAGTTGGCCGTACGGTCAGGGACACGCAGCTGTGAGCTTGCATCCGGAGATAGTGGGTTCGAACCCCATTGTCGGCAGCCCTGAAGATGGTTTTCCGTGGTTTCCCATTTTCACACTAGGCAAATAGGCTCTACCTAAACTAAGGCCACGGCCACTTCCTTCCCACTCCTAGGCCTTTCCTATCCCATCGTCGCCATAAGACCTCTCTGTGTCGGTGCAACGTAAAGCAAATTGTAAAAAGAAAATATTATTATTATATTAAAATTTTATTTGTTATTGGGTGAGAAGTAGTTTAATCATTGAGCTAGGATAGGATCATACAATTAGTAACATTTCCGTGATTTCAGCATGGGCGCTGTCTTAAACTGACATTACTACACGCTCACGATACACCTCTTCTGTTGTAAGAGGAAAATGAAAGGACAAGTCATTTGTAGCATAGATTGCAACTCGAGTAACACTAAAGGCCAGACGAAGTTTGTCTATCCTGATAATAAAGGAAGATGTCACTTGTTGCACAGGTTGTAAACTCGGCCTGAAATAAGCCTGGCAGTTATATTCCACAATTTTAGCTAGTTTTAATCTGCATAATTGACGAATGCCTTGTGACAATACCGTATGAAGTCGTGTGCGTAGTATTTATTCACTACAGTCATAGTATAGGTAATCTAAACTTGTAAGTTACTTTGTAAACATATCGCATCTATTTCTTAGGTAATAAGATAACACATCGTTAATCCATTAAGGGCCTTGGCCATCCACATAGTCTGTAGATATTAGTGTCACGTGGCTCTCATAATCTGCTCCACTGCCTCTCATATAAACAGCTCCTTAATTGTTTATTCGAGGCTGAGTGAACCACGTTCCGTCCCTCAATGCACGATTAAAATAGTTGGGCGAGCCGGGAATCTAACACGGGACATCCAGACACACTACATCTACACCGTCGGGCTGGCATTTTGAAGGCACCAATGTATGAATTTGTGTCTTGGTGAGAGTAAACGTAGTCTGTATACGTTCCATTAAAAACAAATCGAAGTAGGTATATTAAAATAAACATATTGTTTCAAATCCGCCCTTTCAATCGGGCAATGATCAATACCTTAACATGTTATTTATGAACGTCAACGAACTGTATATGAAAAGCCTGACTCTTTCTATAACTGAAGTCCATGCTGTTGCGTTTCTCGTCAGATTTCGCTAACAAATGAATGTTTGCTTTGGACGTTTGGCAGCTTTCCTGAAATATTTCGAAAAGGGAATATTTGTGTACGATGAAACCTCACAATTAACATATTCTACGACACGACAGAGGGCAAGCCTAAACGCAAATCATTATTACGACCAGTTTGACAAACATAACAGGTTATGGATGATAAAAACTGCAAGGAGTATTTCATACACTATACAGTAGGTCACGAAAGTTGTGGTAGTTGTCCAGTACCTCTACTGAAAGTGCGGTGGTATAGAATACTCTCTTCTCCTAGTTTCAGATCACCAGAAACTAACGAGAGAGTATTCGTTAAGTATGATTGAATTTACTCTGTTCTTGTGTCTAATGCTGTTAGAGCAACTGGCGACAGCACAGCACAGAAAAATTAAACTTCTACACTGTCGCAAAGGTGAACACCATCACTACACAGTCTAGCTTGAGCAAGCGGCGAGAGAGGAAGTGTTACGTAGTGTGTGCCGTGAAGTACGGTGGGAGAAGAATAGTGGTTCTAATAAAGGAAGAAATTAGTTGACTAGCAGAGAATATTGAGACAGAGATGCAAGAAGTGATCTGCATTAGATGTAATATATGGGGAGGGAAGAAGGGAGGGTTAAGAATGTAAGTTTAGCATTTGAATATTACCACTCTAGGAGTTCGTTATACACAAATAAAAACTGTTTTGAGGAGTTATTGCTGGAAATTAGTATGATAAGAGGGAAGTTTGAAGAAGATGGTATGTTGTTATTTGGGGACTGGAATGCGAGAATAGAGGAGCAGAGCCCAGTGTACAGTAAAGAAGACGGATAGGAAATGAGGGAAAGTAGAAGTGAAGATACAGTCATAAACAGTTATGGAGATAAACATTAAGAAATGTGTGCAGCGGGAAATTTATATATTCTAAATGGTTGGAAAGAGAGTGACAGGAAGGGGAAGCTGATTTATGTTACAGAACAGGGAGGAAGAGTGATTGACATAGTTTTCTTTTTTTTTTCGTGTGGCTATTTCTAGCCGAGTGCAGCCCTTGTAAGGCAGACCCTCTGATGAGGGTGGGCGGCATCTGCCATGTGTAGGTAACTGCGTGTTATTGTGGTGGAGGATAGTGTTATGTGTGGTGTGTGAGTTGCAGGGATGTTGGGGACAGCACAAACACCCAGCCCCCGGGTCATTGGAATTAACCAATGAAGGTTAAAATCCCTGACCCGGCCGGGAATCGAACCCGGGACCCTCTGAACCGAAGGCCAGTACGCTGACCATTCAGCCAACGAGTCGGACATTGACATAGTAATAAGTTCAGAAGATATGTTAGAAGAAATCATAAGGATGGAGGTAGGGAATTGGGTTGAATCACATCATTTTCCAATGTGGGCGTTGATAAAAAGGAGGATAGGGAGGGACAAGAAGAGAGCGATGTACGGGGAAAAGGGTATATTAAATGGTCAGAGAAAGCAAAATGGGAATTGGATAAGATAATAAAAGAGGAGTTACAATTAGTAAGGTATAGGTGGGAGGTTGCGTTGGAGGAAAACAACATAGATAGAGCTTTGGAACTGATTTTATACCCAATCAAAAGGGTAGCTCAAATAGACAGAGGCAGGAGGAGAAAGAAGAGAAAGGGGGAATGCTGGTACAGGAAGGAGTGTGAGGAATTGCGAAATAGCGTTATGGGTGCGTTAAGAGAGTATAGAAAAAAGGTGGGAGTACAGAAAGAGAAATGTTCTGTAAATGAATGAAAGACTACAAAAGGGAAATTGGTGATAGAAAAAAAATATGGATGAAAGAACAAACAGAAGAGTGTAGGAACGAATAAAATGGAAAAGTTTGGGAGAGAATAAACTGAATTAACAAGGGTGGAAGGGGATTTGAGAAACCAAGTATCGAGGATGAGCAGTGGGTGAACTATTTTAGTGAACTACTTGGGGGCGGGGTGGGGGGAAGGAATGGTATAGAGAGAAGGGGGAAGAAGGTATTTGGAGAGATAGGGGGTATCGATATATGAGCTGGACAAAGAAATTTCAAAAGAATAAGTTATGGAAGTGATAGATAAAATTAGGGGTAGGTCTGCGGGAGGATGCAATGGTATTAGTAATAAGTTTTGGAAATAATTAAACAAAACTGTGATGATGATAGAGGGCATAGTGAAGTTATTTTACAAGATTTTTGAGGGAGGAAAGTATCCAAAAGAATGGGTAACAGGAATTGTATGTCCAATATTCAAGAAACATGGGAATAAAAACATCACTAACAATTATAGGGGTATAACGCTGTTAGATTTTCTAAGTAAAATTTATACAGGAGTTTTAGCAAACAGATTAAGAGACTGGGCTGAAACAAATTCGGTTTTGTCAGATATCTAAGGGGGCTTTAGAAAAGGAAGAAGAACGGTAGACAACATAATGGCAATGAAGATGATTTTAGATAAATAAATGAGTACGGGAAGAGGCAAAGTTTATGTTGCGACAATCGATTATGAAAAAGCGTTTGATAGGTAAACAGAAGTGCGTTAGTAGAAAAATTGGGTAGGATGGGGGTTTCTGGGAAGATGATTCGTGCAGTGGAGGCGATATATAAGGAGGTCAGGTGCTGTGTTAAGTTGGAGGAAAACAGGTTAAGTAGGCTATTAGAGTATAAGGTGGGTTTAAAACAAGGTTGTAAATTATCCCCAATATTGTTTATTTTATTCATTAACGACATTTGGATGGTCATGGTGGGAATGATTGGGCGGCACCGGTTCTAAATGGAATAGAGATACGGGTCTGATTTTTGCGGACGATGTGTTATTGCTGATTTTAACTGCTGGTGGGATGCAACAAAGTTTAAATTCAGTGTCAGAATATGCAACGGAATCGACCATGAAAATTAAGGGGAATATGTCTAAAGTGTTAGTAATTCAGAAACAAGAAGGGAGAAAAAAGAAATGGCTTGAATGGTCCAGGGAGAGAGGATAGAACAAGTAAATAATTTAGAATATTTAGGGGGTGATTTTAAACAGAAGAGGGACATGGGAGGATCAAATTAAGAGAGCAAGGAGAAAGGCGATGGTAGCCTTACCCTTAGTCAAAATGTTAGTGGCTAAATTTCCGGGAATAAGCTATAAAACTATGAGGTTAGTCTTAAGATCAGTAGTATTTGACAAGGTAATGTATGGGGCAGAAGTATGGTGCTGAAGGAAAAGAGGGTTAACTTAAGACAAATTATGAGTAAATTTGGTAAGGCAGTAATGGGGCTCCCCCAGTGCACGGCAAATGCTGGGGTGGATTTAATGTGCGGAGAAGAAATAGAGGTTGAGTGCGTAAAAATAGTAGTCAAATACTGGATGCGTTTGAAAAGAGGGGAAGGAGGGAGGGTGCTTCAGGCTGCGTACGAACAACAAAAGAAAAACATGTATAAGGGGTGCTGGCTAGGAAAAATTAAACTATACTTGGAGAGGGTGGGAATGGGATACATGTGGGAAGAGGTTTGGAAGAAGAAGAAGGACGTTAGCGGAGAGAGGGTTCTTTTAAGGAGGGTCAGATATATTCATAGAAATAGATAGAATAGTGTAGGAACAGAGGATCACTTAGTGCTTTTAACAAAGTAATGGAAGTGTCAGTGTTAAATATTAGGAAATGTAGATAGGTTGAACAGAGGAGGATTACTATGGTGGCTGATGGGATTGTACACGAATAAGGGATGGACAAAGGGTAAAGGGAATTCACTATGCGTATTATATGGGGCATCAGGAAATGATCTACACTTCATAGGTAATTGTAAAGATACGGAAAATATAAGAAATAAACTTTTGAGTGCCAATAAAAGGGAATTATTAGAAAAAAGGCGATGAGCAAAAAATCAGAGGGTGGTTATCCAAGAGTGGGAGAACGGGGAGGAATTAAATAGGTATTTATGTGTGGTAAGGAGAATTTGTGAAGTAAAGTTAAAAGAGGAAAATTCATAATGTTATTTGGGTTTGAAATTATTTAAGCGACGGTGGTGAGATTTTATTGGTGAGTCATGAATGTGTAAGACTTGAAAGCGGATGTGAAAGAAAGTGTAAAGAGCTAAGAGTGTAAAATGAGAATGAATTAGAGGAGTGTGTAAGAGTGATGAGTAAAATTTGGATGTAAGGATTTGTAGGAGATAGGGGCGGTTAAATAAGATAAGTATGGTTATAAACGTGTGTGAAATGTGAGTGAAGGATTGTTAAGATAAGGGCAAAAAGTTAGAAGATTCGATTATACCTGATTGTTAAACCTGGAGATACATTGTAAATGTGGAAGGTTTGTGAAGTGTAATTAAGATGGGGGAAGTGGTAAGATATTGTATTTCTGGAAGGTTTAAGTGATAAAGGTAGGACATTTTAATATTGCTATGGCAAGAGATGAATGTATAATTTAAATAGTAGTGGTAAGTAAGTTAGATAATGAAAGACATGACGCAACTGTTGACGCACAAGAGAATTCGAATTTATCTGGAAATAGGTCAGTGATTACATAATAGTAGGAACTGCTAAGTCAATAGGTGATCAAGACGAAATATAATACGTATGCGGGCACATGTGCTGCGGATGACGAAATATTAAGTCAGCGGATCTGGAAAGCAGTGCTCTGCTGAGGACGGCAGGTCTTGAGTAAATAAGTGTGTGTAAGAGCTAAGGTAGATGTATAAGAGAGAGATAAATGGGTAGTGTTACTATAATGAGGGGTCGGACGTGTCGTGCCTTACAAGAGGGGACGGCACATACGGCCAGTAGTTTTAGGGGTGACACCTCACATGTGGTCTGATCTCCGCCAATGTGAGGGGTCACTAAATCACGTTAGGAATTTACAGTAAATTAGTAGTAGGGGTGGCGCTTACATGAGGCTTGGTTTTTCCGCCCATGTGAGTGACCACATAGTAGACATAGCAGTTTTATGGGTGGCACCTCACATGTGGTCTGGTTTTCGCCGGTGTGAGGGGTCACAAAATTACGTTAGGCGTTTAGAGTAAGTTAGTTATAGGAGTGGCGTTTACATGAGGTATGGTTTTCCGAACATGTGAGTGACCACACACTAGACTTAGTATATTTTTATTTTTTATTGTTGTTATGTAGGAAGGAGAGGGGGAGGGAACGTCAAAAGAGGGAGGCATAGGGTGGCCCTACCCCAAATGTAGTTGACAAATGTTAATAGATAGAGGTCGAGAAAGGAGAGAGTGAGGAAGGGTACATGTGGAGCTGAACTTGAGCACACAGGTAGCCTGTCACCAAACGGAATGGTGAGGGCCAGGAAGGGTGGTTCCTTTTTTCCTCACCAGGGTGGGACGCACGCCCGGTCAGTAGTTATAGGGGTGGCATCTCCCGTATGGATTGATTTCCGCATGCGTGAGGGTCACAAGAATTAAGTCAGGATATTGAGAGTTATAGGGGTGGCACTTATATGTGGCCCAGTTTTCCGCCCATGTGAGTGTCCACATAGTGTAGTGGTAGCGCTTACATGTGGCTCGGTTTTCTGCACATAGTAGATTTTTTATTTTTATTTTTTATTATTATTTTATTTTTTATTTATTTTTTGCTTTGTAACGGGAACATATATTTGAGCGGAAAGCCTGTAATGTTCAGCATCAATAAACCTATGTTCATAAACCATTACTACTAGACTAATAGCGCTCGGCTTTGGCGTACTAAACTTGGGTACCGCGTGGCGTCAGGAGGCATGGCTTGCTACTGCGCTTCCAGTTGATGGCTCCTACCATCTAGTATACTAACCGTGACTTTATATAATAAATAAACATAAAAAAATGCGGATTCGGACCACGTACAATAAAATACACATGGATGAAACATAACAAAAATATTCCAAAACCCTATTGAACTTAACAATGGGCATATCACTCCTTTTAAACACTGTGGTGGACCCCGGCAGCTTGCTGAAGTTAGTCTTCAGGAACGCCAAATCTGATCGAACTGAAGGACACAGCATGGCTTTCTTGGCTTTTCTAAAATTATGGATGCTGTCATGAAAAATTGTTTCTGTGTCGTCTGAAGTATCTCTCAACATCACATGAAGTGACGAGACAAAACTTTAATGAAGCCAGTTCATCTGGTTTAAGGTCTACTGCTGCACCTACCTCACCTTGTAGCATATTGAATAATTTTACTATATCTTTCGAAACATGGATTTCGTTCCAAAATCCTACCAAATTCTTCCCTGACAGCGGCTACATTCCCAGATGCTTGCTTCAAGACTTACCCTAACTTCTTCCATAACCCTAATGGATTCCACAACGGGCATATCACTCATCTCCAAGTTTGTGGTATCTACCGGCATCTTTTTGAAGTTTTCCTTCAGGAACGCCAAATCTGATCGAACTGATAGCCACGACATGGCTTTTTCTTCTTCTCTTAAACACTGTATGTTCCAATTTTCGCAGTGGGATATTGTCTCCCACCATTACAGTACACATATCTGAAGTAAATTATTGCTGTTGACAGTGGTGTGGAAGAAAGGCTGCGTTTGTGAAGTTTCTGCACTCGTTTCAGATGTATCATTGTGATTTTGTGGTGACCTATGTGGTATTCTTTTTTCGCGTTTGATCTGAAAAGTAATTTTGAATTAGGTTACAATGTTCCTATACTGGTATCTTAACTTTCTGCCTCTATTGTTGGGCTAATAGTCAATAATGCTTAGCACACATACAATATTGTTTCACACGAAAAAGAAAAATAATTAGAGAGGATAATGTTTCCAGAAGTAAAGTGGGAACAAGGGTATTAATTCGTAATTTAGATGGAAATATGTCCTTAAAGCGTTTTCAGTCATAAGTTGGGAGGATTGTGTAGAGCACACTAGATTCTAGAGATAACCCTGACGAAATTTACTCACGAATGTTTTGAAAAAGGAGTTTTATAAATTGCTTTTCAGTTGTAAATCTCATTTTCACAGTAAATGAAACACAGTTCAAAATACAGACTGTTAATTTTCACCCACACCGTAACAAGAGACCGCTGCGATGAACTCGTGGTAGCGTTGTTTCTCTTCGTCTAGTACTTGAATGATTTTTAAAATTTTAGCTATACAAGTTTCTGAATGTTCACTGCTTATATAGCGTCGTAACAAAATCACTTGCTACAATACATAAATGGTTAGGTTAGGTTAGGTTAGGTTAGGTTAGGCCTATAAATGCTACATCGAAATGCGATTTTAGTCCTTGATCACAAAAGGATAAAAGAGACAAATTAACTTACCTCCTTACTGCAAGTTTGGCAGAAGACTACCCTTCCGTCTGTAGTGAAGCTGAGATCTCCAGTAGGACTTGCAAGATTTTTATTTAGGCATTGCCGAGCCCACTTCTCCAAAGTAGATTTCGGTACTGTTTCAAGACAAAGCGTCCTAGAATTCTCAGCTTGCGAGGGTAGGGGAGATGAGTGTGTACAGCAGAGTTCAATGTTCATTGGTTCTCGCATATTATCTTTCGAAGTGGGAGGGGTGGAAAGCTTCGAGATTAAACTGATCCTTGCTTGTCCTGAAGGAAATCCTCCAAGTGATATTTCTGGAGACTTCCTAGAATTTTCCTTATTGTTAGTGGGGAGAACGGATGTTGAGAAACACGAAAATCATTCTGTTGACCACGCCAGCCAGAATATAATGCATTGGAAAAATATTGGCCCCTTTAAGAGCTGTCAAAGGACATAAAATAGGCAATTATACTCCGAATAGGTACAAAACTTTTGAAATAGGCACTTATAGGCACAGTACGACCAACTAATTCTTGCTAAAAGAAATTCTAAAACAGATCTATATCTTGAAAGCTTTAGTTTATGTACACAGGAATAAAGTATGCAAATAGGCAAAATCTCATCCCTACTCATGAGGCACTCGGACGGGTCGTATAGGTAGTTATATACTCAAATATTTAATAAAATAAAATTTGTCGTAATACGTGATATACTGTTTAATGTGCTGACACGCATAACGCGTGAAACTTAGAATACGAAGGAATCATACACTGGACCAACAAGATGATCTTACGCGCTGGTCATAATTACTTTAAATTATGTACAAGAATGAATTTAAACGTTAATGAAATTAACCTATATCCTTGAGAATTAAGTAAGCGTACATTATTGTTTGCATGTGGGGACCAGACTACCCCATCCTTTTAGACACGAGCCCCTGGATCCTCTGGATTGTCATCTCTACTTTACCAGTCATCAATTCTCGTACCATGATGTCTTTTCTCCTTTTAAGTCCACTTACACGTTTACACCGAAACAAAGTTAATTAATACGGGCTGACAACTATCTGAGCTATCTTCTGTCTTAGCGAGGAAAGCAACGGGAAACTACCTTACTGTTCATTGTTCTTCGGGCCGATGACCTTCGATGTTAGTCCCCGTTAAACAACAAGTGACGCTTGGGCTTCCTAAAACTGTTGATGGTAGAACTGTTGGAGATACAACTAATCTTAGAGTTGAGGACTCATAAGAAAAAGCAAAGAAACAGAACGAATCGGCCAACAAACAAACATATGGTGGAGGGAAAATGGAAGAGGTCCGAATCGGCCAAATAATGTTTGGCAACGGAAAGCGGATAAATGGAAGAATCCCTAGGACTTGCGGACTTAATACCGCCGAAATCGGAAGAGAACAAGAGTTGACCAAGAGAGGTCAGGTAGGAAAGATAGAAGACCTTCACAACTACGTGGAAACAATCCCATGCTCAGAAGGGACTCCATGGCCATCAACCCACGCTCCCAACCTAAGGGGATACCGGTAATGTATTCTATTGTCCCCATCGACGGGGGGAATACGTGCATACACTCATATGTAGGGCTATAATGAACATGTATGTTATCACTCTTCACTCTTATCGGCATTTAGATTTCACAAGAAGGCTAGATTCAGAACCATTAGCACCAAAATTCCATTATTATTATTATTATTATTATTATTATTATTATTATTATTATTATTATTATTATTATTATTATTATTATTATTATTACTTGCGTATGGACCCTGTTGGATCACGCATTACATTTATGATTCGCCTTTC
This sequence comes from Anabrus simplex, assembly GCF_040414725.1. Lineage (NCBI taxonomy): Eukaryota > Metazoa > Arthropoda > Insecta > Orthoptera > Tettigoniidae > Anabrus > Anabrus simplex. The sequence goes on from NC_090265.1 coordinate 358,792,637, forward strand.
TAACAGACCATACTGCTTTCATTCTTTCACTGTGTGCCTGTTTTCTTTCCTCTGACCACTTAGTCCCCTATCATTTAGGGACTTCATTCTCTGGCTTTATTACCCATCTATTTATCTTCTGACGGAAAATGTTTCTGTCCAGTATTTCTGATGTTTCTATGTGGGCCTTTTCCAGATCATTTTTAACATCTTGTATCCATAGTACGTTCTTCAGTTTTTCAGTATATGTCAAAATCTTGTGGGTTAGCCTTGAAGACGATAGTCTGTGAACGTGTCCATAGAATTTCAGTCTTCGTTTCCTGATGTCTGCGGCAAGGTTGGACAGTCTTTCCGTAGCTTTGCGTGATTTGAGTCTATACCCTTCTTTTTTCTCTGGGTCCGGAATTTTCCTCAAGATCTTCCTTTCCTCCTTCAAGATGTTTTCTAGATCACCGTTATTATTAAGTACCAAGATTTCACTTGCATAAAGCACTTCAGGTTTAATCACCATATTATAATGTTTGATTTTAGTATGTATGGACATGCATTTCTTGTTGTAGATGTCGCTGGTTCTCCAATATGCTCTTTTGAGTTTTTGTAATCGGACTGTCTGTGCTTCCTTTTCCAACCCTGTTGGTTCTAGGATCTCATCGAGATATTTAAAGTATGGGACTCGTTTGATCTGCCCATATTTTGTTTGTAATTCATGAATGTCGAATTTAGTGCAAATAAACTTGGTGTTCTCGAATGAGATTTGTAGTCCAGTTTTCTCGGCGCATTCCTTGAGGACTTCAATCTGTTTGATCGCTGAAATGTCACTGTCTGTTAGTATCACTAGATCGTCTGTTGAGGCTAAACAACTGACCTTTATGTCATCGTTCTTTCGTCCAAGTTGAATGGGTTTCCAGTGCTTTTTAGATTTCAATTTCTTCTGCCATTCTCGAATGACTTTATGTAGGACAAGGTTGAAAAGCAGTTGTGACAATCCGTCACTCTGTCGCAGGCCGGTCTTAATGGCCAAGGGCTCCGATACTTCACCCATGATTTTCACTTTTGACTTCGTGACAGTGAATGTTTCCTTGATGAGTCTTAATGTCTTTGGATCGAGTCCTTGTTCTTCTAAGATGTTAGACTGTCGATCGACCGAATCGTATGCTTTCTTGAAATCGACGAAACTACAAATAATCGGAGAGCTTCGGGTTGCTCTATACTTCAATATCGTTTTTAAGTTAAACATGTGTTCAGCACAAGAACGCTCAAGTCGGAAACCGGCTTGATATTTTCCTATTTTGTGTTCAAGCTGTTCTTATACTCTTTGAAGAAGACACGCGGAGAGAATCGTGTAGGTGACTTGAACGAGAGAAATCCCTCTGTAGTTACTTACATCCGTTCAGTCACCTTTCTTGTGTAACGGATGGATAAGTGCACATTTCCATTCTTCAGGTAGTTTTCCTTTTTCCAGATGTCCATGATAATTAGTGTGAGCTCCTGAAGTGTATTTGGGCATATGTTCTTTATGAGTTCTGCAACTATAACATCTTCTCCAGACGCCCTATTATTTTTGAGTCTGGAGATGTGTCTCTGGATTTCTTCTTTGGTAGGTGATGGAGGTTCAGGGCCTACGTGTACAGGAGTTTCTTTGGGCCATAGTAATGTTGGCTCCTGGCAATTTAATAATTCAGAGGAATATCGACCCAGCTCCTTACAATTATCCTGGTTAGACAGCGCGAGTTTTCCGTCTTGTTTTCGGAAGCATAAGTTCCGTGGGTATCCTCAAATTCTTCCTGCGAAAGTCCTGTAGAAGTCTCGATATTGTGATCTCGGAAATATTTTTCTATAGAATCCAATTGGTCATTCACTTATCTCCTCTTCGTTTGTCTGATTACTTTTGACACTTCCTTCCTTGTATGAAGATAGTGTTGTTGAGTCTCGAGTGACTTCTTACAGTTATATTTCTGAAAAGCTCTCTTTCGCTTTTCCAGTGCTTCTTCACGTGCAGAGTCCCACCATGGGTGTTTCGTACTTTTCTTCAGTGGAATCGTCTCTTTAGCTCTCGTAAAGAGCTTACCATGGAACTGTTGCCAGATGTCAGCCTTTTCCTTTTCCCATTCTTCTTTTATGTTAGTTTCCTTTACCTTTTTCGTGCCGAACTTTTGAAGATGAGATTTATTGTAGTAGATTATTTATATTCTCAGCGTTTTCTAGGTCACACAGCCGGCCACTATTGTCAGCCATCTTTAAGACCGGCAATGTGGCACTTCTATACTGGACAGCATACTATATTATTACCTGTTCAGTTCACGTGGGGATTTGGTTCCGAACTAAGTACGAGCTAAGCATAACCCTGCGTGAAACACTGTGATGGGGCTCTCAACCCCGACACGACGCGTCCCAATGGCTAATAGGGGAAGTTTTCTGTAGATATACAGGACAGGAGGGAGAGAATAAGACCTAGTCAAATAAGCACTCGCAGATCAACCGAGGTGAATAGAACTGTGGTCAATGGCAGAGAGAGCGGAAGAACCAAAAATGAAATCCACTTCGCGTCTGACGGATCGAGCGGCAAAGTGGTCAGCGTCTGTTTACCTAGTAGGTACGGCTGCACAAATTACGTTCCAGGAACTAGCAATCCCTGGTCCTAAATTCTTAGTGGAAACACTGGACTAATCCTTGATTACAAGCAATTATTATTATTATTATTATTATTATTATTATTATTATTATTATTATTATTATTATTATTATTATTATTATTATTATTATTATTATTATTATTCTAAATTATAAACAGCAAGTAAGCAGACAGAGAAGTGTCACGTTAGAGTGACCCGCAGCAAATTCACTGGAAAAGAAGAAAATAAACCCGTTCTTGGATTCCTTGCTGTCACTCATTCATGAAGTTCGAGAGTAGCCCACACAGTTCCAGTTTCAGCAGAATTTCATGAAGTGTTGCATTGCAGATCTTGGCTCATAATTGACCGATCCTTATATCCACCACACACAGTCTAAGCGTTGAGCCAATACCTTTCAACCCAAATTTAGCTGACCAGCGCTTACGGCTCAGAAATTTATCTTGCAAAACGGGAGGAATACCACATACTTCGGGAAATCAAACTACTTTATGGTGATGCGAAAATAATATCCTTTCGAAGATATGTGGTGTCGGAAATCTCGGCGCATCATTACAAATTCCAAATTCTCTTTGGTTGAAAGCTACAAGACTGGAAACTTGTGGCTTAATGAAGTACAGAAGGACTTGGATTCGGCTGGGATTTCAGACATTGATATAGAAGATCGTTCTAAATTTAGTGCTATGGTACAGTCTTGGACCCCACCACCTAGAGTCCCTAGAAGTCGGAAGCCCCTTTCAAAAGAGAGGAGAAATTATCAGCAGAGCTCAAGAGATATTGGGAACGAAGAAGAGCATCGAGGAAGAACTAGTCATCAGCGCTCCTTAGTGGGCTTAAATCAATAATATATATATTGAAGTTTTCTAATTGTAGTACATAGCACCACGGCTAGAAGTTTACTTTCATACACTAGAAAATGCACTGCGTGTACACGGAATATGATACAACTTTCCAACGAATATGTGACAGTGAAGTCTATTAGAAAGCATTGGCTATTGCATAGACTTAGTTCGTTCTTTTAAAATGTCTGAATGGAAGAACATGAAGGTGGGGTTGATTTCCGCTTGAAGAGAGAAGAGAATCGAAAGGTTTTCATTACAATATCCGGCAGTGTGGAGACGATAGTTATCGGTCCAATAAGATCAAGTATCTCGAGAGCCTTTCACTTTGCCTCCTAGGTTCGATAGCTGGCTAACTCACTCAACGTTATTGTACAAGTATATTTTCTCCCTTACAACACATTGGTGATCTCCGAAGTTTTGGATAAGAGGACTGACAGTTTAATCAAGATTACAGGTCTAAAGTTGATATCTCGATTTCTTCTATTAGTTCTTCACCTTCATACTGAGTGATCCACCTTTCACCCAGGCCAGTATCGACCAACAGTTTTCATCTTCGGGGTCAACTTATATCTTCGAAATACGTTCGCAGCCTGGGATAAATATAAGTAATTTCCAAACTCATAATGGCTATGGATAAATGGAAGGAGTGTTAGTGCTGTGATTATAAATAATACTGCCAATGTTGCCCTAAAATTGATTTTAAAGGAAATAAATCCGACGATCATAGTCTTAAATCCCGGTGAAAAAACATTCTTTCCATCGCGTGTAGGGACGATTCTTTCTAGAAATTATCTACATTAAATACTGACGAGTACACCTCTGTGGTGTAGTGGTTAGCGTAATCAGCTGCCACCCCCGGAGGCCCGAGTACGATTCCCGGCTCTGCCACGAAATTTGTAAAGTGATACGAATGCTCGAACGGGGACCACTCAGCCTCGAGATGTCAACTGAGTAGAGAGGAGGTTCGATTCCCACCTCGAAGTGGTTTTCCGTGGTTTCCCACTTATCCTCCAGGCGAATGCTTGGATGTTACCTAACTTAAGGCCACGGACGCTTCCTGCCCTCTTCCTTATCTATCCCTTCCGATCTTCTCATCCCCCACAAGGCCACTGTTGAGCATAGCAGGCGAAGCCACCTGAGTGAGGTACTGGTCCTCCTTCCCAGCTGTATCCCTCCGACCCAAAGTCTCACGCTTCAGGACACTGCTCTTGAGGCGGTAGAGATGGAATCCCTCGCTGAGTCCGAGGGAAAATCCAACTCTGGAGTGTAAATGGATTAAGACAGAGAAAGAAAAATGAAAGAAAGAAAAGAAAGAAAGAAAGAAAGAAAGAAAGAAAGAAAGAAAGGAAGAAAGAAAATATTGACGAACATGAGATAAATTAATACATTTGACGGACATTTTAAACAGCATTAAATAGCCTACATCATTCAAACATTTCAGGGATGAAAGTTAAATATTTCACCTTGATCTTGGATAACTTGAAAAGTTGAAGGAAGATTTATAGCTTTTGCTGCATGAAATGAGATGGTGAACCAATTTGATCGGTAAACACCAGGCAGTCTGTTAGATGCAAAGCGTAGGTGAATCTTCTAATATAATATCTTAGTAAATTTCTTTTTTGGAGAACCGGTTAAAATACCAACTCCGGACTGAGCCAAGCTATTATCTCCTTCTGTACAAGTGGCAAATTCACCTGAGGCGGAACAGTAGCTTTAGCATAGTGAGCACTGGGATCAGGAAGAAATTAAGGCCGGGAATCATAAGCAGGGCCTCCGTAGTTGTACCAGGGTGCTTCAAATACGTACTTTGCCATAGAATGGTTTGTATGCCTTGGTCAACTGTAGGAGCTTTTGTCATGAACGAAACGGCTGCACGCAACAACGTAAAATCGGAGACATTGTCAGCTTGCAGGAGCTGCAGGCTAACCGGAAAATGAATTTGCTGAAACGCCACGAGATGGCTCTGCGACGTGAAGCACCTGGTACGTTTAAACAATTTAAGGAGTTTAATACAGCAGTTGTGGTGATGGCATCGTTGGGATCGTTGCCATGGAAACAGGCCATTCGAGCATCGTTAGTCAAATTTTTCTCACCACTAGCTCTAAACGCCGGACCCTAACTCTCGTGGGCCCTGGTGTAGTCACTGTTTATATTTTCGTGTATCGGTTCTTGGTGTGACGGACGTGTTCTTTGAGTCTGGTAGAAGCCAGTCGTTTTGTTTCGCCTACGTTGGAGATACTACAATTCTAAGGGTTTTCCAATTGAAGCAGATAGAGCTGACAACACTGCAAATAATTGACGAGACAGCCAAGAGGAGACAGCACTGCGTATGATTTGATGTAGCACAGAACTTGGTCAGTCTGAGACACGCGTCGTTAAATAGAGGAAAACGTTGAAGAAATATTAGTGTTTAATGGTTATGTCCAAATGTGTACCACGCGGCGTGATTCTATTAAATATACACAAAGAAGGTGTTTCGGCGAGAAAAACTGTCACGAAGTGTACTCGCCCGTGCTCCACAGTAACGCACGTCAGCATGCTGCCAACGCAACAACTGACAGTCGGATCTGTCCTGGCTGTGGTCTTATGGATGGCCCACCTTATAGTCTAAAGTGGTGGCGGTGATTAATGTTTTAAGAAGTACAACTAGGCAACCATCCTCTAGTAACACTAACCAGAGGGAAAACATAGAAGAGGTCCGACACTTCGAAAAATGATGATATCGGCCAACGAAAGCGCCAACAAGAAAGTTGAAAGATTCCCTAGACCTCGGAGACCTAATAGCGTCGGGGTCGGAAAAGAACAACGGTTGACCAAGGGAGGTTGGATAGGATGGAAGTGAGGAGCCTGGCACAAGTAAGCAGAAGCAATGCCAGGGTCCTATGGTCACCAACCCACAATCCTAAGTTGAGAGCTTCTGGGAATCCTCTTAGTCGTCTCGTACGACAGGCAGTGGATACCGTGTGTGTTATTATATGGCCACCACCCACAGGGGGATTATAGCCTAAATACATTCATCTTTTCGATCTACTGATACAAGCTCTGATGTTTAAGCGTTTCAGCAATGATGAAGCTGTTTCTGATGCTGCGGAAGAATAGTTCAACCAGCGAGCAGCGTCCTTCATGGTGGAGGGTATACAGAAACTTGTTCAGGGTTGGGACAGGTGCCTGAACGGTGGGATGGTATCTCTAGACTTTCTCAAACTATCATTCATCATTTTGATACAATGTATTTGTCCAGTGCAAGGGCAAGCTTCTAAATATCAGTTTATCTTCCAATCAGACAAACCGTACATCCACTGTACACAAACCTACCTATATTAAGACAGTATAACATTGAATAATCCTTGTTAAATGTTTTCTTCTGCAACACATTGCAGCAGCTGATAATCATGTGAAGAAGTTGACCATAGGAGTTCTCTAAGAGAAAAGAGACGTCCATTGTGATGTAGCTATATGCAAGTGGTTAAACTTATCTTCAAATCCTTCAGAGGGTCCTTCATCAAACAATACCTTGCAAATGTTATCTGCAGAATTTCATTATCGAACATAAATTACACAATTTCTCAGGATTACTGCATTATTATCGCAGAAAGTTTCCAAACCATACTTCTGTAGTAAAAATGTCGTTTCTACTGTTCTCGTACGGTCTAGTTAGCCTGTGTGACTGTACTTTCGTGCTAAAAATCTCTCAACTACTGTAAGACAATGTGTACGGCGTATCACAGGAGCCATCTGTAGATTAGTCTTAATTACAACCGTGGAGAAGATAACGAGAGTTTCCTCACACTCATATCTTAGAGATGAAGGGAGGCATGCCGTGGTTTTAGGAGTTTCTGCCCAGCATTCTCCAATGAAAACAAGCAAAATTATCAAACACGTGGAGATTACAAGCAATCATTTGTCGAATTAAATAAACAATTTCAACAGTCTCAAGAAACAACGTCAAGATAATCTCATAGATGATTTAGCCTTCGTCAAAATCTAATTTCGTAACAAGGACTACGTGACTACTACGGAGTTGAGTCGTTCAGATGGTAGAGCGCTGGCTCTCTGAGCCCAAGGTGGTAGGTTCGATACCGGCTCAAATATACTCAATACGCCAGCTTCGTGTTGGTATATTTACGTAAAGGAACTTCTATGGGAAAAAAATTCAGGGATATTCGCGTCTCCTAAATAGTAAATTTAGTAAGCGAGACGTAAACCCAATATTATTATTATTATTATTATTATTATTATTATTATTATTATTATTATTATTATTATTATTATTATTATTATTATTATTATTATTAAACGAATGCAGGTGGATAAAGAATGAAGTAGATGGAAAGTACAGGACAGCTAAGGAAGAGTGCTTGAAGGAGAAGTGAAAAGATATTGAAGGTTGTATGGTCCTAGGAAAGGTGGATGTTGCATACAGGAAAATTAAGTAAACCATCGGAGAAAGGAAAACTAGGTGTGTGAATAACAAGAGCTCAGATGGAAAAACCACTTCTAGGGAAAGAAAACAAAGCAGAAAGGTGGCAGGAACATATCCAATAGTTGTATCAAGGTAAAGAAGTAGATGGTAGGGTTCTGGAACAAGAAGAGGCTGTGATGGTGATGACATGGGAGACCCAATTTTAAGGTCAGAATTCTACTGAGCGTTGAGAGGTCTAAGTAGGAACAAGGCACCGAGAAACGATGACATACCCTCAGAAATACTGACTGCGTTAGGAGATACCAGCATGGAGAGGTTATCATCTGATATTAGGCAGAATGTTGTTATGGCTATTCCCAAGAAAGCCGGTGCTGACAAGTATGAAAACTACCCCACCATTAGTTTAGTATCTCACGCCTGGAAAATTATATCACGTATTATTTACAGGAGAATGGAAAGACAATTTGAAACTGAGTTGGGAGAAGATCAATTTGGCTTCAGAAGAAATGTGGGAACGCGTGAAGCAATCCTGACTGTACGTCTGATCTTAGAAGACCGAATTAAAAAAGACAAGCCCACGTACAGGGCGTTCGTAGATCTAGAAAAGGCATTCGATACTGTTGATTGGACCAAGCTATTTTGAGATTCTGGAAGTGATTGGAATCGGATATCGAGAACGAGGAATTATCTAAAATCTGTATAAGAATTAGTCTGTAGTGATAAGAATCGAGGACTTTGAAAAGGAAGCAGCAAACCAGAAAGGAGTGAGGCAAGGCTGCGTTTTGCCCACCCCCCCCCTCCTTTCCAGTGTTTACATAAAACAGGCGCTAAAGGAAACCAAAGAGGTATTTGGAAAGGGAATCACAATCCAAGGAGAGGAAATCAAAACCCTGAGATTTGCCGATAATATCGTTATTTTATCTGATACTGCAGAAGGTCTAGAGAAATTCCTGAATGGTATGGATGGAGTCCTGGATAAGAAGTACGAGATGAAAATAAATAAGTCCAAAACAAAAGTAATGGATTGCCGTCGAACAAATTCAGGTGATGCGGTAAATATTAAATTAGGAAATGGAGTAATAAAGGAAGTAAATGAGTATTGTTACTTGAGTAGTAAAATAACTAACGATGGTAGAAGTAAGGAGGACATAAAATGCAGATTAGCACAAGCAAGGAAGAGCTTTCTTAAGAAAATAAATTTGTTCACTTCAAACATTGATATAGGAATGAGAAAGATGTGTTTGAAGACTTTCGTCTGGAGCCTGGCTTTGTGTGGAAGTGAAACATGGACGATAACTAGCTCAGAAAGAAAGAGAATAGAAGATTTTGAAATGAAATGCGGTGTTACAGAAGAATGCTGAAGGTGAGGTGGGTAGATACAATCACGAATTAAGAGATACCGAATCGAATTGGTGAGAGGAGATTGATTAGGCTAAATTTGACCAGAAGAAGAGGTAGAATGATTGGACATATCTTAAAACACCCAGGACTTTCACAGTTGGTTTTTGAGGGGAGTGTAGGTGTTAAGAACGGTAGCCCTCTTAGGGCAGATTTCCGAAAACTCGACTTTCGGTAACTTGGCGTTCTGTACAAGTCGACATCTGAAATTTCATATTTTCTTACAGTGGGTAAATTATGTAATTCTGTCCTTTATCAGGTCAAGTGGTATTTCTAGGGCAGTAAAGTTTGGAACATACTGTAATACATAACAACGTTCCAGGTGACTTGTATGTGAACATTCTTACTTAACTCCAGGTAGCAGCTTTTGAAGCGTCAATTCACCCGTCAGTCATCAACCAGTACTCTCTGTAGCCATTACATGGGGTGGACTTCACAAGAAAATATGGGTTATAGAGATTAAATGGCACGCAGTAGCTGCCCGGATTTCTTTCTGTGGATTGGACTTGCCATTTCTAAGTGAATCGTTATTTCATTATTTCGAGGAGCAAAGCACATCTGACACGGAAATTTTACTTCTTCGACGTCTGCGTGATGAAGACACCATAAGAAGTAATGAGTGTGAGAGATAAACTGCATTCACCAGATTTTCTCCAAAAGAAGACGTTGTTTTATTATTTTCTAAACATATTATTTTAGATTAGGTTTTATATTTTTATGACTCTCTACAGTAGCGGCGATTGGGAAGGGGCCGACGCCCTTGCCCCCACTTTGTGAAGGAAATATTACATTTTAATTCCGTTTCAGCTGGCTAAAACTAGGAATTATAGTAATTATTTTAAAAAAAGCAATTTGTTCAAACCCTGTTGTCATCAAATAATTCTTCCGTTTATTCTCCTTAATTATTAACAACCGAGCTGGATAGCTGCAGTCGCTTAAGTGCGACCAGTATCCAGTATTCGGGAGATAGTGGGTTCGAATCCCACTGTCGGCAGCGGTGAAGATGGTTTTCGGTGGTTTCCTATTTTCACACCAAGCAAATGCTGGGGCTGTACCTTAATTAAGGCCACGGACGCTTCCTTCCCACTTCTATCCCTTTCCTGTCCCATCGTTGCCATAATACCTATCTGTGTCGGTGCGACGTAAAGCAACTTGCACAAAAAAAAAAAAAAATTGTTAACAACATTTTTTTGCAAAAATACGCACAAAATGTCGTTCTTCGGGGCTAACCAATTTGTATAGCGCCACAGCAAGTAGTGGAGACTTAGCATGTGCTGTGAGGAAGGTAACAGGGGTATTTTTTTTGCCAAGGTCATGGACACTGAGGTATGATTCATCCGCTTGCCGCGTGTATTCGTCAGTCTGGCAGTCTCTTTAGTGTCTGTTAGCTTCTAAGAGAGTAGTCAAATTCTAAATGATTTGAACTGTATAATAATGCCGTACTTCTATTTAATTGTAATACACGCGTAATATTGTTCCTTTGGCGAAAGGTTTAATTTATAGTATTAAATAAAAACTTACCATTTTGTAGTTTTTTTCAGTTTTAATGTATATACCCCAGCCCCTCTACCCGACCACTATACCCCACAAACCCGGGTAATGTTTGTTGTCTGTACAATTCCTCCCTCCCCACCACACTTGTAATCCCCAATCGCCGCTACTGAGCTGCTATATGTTAAAATCTTTCAGTATTTTAATATGACCTGAAATAAATTTTATATAACCCTTCCACGAGTCCGTAAAATTTGATATACAGTGGATGCCGCCGCTTATTATGATCACTCTTGGACGCAGATAATTTATTTGATAACATTAACCGACTGATAATAGTAGCCGAAAAAATAAAAATTGATAAGCAGATACCGGTACACAGCACTGCAATACCATTAACTGTTTTCAGCTATGTAAAATAGTCTCTAATCGCTGTTTGCTTCTGGTTGTCTCTCAAAAGTCCATTAATAACTAGCGCCTGTCGCATTTCAACATTCGTTGTTGTTCGGGAAGTTTCGGCAACATCATCAGCATTGCTATCTTCTGCTCCGTGTTCCTCACCTCTCATATCTAATTCTGCGGAAGTAACTGCCTCACATAAATGTCGTCTTTGTCTGTTTCGCATCAGTAATGATGCCCTCATCAATGTTCATCCATTCCTGAAATTCATCTTCCGTTAAGTCTGTTGGACAAAGTTCGACATCCTCGTCTAATTCTGGTAACTCTCTTAAAAATCCCCCATCCGGAAACAGTTCCTTATTGTATGTGCTCAGACATTATCCCATGCAGGGCATCGAGAAGGCTGGTTGTTTTGGCAAGGGCATTGGCATTAGTTTTATGTGAGTCCTCTATGTTTTCTAAGATTCCTGTCCCCAATTAACAGAGCAATGAGGCTCTACAACAATATTCATCCTTATGTTGATATTTTTAGTATGGCTGAAGCTACATTCATTTCGACATGTAACACTGTACTTCTGAACATAATTTAATAGATTATGAAGATTAAAAAAAGGAAAAATAGTATAAACTAGTATAAATGTTGTAAACCTTGTTTTTTAAATGTATTACATTCCAAGTGGAAATCCTGTTAAAATAATTGTTTTAAATATTATACTGATTTTAATTAGAATGTATTAGTAATGTAATGTATTATTAGTTATATTAACCATAATTATTATTTTTTTATTTTAGTAATGTGACTTGTGTGTCAGAGTAATTAGCTTTAGGATTACTCTAACTAGGTAGTGGTTTTTGTTCTTAATATGTATTTTTAACATGTAAGTAACAATTGTCGTGAACATTGTAATTGGGACTAATGACCTGTTATGTTCACAATAAATAAATAAATAAATAAATAAATTCATCGCCATAATTCGCTTTCATGGTGCGAATGATTCCTTGATCGCATGGTTGAATTAATGAAGTCGTATTCACCGGTAAGAAAACCACATTGATGTTCTTGAGCTCACAAATCACAATGTGTGCTGCACAGTTGTCAACCAGCAAAACTATTTTACGGCTCAACCTATTATCCCATTTCAGTAGACATTCTTTGAAAATCAGGGCAGTCATCCATACATTAGAGTTGGAATGATAGTCCACTGGAAACTTATTGATGCCTTTAATCCATTATAAGGTGGTGGGAATTATTTTCCCACCTCGCTTTTTTGTCATTTCTGGGCGCTGGGAGTTTATTTCCCATGTATTGATGTGTGCTGCACTCTTGGGAATAACTGTGGAACTATTCTGATCTCCTTGGAATCTTTAGCTTCTTTGGGAAACGTCTGAAGAGCGATATTGTGCCAGCGTAACGCCTGTTGTGAACAAGATTTATGAAGTGAGAATACGGTAAGAAATCAACGTTTTATAAGTCTATATACAATTTACATGAATTTCCTTTGTTTATTGTGCAATTTTCTGATTTGTTGTGAGATTATTTACTTCTTTTTACCGATTGAAGAGTTCTGAGATATAAATTTCTTTCATTGCATGTGGGAATATGCTTTCCATAGCCCACATAGGTGTCCGAACAGTAACAAGTCATCCAATGACTTCTGCAATTGTCCCCCGCCGTGCATTATAGTACGGCACGTGTTCGTAACCCTTCAAGGTTCATATCATCATAAGCGTGCCAACTACGACGTGACTGGAAATTGGAATGGCAGAATACTGTGGTTTCCGATGAATCACGCTTCTCTTTGAGTGGGCAGATGACGTGCAGTAACGACGCCAATATGACTGTATTCACATAAGACGTATCACAAGAATTGAAGGTTGTTATGTACTGTGATGCTATGGAATAGTCAGAAAATCACCTCTAGTGAGTATCTGTGCTATATTGGGAAGTTCCCAGATCAAATTTCAGAAAGACGATGCCAGGCGGCCTCACTTGCCAATTAATATCGTCGCTTCAACGGTAAAACGTCCGACTCGTTGGCTGAATGGTCAGCGTACTGGCCTTCGGTTCAGAGGGTCCCGGGTTCGATTCCCAGCCGGGTCGGGGATTTTAACCTTCATTGGTTAATTCCAGTGGCCCGGGGGCTGGGTGTTTGTGCTGTCCCCAACATCCCTGCAACTCACACACCACACATAACACTATCCTCCACCACAATAACACGCAGTTGCCTACACATGGCAGATGCCGCCCACCCTCATCAGAGGGTCTGCCTTACAAGGGCTGCACTCGGCTAGTAATAGCAATACAAAAAAAAACAGGTGAAAAGTTGATTCCACAATACTCTTCCTATCCATTATTCTCCTTAAGACTGGTCACGCCTCCCAGCCACATATGGATACGCAGTCCATCAGAACAATGTCCGTTGTGTTCGTTTTCCTATGTCGACGATTAAACGAAAATGAACCTTACATGCATTGTACACTAGGAGTGCGTAAATACGTAATGCAAACGTACATTCCTACAGTACGGTACTGTAAGGTTCATTTTCCTTTAGACATGGGCATAGGAAAATGAACACAACAAAATTTGTTCTGATGGACTGCATATCCATACGTGGCTGGGAGGCGTGACCAGTCTTAAGGAGAATAATTGATAGGAAGAGCTTTGTGGAATACAACCTTTTACCGGTCGAGCGACGATATTCTACATCTACTGTTGTCTGCTAGGTAGTCATTTTTATGGAACATGTATGGATCAAAGGATGGATGCACGACTACAACCATTTGCCAGAAAATGTTGATTCATTTTGGATTTCAGTGAATTATTTGTGCATGGCTTTTTCTCAGAACACAATGTTTGTTGATTCAATGTCCAGCGTAGTGTGGCAAGTCGTACAAGTTGGAGATGGAGACACTGCTTATTGATATAATCTGTACTTGTGGTACGTATAACAGTGAAGTACTAACTGTGCATAAGGAGTATATTGTGTGAAAACTGGACAACTATTACAAATACCGCATTCTGGTGGGATGTTTATGAACAAAGATTATGTTCTTCAGTTATGTATAGTTTTAAATTCGACCTGTATGGCTTCTAAGACTGGAGATGGGAGAGGTAAGTCCTTTAATATAGGAAAATAAATAAAAGTTTAAATTTCAGTAAGTCTAGGTATCGGGGCCGATGACCTCGATGTTAGGCCCCTTTAAACTACAAGCATCATCATCATCATCATCATCATCATCATCAAGTCTAGGTATCCAGGTACGAGCTGTGAACGACTATGCTTCTAGTGACGTGATTCCGGAAGATCCAGAGAGTTATGTTTTTCGAGGTCTTACAGACGTCATACACCGGAAATAACTTCTAAGCCCAGTACAAGCTTTCCCTTTCCTTCCTTTTGGTGTACAAGCCCCGTCTTTCCTCAGGCAATGTTCACCGCAGGCAAACTATTTGTCCCTGAAAGAAAGAAAAAAGCATAGGTTTTATGACTTTAATTCAACGGCAATCTAAGACTGAATTATCTACGAAATTCAATTGCTACTTGGAAATGATTAACCTTTAAAAGCATGAAAAATCCACAGCCTGTTTCCAGTCATTCTACCGGGTCAGGAATGGAATGAATGAAGCCTCATCTAGCGGCGAGGATAGGAAATGTACCGGCTGCCGAAGCCTGTCGCACTCCTCTGGGGCAATGATAAATGGCTGATAGATGAAATGAAAGACTAATGGAGAGTGTTGCTGGAATGAAAGATGACTGGGAAAACCGGAGTACCCGGAGAAAATTCTTTCCCACCTCCGCTTTGTCCAGCACAAGTCTCACATGGAGTGACCGGGATTTGAACGACGGTATCCAGCGGTGAGAGACCGGCGCGCTAGCCTAGAGCCGTGCTAGGGAGGTACTGATACTTTCCTATTACTTTCCTCACCAAGGAGGTGGTGTTACACTTCAGTCTGCCAAACCTACTGGAATGTTATTAGCATCGCTTATATCACGTTCATATTGTCGAAACCAAATATCAGACCAAGACAGATCGATGAAAGAAACAAACTTGTTCTATCCCATACCATGGGGTATATGGTGATATAAAACACTATGCATAGGGTGGTTTAACACGTCGATATTGTTACGTGTCATCCCTTTCGTGTGGTAGCCCCTCTCGGTACTTCCAGGGAGGGACTAGTGACTCAGACGACCGGGGATCTCCCAGCCGGGTTGTGGGGTGGGGCTGGCTCGTCGGCCGGCTTACCTGTGAGTTTCTTGGAGATTCAACGGGAATATTCTGCTTCTAGCCACCTCGCGAAAATTATGGCTCAAATCAGCCGAGCTATAAAAAGGGAGGCTAGCCGCGGACAGTCGGTCAGATTTGGGTTCCATGGTGGAGCTATAGTCAGTGTTTGGGTTCCGTGGTGGAGTCGGAGTTGGTGCTGGATTCGGGGTCAGTGTTGGATTCCGTGGTGAAATCAGTGTGAGACTCAGTGTGTTGGGGTTCGGTGACTTGCTGAGACGACAGAGGCTGTCGCTAGTGTCACACCGGGGTCTGAACGAGAAGCTGTTGTTGTGGTGTCGGAGAATCCAGTGTATAGGTGGGCTGGAGACGACGAAACGGGAGACGTGTACTACCTGAAAGTACTGTGTGTTTGTGTATTTCTGTGGACTAAGGATCACAGTGAGCCAATGAGAGAGAGTGAGGGTAAATTGTGTTAATATTCGCTGTTGTGAGTATCGCCCTGCTGTCGAATTACTGCTGAGTTGTTGCTCTTTAGTTGTTCACTGCATGCGAATATGTGAATTACTGGACTGTCTCTGGAATCGAACTAAAGAACAGTCATCGTGTGTTGAGTGGGCAGATACACACAATGCCGAAAATGCAGCACACAACCCGGTTATTGATAGGAAAGAATTTTCTACGGTCACGTAGTCAGAATAAACGTCTGAAGACTGAGTTGGAACCTAGCATTTCCAAATCCCTTCCTCATGAAATCTGTAAACAAATCAGTGAAATTAAAGACGTCCCTACCATATCCTTGGGCACAGAAAGCTCCACACCTGCCCAGGAGTCCGTGAATTACGTGCTAGATGCACCAAGAATCATCTTAATCCTTGATCCTTCCCTCTAAGACGGAAAATGAATGTTTGGACAGTGCAGATACACCCGACAGGGAACTAATAGATACTGACGTGGCAGAGGACGGTATGGAAAACGAAGGGTGTAATGGAACAGAAAAACAGAGTGTATTCGCGTAGAATGCAAAACATAAATCACACAGTACGTCATCCACGGTGGCCAAAAGCTTTGAGGACAGTCAACTGTCACACACTTCCTAAAACCAAAGGGACCCACGTATACACACAAGAAAGAACGCCGAGTGGAAAGGGTCTAATGCTAAATCATCTTTACCGAACTGACTCTGCACTAACCACTAACTGTCGTGCCTATCAATAACCGCCTACGCAAAATGAATATAGCATCTTGGCCTTAGTCTCTCCCTCTCTGTCTTTTCATGGTTCGTCTTCTCACAACTTACGCCACCCTTAATATTAATGGAGCAAGAAATGTTACAACCCAAGCCCTGCTTAGTCTGTTCGTGACGGAATATGATATGGATATCTTACTCCTCCAAGAAGTTAATGATACAAACTTCCATTTGTTATATGACTATATGACGAACGTAGGTGATAACTTCCGAGGAATTGCAATGGTATACAGGAAAGGAATTCAGCTCACCGATGTCATCATGGACACTGCGGGAAGGTTTCTGTCTGCCACCGATAATAACACAAGACTCATAAACGTATATACAGTACAAACAGGGACGAAACCTATTATTTACCAACGAAATCGTGCCCCATTTAGTGACACCCTTTCAATAGTTCTAGTAAGTGATTTCAAATGCACTCTGCACCCATGAGACCAAACAGGTACTTTTAATATTTGTCCAGGCCTTCAGACACTTACACAGTCCATGCAGCTCAAGGATGTTTGGCGGCAGCTACACGGATCACATGTCGAATTTACATGTTGCCGTGGAAACTCTAAATCCAGGATGGATAGGATGTACGTATCGAGGTCAAAAGTACAGCACCTCGATAGCTGTAAGGTGATTCCAGTGGCCTTCAGCGATGACCATAGCGTTCTACTACTGATGAAGACAACAAGGAGTGAAAGATGCTTCATTGGGAAAGGAATATGGGAGATGAATAGGTCTGTTTTCAAAAATATTAAGGATATCAAACGTTTCACAGAGTGCTATCACCAATGCAAATTAGCGCAAAATCGTTACAGTAGCATTATGGACTGGTGGACATACAAACTTAAACCAGCAATTAGATCGCTAGGAAGAACAATAGCGTATGAACACAATCAGGATACAAGTAGGAAAATTGAATTTTATGACAGAGTTATGTTTGATTTGCATTACGAGGAACAGCAAGGCCAAAAATATCTCTTCTGCATTAAACTCTATTAAGATAATTATTTTAGGGATTACGGAAAGCAGCTTAGAACAACTACATCAAAAGAAAGAGAGAAAATCTCTCTCTATCACATTGCCAAGATCAGAACATTAGCAAATAAGCAATTTATAAATCGATGGGATAATGGAAATGGGACTATGTTCAATACTAAGGAACAACTTCTTGCAGAAAGTGAGAGATATTTCCGTGAAATGTTTGCAGAAGAAAGCATCTCAGAGTTCGATATTGATAGGCACCTTCATTATCTCCAGAGTCATCTAGAAGGAGAGGATATCGTGCACCTTACTAATAATATTTCCGAAGAAGAAGTGAAGCAAGCGTTAGACTATACTGCGCCAAATAAGACGCCAGGCTATGATGGGATCCCGTGTGAATGGTATAAGACATTCTGGAACATTATCGGTAAAGACCTGACACAATTTATTAATTATGCCTTCAGTCACACGATACGTGATTCATTTACAGAGGGAATTATCATCGTAATTCCCAAACTCTCCAGGTGCATGTAAACCAGTGACTATAGACCTATTACAATATTAAATACGGACTATAAGCTACTGGCCAAGATATTAGCGAACAGAATCAGAACGATCCTCCCTTCATTAATTAATAATGGACAGGTTTGCACTGTACCTGGGAAAAACATATTACATAATCTACTGGCAATTCGAGATGTCATTATATATCATTCAATGTGTGAGAGTGTTTCAGGAGCACTGGATAGCACTCACCTCAGCAAAGCATTTGATAGGATAGCACACTCTTATCTTTGGAAAGTTTAAAAAAGTTTCGGTTTCCAAATAGTATCATAGAAACAATACGTGCATATACCAGAAGGCATCCTCACAAGATACGATTAATGTATTTCTCTCAGCAAAATGTTCAATAAACAATTAGACAAGGATGCCCATTATCCGTGACACTTTTTGTTTTAACAATAGAACCCCTGGTTCAAAGTTTGACAAATTCATTAACCGGACTATTAACAACGAATGCTTCACAGTACGCGTATACGCGGATGACATTACCTACTGTTGACCAGTGACGAAGATGCTAATAATGCAAAGGAGACTCTAGAGGCCTTCCGTAAGGTGTCAGGTGCAAAAGTGAATTATAACAAATCCTTATTATTGCCATCAGGTTCAAATGAAAATCGACAAATATTTGACAGCTCCAGGATTCCAATTGTAAACCACTGCAAGATATTGGGCATTATCTTCAGTAACGAAATTGCAGAGACGGTAGAGGCTAACTGGACATCTGCTCTAAACACTCTACGGTTTCAGCTAAAGTAGGAATAGTCAAGGCGGCTAAATATTTTCCAAAATGTAATTTGCCAACGTGTTGAAATGGCAGTTAGATTTCATCTATGGAAAGGCTACAGATGAGATCCCTAGAAGCAAAGTCAGCAATCTCCACTTTGGAAAATTTTACAGTTGAAGAAAAAACTTTTAGAGGTGTTCATGGAATGAAAATTCGATCAATAACTATTTGATTACGTGAATTGACATCAGAAAAGCAAATGTACATAAAAAAAATTATTGTAAAGAAACTGTGAGACAAGGTAATAAAACTTTTATTTAGGAGATTGGCGTTTTTGCTTCTCATATGTGGATTTTGCTGACTTTGCACCTCAGATGGGGAAGAAAGTCAGGTTTCTAGCAGAGCTCTGAATTTGCGGGAAGGCTTGAAATTAAAATATGGATTGCAGCAGATTATCATGTATGCAATAAAGCATACTCTGAAATAGTGTTTCACAAAATCAACACTCCCAGTTTATTGGGTCCGTTTTGTTGGAACTACATAAAGATTTAAACATAAGTATCTTCTACACACACAATTCTGGAGACTCTTCCATTAGTTCACATGCACAGTCATTATTGTCTGCCTCGTTAGGAAAATCGGATGGATTGACATTGTCAATTAGAGGCTTGTAAAAATCCATTTGTCAGGCTGATATTTTCTCTTCCTAGCTTTGGAAGGTGACACTGGTGTTACTTCCTGGTCATTCATTTTACAGGAACTATTAGAATTTTATAATAGCTATTATAAATTCACTCAGTGGAAGCACATAAACACAAGACATACCACTATGTCATACTGTAGTATAAACAAAATAAAAGACATGGCTGACAGTTACATGGCCAAATAGGATCTATGATTGGCCAAAATGGGTATTGCAGGCTTTGCTTCTCAGATTGTAAGAAATGATCATGGAGTTTTCATCCTTTGCTTCTAATCCCAATTGTCAATAGGGGAAATAACCCACTTGCAGCTGCTTTTGCTTCTAATAACCGTTGGAAATTGCTAGAAAACATCAAGGAGAATCCAGTAATGCCATAATGTAAGTTATGAAAAAACGGAGATTGCTGACTTTGCTTCTAGGCACCTCAAGATACCAGGGGCGGTGCGTGGTATTGTTGAGGTGTTGCACAACTTCCAATAATTTTACACTTCATTTATCGTCTTTTCTTCTAATAGTTTAATAAACCTAACATGTATTCGAAAACACGTTAAAAGCAACCATATTTGGTCGTTCCCTGCACTAATGCTTCGTACCGGACCAACAAACGCTGCTGGCTTCGAATCAAACTCAGGGAGTTTGCTTTCCTTCGGCAACTCCCCAGCGGACAGCGCGGCGCAATGTACCTCAGAAGGGACGAGCCTAAGCCTGCATAGCATCAGGTAGCGTTCTCGGTCTCAGGGAATTGCACGAGTCTGGCAAGTCCCTTGTCGAGAAACAGTTCCAAATGTCCCCGTTAGCTTGGGCCACTCTGCGGAGATTACTTCATTCCTACTTTTTCTCCTCTCACAAAGGTAATTTCATTTCCATATTTTAAATTTGCACTTTCTGCTTTACGTTGCACCGGTGCAGACAGGTCTCACAGCGATGGTGGGATATACGAGGGCAAAGGCTTGGAAGGAAGCGGCCGTGGCTTTAATTAAGGCACAGCCAGTATTTGCCTGGTGTGAAACTGGGAACCCGCGGAGGGCTTCCGACAGTGGTGTTCGAACCCACTATCTCCGGAATGCAAGGTCACAACTACGCGACCCTAACTGCTCGACCAACTTTCTGGGTAATTTCTTTTCCACGACACACTAGACCACCCACAATATTACTAAAATCTTGCTTCAATGAAAAACAGGAGGGCACATTTTCAATTCAAGTGAAGCAAAAGTAACTGTGCCAGGCTGAGTGGCGCAGACTCCTGACGCGCTGGCCTTCTGACCCCAACATGACAGGTTCGATCCTGGCTCAGTGGTATTTGAATGTGCTCAAATACGTTAGCCTCCTGTCAGTAGATTTGCTGGCATGTAAATGAACTTTTGGGGGACTAAATTCTGCTACCTCAGCGACTCCGAAACCCGTAAATAATTCGTTAGTGGGACGTAAAGACAAAAGCATTATTATTAATAGTAACTGTAGTTATAATGTATAATTGGCCTCGTATTTCCTGGGTTGTAATTGCCAGATGTATTTCAGTTTTAGTAAGAATGTAGTTCATTACTTGACGATAATAGTCTCTCTTGTTATTTCTGTAAGCTATAAAAACGTGACACTGTGAACATTTTGGTACAACACCCAGCTTCAGATACCACCAGGCGCTACTGCAAGATGCACAGTAAGGACAGACCAACTTCATCTGACTGAATAGGATGGTGCCTTGCGTCTAATTTCAATCGAAAATAAATGCACAGCACTCTTTCTGTCACATATCATTAAAAGTATTGTACTAAAGAGGAGAGGTATTTGATAGTGCAATGTTAAAATTGTAACAACAAACCTGAAACAAAAAATCCATTTCGATGCTGCTTCCTAAACGCTTTGTTCATTCTACAACAACTTCCAGAAACAGATATTGCAGATGGAAAGTTGAACAAAGCTAAGAATATGTACAAATTCAGATTGAAGCAATATCAGTTTATTCCGACAATACAACAGAAATACCCACATCGCGTCTGGAAACAGATCTGGAAAAATATATATGGAACAAATGGATCCCAATTGAATGGCGGGTATCACTCTACATATACACAAATGAAATCATCCCGACGGGTGAGAAAATGAAAAGACATGGCCAAGTAGCTAATGACAAATGCCTGGAATTTTATCAAACGGCCAATCTCGTACATCGAGTTACGACTGTGGCAATGCGGCATTAGTTTGGAGAAGGACACTAAACGCTATCTACCAGATATCAGGGATAACAAAACGTGAAAGAGTGAGGGAAATGCTGAATCTTTAACTAAATCACGGACAGAACGAGAGCGAAAACGCTTGCATATGAATGATAGCTGGAGCCATTCATTACAATATCAAGGCGTGACATTAACTGTGTTTCTGAATCATCTCAGGAAAGAAAACTGGAAGATGGTCAGACAGAAGTGTCTTCAAAAAGCCTTTGGAAAACATCTTTTGAAATTTTGAAGTACCTTCCTGTTATTGTTGTGTGTAACATCGATCAACTTTTACGTTAATGTTTAGTATAGCTGTGTACTATTGAATGATTATGATAACGAAGATGACAGACATATTCGCTGCTCCTAGTGTGAAAAGGGAAAAAGTAATTTTTTCAGTTCAAATATTATGTAAACAACTTGAAGTTCTTTAGTATTAATTATTAATTTTTTTAGATGCAAACTTATAAACGTTATGGTTGGGGAATAATTATAAACTTGTTTTATTTTATTTTTTGTTTTTACTCTCACATTTGTTTGTACGGTAATGATATAACTTACGTTTAAAAACCACAAAATCTTTATCTTTCAAACAGTAAATTTTGCTGTCTTATTTTCAGTTTGTACTTGTAATGATTTTTGTACATATTTAACTTTTGTGTATTCATATGGTTTTTTTATGTAACGACTCTTGGAGAATGTAAATACAAATTATATTAATGAAATACAATTTTAAAAAAGGCCATTCGTATCCTCGGAAGTTCCACTATCAGAAGTCAAAGAAAGTCCGGACGTCATACTAGGCGCACAAGGTAATCAAACAGTGAGGTAGATTCCCATTGGTTTCCTTGTTGGACTTAAAATTGCTATTATCAGCTTGCCGAGTGTAATGAAACGAAGTCCAACACCATGGCTAGATGGTTAGCGTGCTACCTTTCGGCTTACGGGGTCCCGGGTTCGATTCACGCTTAAGTTGGTAATTTTAACCTTCATTGGTTAATTCCTTGTGCTTGGAGACTGGGTGTATGTGTCGTATTCATCATTAGCATTCATATTAGGTAGGGCACTGTCCTCACAGACGCGCAGGTCGCCTATAGACGTCGATTCAAAACACTACACCAGGCCTCACCGGACACCATAATTCATCAATTAAAGGAAAGTAAACATCATCATCCTACAAATCATATTGTTACACCAATCATCACAGGGACTGGTTGCATGAGGAATAGTGTTGCCACCATCACTACCATCGGCCTCCCACGTATTGTCAAAGCAAAGTATGAATATGTAACAGATCAACGAACGTCATATATTTGTTCCAGCCCATGCTAAAAGAACTGTGTAATTTAAACATTTTATCTCTGTGATAAGCACTAATGTATCCTCCCGTGAGTGGGGGCAGTAGAATAACACCCACGGTATGCCTGTCGTAGGAGGTGACTAAAAGGGGCCTCAGGGGCTGTGAAGGTTGGAGCGTGGATTGGCGACCACGGGGCCTTTACCTGGGCCCTGGAATTGCTTCCACTTACTTGTGCCAGGCTCATTTTCATCTATCCTATCCGACCTCCCTTGGTCATCTCTTGTTCTTTTCCGACCCAGACGGTATTAGAGCAGTCGAGGCCTACGGAGTTTTTCATTTTCACGCCCTTCGTGGCCCTTGTCTTTCTTTGGCCTATGCCTTCATTTTTCGAAGTGTCGGATCCCTTCCGTTTTTCTTCTCTGATTAGTGTTGTATAGAGGATGGTTGCCTAGTTGTACTGAGTCAATAATTCTACCTTGCTGAAATGCCAACTACAAGATAGAGAAACGTGCATCCATATTTTTATTGCAAGCTCACCTCGTGTTTCGTGGCAAAGTCAGGATTCGAACCCGGGCTTCCGGGGGTGGCTGCTATTCACGCTAACCACTACACCACAGATGAGGACATTATTATTATTATTATTATTATTATTATTATTATTATTATTATTATTATTATTATTATTATTATTATTATTATTATTATTATTATTATTATTTTAAGTAAGAATGGTTCATGATCTAGAATGTGACAGAAAGTACGTAAGAATTTGAGCGACTGTACATTCCCATCAAACTTCGCCATTTTCAACCTTGATCCAACTGATGCTATCAAAACCAAATACAAACACACTGAGTGATTTCAACATGAACTCTCCTAAATTATAAGCTGTATGTTGGAACAAACTGGAACTTACTCTATCCAGATCTATCTATATTCGAGGAAAATTGAGAGAGTGTTTTGTCCTTTTGTACCCGAGTACGCCTATAGAGCAATTCAAAGCAAAGCCATATTCCCACAAGCCATGAAGGCCCTTGGAGAAGTGAAAGGTAACGACTTCCACTATCCGTAACCTCGACACTAAGGGCCATTTTCTCCAAATCGAGTTAAACCTGGTATAAATTAAACCCGTTTAACTTTAGTACCTAGTTTAAAGTTGCGTCCATTTTCTCCACCAATTTCTGACACTCGTTTAGTTTAAACGGGCGAGCTGTCGTTGGCGCTAACGTTGGCTGCACTGAAGGAATAGTCGAAGGCATGGTCGATTGGAATTGGCCAATCAGAGCCAAGTAATTCAATGACCGACATTTTTGTAATAATATCAGCTGTTTGTGGCGAATTAATGCTATCGTACGTAGTGAATAAAGAACAAATTCGGCGGGATATTAGCTTTACTGATAAATAAATTGTTAACATTTGTGCGAAGTGTTGTGTCATATAATTCTACCTATTGCTGTCTACAATTTATTGGAACGCACTTTTATTTCTTATTTATCTCTGTCATGCTTTACCATAAACAAGTACCGTGGGCCTAATACGTGTCTTTTGATGTCTGTATTGTCTTATGGAACACACGGGAACGTTGAAATATTAAAATCCTGGTCTTTCAGGAATAGGCCTACGGTATTCCTTTCCTCAGAAAATCAACATTTATGTGAATTTCAAGTAAACAAATTCCAAGCATGCTCGGGATCTATCTCCTATCAAAATCCATCGCCCTCGGCCGGGATCAATCTCACAAACCTTGGATCTAGCAGACAGACCACTGAGGATGTATTATTTGGAGATGTATTACTTGATTCCATATTCGTTTATAACATAACCAAGTTCGCGATATGTCGTACTGTATGCATAATACTCTTCTCCCTATAGCATTAATATTTCTATTGCTGGTATGCTGGCAATAGATACGATGAAACATTATTCACTATAATTTATTCTATTACTAGTTTGCTAGCAAGCATGAAACACTGTATTGTTTTTCTGATCCTATAAATATATAATCTAGCGATTAGAAATTGTATACCACCGCCTCTCCTACCGCGCCGGTCAACATTCTGATGGTAAAAATATTTTCAACAAATTGGATTCGAACCGTCTTGTCACGGATTCAGACGATGCGGACTTAACGCTTTAGCGATCACAGCCACCAGGTACCGCATGAAGAGCTGACGTATTACACAACTTATGTAGGAATATGTTTATGGTTCACATTACAGTATTCATACCACCAACAGTATTTTACAGTATATAATATTATAAGGAGACTGCAATTTAAGGTCTGTGGTCCCCGTTGTTAATGAAAAAAAAAAAATGCCTGCTGCATCATATCTTAAAGCAACCAGAATCATTGCTTGTAGCGAAATAGCATTATTTCGTGCAGTTGACGTTTTAAATAAATCCTTCTTCGATACTAGACAATCCTTGCTGTTCGCTTATGAATTATAAATCCATCAAAGAACTCAGTTACATCCGATTTTCCAAGATTGTAAACTTTTGTTGGAACGCGGCTTCTTAACCTCTCTTGAACATCAAAATTATTTCCTATTTAACCAAAGACTTCAATAAATTCTCCCATTTTTCTAATGCTAATACTAGGTTATAATTTTAGTACGTTTTTCATTAAAGTGCTGCAGTACTGGTAGTCAAAACTAACCCTTCTATTAGGAAAATCACAGATACGTTAATAAAATGTAAAGAAGGTTGAATATAAACAGCAGTTTAAACCAACAATATCGAAGGTTTAACTCTGAGTTAGGTTTAAACTTGATTCAAAGTTTAAACCAATATGGGGAAAATGAATGTTAGTTTAAACTCAGACTTAAACCAGATTAAAATAAACCTAGTTTAAACTCATTTGGGGAAAACGGCCCTAAGTGGGACAGACCACAGAATGGTTAGCTATATTCCTGGTCGCATTTGCCCCCAGGAGTTGCCTAGTACTCATTTTTGCTGTATGCTGTAAAAACCTTCAGAAGTGGAAATCTTGTTTCTAAATTTTTGACCTCCTCACGGGGAATCGAATCCACGTCATTCCAGGTGAGCCAAGCACGTATTTACCGTCTCGGGTAGGCTGCTCCTATTGAACTATTCAATATACTCTATTACAGTAACGGTGTTGCGATTCGCTTTGCCTTATCTTACTGTCAGTTTTACCACTGAAAAAGGTCTTGAGGATAATTTATAGTTACACGAGTTAATCTTACACAAATTATTTGTATTTTAATATTTAAACATAACTTTTGGATTTTATAGGTGGAAAAAATAACCATAATATCCCAGTACAGTAGTTTAAAAATGACATTTCTTGCATGTTTCAGATACGCTATGGGGGCTGCCTAGCCTAGGAGGTAAAGGCGTGCTCGATTCACCAGAAACGACATGGTTTACGAAGGAAAATTCAGAAATGAAACACAGCACATGGCACGTGGCCCTGAGATCCACTCAACCTACACCAGAAAATAATAAGTGTCAGGTTAGTTCTTGGAGGCAAGGGCGGTCGGAAATAGAGCCTACCATTCGGTCTCCTTCAGTGCCAGGGCTACGGATATTGGAAATCTTCACTTCTTCTCCACGATCCTTCATGGTCTCCATGGAGATGATCTTGACTTCATATATTCTGTATTGTGGATTCGGTTGTCACTATTAATAAATGTGTATCTACATTTCTTGGTTAGTGCATATAGTTCTTTTCTATCTCCTTCACGAATTCTCACTTTCATATTCTGAATACTATGATCTTCTCGAAGGGTAGTACTCTTCGCCATTTATCGCGGTCTTGTGCCAGAAGAATTGTCTTTAAGATGGATATTCCAGTTGTCAATGACCATCTTCGGGTTCTCTTCCAGGGTCATTTCTAATTACTAAGCTTTTCCGCGCTGCTCCACCACCGTATACAATGTGATTGAAGAATTGAAGATTTTTGTTTACATATTGTAGGATGCTTGATCCTCAAATAAAGTCATTTTTAAATGGGTTTTTCAGTAAAAAATTCTGTCAAAGGCATGAGAAACATTATTCGCCAGCACCACATTCTAAACGAGTCAATTTTTTCACATTAGCTGCACTAAGGGTCAAGGACTCAATCCCATAAAGGAAAAACTTTTTGAAATTTGCTTTACGTCGCACCGACACAGATAGGTCTTATGGCGACGAAGGGAAAGGAAGGGGCTAGGAGTGGGAAGGAAGCGGCCGCGGCCTTAATTAAGGTACAGCCCCAGCATTTGCCTGGTGTGAAAATGGGAAACCACGGAAAACCATCTTCAGGGCTGCCGACAGTGGGGTGAAAGGAAAAACTATAAGTACTGTTACGTGGTCATGAGACTGCCAGCCCTCTGGAATTTTCCTCCGGTATTTCCCGGAAAAGATGAGCAAGAGGCTGAAAAGCGCCCGGCCGGCATGTTACGGCCTCTGCCTGCATTGTGCTTTCCATCTGGTGTCTCTATGGATTTTCTGAAACGTGAAACTACAACGTTCCCGCACTGTCCGCACCCCGAAGATACTAGAACTGCATCACCAGGTACATAAAAGTAGGCTTGCCGCGGACAAGTGTAGTGTCGTTGGAGTGTAGGAATCATAGCTGGTCGAGAATTAAGTTGTTGGTGTTGAATAGTAGTTGAGTTGATGCTGTGTCCAATAGTCTTCCCGAGCGATATGTGTTGAGTTGAATAACTTAGTTCGATGTGTGGAGCGGGCACGTGAATTTATTATCTTTCTAGTGTTGAGCCAAGCGTTCGGTTGTCGTGAATTGTGATAGCCAACACTCGTGTGTTCGCACACGTCTGCAGTGGAGCTGCTGTGTGAAGTGACTGGAGCGTGTGAAGCCAAGTGAAATGTGAAACTTTTCAATCAAGATTACGGAAGGGACGCCCGTTCCAGGTAGATACCAACCAGCCCGAGATCCACTGTGAGGGCAGGAGACTTTTGTAAAAAGAATTATGAAGTGTTGGTATTCACTGTCAAGTATAATAATTGTGTTTATGTACTGATTGGGTCAGCCCAATAACACAGAATATTTTATTCGTAACAGAACTAATACTTGGACTATTCTCATCTTCACCAGGCGAGTTGGCCGTCCGGTTAGGAGCGCACAGCCATGAGCTAGTGGGTTCGAACCCCACTGTCGGCAGCCCTGAAGATGGTTTCCCGTGGTTTCCCATTTTCACACCAGGCAACTGCTGGGGCTGTACCTAAATTAAGGCCATGGACGCTTCCTTACCATTTCTAGGCCATTCCTATCCGATCGTTGCCATAAGACCTATCTGTGTCGGTGCGACGTAAAGCAAATAGCAAATTCTCATCTTCAGTCTCGATGAAACGGAATGACTCTTCCATAAGCGGTGTGATGGTACATATGTAACACACCATACAGTATTTATCACAACGTATTATTACTACT
This sequence comes from Anabrus simplex, assembly GCF_040414725.1. NCBI lineage: Eukaryota > Metazoa > Arthropoda > Insecta > Orthoptera > Tettigoniidae > Anabrus > Anabrus simplex. The sequence goes on from NC_090265.1 coordinate 358,821,149, forward strand.
GTATTTTATTGGTGTATTAATACATGAATATTTGAAGCTGGAAGGTCTCAATGTTAGATACTAGTAATTTATTTTATATAGGCACACAGTTATTTCCAGGTTTGGAAACACATCCAGGGAAATTTTTAGTGAATCAGCCAAGTCTGGGACGTGGGTATCCCGAAGTCAGTTCCGTGGCTAGCTACGGGCCCAAAAGTGAAAGCTTCGAGTGTGGTCGGTAAACAACCACTTGGGTACCATAGCGCGGGAAACCTCTCTCTCATGAGTGGAGAGACACGTGGAACGAACTTGGACATATCGAGACGGAGTGGGGGATGAGGAAGTCTACTTATGCCTGTGGAGGAAGTGATTCAGAGGAACTATAATTTACTTTTGAAGAATTCACGAATATTCATACAACTTTTGTTTTAGTTCACTGATCTAGTACATGTATTTGGTCTTCTATATCTCATGGCAACTTTCGGTAATCTATCGCGGGGTTTCAAGGCATAGACCAACAGTGTGTGCTTGTGCAAACGAGAGTGTCTCTAAAACCAATTGTTAGTGTCAGTGCTTAAAGAAGTACAGTAACAAAGTGGTATACCATGTGTAGATGATGAGAGCCGGCAATTTGTGTTGACGCATAAAAACAGTGAAGGGCAATATATTGTGCCTTACAGATTCCAATACACGTCAATCGAATGCTGAGAACGTATCGGAAGTTATGTAGAATCGTAGAATTACCTACCTTTGTGGGTCTCAAATATTGGCACATAGCTTACCATAATATCCTGTCCTCTTCGGCACCAAGCTGCTCAGTCGGCGGGATTCATGGAGATGGTTCGCGTGACTTATAAGTGAAATTAAGTGGTACAGGAGATATGCCTAGGGCTGTTGTCCATATTTGTTTGAGTATCCCCAAAAATGACTTTAAAACAAATAACAATTTATTGCAACATAAAGATGGACGAGAAATCCAAAAGCAAACGTAAGTCGTTGAATTATTCATTACATAAAAAAAGGGTACAAATAGTTCTGCCATGAAGTGGAAAAATCAACCTTCATTCGGCATTCACCGGCGAGAGTTCTCTTTTGAGCTGGAGTAGTGTCTTGGTGTGGATAAACTCGACATGACTCATAATGAAACTAATCTTAAACAAAATACACATGGTTAGGGAGGAATAACTTCGCATTACTTAAATTATCAGTTCCTCCAGTGTAGGGAAATATTTACACTGCACTACAGGACTGAGATCACCCTTAAAACAATACTTAAATCTACACACGAAGACGTCACAGCTCACCAGCTGGGATATGAATACGGGGCCCTTCTCGTATCCGTGCGATACCTCTAAGCGTATCATGAATGAAGACAAAGACACAATACAGTGACAACACATGGAACAATACATGCATCTTCAGCCACCTGTAATAGAAGTACAAGAATAAAATACGGAGAATCTTGCAGCTTACAAAATAACAGAGACGGCCTTGTATCAATCAAACCTGCCTTGCGATATTGACCTCCTGCCTGGTGAGGGGAGCCGCTCGAAACCAAAACAAATGACGTCACCAGCAGTTCTATTTATTTCCCTCAACTCTCCAGATATGGTATTCCGTCACAGCAGCGGACATTACTATTGCCATTTAGACCCTCATAAATCACAAGCCAGACCGTCTGACCGTTCACTCTGGCCCGTTACAAATTTATAATTACTTTCTTTCATTGCGTACATGAAATTTAAGATGCTTATCTGGCTGGCCGTTTCCATATCATTATACATCACGAAGTATAAATTCTCATTTCATGCGTATATTCGCACACAATAAGGCTCATCTGTTGAGCTCTCTACAAGCCACTCAACATCGTACATTACACATTTATCTCTTACGTAACCACGCAAATTAAGGTCTATCCAGCCTCTAGCCACCTACGGGCCAATTAAACATTACTTTATCTGGCCTGGGCATCATTTCTCTGAACTCTGTGGTCCACAGTTCGACCCACGCTCATGTCTAAGAGATTATTTGAGGGAATTATTATGATGATCTTTCTCACTGTAACGCTAACAACCTCGAATTGTAGAAACTATACATCTATAATCCATGCTCATGCAAATTTCTCTCTAAATAGCTCACCTAACTCAAGAGATCTGTCTGCTGGCATTAATGGACCGTACAGGTCTCTTTCCTTTTAATGATCTTACACTGTAAGCCCTACATCCAAAATAAACCACAAATCTACTCACACAAACATAAATCCAATCTACAACTCTGAACTAAATATAATCTAACACTCTCAAATGGAAAACTACGTTATCTACGCATGCAAGTCCTGAGTGTGAAAAATACACCATTCTTGCCTGAAAGGATTAAAATAATTATTTACAAACATCTGAGAAGATATCGTATCCCTAACTCATGCTTAAAATAGAGTCTGTACCACCTTAATAGCGCATGACCTTAGCGGTCTTCCATACTGGACCATAGGCTCCTAGCACTGCATGGTACAGCTGTTGTTACAGGTCCACGGTCCTCGGTTCATCTTCAGTGGCTTCCTCATGGTCTTGCGTCTTCTTGACCGTTGATCCTGGGCTGCTGGCTCCTTCACGACCGTGTTGATCCTGGCTTCTGCTTGATCCTTGATCTTCTTCTCCCGGCAGCAACTGTTGTCTTCTCACAGCCTCTCGTACGTCTGGGATGCGCATTTGTGTATCAGCGCTTACTTATGAATGAGCGTACGGAGAGTTTTTTAAGCAAATCAATGTGCTAAACCGCACACGCACCTCTGTCCTAGCAAATTGTATAGCCAAGTTCTTTGCTAGTTCATACTTTCTCCTGCTATGTTTACTACTGTTAGTGCTACTCACAATTACTGTTCTAGCATCATCTACCTTAGCGCCCTGTCCATCTGCAGATTAAATTCAGTCCACATAAAAGCCCCATTAACGAGATTTCTAATTTCTATAGTTTAGTCTGAGTTCACACAGTTCTTAGAGCAAGACAGCAATCAAGCTTTACTGGATTTTCTCCTACATAGCCGCCGATCCTAGCTAGAGTGAGGATGTCTTTAATCCGAACCATAATTAACTGACTGCTGTTCGATTTTACCATACAAGCTAGAAGTAACTGAACGGTATTTTAACCGTGCAGACAAAGAAAAGATTTCCAAAAATCTAATGTAGTTCAAAGTTGCTTTGTTACACAAAATTATGCTTCAGCGCGATCGACGCACGTCACGTACTTTCACGAACAGAGTTGAGTATAGAGTTGGTTACTGGCCGCGTCTGCTCAGTATTTATTAGGTGGATAACCCAAGCCAAGCCAACGTTTTCCCCGTCTAACAACTTGAGATCCACTTGACTCCTTTGTGTGGAGTTGGCGTGGTTCTAACGGTACTTACTGCGAACACCTATTAATTACAGGAGATGATAATTAGCATAGCCATGCATATCAGATCACTCGGAAAATTATTTCTGATTTTTCTATCATTTTATTTCCTCCAGATTCCGTCTGTAGGCAGAGACATGTCTCAAGTTTATTTTCTTGTCAGCCCTGGAATCTCCCGCGTTTCTTGTCCGAGATTGGCATAAGAAAATCTCCTAGCATCAAGTGGTTGGCTTACCTTGTCTCTGTCCTTGTTATACACTGAGCCACACCCGAAACTGACGCGGTGATTCTCCCAAAAGCGCGCTATTGCTCCAGTTCACGCCCCTTCCCTGTGGTCTCATATAATTATTCTCAATGCATTAACTATTACTTCAATTGGCCCATGAACAGAATGGTTCAATATATAGTATATGCGTTGCAACTATTGGTCATCGGGCTCACTACAAATGATGTGCAGACCTCGCTGTCGCTTACCACGGCTTTTGTTCTAGGATTATTTAATGTACATAGAGAATATTCATCAGTTTGAGTGTGAAGTGTATATTATGTGTATTGATGAAGTGCTCATACACTGATACAAGTCGGAATGTAGGTAGTTATTTTCGAATCAGTAGATATGTTATTGGAGAACCTAAGTGCAGTTCCTACCTGTTTAATCGTTTGCAGAGGGTTAGGTAAGGGCCGAAGCACATGCAACAATATGCAGTTTTATGCACACGTCCTGGGAGAGAGAATTATAATCCTCTAGCAAAATTCGAGGGATCCAGTTTGGTGAACTCTGGCGCGCAAGTTCCGGACATTTTAGTTAATAATTCCATTTACCGTACTTTGTGTTCACTATATGTTATTGTATTAAGAATTCAATTAACGCACAAACTTGAGGCAGATAAGTGGGAAAAAGAAACATGATCCACTTGGACTGACAACAAATGTGTTAAAGACTGAAAATAAAATGTCGCTGCTGTACCAGAACCGCGAATGTCGCAATGCTCTTCCTATCCAATATTTCCCTATGACTAGTCACGCCTCTAAGCCACATATTGATATGCAGTCCATCAGAGCAATTTTCCTTAAGTTCATTTTCCTCTGCGTGTGTATAAAGGAAAGGAAACTGTAGGAATGTATGTTTGCATGGCATATATTGCATCCGGGAGATAGTAGGTTCGAATCCCACTATCGGCAGCCCTGAAGATGGTTTTCCGTGGTTTCCCATTTTCACACCAGGCAAATGCTGGGGCTGTACCTTAATTAAGGCCACGGCCGCTTCCTTCCAACTCCTAGGCCTTTCCTATCATATCGTCGCCATAAGACCTATCTGTGTCGGTGCGACGTAAAGCCCCTAGCAAAAAAAAAAGCATGGCATATTTACCCACTCCTAGAGTATGATGTACTTAAGGTTCATTTTCGTTTACACACGTGCGTGGGCATGGTAACACAAGAACTCGTAATCAATCGTCCAACAGAGTTACGGTCTCATTACCGTATGTTAGAGAGAAGCAGAACGTCAACACTGACATGCAGGCAGCCTTAATGGGGTCCAGCAAAATTGTCCACAGCATTGTTATTATTATTAATAGGCCCCTATTATTATTATTATTATTATTATTATTATTATTATTATTATTATTGCTGCTTTAAGGTGCCCAACATTGATGATGTTGGCCCGTGGGAAGAAAAAAAACAATTACGCCTATAAAGTGCAACACCTGAAATACAATGGCATGAGTCAAAAGCGAGAGACTAAAGCGTAAAAGTCGTCTAAGGGAATTACCATGAGTCTGCGAGATATCACGTATCGCGATTCCTTCCGGCCACTTCAGCTGTGCAGCACAGTGTGACATGGTCACTTGCTTATGTTTCGCAAGTTTTTAATTGATTTAGACACTGACCTTCATATAAACTTCCATTCTTGCTTTTGTTGTTTAACCTTCGTGTTTTATATTCTCATGAAACCATAAAGGCTCTTAATATTTTACTAATCCAACAAAAAATTACACTTTCGAAAGATTTTAATTTCTTTAGTCTCCGTCCTAAATATAAACTTCTCTTGTTGTTTTCATTTACTAACGCTAGTACCTTAATTTTCAAGAAACCATTGGTAGCCCCTAATATTTTAAAATTCACCATTAAATTTACAATTTCGCAAGTTTTGAAATGATTTAATGATCATTCTTCATATTAACTTCCATTCTTATTTTCACTTTTCAAAGATTTGTTCAAAATACAGGCAATGAAAGCCCGAAGATTAGTGGGAAATAAAGGCTTTCGCGAATCGTAACCTCGGCACTATGTGAGGTAGAGTAATTAACTGTATGCTACGTAATCTATTCCCCCCAGGAATTAACCTGTTACTCATTTTCTATGTAGGCTGAGTGAGCCTCAGGGCCTTACTGCTCTTCAGAAATGGACGTCTTGTTCTTTTGATTTCCTGACGGGAATGATACCCACATCCTTCCGGATGAACCGCGCATGTCTTAACCGGCCTCGGCAAGGAAACTCTTAGTACTTTACTTTTCAGGAAACCCTGAGAGCCCTAAATATTATGCGTATTAATTCAACATTCTGTTTGCAATGAATAACAGTGCGGCCGAGTCTGCTGCATGAGTGCGGGGTAATTGCCGTAGCAATTTTGCAGGATGTGACGCTTGTGTTTGTATTTCCAGAATATTGAGCAAGAACGGGACAGGAGACACAGCGAAATGACGTCAATTGCCTTGAGCCGCAAAAGAACCTCCTCTCGCAACAGTCGGAAGTGTCAGTTTTAAGGTTTCTCTCCTGTCACACTCATTTCCCCATTTCTTGCACAAATACTAGGGCTTTGTCTTTCCTGGACGTGACAGCTTGTGAGACGTTCGTAACATTGCTTCCACTAACTTGTACTGGGTATCAACAGACGAACAGAATAAGGTTCTCGTCTCTCGTATTCAAGGTTGCAAGATCGAATCAGTCTGTTGTCATTTCAGAATTTCAAATGCAAGAGATTAATACCACTAGCCTTATTTGTACGTTGTAGAATCGTTTATTTAAACAAAGTTCTGGCACTCCAAAATCTCTTACGGCCGGTAGTAAGTAGAGAAACTGTAAGCTTACTAAATTGAAGGAACCGTGGTTCTTTTTCTTGCTATTTACTTTACGTCGCACCGACACAGATAGGTCTTATGGCGACGATGGGACAAGAACGGCCTAGGAATGGGAAGGAAGCGACCGTAGTTTTAATTAAGGTACAGCCCCAGCATTTGCCTCGTGTGAAAATCGGAAACCACGGAAAACCATCTTCAGGGCTGCTGACAGTGGGATTCGAACCCACTATCTCCCGAATGGGAGCTCACAGCTGCGCGCCCCTAATTGCACGGCCAACTCGCCCGGTGAATCGTAGTTGAATCCAGACTGAACGCCGAAAGGCATAATGGTCTATAATGATGTATTATTATTATTATTATTATTATTAATTATTATTATTATTATTATTATAAATGGACTTAATCCACATTTAGTTCCGACCGCAATTAGTTGGAAATAGATCAATAAGGAGAAGATTCTGAAAGGAGGGAGGAAAAATATGAATGGTACCACGTACTGTCTTTCTCTACGATTACTCGTGCTTTGAGTTCTGCACACAGTATATTTACAATCGAACACTCTTCGCTGATTTCGTAGAGTCGCTAGCGAGCTTGTGCTTATCAATTCGCTCAGCGCTCTTACCTCCCGCTCGTGTTTACAGTGTAGCATAACATGTACTGAGTGTGCGTTAAGTGTGTTTGTGCAATTAACCTTCATGTGATTTTGCCGGACTGAGTGGCTCAGACGGTTGAGGCGCTGGTGTGATAATGGTGGAACGTCAGATACCTTTTATGAAGATACGCTTGGATATCCAGCACTCATCGTGGCAACCAGTTACAGTTCGTATGAACCATCAACCCCCAGAATGAAAGGGAAAAGTATCCAGGAATAATTTTCTGAGGAAAGCAATGCAAAGTATTTATGACCATGTCCCAGGCGTACAAGTCATCAACGGGAGTCGGTTAGACAAACCTGCACCGGGCCTCTCCGGAGGCCACATGACGTCAATCATTGGCAGTATCAAGACTTCAATGGAAACTGTTGCAGCAACTGCCCAGAAATTCAAGACATCATCGGAAAAACTGAGGCAAATAGCAAAGGCGCTTCAGTGTCGTGAGACGTTAGAACACAGGAATGCTTCGAACTCGCGAGCTTATGCACACGAAATTCTGGAATGCGTGTGACATGTGGCATTTAAAGAAGTGGGCGAAAGAAGCAGCTATCCTGCTGGACATCCCGATTTTGAAGTCAGCAATTCAATTCAAATACCGCCATAAAATAATAAAGACCACAAGGTCCGTTACTAGGTGGGATGTTTCTCTTGATACCACCGTGAGGACCAGGGCATTGGGATTTGGATGCGAAGTTATGACCTTCATTTCCACTAACGCAATGGATACCGCCATGGTATTCAATACGGACCAAAGTCGATTTGAGAGTGAATTCATGTCAAACAGGACACTATGGGTGACCGGAGAAAACCTGACTGAACCTGCTGTTTAAAGTGTCCTATCTACAACCCAACTACTGAACCATTCAGGTGATTATCTCCATGTCAGGGCGCTTCGCAACAAAACTGAACATCTGCTTTCAGAAAATGGGTGTTAAATTTGGTAAATGTGTTTCCGACACACTACAGCGTGACCAACGTCCAAATATACAATAAGACTGCAGCACCAGTGGTAAGATGTCAACAGCACTCGTTCTGTACTGGATGCGTGAAGTATTAGAAACAGAATCAAAAGGAGCATCACTTTTTTGCTGGATACACGGTGTGGTAAAACCGATACAAGTTTGTCTCACAAAGCCATTGGCTATAGGGATGTAAATTTGCACGCGAAGATCATACCACCGAAAACCGGAAACTACTGTCGGCCTCTGTTTCTTTCGCCAGAACAAACTTTTTTTTTTTTGCTAGGGGCTTTACGTCGCACCGACACAGATAGGTCTTATGGCGACGATGGGATAGGAAAGGCCTAGGAGTTGGAAGGAAGCGGCCGTGGCCTTAATTAAGGTACAGCCCCAGCATTTGCCTGGTGTGAAAATGGGAAACCACGGAAAACCATTTTCAGGGCTGCCGATAGTGGGATTCGAACCTACTATCTCCCGGATGCAAGCTCACAGCCGCGCGCCTCTACGCGCACGGCCAACTCGCCCGGTCCAGAACAAACTATTTTCCACGAAGTATGGAAGGGAATTAGCAACTAAATCCCAAGTCCAAGGAATATTCACATTTTTATAATATTAAAGATAAACTTTCGCGAACAACAGACATATAGGATAATTTTTACCGTTTATACTCGTCGGAGTATTTTTCACTTAGTTTGCACAACCTTAAATTCGCCTCCTATCAGTGTACTTATAGTCTGTAATAGCATTAATTTAGTGGTCGTATTCATCTTTCAACAGCGTCTGTAGATAATTTGTTTCGAATATTTATCAAAGAACTGCAAGGATAGTTGCTGTAAGCGTTACTGTTCACTTCCTTGTAGATTGGCGTGATTAGTTTTTTCATCCAATCAAGAAACACCTCAACCAATTGGGATACAAATCGTATTAGTTTTTTTTCCCTTGGCTTTTTCTCATTTACTATGGTTCGGCACTGCTTAGGGACGAGTGGGTACTATTCCTCATGCGCCAATTCACTGATATAAGTTTAGGTGTGATTCAAGAAGAATAAAACTACCCAGTCTCCGAGCAAGGGGAATTAAATAGACGTGACAAAAATTCCGGTTCGACCGGGAATCGAACCCTGGATTCTTGGAACCGAAGATGGTTACACTGATCAAGGAGCTGGACAAAAATCCTGTTACTCTATGAATTTAGGAACTGCAATACTGCATGCAGCTTGACGAAAATTATTTCCGAACTTTGGGTGTAAATTCGTTAAACATTAAGCTTTTTTTTTTAAATCCCGGCTTGTTCGAGGTTAGATCAAGGCACGATCAGTCTAGCTAGGCCAACACATGAGCTATTGATATGCGAGGCAGTGGGCCTGGTTAAAAGTCCAAGCAATGCAGCTGAGAAGATCCTCTCAGCGCCCACATGGGACTCCAATAGACGCTGGGTGTTAGGGCGGACAAGAGTCATCAAGACCATAGCTTTATTCAACTTAGACCGGGCGAGTTGGCCGTGCGCGTAGAGGCTGTGAGCTTGCGTCCGGGAGATAGTAGGTTCGAATCCCACTATGGGCAGCCCTGAAGATGGTTTTCCGTGGTTTCCCATTTTCACACCAGGCAAATGCTGGGGCTGTACGTTAATTAAGGCCACGGCCGCTTCCTTCCAACTCCTAGGCCTTTCCTATCCCATCGTGCGATGTAAAGCCCCTAGCAAAAAAAAAAAAATCAGACAGACGTTTCGGACGACAAGCAGGACCTCAGAAATTGTGCAGGTTAATGGCATGAGTTATTGATTATAATAATGCTACCGGTTATACAACCCACTAACTACTTTCACAATTTTCGGAGACACCGAGGTTCTGAAATTTTTTCCCACAGGAACTCTTTTGCCGTGATATTTTGACAGCTAGACTTAACCCAGCGGTATGTTGATGTGACCATAGTAAGATGAACGGTTAAAATTCAAAATCCTCTGAATTTAATAAAGAAACGCTTGAAATGTTTGCAGTAAACAAACTATGAATCTTCATACCAGTGTTGGAGTAACACCAGACTGAGAGGTGAATAGTGTGTGGAACGAGGCTAGCGAAGTGAAAGTGGGTGAAAGACAAAGAAGAACAGGTGATCGCTCCGTGCTGGTCTGGTCCGGTCCGGTCCGGTCCACTGGTTATTCTGCAAGGGCAGCTGGCGGGGTAGCATCCGGGAGTCTGTTGCATGCTGTGCAGGCTCGCCGTAGTTCTTACTTGCATATGTTAGAACGGCATCCATCTTTAAAGCCACACAACATATCGACTCGTATGAGCCAGTAATGAGCGTACTGGGCAGATGGGCAAGGTGAGTCACTCTGAGTCCAAACTATTCAAACCCCGTGATGTAACAATCCCGAAGGGGCTTGTCCTACCAAACGACCGCTGCTCAGCCCGAAGGCCTGCAGGTTACGAGGGGTCGTGTGGTCAGCACGACGAATCCTCTCGGTCGTTATTCTCGACTACCTAGACTGGGCACCCTGAGTCTCAGTGAAATGAGTTTCTTAAAGGTTCGTGGGTCGGCAGCAGTTCACAGTTGTGGTCCAAACTCAAACGCACAGTGTACTCAAATCAAGTCATTCACTTCGCGCATTAATAAATTTTTAGCGAGCAATGGAAATAAAAGCCTCCAAATTCAATGCAATCTCCTAGCAAATTTGTTTAAAAAAATATTTTTCTGTGAGGTTAAAATTTGCTTTATTGCCAAAGTACTTAATCTTTTAGAAGTCGTAACCAATGTTGGTCCTAGTCGCTATCGGTTCAAATCACGTTCCACTGAATCGGATTCCACGTAAAACATTATACCTCGTGGATATAATCACGATATCAATATCACGTAAAACCACAAGTTTGCTTTCTTTTAGAAGAATTAATGAGATCCGGCAGGAAATTGAAACCAGATCTTCCAGACCGAAGGCCGCTATACCGACCATTTAATCGAGTCGGATAATAAAATATCCAGGGCCGATGACCTTAGATGTTAGGTGCCTTTAAACAACAAACATCAATAAAATATTCACATCCTGGTCGGGAACGGAATGAGTAAAGACCCCATCTAGCGGTGAGGATAGGAACTGCGCCGGCTGCCGAAGCCTGTCGCACTCCTCTGGGGCAATGATTAATGACTGATAGATGAAATGATATTGGAGAGTGTTGCTATAATGAAAGGTGACAGGGAAAACTGGAGTACCCGGAGAAAAATCTGTCCCACGTCTGCTTTGTCCAGCACAAATCTCACGTAAAATGACCCGGATTTGAATCACGGAACCTACGGTAAGAGGCCGGCGCGCTGCAGTCTGAGCCACGGAGAGTCCTGATTGTACATTACTAATACAATTGTGTTTAATCCACACCAACTCCAACAGCCGTAAAGAACTTACATTCTTTAACTATGAAGCACTGATTACAGTAAAGTAAACTCGTGTCCTGGTTCCGATGTAGTGCAACTCTTTTCAGACACACCCCGAATGGAGATTTCAACTACATACCAGCCCTCCTGCCATTCTTAAATATCTGACAGTACAGGAAATTGAACCCGGGCCCCCGAAGACGGCAGCAAATAGAGCTAATCCTTACGTTACGGAGACGGACACTGATCACGGTCACTCCATTTGACATTTGTGCTGGATAAAGCGGATGCGGGGCAGGCTTTTCTCCGGGTACTCCAGTTTTGCCTGCCATGTTTCATTCCAGCAACACTCTCCAATATCATCTCATTTCATCTGTAATTCACTAATCATCGCCCCAGAGGAGCGCGACAGGCTTCGGCAGCCGGCACAATTCCTATCCTCGCCGCTAGATGGGGCTTCATTAATTCCATTCCAGAATGATAGGAAACAGTCTGTGTATTTTCATGGTTTCATGCATTCTTGGGGATTGTAGTTGTTTTACGAATTGGAGTTCACTGAGATCAAACCAGATACTCGGAATCTGTGTTCAACAACACCTCATAATTTATTCGGGAATATTTCTTCATAAGTTACCTATGAGAATACAGTAAGCTAGGTCGTGTCCTCATCCTGAGGTGTTGCAGTTAGTTTAACATCTTTCGTCGTGCAGCCACGCCAGAGTGCGCATCGGAGAGACCTAGCCCCGAAGCCTCGAGCCGGAAACTCAGACATCCGGCCCGACGACTGCCCGAAGCCCAGCGCCGCCGCCGACAGCAGCCTCCAACCTCGATTGTCAGTAGAGACTATCGTAACCACGTGTCACCTAGGTAACAACAGAGCAATTGTCTCTCAGCTTGTGTCCTGAGTTCGTGACTTGCCCGTGGCGCAATCCACGTAAAACATAGCCTGACACGACTCCGGCAACAAGTTGAGCCCTACCAGACGGTCCGCCATACGGCGTTAGACCTCTTGTGTAATATTCCAGTATTTCTATCCAACCCCTCCACTAATTTCCATACGCAAGACAATTTAACATGAAGCAAAATTCCAGAAGAAGGAACAAGCCTGGTGGATCGAGTAACTGAGCCCCTGTTCCACTGCAATCCAGCCAACAGTCCCCACCCAGAAAAGTAGCATCCACAAGAAACCCAAGGTCCCCCCAGAATACTCAGACAGCAGACCGCTTCGACTTAGACGAAGAAAGTCTTCAAGAGCCATTTTTCTACTTCGCCAGAACATCTCAATCCTCTACTTCCGCTGAATGTACAACAATTATATTCCCACTAGCCTTCTCAGGAACCATAGCCTCAAACAGGTTCAAAATACTCAATTCCGTCAATGATCTCATTTCAACTCACATCGCTAGCATCGAAGAAACTTTTCCTGACATTCTCATAATTGCACGCCATCAAGAAAACCACTTTCTAGAATTCCAGCAAAGACTGGCAACACTCGAGGACGTACCTGACCCTGTCCTCATTCGCCTACCAAAATTTCAAATCGATACCGACATTGAAAGCGAGGAAGAGGAAGGATTTTCAAATTCTGAAGGATCAGAAGAAGAAGAAGAACTGAAGTCGATTACTCCGGAACTATGCGAGTGTGGTACACAAACGACACCTCTGCAGACTCCTGAAGAAAAGAGTATTCAGACCTTACCCCCACCCCCACCCCAACGCACAACTTTCACCCAAACCAGGGATATCCAAAAAGAAAAACCCGCAAAAACCAAACATAAAGAAACTCAAACTAACATCCATAAAACCCAAAACATAGCTTCACAAAGTACTCAAACATACTCCCCAAACCCTGAAACACCCCCGACACCCCCACCCATCACAAAATTGCAAACCACCCTGACCACATTTGGTGAAGAAAAATCCAGCAAATCGAATCAAACTGATCTACAATCAAACAATCACGCCGCCCCACCAAAGTCAAATAATCTTGTACGTGATGCCAAACAGCCTCCAGAAACTACACAACAATCTACTCCTCCCCCAGATATCAAAAAGCCATACAATCCCAACAATAAACGAAACAATACAACCAACATTAGTTCTCAACCTTCCGTGATTTTTATGTGTTACAATTGCCTTCGACTCAACCATTCAGCTGAAAACTGTCCCAACGACACTCGTTGCAATAGATGCGGAGATAATCACCAGCATTCAGCCTGCCCAATACCACGAGATCAACCTAAATGCGCTAATTGCTCAGGAAGTCATGCAGCCTCCTATCCTGGCTGTCCTTACTTCAAAAAGGCAGTCAAGGACCACTACAGTGGCAATAAACACCTCAAACTTCAGTCCCCAAAGAATAGTACCTCATACCTCCATAATTTAAATCAAAATTCAAACCTCAGCTACCAGACACCACTGCAATCCTTCCCCACTACAGAAATAATTAAATGCCTCCTCACCCTCCTCACAAGCCAGATCTAAACCAAGTATCCCACACTAAAATCCTAGCACATAACAATCCCGCAACTCAGAAACACTGTATGCCTCAACCTCAACCGAAATTGAGCACCCACAGTCTCCTCCTGTAGACCTAACTGCCTGCACGACAGATGGCAGGTGCCTCCTAGTACGAAAGTACCCCTCAACCCCTTGTCCGCTATTTAAGGTCAACAAACCTTGTCTACCAAATAATTGGCTAAACAAAAAGCTTATGTCCTATCTCAAATCGCCACCAGCACGTCTCAACATATCAACTTCCGCAATTCTTCCAATATCCTATTATTGAAATACTGGAATTATTGCAGCTAGCAACACGCAGCAAGCAACATGCCGAATGCAATAAATGTTGCACAAAGCAATCAACCAACCACTAGGTAAGGGACATAGGACCACATAGGTTAGGGGTCCCACCTTACAATTCCACTGAACGGGCTGCGCTGGAGGGTAGCAAACGAGTTCGGATCGGAGTTAGTTTAACGCCCCCCCGCCTCGAAATGAAGGTGATCTGCATATACCTTGTTTAACCACATATCAACACTCCTTCAATTTCTGACAGAACCGGGAACCGAATCCGGGCCTTCGAGTTCGGCAGCTAATAGTACTTACACTACGGAGGTGGACGTTATGGGAATAAAGTAGTATGAATCGTGAAATTGTGATGTAAATGAACACCTTGGTACTGCTTGGGAAACTAGTACATAGAGGGCAAGAGAAGCCCTCTAAACAACAACCATAATCAGAGATGGTGACTGAATTCCGTACTTAATTTAAAAGTTACGTACGAGATTAGGTCTACGTATAGTTGGTAAAAGAAATAAAACATAAGTGCATGGCATTTTACAGGATCCTCGCAGGTGTACTTTTCTCAGAAACAATTGAATCTATAGATACAGGAGCGCAGCCAAGGATGAGGGGATGTTACTGGGGGTTAGAACACCCCCCTCCCCACCGCTATGGAATTTTTACAAAACTAAATAAACAGAAACTGATAGTAAACAAGTGAAAGTTAACTCAAAGGTTTGGCCCTTTTGAATATTCATAGAGACAAAATTGTTTTAATTAATTTCGTGTGACTATTTCTAGCCGAGTGCAGCCCTTGTAAGGCAGGCCCTCCGATGAGGGTGGGCGGCATCTGCGTGTTATTGTGGTGGAGGATAGTGTTATGTGGTGTGTGAGTTTCAGGAATGTTGGGGACAGCACAAACACCCAGCCCCCGGGCCATTGGAATTAACCAATTAAGGTTAAAATCCCCGACCCGGCCGGGAATCGAACCCGGGACCCTCTGAACCGAAGACCCGTACGCTGCCCATTCAGCCAACGAGTTGGACAGATAAAATTGTAAAACCAACAGATTTCTTGAATCTATTTTCTAAGAAACCTCCAAAGTTGGATTTTAGATTGTAATCTGAACATACCATTCGCCGTAAAACTGTTTACTTTGATCATATTATTTTTGTTCTGTATTTTAATTTAAGATTTTGTATGTATGTATGTTTAGTCATCAGCTCGAAGACTGGTTGGATCCTCATCAGCTCCGCCATCAGCTGTCATAGATGGCCTAGGAATCACTGAAGAGGCGTACTAGAGAAATGAGGAGTGAGGTAGTTTCCTGTTGCTTTCTTCGCCGAGCCAGAAGTTGCTATTACATATCAGTCTGCCAAGCCCACTGAAATGCATGCACCAACCGACCCTATGAGCAACAGTTTCACACCATTCGTAGCAGGGACTGACTGCATAAGGAATGGCATTACTAGCATCGCTCATACCTCAGTCACTTTCATATTGCCAAAGCCAATGATAAGACAGAGACAGGTCCATGAAAGTAACAAAATTGCTCTAGCCTATTCCAGAAGACATAGTGCACTGTAAACACTAGGTCCCGCCAGCAAAGGCACAAGATTTTGTAGTGTACTGCAATATGAATATCAACATAATTCACTTGTATCAGTGTCCTTATGACATTCGTGCATGCGCGCACCACAAACGCACAAACACCTTCATTATGTTGTATCATCATTTTGTAACCATATCCCCGCCCCAATGGCTCGATCCTGGCTGCGATACTGTATAGGTGTATTGTTTATTGTGAGTATCCACAGGGTTTGTATCTACACAGGAAGTGAATTCTATTTTGAATAATTATAAGGAACATACAATACCGTTCGGGCCGCATGCTTACAACTAAACGTAGAAAGATAATTTATCGGGGAACCATAATCTTCCTGAATTTACAGGTTATCACTGTGGACGAAGTGAACTAATACAATATATAGAATATAGGCCTACATTGCTGTAAATTCTATGGACCGTGTAGAAACATTGTGTAGTGCTGTGTATCACTAACTGTTAAAGTAGAATTTTACAATTCCCAACATTCAGCACAATACATAGTAGCCCATTTTTAAAAAACAGGCTGCTTCAGGAATTATATGAAGAATGCTGGTACTGTACCGCGTGCTCTAAGCATTAGTCTATTATTTTTGTATAGGGTATGTGTTAATTATTAACCAAACCAAACCAAACCAAACCCCATGGCACTACAGCCCTTGAAGGGCCTTGGCCTACCAAGCGACCGCTGCTCAGCCCGAGGGCCTGCAGATTACGAGGTGTCGTGTGGTCAGCACGACGATTCCTCTCGGCCGTTATTCTTGGCTTTCTAGACCGGGGCCGCCATTTCACCGTCAGATAGCTCCTCAATTCTAATCACGTAGGCTGAGTGGACCTCGAACCATCCCTCAGGTCCAGGTAAAAATCCCTGACCTGGCCGAGAATCGAATCCGGGGCCTCCGGGTAAGAGGCAGGCACGCTACCCCTACACCACGGGGCTGGCGTTAATTATTAAGAGCAAATTAAATCTATTTAATGTGACTTTTCTTGTCATACGAGGGTGAAAATTTGTCATACAACTATACTGTCCTACTAATCCTACTATTTAAGTATCTAGGAAGGTACATTTTATTTCTACCTTTCAGTGCAAGACTCGACACTGCTTCCCATGAAAAAGGCTCCCAATATCAGATGTCCTAGATGCAATAGCAATTTGAAGGGAACTTTTCAGATGACGGTCGGTGATTTGCGATCTCGTTACACACTTCATATGCTTCATTCTGGAGAAGACTTTCTCGCATATACTGTATACTTATGTGTTGCCAGAAAGCGATGGGAGTCGAACTGAATGTCTATAAATACCGATAAACTTTTCCCTATAATTCTAATAAAGGGGCGCTCTTAAACTAACTTTTCAAATCCGATGAGCAATGAAAATCAACACACTTCATTTACAATTTGTCATGGATCTCTTGTGTTGAGTTCATCAATTAATTCTGACAAAATTCCTACGTACTTTCGAATATTTTAAACATTTTGAACATTACACTTTTCAAGGCTGCAAAATGCTCTTTCAGTTTCCTTTCATTTGTGATTCCCAAAGATATAATTTCATTTCGAAGGCTCTTACGTGATCAAACATGGAAATTATCAACTGATGTTTACCTTGGAGATGTAAATTTAGTTCATTGGAATGTATTGTGATATCGCTAGAAAAGAAGAATAAAACATTAATTATGGGTTATTAAATTCGATAGTAGGTTTTCTTTCCCTTTTCCTTCATACGTGTTTGTGTTTCTTCTTTAAGATCTACTCACTTTAAAATTTTACCGCGACAGTGCCACCTGACTGCAGTATAAGAAACAATGTCTTCCACTTCTGAAAATCGAGACTCTTCGAGAACTCCTGAAATTTTGTGTTGCAGGCCTTGCGAACGAATAAAATTCACAACTTTAACTACAACTCTGAATACATTATTTGAACACAGTGACTTGACAGTTAGTGGCATTGCTTTACATAGGTATTTTCTTCCTTAGCTGTTTCGACTTGGTATCATTTAACTAAGCCAAATGCAGGAGCCCTGTCAGTTGTTATACCGAAAAGATAGGTGAATTTCAATTCGAGCAGGTTCAACGTTTCAATCACAACCACTATTAAACCAATGGCTTTTGTGGTGCCTTGAAAAGGAACAAGAGCAGCTAATTCTTCGGTAATACTGAAATATTTATCAACTCTCCTTATGAAGATTGCTAAATGGGCATCGCAACTCTCATCGACTGCGAGTGAAGAGCATTCGGCATTTTTGACTAAATATTTTAAAGTGCTCTCCACACTAGTAGCTAACTCATCTGTACGGCGAGTTACGGTGTGTCACAATAGAGAACTGCGATTTCTTGTCCGGGCAACACTTTCCAGACATTCCTTAACAAATTCGCCGTCTAAAAATAGTTTTGATTTCTTTGCAATCGTTCCCGGTATTATAACGCTCACCTTGACAAGCGATTCACATTGAGTGGACATATTCTTAAAACACGGTTGTTCTCCCGAAAGCTTATATTTAAGTTTGGTCACTTCGTCTTCATGAAATTGAGCCTCATATTTATGAAGAAGCATGCTTGGAGTCATAATGTCGCTTAACGACGTATACTTTAAAAAACTGAAACGTTTTAAATACTTATTGAACACACTGTGATTTTAATATCAGTAAAAATATATGTACTGATTTGTCCACCTGACATAAAATTATCTGCCTTCGTCCGATACTTTCCTCTTCTTGCTACTAGATGTAGAAGTCATTAACAATAACTGGTATGAACAAACACTATTCACACAGTTCAAAAAAAGCCAATCTTCTCAATAACACTGTTACTTAAACATTGACCTGTTACAAACTCTGTTAATGGACGGAGACTTCAATGTGCTATGAGTGGTTTATTAGTAGGCATCGTTTGCTGGTAACCAGCGAGTAACAGTAAACGAATAATAAAATAAACTCTCGTATCATCTGGATGTCTCCTCTGAGATTAGAATGATTTAAGATTCACACAAAAATATCAGCGTTGTAGTTTCGTTCTATTTTCATACAGTTTGCTTTATCAACATTATATTTAATATACATAAACTTGGCTATGGTCGGCATAAAAAGTTGACAGGGGAGGCGAATTGGACACATATCTTCTACAATACCCAGCACATTAAACTGGCTCCATCAGACTACACCAAAATAAGAAACCTCGCCGTGGACAAAAAATGTCAGCATCTGACAACTTTAACTGTCGTTCCCAAGCATGTTTGATCTATCTGTCAATACTGAATTTCTGCTGTTATTCTCGAGATTCCAGATCGTTGGCAAAGTAGGTGATTTTTGTTTTAAGAGGAGGCGCAACGTATGAGGGATCTAGATGGGGGAAGTGTGTTGAACAGCATAAGGCTGATTTTTCTGTTGCGTGATATCTTTCCAAGCTATAAAGGTAGGCCTACGTCTAAATGTGTATTAACTGATCTTAGTGGATGATTTCCTTCAATAAACTATGAATAAATAGCACAAAGCCATCTGGGTTGTTCGTTTAGAACCGTGCGAGTTGGCCGTGCGGTTAGTGGCGCGCAGCTGTGAGCTTGCATTCGGGAGTTAGTTCAAACCCCACTGTCGGCAGCCCTCAAGATGGTTTTCCGTGTTTTCCCATTTTCACACCAGGCAAATGCTGGGGATGTACCTTAATTAAGGCCACGTCCGCTTCCTTCCCACTCATAGTCCTTTCCTATCCTGTCTTCGCCATAAGACCTATCTATGTCGGTGCGACGTGAAGCAAATCGTCTTCTTCTTCTTCTTTATCTGTTTACCCTCCAGGGTCGGTTTTCCCTCGGACGCAGCGAGGGATCCCACCTTTGCCGCCACAAGGGCAGTGTCCTGAAGCTTCAGACTCTGGGTCGGGGGATACAAATGGGGAGGATGACCAGTAACTCGCCCAGGCGGCCTCACCTGCTATGCTGAACAGGAGCCTTGCGGGGTGATGAGAAGATTGGAGGGGATAGACAAGGAAGAGGGAAGGAAGAGGCCGTGGTCTTAAGTTAGGTAACATCCCGGTATTTGCCTGGAGGACAAGTGGGAAACCACGGAAGACCACTTGCAGGATGGCTGAGGTGGGAATCGAACCCACCTCTAATCAGTTGACCTCCCAAGGCTGACTGGACCCCTTCCAGCCCTCGTACCACTTTTAAAATTTCATGGCAGAGCCGAGAAATCGAACCCGGGCTTCCGGGGATGGCAGCTAATCACACTAACCAGTACACCACAGAGGCGGACAAAGCAAATCGTAAAAAATAAAAATAAATTTTAAAATATGTTCTTTCAGAATTTCACTCTGCGAATCAGACGTAGTGTGTCAGCCTCTGGTTTCCAAGATTGTAGGTTCAAACCTAGCAGAGGCACACGGATTTTTGAAGGATGGAAAATAGTTCATTCGACACTCCATGTTGTACAAGAAAAGATCTCTGGGAACAGATGTGGTGTTAATTCGACAAAATGAATTAAAACTCGACAGTAGGTAGCCAAAATTGAGTCTTGGATTCTGTGCCATCCAGTAGAGTAAAACGCTACTTCGAAGTTGACATGCAGACAGCCAGAGTGGCGTGAAATCATAAAGCTGGTGATAATAATAATGCTATTGGTTTTACGTCTACAAAGTGTAGTAAGCAGACCACGGCAAGGTCCGTGACCCACTCTGCTGCAGATTCACACCACGCCTTGTCGTCGGTTGAAGGACAAGTGGCGAGAAGGGAGTGCCGGAACAAATCCATTGTTTTAGAGAATACAAGGCAAGGATATACCAGAACAACAATGCTCAACGGTCGAGAAGTTTTTGCTGGATAAAGAAAGTAACAAACTGACTGTTCACGGAGATGTGGATGAAATCGAAAAGGAAAAGAAAACCAACCTGGCATCCGCACTCACCACTTAGTGGAACTCCAAGCTGTGTGGTAATGCTTTTAGCAACTTGCACTTGACTCCTTTTCTATCATTGGTCCGAGCTTCTCAAAAAATACCCTGTTACTAAGTTGATATTCCACGTCCGTCCGTTATAGCTGCATAGTCCACCATCATATATTTCTCCACGTTAGCTATGTACTTTGCCGGCCCCATCGTGTAGAGGTAGAGTGCCTGCCTCTTACCCGGAGGCCGCGAGTTCGATTACTGGCCAGGCCAGGATTTTTTTTTTTTTTTTGCTATTTGCTTTACGTCGCACTGGTCTTATGGCGACGATGGGATAGGAAAGGCCTAGGGACGGGAAGGAAGCATCCGTGGCTTTAGTTAAGGTACAGCTCCAGCATTTGCCTGGTGTGAAAATGGGAAACCACGGGAAACTATCTTCAGGGCTGCCAACAGTGGGGTTCGAACCCACTATCTCCCGGATGCAAGCTCACAGCTGTGCGCCCTAACCGCACGGCCAACTCGCCCGGTTAGGGATTTTTACCTGGACCTGAGGGCTGGTTCGAGTTCCACTCAGCCTACTTGATTAGAATTGAGGAGCTATCTAACGGTGAGATAGCGGCCCCGGTCTAGAAAGCCAAGAATAATGGCCGAGCGGATTTGTCGTGCTGACCACACGACACCTCGTAATCTGCAGGCCTTTGGGCTGAGCAGCGGTTGCTTGGTAGGCCAAGGCCCTTCAAGGCCTGTAGTGCCATGGGGTTTTGTTTTTGGTTATGTACTTCGTTATCAGTGAGACACATCGTGTTCCTTTCATTCGTACTAAACACATTGTGAGGCGTCTGCCCTTTGAATACAGTTGTAGGCCACACTTTGTACACACGCATTTTACAGACTGTCCACTTCCCCAACTCCAACACTTTTAATGCCGCTGTATCGTTGTTCTCAGCTTTCCCCTCATATGTCAGAACATTTGGCACGATCCGTTAACATTATCGGTTGCCAGCTAGACGAATTTTGTAACCACCGGATGCATACATCCGTTTACAACGATTTTGCTGTAATGACTTCATCTGACATACTCTAACCTTACAGGTTAGTTTCCTTTGCAAGTCCTACTGAGTGATATGGTAAAACTATCACAGGTAGGCAAAGGAATTCAGACTTTCTATGCTCTTGACGTTTGAAGGGTGATCAAAGATCTAAAACACAAAGGGGCAGAAGACTCACACTGTACATACAGTAGAGTCATGCTTAACCGACCTTTGTTTATCCGACCTTCCGTTTAATCCGACACATTTGTAAAACAATGGTGAAATAGAAAAAGAAGAGGAATAAAACCTAGCTAATGAAGGCAGTGCCTAAATAATACGCAATGATGAATTCAAAGCCCTTGAAAAAACAGTGAAATACGCGGAGCAACAAGAAGAAACCACCAGCACTGACATATTACTGTTACAGAGATTGCGCGCCATGGAGGCGACAAGAAGGCAGTCGACTTGTAAGCAAACAGGCTATTACAAACTTTTAAAAAAATGAGACGTCTGTAAACATTCACAATATTGTTTTTCTCTTTCCCTATTAACCGACATTTCCGCTAAACCGACGTCCCGCCCGCCCGTTTATGTCAGACAAGCGGGACTCTTCGATATAATAATGCCAAATACCACTCACTCCTTCACTCATCTCGATATCCCAGGAACCACCAAATCTATGAAGTAAATTTTGGTACACATGTTTATCTTAGGTCATACTCATAACACCTAAGAAACCCTTTTGAAGAAATTCAAGCCCTAGGGGGTAGAAATAAGAGTTAAAACACAAAGAATCGACGATTTTTCGGAGCAATAGTTCGCAGGTCCTCCTCTGCGTACCATGTGACCTTGCCGCGGTGGGGAGGCTTGCGTGTCCCAATGATGCAGATAGCCGAGCCGCAGGTGCAACCATATCGGATGGGTATCTATTGAGAGACCAGACTAACGAATGGTACATCGAAAGGGGGGTAGCAGCCTTTCGGTAGTTGCAAGGGCGGCAGTCTAGATGATTGACTGATACGGCCTTGTAATAATACTCAACATGGCTTAGCTGTGTTGATACTGCTACACGGCTGAAAGCAACGGGAAACTACAGCCGTAACTAACTCCCGAGGACATGCAGCTCTCCCTGTATGAATGATGTACTGATGATGGCTTCCTCCCGGGTAAAATATTCCGGAGGTAAACTAGTCCCCCATTCGGATCTCCGGGTGGGGACTACACGAGAGGGGACGATCATCAGGAAGATGGATACTGACATTCTGCGAGTCGGAGCGTGGAATGTTAGAAGTTTAAATCGTTGTGGTAGGTTAGAGAATCTGAAAAGGGAGATGGATAGGCTAAAGTTAGATGTAGTTGGTATAAGTGAAGTACGTTTACATCTCTTGCCGCGATTTTCTTTGGCACAAATTCCATTAACCTTCCATTTTCGGAGGACGAATGCTACTGCTGATTTGGACCTCTTTAACTTCACTGTAATCGCCCTGCTAGAGATCCCACTGAGGTGGTAGCCCACATTCAAGCCGTTATCGAAGTCCAATAGCTCTGTACCTCGTACCATCTCCTTGTCAACCGGTTCCACTACTACTACTACTACTACTACTACTAAGCGTTTTCATTCCTCCCCTGAAGGGGGAGGCGGGCCTCTTAGACGGTTACGCCGTCTCTCAGGCCGGGAGATTTGTTACGGTGAAGGAGATGTGCGGAGAAGGTGAGGGGTAGGCGGCCGTGGCCTATACTACGAACTGTCCCGGCATTCGCCTTAGTGCAGGAGAATGGAAAACCACGGAAAACCATTCTCAGGACAGCTGACGGGTGAGACCACGCGTGAAGTCCGGCACTGTGCCCCAGGCCCGTCTCCCGAATGCAGAGGCGTGGAGCCACGGTAGAGCCGTGGCCAACTTTCCTCTGCTCGGTTGGCCGGTCAGAGCACAGAGTATATGGGACAACAACCCACTCTGCATCTACCGACGACCGATTCTCGTAAGTACTGAATCATATGTCAGTCACACAATTCAAATGAAGTACTAAATTATCAACCATCATGGATGCCCAATTACTTTTCGGTAGATAATGCATCAATGATAGTCGTGAATTCTGTTAAAAATATTATAATGTTTAAACAAAAATCAAGAGCATTATTTTTTCGAGATGCAGTTATAGATACCGCATAATCTGTACAGTGGTGAATTTTGATGGGCAGATGTTTTTATCTTTATATTCACAAATACATTAATAATCTTGAATTTGGGGGCACACATGGAAATTCAGAGGGGAAAGGAACTCGGTCTCACTCTCACACTTGGCTTTGAGAACATGAAAGTGACTGAGGTATGAGCAATGCTAGTAATGGCATTCCATATGCAGCCAGTCCCAGTTATGAATGGTGTGAAATTTACGAATTTATTATTTTGTAAATGAACTCTCCTGAAACTTTCTGCCTTCGATCTTCTAAACTGGCCGTTTATAAATTTCGCAGAAGCTCGCTGTACGAAACCATATGTGGATACCGAGCTGTTCTTGTAAAATTTTCAAGTATTTATTTTGCACCCTTTCAAGTTGACCGCCTCTGTGGTGTAGTGGTTAGCGTGATTAGCTGCCACCCCCGGAGGTCCGGGTTCGATTCCCGGCTCTGCCACGAAAATTTGAAAAGTGGTACGAGGGCTGGAACGGGGTCCACTCAGCCTCGGGAGGTCAACTGAGTAGAGGTGGGTTCGATTCCCACCTCAGCCATCCTGGAAGTGGTTTTCCGTGGTTTCCCACTTCTCCTCCAGGCGAATGCCGGGATGGTACCTAACATAAGGCCACGGCCGCTTCCTTCCCTCTTCCTTGCCTATCCCTTCTAATCTTCCCATCCCTCCGCAAGGCCCCTGTTCAGCATAGCAGGTGAGGCCGCCTGGGCGAGGTACTGGTCATTCTTCCCAGTTGTATCCCCGACCAAGAGTCTGAAGCTCCGGGACACTGCCCTTGAGGCGGTAGAGGTGGGATCCCTCGCTGTGTCCGAGGGAAAAGCCGACCCTGGAGGGTAAACAGATGATGATGATGATGATGACCCTTTCAAGTTGATACACATGTATTTTGCACCTACGTCTCCACACCACGCTCGCGAATTTTAGTTTTGGCTTGACGAAGGTGTTGTACAAATTGATATACGTCTTTATGTTTTTAAATGCCTGGCCGAGGCGGTAAAGGCGTGCTCGGTTCGCCTGGAAGTCGTAAAATTTAAGAAACGAGATTTCCACTTCCGGAGGTGCATATGGCCCTGAGGTTCACTCAGCCTACACCAAAAATGAGTACCAGGTTAATTCATGGAGGCAAAGGCGGCCGGGCGTACAGCTAACCACTCAACCCCATCACGTGCCGCGGTTAACAATGGTGGAAGCCTTTACCTTCCACTCCTCCAAGGGCCTTCATGGCCTGTACGGAGGTGTCTTTGTCTTTGTGTCCACATTTCTTATCACACCTCCTAAATTTCTAATGTTTCAGTGACCACTTTCTGTACCTGAGGAGTTAAAGTGAGCTCCACCGAACTAGTGGTTGCGCGCTGTCTACTTGCTTTCAGGAGATAATGGGTTCGAACCCCACTGTCGGCAACCCTGAAGATTGTTTTACGTGGTTTCCCATTCTCAAACCAGTCAAATACTGGAGCTATACCTTAATCAAGGTCACGGCTATTTCCTTTCTACTCACAGCTCTTTCCTTTCCCGTCGTCGCCATAAGAACTATGTGTGTGGGTGCGATGTAATGCGGTAAAAGAAAGTTGATCGGGCGAGTTGGCCGTGCGGTTAGGGGCACGCAGCTGTGAGCTTGCATCCAGGAGATAGTGGGTTCGAACCCCAGTGTCGGGAGCCCTGAAGATGGTTTTCCGTGGTTTACCATTTTCACACCAGGCAAATGCTGGGGCTGTACCTTAATTTAGGCCACGGCCACTTCCTTCGCACTCCTAGGCCTTTCCTATCCCATTGTCGTCATAAGACCGGTCTCTGTCGGCATGACGTAGAGAAAAATTGTCGAAAAAAGAGAAGAAAGTTGAGCCGCCATTCTAATTATAGTCCTAAATGTTTCTATTCTGTTGCGGGTCTGTGGTCATCGCACAGCTTTACTTCGGGTGGACGTCATGGATGCACATTTTCTAATGTTTATTTTCTGTTGTCTAATTCGTTATGGTATTCAGATCTAACTGAAGATGTTCATTGTCGTCAATGGTTGAAATGGCTTTGAATAATTTGAAGTCGTCAGCATTTAGTAGGCAATCACGATAATGCACTCGATCAGGCATAAAATGCGAGAAATGGCTGAAACATGGTGGCTGGACTGGACTTGGCCACACGTACTCCGTACGCAGCAGTAATCCCATCTATCGGAGATAAATGGCAGCAGAACACACAAAGCACATCACAACAAACAATTGTTAATGTTATGTTATTTTTGATCAATTTTATGAGCTTTCCATATTGCAGGCCTTCATAGTTTTCTTCCGACTCTGTGATATTAGAGCATCTAATGATTTATATTTCTTTCTTCTTTGTAAATTGGAGTGATATCTTTATGGAGAGTGAAGAATGTTTCTTTCGAATTACATCTCTCTTCCTCTTGGCAAATTCTAGAGTAATATTTTTTTGAGTGTGAATAGGGTGACCAACCGTCCAGCATTTTAAATTACGTAACTGTCCTGTGCGTGACGTCATTTGTCTCGCAATTGTTTCGTTTTCTATCTGAACGAATTTTCGTTTTATCGTCATCGATACGAATTTTCACAATACGCAACTGTTCTGCCGTCCAGCTTCAACTAAACATAGTGTAATCATTGCCAACAGTGCAAAGAAGCTGGTTGTGGCATCTTTGGAGAAGCGCACCGGATCTGCTAAATGACAAAGACATTTTGGCTTGTGTAACAAGTGCTGCCTATAAATACAGTTTCAAGCAAGATAAATTATGCAATAGATTTACTTACTGTATGTTGAGGTTTTCAGTATTTCTATGCTAATAATAATTTCGTGTGGCTATTTCTAGCCAAATGCAGCCCTTGTAAGGCAGACCTTCCGATGAGGGTGGGCGGCACCTGCTATGTGCAGGAACTGCGTGTTATTGTGGTGGAGGATAGTGTTATGTGTGGTGTGTGAGTTGCAGGGATGTTGGGGACAGCACAAACACCCAGCTCCCGGGCCACTGGAATTAACCAATGAAGGTTAAAATCCCCGACCCGGCCAGGAATCGAACCCGGGACCCTCTGAACCGAAGGCCACGACGCTGACCATTCAGCCAACGAGTGCTTAGTAGTTATAACTAGAGGTTGAAAAACATAGAACAAGTGCTGATGCTTGTTTTCTTGTTCATTAAATTGGCCTAGCATCTAGGTCATCGGCCCAACAAGTGCTGTTACAAAGTCTTTAATGTAAATGATAAAACATGTAAATGCCACGAATATTATTTTCCCCCTCTATTTACATTTTTTTAAACTTGTGATAACATTTAGACTATAAAATATACAATATTTATTTTATTATTTCAGATTTTTTATTTTTTATATGTTTCCAATTAGAAGAAGAGTCTTAAACTCACAAATTGCACAATAACGATGAGTGAAATGGATTTTTCTATGTTATAGCTTAAGTAAGAGTACCCTTGGTCAAAAAAGAGGGGAACGGGCAACACTTTCTTTTGAAAACGTTACTATTTATCTCGTTTTAAAATTAGAGCTAAAAATGTTGCTGTCCCCCAAATTGTGGAATGTCCCCCTTTTTTGACAGTCTTGTCTCTCGTTTCGTGCTTCAACAGTTGGTCACCCTAAGTGTGAGGAACTTTTCTTTTGACTGTCATTCCTCTTCATTTGATGCCAACGGCCGTAGCCGTGTTGAAATACCGGATCCCGTGAGATCTCCGAAGTTAAGCAACATTGGGCGTGGTCAGGAGTTGGATGGGTTGCCACGCGCTGTTGGTGGGGGGTAAGGGAATGCCGGAGCGGAAAGGAACTGGCCACCCTACCGCGCGTAAACTCCGGCTCAGGAACACCTCTGCGGAGGTTCGGACCTGCCTTCGGGCAGAATAAACCTTACCTACCTACCTACCTCTTCCTTTGGGTAATTGCTGGAATGTTATCTTCATGGAGCGTGAGGAACTCTTCTTTTGGCTTTCTTTGTTTTTCAGTTTGTTCTACGTGCCGCGAACACAGATAGCTGCTTTGGCGACGAAGGGATAGGAAAGGGCTGAGTGGTAACGAATTGGCCGTTGCCTTAATTAAGGTACAGCCCGAGTATTTGCCTGGTGTTAAAATGGGAAACCACGGAGAACCATATTTAGAGTTGCCGGCAGTGGATTTCGAACTCACTATCTCCGGAATGCAAGCTGACAGCTACGTGACTCAAACCGCGCAGCCATTTGCTCGGTACTCTCACTTCTTTACCTCTAGGTAAATGCTGGAGTGAAATCATTATGGAAAGGCGAGAACTTTTCTTTTGATTCATATTTCTCTCCTTCTTTATAAATGCTGGAGTGACATCCTTATGGTGAGAAAAGAACGCTTCTTTTGAATTACTTCTCTCTTCCTCTTGGTAAATTCTAGACTAATATTTTATGGAGTCTGAGGAACATTACTCTCGACGTACACTTCTCTTCCTCTAGGTGAATAAGTTCAATCACTCGTCATTGATTTACATTTAGGTCTGTCGCCCAGGTGTCCGATTCCCTATCACTTGTTTATCTAGTCGTCTTTTTCCAGTGATTTCAAAGAACTTGGAAATTTGTCGAGTATTTACGTTAATGTCCGCCTCTGTGGTGTAGTGGTTAGCGTGATTAGCAGCCACCCCCGGAGGTCCGGGTTCGATTCCCGGCTCTGCCACGAAATTTGAAAAGTGGTACGAGGACTGGAACGGGGTCCACTCAGCCTCGGGAGGTTAACTGAGTAGAGGTGGGTTCGATTCCCACCTCAGCCATCCTGGAAGTGGTTTTCCGTGGTTTCCCACTTCTCCTCCAGGCAAATGCCGGGATGGTACCTAACTTAAGGCCACGGCCGCTTCCTTCCCTCTTCCTTGTCTATCCCTTCCAATCTTCCCCATCCCCAGCAAGGCCCCTGTTCAGCATAGCAGGTGAGGCCCCCTGGGCGAGGTACTGGTCATTCTCCCTAGTTGTATCCCCCGACCAAGAGTCTGACGCTCCAGGACACTGCCCTTCAGGCGGTAGAGGTGGTATCCCTCACTGAGTCCGAGGGAAAAACCGAACCTGGAGGGTAAAGAGATGATGATGATGACGATGATGATGATTTACGTTCATAATTTTTTTCATTCCTTAATGTATCTTCACTGACAGCTCGGAACATACCGTTTAGTCTTCCTACTTCAAAGCAAAGACTTTAAAATTACTAATCTAGACTCACAGAGCGCGCTGATGCTATGCGGAATATTGAACACTTTCGCGCATCGCCATGTTGCGGGCACTTCAGCTTCCAATACCTGTTTTAGCACATGATAATGTTTGCAGTCTCTTGCATGTTTTCGATTTGAATCATGTCTGTTAGTGGATCTTTTGTAGTATTATACGTGACGGAGTGATACTATATTGTCAAATATCTTCAAGGAATGTGAGAGCTTGTACGATACGGTAGTTAAATGTTTCGGCAATACTAAAGGGAAGTAAGTTAAGCCTTACGTGTGGAATGGAAAGGTACCGTATTCACCAGGGTGAATTCGTGTGCAACCTTTATTTGTACAGTTCGCTATCAGATGGGATCTGGTATTTCTTTTCACATGTGAGTAGAAATTGAACTGTTAAAAAATGACTTTCAATGACCATAATCGAAAACTAAACAGGTTACAAGGTGGTTAATTTAGACAACGTATGGACATTACATTTAGAATTTTTAGGCTTCTTCTTTTCCCTCTTTGCCTCTTTCCAATTCATCGGGGATAATTTTTTTAACGAAACAGCTGTTCTGAAAAAGCATACATATTTTTTGTACAGACTGTGCACCGGTATTACAAATTTGATAAACTTGGGCCTAGAATCCGTAAGATATAACTGATAGAGCTAGATGAAACCCTCTTAATATTAGTGTAAGGTATTGCTTCAAATTATTATCAATTATCTGAAAAAAATTATTTATTGTTATCGTAACTTATCTCTTAAATTCTCCTAAATTCAAATCATAGAGAAATGATCATTTAAGTTCTACTCATACCATTACGTTATATCATATATAAACCAAACCAAACCGAAAGGCCATGGCCTACCAAGCGAGAGTTGCTCAGCCTGAAGGCCTGCAGATTACGAGGTGCCATGTGGTCAGCACGACGAATCCTCTCGGCCGTTATTCTTGGCTTTCTAGATCGGGGACGCTATCTCACCCACAGATAGCTCCACGATTGTAATCACGTAGGCTGAGTGGACCTCGAACTAGCCCTAAGATCCAGGTAAAATTCCCTAACCTGGGCGGGGACTGAACCCGGAGCCTCCGGGTAAGTGGTAGGCACGCTACCCCTACACCGCGGAACCGGTATTTCATATTCAGAAAATGATAAATGTATTTGATATTTTAGAAAGATTTTCGCAGTTAAGTGCTTTTTAAACAAACTGTTCAGAGACTTGAGTAAAATTTACTGTAATGACTTATCAGAGAGGAATGATAAGCGATATACCGTTCATAGAATCATTTTATTTCACAGGTTTCCTTTTTGTTGATACTGAAGATTATTGTTATCGGTACAGGAGTTTGTAAATATTTAACTAATGTGTTCTCCAGTCTGCTGAGAGACGGGCAAATTTTCTCTCGCGATATGTAATCGTACTTAAGTTGTAGACCGCTGTCATTTGAACATGTATTCGTATTTTCAATAAAGCTAAAGTGTAGAGCCTAGGTTTCAATTACATGTATCTGTTCCGAATGTTCAAACATATCTGTTACAAACATGACCCTTATATTAAAATGAGCGACATGATTATGTTTAAGTACCGCTAGGCCTATATACGTTTTTTTTCTGTTTTCAGGGACTGAATTTCAAATAGGAGGTATGTATATTTATTTGTGTTAGTAGTGTACTTTTCAGTCTTCTTATTTAGTCTGCTAAAGGTTTTCTTATTTTTTAATTTTATTTTATGTGCGCCACCTATACGCTATCCGAAGGATTTGTGTAGATTGTTCAGTACAATGCAAAATGTGTTCAGTTTTTATACACAAGTATTTTTTAATTTTACCACAGTCTTGATATTATGTATATTTATTGCGTGTGTACACGGTAAGCTGTGTAGGCTGTCATTAATATTTACCAGGGCAGGTGTTTTCATTTGTGCGAAATGTAAGTTAATGCATGAATTCCGTACTACGGTCTCCTCGGCGAGCTGTGGAGTGCCCGCAACATGGCGGTACGCGCATGGACATATCTTCCCCAGTCACACGCTTCTGCGCAGCCAGCGGTGTGGGGCCTTGCTTCAAAGTTCGTAATACTTTCGTTACACTACTATTTTCTTTGAATTAAGGGAACTGAGGAGAGGTAGTTTCCCATTGCTTTCTTCACCGATCGAGAAGTTGATATTACATATCAGTCTGCCAAGCCCACTGAAATGCACCCATCAATCGATCCTATGAGCGACATTTTCACACCATTCATAACAGGGTCTGGCTGCAAAAGGAAGGCATTACTAGCATCACTCATACCTCAGTCACGTTCATGTTGTCAAAGCCAAGACTGAGACAGATCAATGAAAGTGACAAATTCGATCTAGTCCATACCAGAAGACACAGTGCACTGTAAATACTAGGTCTCACCGGCTATCCAACAGCCACACGAAATAAGTCAAACATATTTGGATTTGTGCTATATCTTAGAATACAGAATCGCATAAGACCTTTAATATCAGATAAACTGCATGGGTTTCTTTTAAAACGACCTACAAATTTGGCTAATTTCACGTTCTCGATATCTACAGCATTAGACGGCGGCGATCAAAAGGGTGTTATGTTAATGGATTTTTAGACTTTCGACAAAATTAATATGATATGCTTTTAAATGTAAATGAGTTAGGGTTATCTCATTCGTTGTTAGCGTATGATTACTCTGTTCCTACCTGAGTGGAAGGTAACAGTGTATATCATATGGAAGATAAATCTAATGAACACCCGAATAAAGAAAATACCCCAGCATTTACACAAAGTGACAGAGGTTAGGTTATGGGAAAAGTTCCCCCAACTTCCTACGGATACTCTAGAACTCGCCTAGAGTGAGTTAATGAAATTCCGCGTGTTAAACTCAAATCATCTTTGACAATTTCTGAAGACGGAATTTACACTGTGGAAATCATGCCAACTGGATTTACCCATCCTAGTATGCACTTTTATCGCTTTAGCTGTGGTAGAGGATGGCAATCTAAATGCATTTATCATTTACAAGGAAGGTTGCCGGTAGTCATTTCAACGTACGTCCTTCTTTGAGCAAAAAGACTCGCCTTTATGAACTTGAACCTGAAGAACTGAAGGTTACGAAGAAAAGTAAAAGTTTTAAACTAACTTACAAGTTTCCTATGTAATTAGTTCTGAGTAAACTATCATTGTAATATGAAAGTGAAGGTAATCACTTTACTAGAGAAGTCGCTTCTCAGTCCAGAGGTAGTCCGGCATCCTTTCACAACTGCAAGATTAATGAATGTCAGAGTGCCACTTTATCAAACCACTTATAAAAAGTGTTTTCTCTACAAAAAGTGAGAGAACGCGTGTAACCATACTCTTGTAGAATATGCACAAAAATAACCGCAAACACTTTTTTTTTTTTGCTTCTGAGTTGTTTTAAGTTTATTCCATATACATAGTAAGAATGACCAAAAATCCCGATGTTTCAGTAAGAACTATGTCATACATTCTCAACAGAAACTACGACATAGCCAGTAATTCACTCACTGATAAATTAAGAACCTAGGAAATAGAGGTGGAGATGAAATTAAACTTCTGGTGTTGAAAGATTGCGTACTGTATTGAGATGAGCACAATAACAGTTCAAACGAACGACAGCAATGGCAGTGCGTACATACAATTGGTCCCATGTTAGTAATAGAGTCAAACCTCTATAAGACTCTGTCCAAGAGATCGTATGAATACCAGGTAGCCTTATTAAGCAGGGAGAAAGGTTCTATAGTTCATAATGTTCTTTTTTAATGTATTTTAATTCAGGTTCGGTACCTTAGCATTTTTATGAGCTTCCCTTTTTCGATGGAAATAAGTATTTGTTTTGTCTTCTGGATTCATGTGGTTATCCGCAAGTGCAGTCGGACGTCTGTATTTCAGAAATATACATAATTACGTCATTTTGTACTGAACCCTTTTACCTTACGGGAAGTTCATCAATTTAAATCGCACGCGCGGAACTAACAAAGTAACTTCATTCTCGAAAAAAATATCCACCAATCCGATTTCACCATCATTCTTAACATACAATGAAAAACATCCCTGATTTTTTTGTCAGTACGGTTCTCATGCACTCTGTATACAGACGTATCGTTTTATTGGTCTCCTCACAGCGAGTGGTCTGCCTGGACGGGCGATAATCCTTATTGACAGGTCTTTCACTTCCGCTCCTCTCCTTCAGCTCACAGAGGCTTGACCGCAGGGCTGCTGCCCCCACAACGCACGCTGACTGTTCCTTTGTTCGACTCCAGAGAAAGTCCAGTATTTCATACAGTCAACACAGTAGGTCTCGTGGCCGCTCTATACAGGGAACTAATTAACAATGACAAGTAAACAGCGGTCACATAACAGCAACAACTCAATAGTACTAACCAGCACTACATTTCAGAGCAACGACACTGCTCGAATTCTACTCATTCCACTTGTTCCAAAATCTGATCCCACGAGGATCTACAGTCCTCGGTAGTACACACACAATACTTCAAGGCGGTACACAGACAGTATTCTGCTTCGTACGTGACGATAGACCCCAGCGGTTCACAGATGACAACCAGCACTACTTCCGTCAATCTCCGGTCACTCGCTCCACATCGGTACACAGACAGTACTCCAGTCAGTACTCCAAGGCTGTACACACTACAACACGACAATACTCTGACACTGGCGGGACACTGACGGCAGCCAGCACTGCCGCTTCAGTCCAGCTACCGAACTCCAACACCTGTCCGCGGCTAGCCTCCTTTTTATATCCTCATAATGGAGTACTAGAAACTTCAGGGCTCGACTACAAACAAAACATACTCGTTTCATCTTCCAGAAGTCGCATGGAGACACCTGACGAATGGAACAATAGAGAAGATGACGCGCCATGTTTTCGGGCCTGCTGGAAGGTCCCCGGGCTGGCTTAGTCATCCCTTCTAGAAACCACCGAAGAGGGCTACGACAGAGCTGGCACGTAACATTATTGAAACGAAATCGTTTAATAACATACAGTACATCATATTGCAGATGAAATATTGCATCCTCCTGACGTCGCAGCTGTGGTGATTCAATAACAATTTGTTTATCATTCTTAACGAAGGTGATAAAATTCCTAACAAATCAGCGAGATGTTTCTTGTTAAGATTAGTATTTTCAATGTGCTTTCGCGAAATGTCTGATTTATCCGATAAGGAAAGCCCTTTTCTTTTCACACTCATAATCGCAGACAAGCTTCGACACACTGAACACAACTGAAAGGCAGTTTTGAACTGACCAGGTAAACCATTAAGGGATGTGATGAAAATATTTTTTCTCTCACTTCCTTGACCATGATTTCTACGTTGGTAAATAAGAATGTGTTTACAAGAACTCCTAAACTGGTTTGTCCTCGCCTCTACCGTATTAGTGATCTCTGTACTCTTTACAAACTGCAGACTCCCTGTAGCGAGATTAAGAATAGCTGATTGTGAGGTCTAAAAGCCAACATACTCTATAAAGCCTTTAGCTCCAGGTAAAATTTACAGTTTTCTACAGGTCTTTTTTTTCTATTTTGCTTTACGTCGCACCGACACAGATATGTCTTACGGCGACGATGGGATAGGAAAGGCCTAGGAATTGGAAGGAAGCGGCCGTGGCCTTAATTAAGGTACAGCCCCGGCATTCGCCTGGTGTGAAAATGGGAAACCACGGAAAACCATCTTCAGGGCTGCCGACAGTGGGGCTCGAACCCACTATCTCCCGATTACTGGATACTGGCCGCACTTAAGCGACTGCAGCTTTCGAGCTCGGTTTCTACAGGTCTGAAGAAAATATTTTTTGACGATTGTGACGATGGAGTAAAAGGTTATATTTCTTCCGAACTTTGCTTAAAGTTAATCGAAGACAATTTCCTCGAAAAAGAGTGTCTTAAACGGAAGTGAAGTGCGATATAACCGGGGTATTAAATAATGGCTTCCCATGGTAAATGTCTAGATACCGGGTATAAAACGTGTATTACCTGGGATGAAGTGATAAACGGGAGCATCTTATCGAGGTTTTACTGCATGTAGTATCCTGTCGGACCAGGACACATGCGCTGATACAGAATCGTACAACCTTTGTATCCTCTTCAGAGGCAAGTTGGTCCACACTTTTTGTAACTGATCCTCATCATACAGATCGGCACCGGGTCGGTGGTGACGCCCGATCTGGTACTATATATGTTCTATCGGGGACAGATCGGATTACCTCGCTGGCCACGAAAATGCCTTAATTTGACTACAAGAGGTGACCTAAAGTAATTTAGGTCCACTATGGCTACCTACACCTTGATGCCAAGAGTAATGCCCGTGTGTCTCTCTATAACATTGGCAGCAGACCGATGTCCTCTCCTCTCGGTTTCACCATTCTGGGACACGATGATCATCTGTGATAATGCAGAACCGCGATCGCGATTGTTCGCTGAACATAATATGATCGTTATCAGTCTGTCCCTCCTAGTAAAGTAGGGGAGACTGTTGTACCTTCGAACACTTTTGTAATTTTTTGAAATAAATCGCATAGTTATTAATGTTTTTCATATTTAAATACTCACTATATAAGATTAACATGTTTTTTCATTAAATCGTGTGTCGCTGATTATATTGAGCCACACATTTTCTATTACTTAAGAAAACAATAATTGAGAACAGTTGTTCAAACGTACAAGATGGTCGTGTACCTTTGAGCGCCTCATGTACCTTTGAACATTGGTCATCAGAGGAGTAGAGTGAAAATATAACACTTGTTCACTAGGTTATACGTTGATTAAACAATTAAATACCAAGAAGTCCTGAAACTTTAAACATAAAACAATAAATTCACAATTTAAGTCATGAACCCTCACTTGACATATTTACTGCCACAAAAAATTAACCCCAAAAACAAGCTGATCATTCTGGCTTCGCGATAAGCCATATTGCATTGGTTTTGGTAGATTCATTACTATATCAGATTCACTAACATCAAAAATTCCCTTCTCCTCGTAAATTAATTTGTTTCCCTGATATGTTTCAAATATTTCACTTGATATTCAGAAATTTCAGAGTCACAGCCAACTATTTCTGCGACGAAATAATCAGGATTGGCTTTCTTTTTCAAAAATTGAACTAACACGAATTCACCAACAATGCAGTTATTCATTTCAAATATCTTCTGTTCCTTCAAATAATCTAAATCTCTCAAAATATCAGCCATTATATTATCACACTCATCTCTTTGAAATTCTCAGGCCCTAATTCTTCATCCTCTGAATCACTCTGTAAAACTTTCTTGCAACTTTTTCTTGACCTCGCTGACTTTGATTTGCTTGCATTAAGTTGTTTGTCTTTTCTCATTCTAATCTCTTCCTTTTCTTGTGTGTTCGTGATTATCCGTGTTCCTCTCTGTTTTCTTCCTCGTTTGCTAGATTTTCTGGGAGCAGCTTTGGGATACGGTTGAATTTCCACTGGAGAAACTGGGCTTGGCTTTTCATGCGACGCCTGACCCGCAGGACTTGATGGACGTGTAGAACCTTCTGAGGATTCATGTGGAAAATTAGCAAGCGATTGTGAATTCAAAGAATTTAATTCTTCTGATAGGGGTGTCTGATGATTTGGGGTTGTTTTTGATGTGCCAGGGAGAGAATTCTGCATAGTTGTGTCTGGCGTAGAGCTTTGTTACTTATGATCCCAGGAGGTCATCTTCTGTGAAAACACCTAGATTATATTGCTTGTGCTGAAAGCGCGGTGATAGATTTTACCAACAAGCTCAGAAACTCCATAAATGTCAAAAGTCTTTCCAGGTTTATTGAGATGCCATGAATCAAGAGCCTGATAATAAAAATTCTTAAAGGGGTCGAAAACTGTGTGATCAAGGGGCTGCATTTTATTGGAAGTATGTGGAAGGATAGTCAGCATACTACTCCAACTTCTCTGGCACATTAAATGGCTGGTAAACTTAGATGTGGCTCGTGATTATAAAAAAATAATCAGAACAGGCTTCTCCTTGGAGGGATTTGTGTGTTTGATGAAATGCTCCAAGAACTGTAAGAAGCACTCCTCATTAGTCTATCCAGAGGGATTCGCTACTCGAATAGTTCTACTAGGGGAACCTTGTAGCATGAAATGCTTGAAGTTGACTATGAAGAAAATCAACATAGGAGGAATGTGATTCCTGATGGCATTTATTGCAGCTATCATAGTCACGGTGGTTCCACGTTCAGCGGAAGTGGTTAGCACCCTCTTGCTTCATGCCCTTTGGAGCTAGAACACTTGATGGCTCGTGCACAGTTGATAAACCTGTCTCATCTACGTTGTAGGTTCTTTCTGGAGGTATTGGCCAAAACATAGCATGTATATCTACTACATTATTATAAAAGAGGTCAACATTTATTCGGGTGAAGCTGGTAGCTCGTGAGAGACTTGTTGCCTCAAGTTTCCTTAGATAAAGTTCGTCAGAGTGACGCATCCACTCTTCTCCAGCTATTTCATTAGTTTTCCACTGATGTGGGATTCGTTTTGCTTTAGCAACAGCATACTCGTATGCTAATTCTCGAGCGGCCGTTTTACTTAAGCCAATAGTTACTAAAGTTTTCTCCTCTTCCTCTTCAGAAAAAATCTTTCTTGGTATCATGGCGAACATTATATAAAAATGGCTCGGTTGATTCCGAGTTCCTGTACAGCTTTAAATGCCTGTTTAGAGCACCCAATTTCACAGCATAAACTTTGCATGCTTCACGCAAGGAAATAAGTTTGCTTGGTAATGCCATAATAGCAGCCACTGCTGCAATCATTGAATCTGCATCAATGGGATCTCTCTTCTTGCCTTTTTACTCCTCGGCATTATTACTGGAACAGAAGGAATCCGTAACAATAATTAACCATTGCTATAATTCAATCTGTTATATCTAGATAAAGCACAACCAAAGTCATAATCTCCTGTACCTTTGAACAGTATTCATGTTTTCACAGGTACAAGATGTAGTGTTAGTGAATAAAAGCCATACTACTGACTTTTAGGTAAAGTTAATCATGAAAAATATTGTTCCAGCATACTCGCCAATTGATAGATTATCACACTGTGTTGGTATAATTTAAGTATCTCAGATACATTTACACTTATAAAATTAGAACTTGCCTGACTAAATGTAAGTTCACAAGAGGAGAAATGTACCGGCTTGATTACATAGAAAACAAGTCATGGAAACATCCATAGACGCTCTATCTGTTATCAGCTTAATGAACTAAAGCAACTGGCAGCCAGTAGATGTCTCTGTAATTCTCACAAAGCATATGTGTTCAAAGGTACATTGTTTCATAAGTACAACATCTCTGCTCTGGGTTTAACGGCATCCACCGAATAGGACAGGAACCCATAGCCCAGCTGACCCATTAACGAAGCCACACAACTCCACGGTAACTTCATACCCATCGTCCACTATCAACGTTTCAGTGCCTATCTATAAGAACCCTTCATCTCAGTACCCATTACCCCAGGTGCGTAACCTCACACATCCACACATTATCCATGGTCAAATTTTCAATGAAATCAAAATTAGAATTACTGGAATACATACACATTGATCACAAGTTAAAAACAGCTAAAATTCAATAAGCGATTTATATAGGCCGAATACTCCTCTTCACCTCCCTTTTTATACACATCCTTTCACCACCTCCTTAGTCCTTCACTTCTTCCCAATTCACCCAAATCTCCTTTTCGGAAGGAGGGCGTAACCCTCTGAGTGGCCCACCTTCCATTTGAGCGGAGGAATGAAAACTTGTCATGATGATTTCCAGCTGATAAGAGTCCTCAAGACAATGCATAGGATGACAGGAGGTGTTGTAGAACGTCCAGTTTTCCAGATCGCAGGCGTAAAGCTTGACACGAAATACGACTATCCACCGGTGTGGTCTGTCTTTGTCAACGTGTATGTGAATCCTACGTACCCGTTGGTTTCAACATCTGAAAATTGCACGATACGACCACCTAGCCTGAAAGAGATGCACAATGTGACCCTATCAAACTCATTAAAGTGTTGGTCTACTGCATCCTCGAGGCAAACTCTGTGTTCAGTGGCCTTCCTCACCTGTATTTACTGACTATCTGTCACTACGCACTCACCATCAACTCAGTGGTGCCACTAATGGACTCTGGTGCCCATTCTAGTCGTTACAAACCACTGTAACTCAAAATCGTTTACTCACCCATAACAAAAATGCACATGTACCAAATTGAACCATTTCTCCAGAGAGTTTAACTGTCAGTGAGTGTATATCCAAACTGTTTAACACTTATACTGTATCAAAAATACTTTGTGAGTCAAACGTTCGGGAAATATAATCACTTTTAGAACTGGAAGACTCGCTCTCGAGGTGTGTGAATCAACCGATCCACTTAGACCTTAGACACATAAGAGAATCCCATTCAGCTTTAGGTGGAAATTCATGTTCGAATCTCTAGGAAGTTCATACTTTCAAAGTTTTGTATTAATGGCCTTTGAGAGAAGAGGGCTATTCAGTTGAAACGTAGATGGTAGTGGGAACACTGCAAATAACTGACGGTACAACCAAGAGATGGCAGCATTGCACGGTTTGGTGTTTGCAACAACAACTCAGAACGTGGTTAATCTGAGACACGTGTTTGCTAAGTAGAGGAAAATCATGAAGCAACATTCGTGTTTAATGGTTACGTCCAAACGAAAGCAATGTGGCATCATTCAGTTGTTGTGCAAAGAAGGTGACTATCGGGAAAAATGCATCGGCAGTGCTTACGCTCTACACTTCGAATGCAACAATGGACATTCTGCTCTGCAATCTTAATGATTACCCACCCTACAGCCAATGTTTCTCCGCTTGCGACTATCTTTGGTTTGTTGCAGAAGGCAATCAAGCGCTTCGTGATAGTGTGGAAGAAAGGTTTAACCAGTACATTTATTGGAATGGGTATAGAGAATTTTGTTTAGCGCTGGAATAGTTGCCTGAACGGTGGGAATGATTATCGTAGACTCCTGTAAATCACCATCAGTATATCGTCGTTGCAATAGAGTGCGCATTGTCAAATACATATAGAGCAAGTTTCTAGACACCAGTCAATCTTTATAAATTGTGTGGTTTCTGCTGATAATGCATAGTATGTATAGGATACTACAGTAGTTGGTGAACACCTTTAACAAAATTTATACATAGCTTATATAAGTGCATATGTTGCATATTTTGATAGAGATTGGGGATAAGGTGAACGCAGGAAAATATGTTGTCCGCAGATGAAAAGAGCGTCGATTGGAAAATTCTCGGACCGAACCTCTGCTGTCCAAAAATTGAGATGACACTCATTTCAAATTATGGAGTATCCTCCGAATACCCATCCTCCAGTAGCTATCCCCATTAATGCCGGGATCACAAGTTAAATATCATTTGGGCCTGTTGTATATCTGGCTGTCATTACGATGTTCTTAGCCCCTTAAAATGGAGGAACAATAACAATAAAACAGATAGCAACGACAGTATTTTCAACTAGAGAATGTGATGAGAATCTAGACCAAGAACCAAACATGATGGAAAATATCAGATGTGCTCAATAGCGTTCCGAATGAAAGTAAAGCAAAAAAAAAAAGACAAGATAACATTCAAGAGTTGTTGTTGTTGTTGCTAGTTGCTTTACGTCGCACCGACACAGATAGGTCTTATGGCGACGAACTTTCAAGAGTAATAATATGGTTTTAATATCGTTCTTTTTAGTATGAGCCTCGAATTCGCTGAGATTTTAGCATCGTATATGTATATTGCAACACAAAAATGGACAATAATAATTCAGTTCTATGTCTGGAAGAATTTACAGAAGATCCTCATCTCAAGAACTTAACTTTAAACGCCGAACCATGGTGTATAATAAAACAAAAACAAAAAAGGAACTAGTTGTATCACTTTATTAATACTAAGTGCTAAATACGGCCACTGTATG
The DNA here is from genome assembly GCF_040414725.1 of Anabrus simplex. Lineage (NCBI taxonomy): Eukaryota > Metazoa > Arthropoda > Insecta > Orthoptera > Tettigoniidae > Anabrus > Anabrus simplex. The sequence goes on from NC_090265.1 coordinate 358,862,189, forward strand.
TGTCAATTTTTGCTCAATATTCCGCCTACTATACCGGAAGTCAAAGTCACAAACTCTGGCATTAGTTTTTTCTTTCTTTATTTCCGAGATACTTGTCAACGAGAATTCCAAAATAAATATAACTTGGTAATCCTAGACATTAACAGCGATCTCAGCCAATAAAGCAGTTGCACATTCAAAAAAGTCACACCGAACATCTTAAAGAAGAATGAAGAGTTCCTAGGTGTCTTTTGAGAAATGAAACCATGAGTTCTAGTGAAAACAACACCGCAGCGGTTGCAAGCGAGCTGTTCTCTTTCTTCAATCAATCAATCAATCAATCAATCAATCAATCAATCAATCAATCAATCAATCAATCAATCAATCAATCAATCAATCAATCAATCAATCAATCAATCAATCAATCAATCAATCAATCAATCAATCAATCAATCAATCAATCAATCAATCAATCAATCAATCACCACTAATCTGCATTTAGAACAGTCGCCCTGTCTGTTGTTTACCTTGCCTTTTCTTAAATAATTGCAAAGAATTTGAACATGGATTGAACTACTACTACTTCTTCTTCTTCTACCGCTTTTCCCATAACGGTGGGGTCGCGGGTGCGAACTGTGTCGCACATGTGGATTTGGCGCTGTTTTACGGCCGGATGCCCTTCCAGACATCAACCTTAAATGGAAGCATGTAATCACTATTGCGTGTTTCTGTGGTAGTTGGTAGTGCAGTGTGTTGTCTGAATATGAAGAGGAAAGTGTTGGAAATAAAACAAACACCCAGTCACCGAGCCAGAATAATGATTAAAAATTATTAAAGTCCCCGACCTGGTCGGGAATTGAACCCGGGACCCTGCGAACCGAAGGCCTCTACGCCGACCATTCAGCCAATGAGTCGGGCCCACTATTATTTATTACCTGTACTTAATAATTAAGAGTGCTCGACGTTAAGTTGCAACGTGTTAGTTATACAGATAACAGTGATAAAATGACCGGCTCCATGGCTAAACGGCCAGTGTGCTGGCCTTCGGTCCAGAGGGTCCAGGGTTCGGTTCCCGGCCGGGTCGGGGATTCCAACCTTCATTGGTTAATTCCGACGGCTCAGGGGCAGGGTTGTGTGCCGTCTTCATCATTAGAATTCTTCACAGGTCTCGGTTAATTATTCTAATCCTTAACTCCTCTTCCTGTAACCGTGTATTTGCCCCAGTTTGTCTTGTCGAATTCCAGCTTTATCTTCATATTGTACACATAATCTTTCCTACTTTTAAAAACATTTGCTTTTCCGGTACACTACTGAACAAATCTAATGTTTTCCATCATGTTTGGTTCTCGGTCTAGATTCTTCCCGCCAATGCTGACTTCATATGCTATATCACTTTGTTTTGTGATAATCAATGATTAAAGTTGCAAAATGGTGATTGATTAATTTTAATGACTACCACGCTACAATAATAAATTTCCTGTGGCTATAGACAAACATACATTGGAAATATCAGTTGCGTGGTCATCTCGAAGTACAGATATTACTCTTCGACTTTTCTCCTTAGTGAGAACACCTGAAGAATTTGTTTTTGTTACTATTTGCTTTACGTCGCGCCAACGCAGACTGGTCTTATGACGAAGATTGAACAGGAAAGTGCTAGGAGCGGGAAGGACGCGTCCATGGCCTTAATTAAGACACAGCCCAAGCATTTGCCTCGTGTAAAAATGAGAAACCGCAGAAAACCATCTTCAAGGTTGCCGACAGTGGGGTTTGAATCTACTATCTCCTGAATGCAGGCTGACAGATAAACACCACGTGGCCACTCGCTCGGTAACACATGAAGAACATGACCTAGAAGGTTCATGTCTTTGATCATTTACAACAGCGAATATCAGAATATTCATTTCGATCATCACAGCTGGTAATGATGAAAACACTTAGATATTTCCAGTGTCACATGATTTTACAATTGATGTATGAGATTACGTGTAAAGCTTTCTCCTCCCATGTATGTATGTTCAGTCCTCAGCCCTAAGGCTGGTTGGATCCTCAACAGCTCCGCCATCAGCTGTCATAGATAGCCTGGGCATCACTGACGATGCTTTCCTCACCGAGCCAGGAGTTGCGATTACACATCAGTCTGCCAAGCATGTAGCAGCCGACCCTATGGGCAACTTTCTCACACCACTGACAGCAGGGAAAGGAAAAGTCCTCTCAGTTTTAATTACTGCATTGATGGGGTGAAAGTTCCTTTTGGGGATCATTGTAAGTATCTAGGTGTTAATATAAGGAAAGATAATCATTGGGATAATCACAAATGGGATTGTAAATAAAGGGTACAGATATCTGCACATTGTTATGAGAGTGTTTAGGGGTTGTAGTAAGGATGTAAAGGAGAGGGCATATAAGTCTCTGGTAAGATCCCAACTAGAGTATGGTTCCAGTGTATGGGACCCTCACCAGGATTACCTGATTCAAGAACTGGAAAAAATCCAAAGAAAAGCAGCTCGATTTGTTCTGGGTGATTTCCGACAAAAGAGTAGCGTTACAAAAATGTTGCAATGTTTGGGTTGGAAAGAATTGAGAGAAAGAAGAAGAGCTGCTCGACTAAGTGGTATGTTCGGAGCTGTCAGCAGAGAGATGGCGTGGAATGACATTAGTAGACGAATAAGTTTGAATGGCGTTTATAAAAGTAGGAAAGATCATAATATGAAGATAAAGTTGGAATTCAAGAGAACAAACTGGGGCAAATATTCATTTATAGGAAGGGGAGTTAGGGATCGGAATAACTTACCAAAGGAGACGTTCAATAAATTTCCAATTTCTTTGAAATCATTTAGGAAAAGGCTAGGAAAGCAACAGATAGGGAATCTGCCACCTGGGCGACTGCCCTAAATGCAGATCAGTATTGATTGATTGATTGATTGATTGAATTGATTGATTGACTGATTGATTGATTGATTGATTGATTGATTGATTGATTGATTGATTGATTGATTGATTGATTGATTGATTGATTGAAGGGACTGGCTGCAGAAGGAATGACATTACTAGTATCGCTCATACCTCAGTCACTTTCATATTGTCAAAGCCAAGGATAAGACAGAGACAGATCAATGAAAGTAACAAAATTTCTCTAGCCTGTACCAGAAGACATAGTGCACTGTAAACACTAGGTCCTTCCAGCAAAGGCGTATCTCCTCCCATAGTAAGGTAAACTTCAAGAGAAATGAAAAGCACATGAAATCTATATAAAATACGTCTCTTTAATGGACATTGCATTTCCAAAGGTGATTTTTATGATGAGAGATGAGCATGTCTCAGTCTCTCTCAGTATCACTGAAGTAAAACCAACGAGCTACTATCTGTCGTTACATTGACGATATAAAGGAAGTTTCGACCAAGGCCTTCATGTTACTGAAGATGGCTGCCACAAGTATACACGAAATGTCTGTAAGAATTCCAATAGACCGCAAATGTACAATCCAGAATAATTTCCTCTTCCCATCCCTCGTGCTTTCACTGAATGCCCCAAAATTCTATGCTGAACAAACTGGTCGAAATTTTAAAACGTGAAGCACAATGGAAGAAGATTGCATTGTTGTCATCTCCTACACTGTTACATGTTACATACCTCATAGAAGCTCAGATATACCTTATTCCTTAAAGAATATGCTGTTAATAGACGTTCAAGAAGGAACTTCGAGAAATATACGACGGTGAGGAGTCATGACCTGTATTATTAGCAGTGACGATCATTTTCACCTCAGGTACAATCCGATACAAGTAACAAATGAAGCTCTAGGATAGGCCCTTCGTTTCACTATCAATTACTAATAATAATAATTGGCCACTGAGGTGTTTCTCAATGGTTATCTGTTCAGAGGCACGTTTCTCTGTGCACGGAGAGCATCAATCACGACAAAGGAGTCTCACGATTACTGGTTCCATCCGGGTTTGAATACGATCTGCAATGTGCACAGCAGTTCCAAGACAAGATCGGAATAGGCCGCTGATAAGATCATTTGTATATATCTCACTGTATTCCATATTGGACAATCTCTCCTTGTTAACTTCGGACTTGACTGCACGTACTAAATCCATTCTTGAACGGATCAGTTACTCATTAAAAATTCATTTCATCACTTGTCTACTTGTCCCATTCATTGTGTACAGTAATTACGTAAAGAGAGAAATCAGTGGAAAAGGACTAGGAATATTTATCATATTAGATTGTTTATGTTGTGTCCTTTAGTGCTGAAGTGGACAACATACATGTTTGTGTTGATGTCCACGGCTTCACCTCCAGTGTCTAATAAATAATTGGAAGATGGAGATTCTGTTCGAGTGCTCTGATGTGTTGTTCTCTGTTTCACGTTTTGAGATTTCGACCAGTTTTTTCAGGATAGAATTCGGAGCATTCACTGAAAGCATAGGGATGGGGAGGGGAAAATTGGTTGTGCATTATCACTAAGCGTGTAACATAAGGTAGAAACTTCATATTTCACGGTAACCACAAGCTTAAGCTCCCATTCAATGAAAGAAATTGGTGTATACTTCTAATGAGCGTTAATTATGTTTTTCTTGCCGAAACTAGGCGTCTGTTCCTGCCCCTTTGAGTTAGTGCTCATTTATGAAAGATTATAATTTTCTCCTTCAACAAAAGGGAATCGCTATAGGAGAGAGTTCAGCTCACGACCCGAAGTTCTCACTTTGCATGCCATTTTATCGTTATCATAATTCTCCACTTAATACCGTCAGCTAAAGGTCTGTATCGTGGCTCAGATGAGTAGATAAATCCAGCTAGCTTCTTGTAACTATTTATATTCTATAACTTGTTCTGTCATGCAATATAAAGATATCTTGTAAAGGTTGACTGCTGAATAGTGCACCTTCAGATATCCACATGAAGGCGCTATCTTGTCCCTACTTTACAGCCTTGGTATAACTCTCAGACAATCCTCTGTCAGATAATGAGGAAATCTTGATCATTTCATGTGTTTGTTGGCTTCCATTCCGAAGAAGGTTAATTCAAACCCTACTTTCGGGAACACTAAAGATGGTTTTCCATGTATTCCCATTTTCACACCAAGCAGCTTTTAAGCAGGGCTACGGTGGCTTCCTTCCCAAGCCCTGTCCTATTCCAAAGTTGCCATAAGACTTGTCTGAATTGGTGCGTCGTAAAGCCAATTACAAAACAAACAAAAACTAAAAAAGAAAAGGAAAAGGATGCCTCTGTAAATGTGACGCGATAAGGACTCCAGAATGGTCTATAATATATAATCTTATCAAGACAACATCCAATGACAATTTTTCCAAGTAATGATTTTAAAAGGCCCTAGTTTGTATTCAGTTCTCGCAGTGCGGCATAGACTGTTAATGAATCCGTGTATAAATGATTTACAATAGTCCCCTCCTTGTGGAAAGGAAAACTTTGTGAAGATTTTTTGGAGGGTTAAAGGGCGCAGTGACCGGAGAGTGGCGGATACGGTACAATCGTGAGCAAGATCAAATATACACTGACTGACAGAGCAAATGCAACACCAAGAAGGAGTGGTCAGAACTTTATGCCAATTGCAGGGTAGACTGACGTCACTGAGGTATGCTCATGATGTGAAATGCGCCGCTGTGCTGCGCACGTAGCGAACGATAAATGGGACACGGCGTTGGCGAATGGCCCACTTCGTACCGTGATTTCTCAGCCGACAGTCATTGTAGAACGTGTTGTCGTGTGCCACAGGACACGTGTATAGCTAAGAATGCCAGGCCGCCGTCAACGGAGGCATTTCCAGCAGACAGACGACTTTACGAGGGGTATGGTGATCGGGCTGATAAGGGCAGGTTGGTCGCATCGTCAAATCGCAGCCGATACCCATAGGGATGTGTCCACGGTGCAGCGCCTGTGGCGAAGATGGTTGGCGCAGGGACATGTGGCACGTGCGAGGGGTCCAGGCGCAGCCCGAGTGACGTCAGCACGCGAGAATCGGCGCATCCACCGCCAAGCGGTGGCAGCCCCGCACGCCACGTCAACCGCCATTCTTCAGCATGTGCAAGACACCCTGGCTGTTCCAATATCGACCAGAACAATTTCCCGTCGATTGGTTGAAGGAGGCCTGCACTCCCGGCGTCCGCTCAGAAGACTACCATTGACTCCACAGCATAGACGTGCACGCCTGGCATGGTGCCGGGCTAGAGCGACTTGGATGAGGGAATGGCGGAACGTCGTGTTCTCCGATGAGTCACGCTTCTGTTCTGTCAGTGATAGTCACCGCAGACGAGTGTGGCGTCGGCGTGGAGAAAGGTCAAATCCGGCAGTAACTGTGGAGCGCCCTACCGCTAGACAACGCGGCATCATGGTTTGGGGCGCTATTGCGTATGATTCCACGTCACCTCTAGTGCGTATTCAAGGCACGTTAAATGCCCACCGCTACGTGCAGCATGTGCTGCGGCCGGTGGCACTCCCGTACCTTCAGGGGCTGCCCAATGCTCTGTTTCAGCAGTATAATGCCCGCCCACACACTGCTCGCATCTCCCAACAGGCTCTACGAGGTGTACAGATGCTTCCGTGGCCAGCGTACTCTCCGGATCTCTCACCAATCGAACACGTGTGGGATCTCAATGGACGCCGTTTGCAAACTCTGCCCCAGCCTCGTACGGACGACCAACTGTGGCAAATGGTTGACAGAGAATGGAGAACCATCCCTCAGGACACCATCCGCACTCTTATTGACTCTGTACCTCGACGTGTTTCTGCGTGCATCGCCGCTCGCGGTGGTCCTACATCCTACTGAGTCGATGCCGTGCGCATTGTGTAACCTGCATATCGGTTTGAAATAAACATCAATTATTCGTCCGTGCCGGCTCTGTTTTCTCCCCAACTTTCATCCCTTTCGAACCACTCCTTCTTGGTGCTGCATTTGCTCTGTCAGTCAGTGTATAAAGATCCAGATATGCGAAGTAAAACGCCTCGTGTGGACACAAATACAGCGCCGAAAAACAGATGGCTTTTGAAGCTGCTGGATGTTGTCGCCCGCGGGAAATGACCACTGGGCAGACCGAGAAAACGTTGAGTGATAGACAGAATGAAGACATGACGAAGAATATATCCCACTTCGAGGTCGCGAAATAACAATATTGCTGATATCATTGTAAGAGGCACGGAACATTTAGTCCTTATGCGCAGTATTAGCTCTAATGGAAAGCACTGTCCACGGGCAAACGCTAGAAAGTTATTCTTCGGGTGAGCAACTTCCTCTGAATAGGAATGTTATCTACATGAGATAGAATCTACATTTAAAAAATAGGTCATCATCAGAGGCCATAAAATGATGAAAGACATTTAACTTGTAACATGAACAGTGAATGAAGAACGAATCCCTACTATTAAACAAAAACGTTCACTCCACATTATTAAAAAGGGTACTCCTTCAGGACGATCCTGTTCAACCAGTCATGCAAAACGTACATTGAAACCCCACGCTATACAAATATGATCGTTCTGAATTATTTAACATACCAACGGAATTTGTGCTCGATTTAGATAGAGTCTAGCGATTCGTTTTTCATTCAATGCTCATGGTAGAAGTTAAAAGTATGTTTTGATCATTTGTGACCTCTGACAATGACCATCACATGCATTACAACACATATCTCCAGTATAACATCTCCTTCTGCCTTTGCTGGCTGGATGTAGTGTTTACAGTGCACTATGTCTGCTGTTATGGGCTAGAATAAATTTGTTACTTTCATTGACCTGTCTCAGTCTCATCCTTGGCTTTGACAATATGATAGTGACTGAGGTATGAGCGATGCCAGTAATGCCATTCCTTATGCAGCCAGTCCCTGTTCTGAATGGTGTGAAAATATCACTCATAGGGTCGGTTGGTGCATGCATTTCAGTGGCTTGGCAGATTGATATGCAATAGCAACTTCTGGCTCAGTGAGGAAAGCAACGGGAAACTACCTCACTCCTCACTTCCCTAGTATGCCTCTTCAGTGACACCTGGGCTATCTATGACAGCTGTTGGTGGAGCTGTAGAGGATCAAACCAGCCTTCAGGCTGAATACCCAACATACATACATACAACATCTTCTTACCCACAGACAGATGCTCCTCACACCACCCAAACATAAAATGTCCACTATTCTTCTGTGTGTAAAGTTTTCCTTTCACAACTAAAATTGCACATGCGAACTAGGCATTGCGTGATGCTTTCAATGATATTAACAAGATTCAGCTTTCTCGACCTCAAAGTGGGATAGATTTCTCGTTAGACAGATGAGATTTTGGGGAGAGAGCAAGCAGGAAGCAAGATGGAGGAGGTACCTTGTACTCGTAGATGTGCGCGGTTCACTCTCGCCTAATGATTTCTTAATCGGAGGAGTAAACATCATATTCGACTCCTCGGAGCATGGATGTATATGAAAAAGAAAGAAAGAAAAGGGTCGTAAACGTAATGAAACCTAATGCCTCGCAAATCTAATGCCATCGAGGCTGGAAGTGAGTAGAATATATCAAGGTGAATTCGTTGGAAAAGCTGAAAAAAATGGAGCCGGATACAAGAGGAAGGAACGTTATCTGGTGCCCCATGGCTACTACACAAGGTGTGGGTTCTTGACCGGAGGGATGTGAGTATAATCAAGGTCTCAGAAGGATAATATGGTAAATTCCAGCACCACAACACAATCTTTCCACGACCAACTCATTCGTTTAAAGCTCTTACCGCATGAGCTACTGAATGTGGTAATGGTATGAAAACCATTCAAGTAATATTCAAAATTGACAAGATATCAGAGATTAATCTAAGAATGTAATGGATTCATATATCAGGCCATATCGTGGTGGTTTTCCCTTCGGGTCATTTAGATTATTATTATTATTATTATTATTATTATTATTATTATTATTATTATTATTATTAATGGTTCATGGTGTGGGTTACTGTAGTCATGTCCTAGTTCGTGAACCATGGGCAACGGCTGAGTGGCCTAGGAAGTGGTCCTCAGAGTCGGGATACCAGTTGCTACGGAATGGGAGTGGGCATCTCGGACATATTCTGAGTCATGGCCCTCCTTGTGCTCAGGCGGCTAGGACTATACAATCCACCGGTGGTCCCTAATCCATTAGACGAGAGATCCTCACTTGAACTATGTGTAAGTAGGGTAGCATCCTGCTCCATAAATTTACCGAGCTCAGAACAAGTAAGCCTCGGACCTATGGGAGTAATGGAGTCTCACTCCCATTTGACAGGCGAAGGGCTCCTTGGAAAACACTTAGCGAACGAAATGGAATTCGATGGGGAGCTATCAATATTAATGGGGCTTATAGAAGAAAGAAAGAGAAAGTAGAACTGGCTGAGTCAGCAACGAGGATGCATCGGGATGTGCTAGGAGTAGGTGATATTCGGGTAAGGGGAGGTAACGAGGAAGAGAGAGGAGAGTATAAAGTGTACTTGACGGGAGGACAGAGGGCAGAGTCTGGGGGTAGGGCTGTTTATCAGGAATACTATTGCACGCAACATAGTTTCTGTGAGGCACGTAAACGAGCGAATGATTGTGGGTAGATTTGTCAGTTGGAGGAATTAGGACGAGAATTATCTCAGTGTATTCACCATGTGACGGTGCAGATGAGGATGAAATTGAGAAGTTCTATGAAGCATTGAGTGACATCGTAGTCAGGGTCAACAGCAAGGATAGGATAGTGCTAATGGGCGATTTCAATGCGAGAGTTGGAAACAAAACTGAAGGATACGAAAGAATGATTAGTAAACGTGGGGAAGATACGGAAGCTAATGGGAATGGGAAGCGTTTGCTGGACTTTTGTGCTAGTATGGGTTTAGCAGTTAAGAATACATTCTTCAAGCATAAGGCTATTCACCGCTACACATGGGAGGGTAGGGGTATATCTTAACCGACTTCGAATTCAGGAAATCTGTTAGGAATGTACGGGTTTTTCGGGGACTTTTTGGTGAAACAGATCACTATATGATCTGTAGTGAACTAAGTATCTCTAGGCCTAGGACAGAGAAAGTGAAATCTGCAAACGAATAAGGGTAGAAAATCTCCAGGGCGAGGAAATTAGACAAAAGGACATGGATATAATTAGTGAGAAGTTTCGAACAGTGGACGGTAAGCAGGTTCAGGATATAGAAAGTGAATGGGTGGCATACAGATATGCTGTAGTAGAAACAGCAAGGGAATGCCTGGGAACAACTGTGTGTAAAGATGGGAAAAAGCGAACATTTTGGAGGAATTATGAAATGAGAGCAGCTTGTAAACGTAAAAAGAAGGCTTGTGAGAAATGGCTCCAAACCAAGGCCGAGGCAGACAGAGAATTGTACGTAGACGAAAGAAACAGAGCGATACAAATAGTTGTTGAATCCAAAAAGAAGTCGTGGGAAGATTTTGTTAATAACCTGGAAAGGGTAGGTCAAGCAGCAGGGAAACCTTTCTGGACAGTAATAAAGAATCTTAGGAAGGGAGGGAAAAAGGAAATGAACGGTGTTTTGGGTAATTCAGGTGAGTTTATTTAAAGATATGAACTTCATTAATGTTTCCGTATTGAACTGAGATCAACGATAAGATATCTATTAGGTTCAACCTTTTCAATACTAATTAGGTACGTGTTTATGTTACAAATACTTCCGAACAGGAGGTCAATATTTACCGCGATACACAGTACCCTATCACGTTACAAACCCCTACCACATTGTTCACAAGAGCCACCTTAAATCTACCAATCCCCTAACAAGATCTTTTTCTTCCCCCCATCTTCCTCCCCTCCAGACCTACCACATTTTATATCTCCTTCTCACAAGACGAACGTCTTTTACCACTGACTGATTTCATATTCATCAGTATTAAAATTTTATCAGGTATAAATTATAAGTGACTCAAATAAGTTCTCGACGCTCTGGTTGACGCATAGCACGTGTGAGTGTTTTAAATTGACTCTTTTTACTTTTGAAGCCTATCGGAGCCTTCTATTGAACGGATGCACAAAGACTACATTACTGACCAAGGGACCACTTATAAAGCACAATGGTGCTTGATGTCTAAAGGGGTGCAAAATCCATGTCTAAGGCCCGACAGAATGGTACATGTCGCGAGTAAAGTAGAACCATGGTATTTGTCATGTTGGGGTACTAATCAAAAGCAGCGAAGACTCACGGTGTTCCACACAAGATGGTACTACTTACAAGTATTGTACTTCGTACAGGGAACGCACACCTATGGTGGTTCTCACACAATGGCGCCACTCACAGCCAACGCAAACCGATGAGGCTCCTCACCTAGGTGTACTAATCACGGGCGCCGGTATTCCCGTGGTGTTCCTCACATAGTGAACACCAATCACAGGCAACGCAGACCGACGGTGTCGCTCATATAGCGGTACAACTCACAGGCTACGCCCAGACCCGCGATGTTGCTCACATGGGTACGACGTACGGGTACTGGAAACACCCAGACCAGCCTCTTTACTGCTACTAATCACAAACCTATATCGTACCTAATTTAGTGGTACTACTCGCAAGTACAGGCAACCCATGGTGTTCCCCGCATGATGGTACGAATCAAAAGTAGTTTCATAGTTCTAATTCAATCATCCCTTGGTCGCCCCTTTTAGTTGCCTCTCACGACAGGCAGGGGATACCGTGGGTGTATTATTCGTGTGCGTCCCCCCACCCACAGGGGTTAAAGAGAGAGAAAAGGAAGAAGGGATCCGTTACTTCGAAAGATGAAGTAACGGACGAAGAAAGGCAGGGGCCGCGAAGGGCATGAAAATGAAAGATTCCCTAGGCCTCGAATGCTCTAATACAGTCGGGGTCGGAAAAGAACAAGAGTTGACCAAGGGAGGTCGGACAGGATAGACGAACGTGAGAAGTCTGGCACGAGTAAGTGGAAGCAATGCCAAGACTCATCTAAGGGCCCCGTGGTCTCCAATCCACACTCCCAAGTTGAGAGTACCTTGGGCCCCTGTTAGTCGCTTCTTACGACAGGCAGGGGATACCGCGGGTGTATTCTACATGTGCGTCCCCCACCCGCAGGGGGTGATACAACTTTTGGTGATGAGGAAATAATGGATTTGTGTAAGAGACCGAAATGACAGTGAAAGGAACACAATACAATGCTAGAGACATGAAATGATAGAATGGGAGGTTTGAGATTGATCATTATTTTGATAAAATCGTGTTTAACTTTCAACGTGCAATTGTGGTAAAAATAATTCGCTTCCCCATTCTTTGCGTAAATGTTATCAAAATATTCAAAAGAATTTGCATCTTTAAGAATTAATAGTAATACTTACTTGATTTGGATGCACATGAAACTATTGATCCTGGTCTCCTGATCATGAAATTTGAACCCACGTACACTGACAGGTTGCTTTTTTATCCTTGTCCGTCTCCATGACTAAATGGTTAGCGTGCTGGTCTTTGGTTACCGGGGTCACGCGTTCGATTCTCAGCAAGGTCGGAAATTTTAACCATCATTGGTTAATTTTGCTGGGACGGGGGCTGGGTGCATGTGTTGTCTTCATCATCATTTCATCCTCATCACGACGCGCAGGTCACCTACGGGAGAAATATAGAATTTTTTTTCTCATCCTTGGTTGATGGCTGTGCATACGTATACGGAAAATATTTTACTAGGAGAGAAATTGAGTTACAATGTCTAATAGTTACTGTTGGCCCACAAAGTTAGAAGAGCGTATAGCGTAACTCATAGTGCAACTTCCTTATCGTTATCATGAAACTCAACACGGTAGTCATAATTCTGTTTCACTCCATCTCCTCATAATTATTAGCCAGATCGTCACACTGACTGAATTCACGAGCTCTTGAGCTCGTGGCTTCTGTTCAAGGATTTCCTTGACCACAAAACGGAATTTCAAGGGAGTTACGGAAAATGTCACAACTAAATTGCGCACCTTACGAAATATGTCTTACTTATTGCCGGTATACATCCTAGATATTGTTGAGAAACAAACCCTTCTCCAATATGGACAAGTAAGTTATCTTATTAGTACTTAAGAAAACGAAAATTGATTTCCCAAGCTTCCTAATCATTGCTCATCACTTATGTGTGTCGTCATTAACCCATTTGATCCCATTGTTCAATCGGTAAGCGCCAGAGCCGAATTTAACTACTATAGCACCGATTTGCCCCAAAACATTTGTACCTCTATCTCATTTCCCAAAACTTCGGTATGTACCCACCAAAAAATGAGATTAATTACCAACTGAGTGGTGTCCGTCTTGCTTTATCATTAGCAAATGTGTTTGTGATATCTTCTTAACCTAATCGTACAGCTAAATAATTTTCAGTTGCAAGCATAGCAAGATGGACAAAGTGTTGTAGAGTTTGTTATGACCGAAAGCGACCTTCTGGCAGAGCAATTTGAAACAGGAGTATATAAATAAGTCTTTACACTGTAAATAAACTGAAATACGTCATGATGCGATCATAAAACCCACGAAACAAACAACTAATTAGGATTTAAATGCCGTTATAAATAGCGTAGGAAATGAATGATGCTCAGTTTTTCCGTTCGTTTTCTCTCAAAATAAAGTAATTAACAATGTGACCAATAGCGCCCACAGCTCACCGCAGTATGAAACTTTCCTCTTTCGTATCGTAAGATATTCCTTTCCGAATGAATTCGAAAGTTGTTTTAAAAAGTGTGCGGACGTGGTTAATTTATTGCTGCATGTCTGCAAGTCACCACATTATTGTGATCTTTTTTGAGTTGTCTCAACAATATGACTACCGGTACCTCTGATCAATGTTCAGTAAGTCTCATTTGTCATGCTGCATACGAAAGATATTTAAATATTTGCTTTAGACCTAATACTAAAATGGTTTATATCTTATGTCTTATCCATAGAACAATAGGACAATTCGTAGTTATTCGTTGTATTAGAAGGCGGTGAAGATAACGAGTCATTTATATTACGCGCTCGTCGTCTTTATAATAATTGACATGGTTTTGTCGAATGTTCTGTGTTAGATTTGTTCAGGAATGTGTTATTGATAATATTGTGCTGCAATAATGTAATATATTAAATATTAATACGTTTTACTGAGGTTTATTTATTTTCTTAGTAACTAGACACGGCTGCCTCGATCATGTATGATTTGGGTGACGATCAGTGGCGGTGGGCTCTTAGGAGCACAGGAGCACGTGAACACCCAGTTTTAATACAGCTTTACGCATTCATGGATAATTTAAAACTTTCCTTTCTTTCGACCTGATTTCAACAATCGATCGAAAGCATTCGACTTATATCGGAGCTCCGTTACACCGACAGTTGTTCGTTTTGACTGACAGTGCAGCGAGCACACTGGGTAATGCGCTATTGTGCTGAAGACTATACGCATGCGCAAAGCAGATGACGTCATGGTTTAAGCACTGATATTCCCATTAGCGAGGAGCACGGTAAGGTACTTTGCCGTCTTGAGCAATGCTCAAACCAGTGGCAGTATTACAGTTGACCACAAGGGTCCTCCTCCTCCCCTATTACTGTTAGCCACAGCCCCGCAGTAGATACTATTGCATTACATTACCGGCAGATTTCGCTAGTAATTCTGAATAGGCATTTTCTAGCTCGTGAACAGGTGTTCGCAATTGCGGGAAGATGTTTGCTTTACCTTGTGACTGGAAAATCTTTTCAATTGAAATTTATTTGAGTGTTGTGTTTTGCTTCTCTGTTTGTATGGTTTGTAACCATGGTATTCTTTGTGTAAGAGGAAATGAATTCAGTTCAGTTAATTTTAACCAGCGAAATATTAACCGTCCGCCTCTGTGGTGTAGGCCCAAGTGGTTAGTGTGATTAGCTGTTACCGCCGGAGGCCCGGTTCGATTCCCGGCTCTGCCACGAAATTTGAAAAGTGGTACGAGGGCTGGAACTGGGTCCACTCAGCTTCTGGAGGTCAACTGAGTAGAGGTGGGTTCGATTCCCACCTCAGCCATCCTCAAAGTGGTTTTCCACTTCTTCTCCAGGCAAATGCCGGGATGGTACCTAACTTAAGGCCATGGCCGCTTCCTTCCGTCTTCCTTGTCTATCCCTTCCAATTTTCCCATCGCCGACCAAGGCCCCTCTTCAGCATAGTAGGTGAGGCCGCCTGGGCGAGGTACTGGTCATCCTCCCCAGTTGTATTCCCCGACCTAATGTCTCACGCTCCAGAACACTGCCCTTGAAGGCGGTAGAGGTGGGATCGCTCGCTGAATCCGAGGGAAAAACCAACCCTGGAGGGTAAGCAGATTAAGAAAGAAATATTAACCTAACAGGGTAAGTTAGAAATTATTAGGCTTGGACCGGTCAGACCAGATTTGATTATTGAGAACCTTACAAAAACTGACAAACGCGACTATAGGCGTAAGTTTAAGACAGAAATGTACGAAACATGCAAGTGGCTCTGTGGATGGTGGTCTAGGAGTGCGCCTTTTTTGTTTGCCCTGTTTATTGTTCAACAAAGAAAGAAGTGTATGGAATTTAGCTGGGTGCACAGACCTTGCTCATTTGAGTGCAAAAATAAATTAACATGAAAAGTTTCATGCACACAAAAACGCGGGTATTGAATTCCCTATGCTAGTGTTGTCTGTAATTTTCAAGACGAGAAAAAATTAACATGTGATAGAGCAGAACCCTGATTAACCGAGATAATGTGGAGACTATTGGGGTCAATTCGGAAACAATTATTTTTAAAAAAAATCGACCGGTAAATGCGGCACACATTATTTCCATGCTTCTCGTCGTGCCTAGGTGAACTTCGTGCTATTTAAAAACCAAGAATAGTGCTCGCATCCTTCAATATCCGCAGTGTACTAAAGTTATTATGAATTTTACTTTTGTTCTACACTAACAGATTAGTCTAGTATAAAATTTATCCTCGGTTACAGGGGTTCTACCATATTATTTGTGAAAAAGGAACCGTAGGCTACAAGGAACTTTTGGTGAAAAGATTTATGTACCTATGTAACTTTTTTGCTGATTTGAGACATGAACAAAAATATTGTTGTGAACCCCCTAAAAATGTTGTCACGAGCCGCCACTGGTGACGATGTGTCAACATTTGCTTTAATAAGTTATTAAATTTAAACCAAGTAAATTCGTCGTCCGCCTCTGTGGTGTAGTGGTTAGCGTGATTAGCTGCCACCCCCGGAGGCCCGGGTTCGATTCCCGGCTCTGCCACGAAATTTGAAAAGTGGTACGAGGGCTGGAACGGGGTCCACTCAGCCTCGGGAGGTCAACTGAGTAGAGGTGGGTTCGATTCCCACCTCAGCCATCCTGGAAGTGGTTTTCCGTGGTTTCCCACTTCTCCTCCAGGCGAATGCCGGGATGGTACCTAACTTGAGGCCACGGCCGCTTCCTTCCCTCTTCCTTGCCTATCCCTTCCAATCTTCCCATCCCTCCACAAGGCCCCTGTTCAGCATAGCAGGTGAGGCCGCCTGGGCGAGGTACTGGTCATACTCCCCAGTTGTATCCCCCGATCAAGAGTCTGAAGCTCCAGGACACTGCCCTTGAGGCGGTAGAGGTGGAATCCCTCGCAAAGTCCGAGGGAAAAACCGAACCTGGAGGGTAAACAGATGATGATGATGATGATGAAATTCGTCATCGTATGGAATAAAATATTGTACGCAACAGTCACTAAAACGAGAAGTTTGCCTTGCTAATTTCGAAATGCCGTCCAAGCCGCAAACATCTCGCTCGTAAGATAAAATATCACTTTCCGTGGCTGTTGCGTACATGATCGGAAGTACAGTCAAGTAAAAAGAAGACGTCTATCTAAAAGGGAAAGAAGGAGGAGAGAAAAGTTCAACTATGACCTTATTCAGTATCAATATTTCAATAAACGAAAAGAAAAAAGTGTTAGATCTATATTGGGCAATGGTCATAATAATGAGCCCTGTAAAATTGCTATTGAAACTTTGAAAGCGTCCTTACAGTTGAAATGGAAGTTATAAAACAAGAAATTACTAGAAAGTTACTATAACACATATGTTAGTGAGATGCAGGATGAACTTGACCGGCCGTTTGACATTTCAGTTGATGATGTTCAAAATGTATTAAATGGAATGAAATTAGGTACTGTTCCTGGACCCGCGCATCTTAATGAGGATGAAATGACGATGAAGACGACGCATAGACCCAGCCCCCATGCCAGTGGAAGTAACTAATTATGGATAAAATTATCGATCTTGCCGGTAATCGAACCCGGGACCCCTGTGACCAAAGACCAGCACGCCAACCATTTAGCCATGGAGTGGTACAGAAGACTAGGCAAACAATTGATATGTAATCTGGCTTCTGAGCGACAGCCCTAAATGCAGATGATTGATTGATTGATTGATTGATTGATTGATTGATTGATTGATTGATTGATTGATTGATTGATTGATTGATTGATTGATTGATTGATTGATTGATTGATTGATTGATTGATTGATTGATTGATTGATTGACCCATATATATCCCTGGTAAGAGAGAGTTTGGACGTGCTCCTACATTTTGGTCGAAGACCATAAAAAATTTATTTTTTTAATTTATTTTTTTTGCTAGGGGCTTTACGTCGCACAGACACAGATAGGTCTTATGGCGACGATGGGATAGGAAAGTGGCCAAGTGCACCAACCTCGTTTAAGATTCAGCTAACCAGTGTGTACGTAAACATGGTTTAAATTTAAGGACTGGTTAGAGGGAAGTGTGGAGCACCATTCTTAATCAATGTTTAGTTAAGCATGTTTAGCTGGCAGTAGAATTAAACACTACTCTAATGTTTAACTTGGTAGCGAAGAATAGTGAACGCGCTTCGACGATTTCGTGTTTCTTTTGTTAGAACCACACCTCTCAGGAAGGAGAAGAAGAAGGAGGAATATTCGTTTATTCTTTGCTGGAAGCTGGAAGTACTTATTAGAAACATGGATGAACAAAAGAGGAAAAGGTCGTCCAATTTTTCGGATTTTGAAACCGATATTGTGGCTGAATTAGTGATCAGACACAAAGATGTCATAGAAAATAAAAAGACAGATGGAGTTACAGTAAAGCAGAAACATGAAACATGGGAGAAAAGCGCAGAAGAATTCAATTCTATTGCAGGTAAGCATTATATTTCTCTGTACTATTGTGAATTAATACAGTATTTCGAGTTAGGTTATGAAAATCGGTCAACAGAATATATAGTATGGCAGATTATTTCCTGTACAATACGAGTACCGGTACTACAAAACTACAACTAAAAGTACTTGGGTTTATTTATTCCCGTAAAATTGTACGAAAAAACAATATTAATACACCCGAATATTATAATTCTATTTATCTGTGCTATTGCGATGTAAAGTCTTCTAAATTCAGATTATTTTCAAAAGCAATACTTCAAAACTATAATTAAAAGTAGATGCTCCTTAATTTCATAAATAGTGAAAGCAAAATAGTGTTGTCACTCCAGCATGTTATAGTTCTTTTTTTTTTTTTTTCAGGTGTCTCTTGCAAGAGTGCAAGAAATTTGAAGACCTGTTATGAGAACTTGAAAAGGAAAACAAGAAAAATATGTGCAGACAATAAAGTGATGATGAACGCAACTGGTGGTGGTAACTTTAAGCCCACATTGTCTAAAACTACTGAAATGGTTATGGCCCTAATACAACCGACTATCACACCACTTATGAACGCTCATGATTCAGATGCTTTATACCAAGGACATGTGAATGAAGGTAAGTGTATGGACACAGAGTACACTAATGCAATTTGTATCAGGCATTTAACAGTTAACCTCCAACTGAACATATTAATTACACGTTTTCTTCTTTTTTCAGTTTTAGTTCTTCCGTTTGATGACGTGGAACTGGAAGAAAGATGTAACAAAACTGAAGCACACGAAACAGGAACACTGCCAGCTGTAGTAGCACCATCTGCTGACGCGGCAGAAACTTGTACTCAAAGTCAAGGTCAAGCGGAAGCACTGAATCCCTTAATCAAACCTCCCATAAATTCATTGTCTCAACCACCATGCCTACCGTCTTCACATACAGCAGTACAACCTTCAACATCAGCTGATACTGTATTATCAAATAGAGCTAAATCTCGTCGGCGTAGACTGTCAACACCCAGAGACAAAATTACAGATGCCTGTGAAAGAAGAATTTCAGTGTTGGATTATCAGTTAGAAGTAATGAGAAAGGAACATGAGAAAGAAATGGAAATAAAAGAGTTAAACCTAAACATTATGAAAGAAAAACTAAAATACTGGCAAAATATGAACAAGAACGAAGATAGGCCAAACTAAGTGGTTTTGTAAAGCAGCAAGTGTTAAGATTAGCATACTTTTATTTTCATTTTCTATAAAAGTCAAGTTCATTTGTGCTAGTAGGTTAGGGCGATGAGGAGTGTGACCGGTCGATAGAATACTAATTTGCTAAAGTGTATGGTTTTTCTAAAAGTTAATAAATTTCACTCACCTGAAATGACCATTTATTAAAGCCTGGCGCACTGCTGTGCCAGCATTGTCATCATTTCTGTACATTTGGTGTACTGGATTTAATTGTTCGCCATCTTCGATATCAGGACCTCGAGCTTGCTGGAGCTCTTCGATAATGTGCTGAACCATTAAATCATCCGGAGGGTTTTCTTCTCTTGTTGAAATTGCAATATTGTTCAATACTGCTGTAGTAACAATTATATTTAGAGCTTTATGGACTTCACACCTCAAACCAACAGAAAGAGCAGGAAACCTCCGCTTCCATACACCATACTGTCTTTTTTTTTTTTTTTTTTTTGCTAGGGGCTTTACGTCGCACCGACACAGATAGGTCTTATGGCGACGATGGGATAGGAAAGGCCTAGGAGTTGGAAGGAAGCGGCCGTGGCCTCAATTAAGGTACAGCCCCAGCATTTGCCTGGTGTGAAAATGGGAAACCACGGAAAACCATCTTCAGGGCTGCCGATAGTGGGATTCGAACCTACTATCTCCCGGATGCAAGCTCACAGCCGTGCGCCTCTACGCGCACGGCCAACTCGCCCGGTTACTGTCTTTCTACGGTATTTCTTGTCTTAATATGTGCCCTATTGTACATATGCTCTTCTCTGGTTTGCGGGTTCAGCAGAGGTGTTAAGAGAAATGGCTTGCACGGATATCCACTATCTCCCAATAAATAACCATGTTGTATTTCACCTCTCTCGAATTGTGCCCTCTTACTGCAGTTCTGAAATATTGTACTGTCGTGGACAGAACCAGGCCACCTAGCTACAATATCTCCCATGAGTAAATTACTGTTACTTATTGTCTGACAATTTATGGAAAAATAACCTTTTCTATTCCGAAATATCTCGGCATTTTCTCCACCTGGAGATCTGATGCGAACGTGGGTGCAGTCGATGGTTCCAATTACACCAGGGAATCTAGCAATATTAAAAAAGCTTTCCATTACCTCCCTCTTTTCTGCTTGCGATGTTGGGAAATAAATATAGCGTTGACTGAAGGAAGCTATAATATTACTCACGTCGTGTATAATCCGAGCTGCTGTTGTTCTGTGTATATTAGTAGTATCACCTACAATTATGTTAAAGGAACCAGTAGCATAATACCTCAATGCAGTGAGCAGTCTGTTGATAGCAGAAACAGGATTATTTCTCTGCGTTGGAAACTGTAGGTTATTTTGCATTGTTTCCAGAAGAAATGAAACTGTTTGTTTAGATAAGCGAAACCTTTCCAAAAATTTCCTATCACTTCTTCAAAAGGATCACCTCTCTCCACTATTATACCTTCGCGCTCATTTCCATTCTGCTCCAGATATTCCAAATATAAAAGTTCATCTTCAATATCATCTCCAAATCTGGCAGCCATTTTGCCTTCACTGCTAATCACTGTTTATGTTTGGTAACCGCTCGAACTTGACTGGTTAACTTTAACCGACAATAATCAGGGATTAAAGTATTAATCAGGAATGATGCTCCGCAGTTTCATTTAAACAAGGTTTAAGAAGAATCTTAAACGCTGATTACGCTAAACGGGGTTCGTGCACTTGGCCATAGGAGTTGGAAGGAAGCGGCCGTGGCCTTAATTAAGGTACATCCCCAGCATTTGCCTGGTGTGAAAATGGGAAACCACGGAAAACCATTTTCAGGGCTGCCCATAGTGGGATTCGAACCTACTATCTCCCGGATGCAAGCTCACAGCCGCGCGCCTCTATGCGCACGGCCAACTCGCCCAGTAGGACCATAAAACAAGCAACTAGGATATACCTCGCGAATGCTTTACGTCAGGCGCAGAGTCGGAAACGATAGAGAAATATACAAAGCAATCTCCATGGATCTCATAATCCTCAGCGTTCTGAAATGATTAGAGAGATGTTCATTTTTGTGCAAAACAAACGTCATATTTTTCCTATCTCTAGTCATGAGCGACTATCACATGCCGCTATTGCACGACATGGATTTTCTCCCATCCTTTAAAATGTTCCCCTATATCTGCTGGAGTTGAACCAGCGATACTAGATGATGATTTATGGCCGACAGTCTATTACAATTTCACAGATGGAGTTATAGGTCAATGGAGCGTGATAAGGTACAGTCCAATGTTTCTTTGAGGTTGAGAAAATGAACATCAGCGTGAGGCAATTGTACAGTATATTGCTGAATATCACCAAGGTTCAGATGTAAAGGAAAAGTCATATTTCTTTCCTGAGCTCATTTTACCCTAATTCTGAAAAAATGTCTGTGAATGATGGGTCCTTGAACCTGTTTGAAACAATTTTATGTTGCATACAAATGCATATTTTGGCCATTTTTTTTATTGTTTTGCTCATATTTTGTTGATTTTAGTGACATAAGATCATACATTTCTTAATCCGTTTACCCTCCAGGATTGGTTTTCACCTCGGACTCAGCGAAGGATCCCACCTCTACCGCCTCAACGGCAGTGTCCTGGCGCGTGAGACAATGGGTCTGGGGAATCAACTAGGAAGGAAGACCAGGTGACTTCGGCCAGGTGGCCTTACCTGCTATGCTGAACAGGGGCGTTGTGGGGGATGGTAAGATTGGAAGGGAGAGATAAGGAAGAGGAAAGGAAGCGGCCGTGGCCTTAAGTTAGGTACCATCCCGGCATTTGCCTGGAGGAGAAGTGGGAAACCATGGAAAACCACTTAAAGGATAGCTGAGGTGGGAATCGAACCCCTATACTCAGTTGACCTTCTGAGGCTGAGTTGGACCCAGTTCCAGTCCTCGTACAACTTTTCAAATTTCGTGGCAGAGTCGGGAATCGAACCCGGGCCTCCGGGGGTGGCAGCTAATCACACTAACCACTACATCACAGAGGCGGACTATAAGGTCACATCTGGTTATATTTTGGGTATTTTTTGTTTAAATTGAAGCGTCGTTTTAAACAAGGTTCATGTTATCTGCGTCGAGTTTCATACAAAGGATTTCAAAATACAGTAGTAGATGTACATTTTTCTTTTCCCGGAACAGTTAGGTAGCAGGTTTAGAAGACGCGATTCCGAGAAAATAATGCTGTATGAACGTACGCCGACAGATATCAATAAGCATGCTAATACTTTTTTTTTTTTGTCCTTCTTTACGAGAACGGGGTCAGAACTGCGCCTCAGGGCTAGACTACTGAATGAATGTATACCGTTTTAACGTACCTACAGTAGTTCTTTCAGATTTCACGATTAAATGTGTCTGCTATATTATTGCTAATGACTTTTTGGCACGTCCAGTGCTAGTAATCCTCTAACACTAACTACCTATCCCTAAAATGCTTGTCATATTTTACTTTTTTTAGGTCAAATTTAACTAGTTTTCGGGCATTTTGCTTGCATATTTTGTACTTCTTTAGGTCATAAACTCCGGAACCCTATTGATAACACATGACTGTCGCGAGAGTACCTCCTGTCGGTTACTAATGTGTGGAGATAGAGGTGTCTAACAATGGAGAAAAGTATAGAATAATCTCTGGAAATACTTTAGAGGACTCCACGCACTACAGGCACCTGGAACCTTATCTCAGTTAAAACATTCAACAAACCCTTTTTTTGGAATACATTAGTAAGCATTCAGATGCCTGTGGACTAATTTGACTCATGATATCAGTAAGAGCAGAGTGAAAATGGGAACACAGCTAGGCTCTTAAACTTTTACTTGGGTGATATCGTGTCGGACCGCCGGAATGTCTTCTGTCTTCTCCAACATTGAGTACTGCCAGTCTTATACTGGGCAGCATCCTCCTCCACTCAGTACGAGGAAGATTTTTTCCAGGTTTATTGAACGGTTGGCTGACCCATTGTTACTACCTACGAAGCTACTACTACTACTACTACTACTAAAACGTTTTCATTCCTTCCCTGAAGGGGGAGGCGGGCCTCTTAGACGGTGACGCCGTCTCTCAGGCTGGGAGATTCGTTGCGGTGAAGGAGTTTCATGGAGAAGGTGAGGGGCCTCTACTAGGAACTGTCCCGGGATTCGCCTTAGTGCAGGAGAATGGAAAACCACGGAGAACCATTCTCAGGACAGCCGACGGTTGGGGCAAACCGTGAGGTCCAGCCCTTTCCCTTCTCCCGAATGCAGAGGCGTAGAGCCATTGTAGAGCCGTGGCCACCCCTCCTCTGCTCAGTTGGCCGTTATATTTCTTTAGGATTAAAGGGCTATTAGGATAATATCAGCTAAGTATCATATTGGGGTATACGAATAATAATAAAAGTAATAATAATAATGTTATTGGCTTTACGTTCCACTAACTACTTTTACGGTTTTTAAGACATATCATGTTGGGGTATACGGATAATGATAATGATAATAATAATAATAATAATAATAATAATAATAATAATAATAATAATAATAATAATAATAATAATAATAATAATAATAATAATAATAATCTTCTTCTTCTTCTTTTCCTGCCGCTTTTCCCACACCTGTGGGGTCGCGGGTGCGAACTGTGTCGCACATGTGGATTTGGCCCTGTTTTTACGGCCGGATGCCCTTCCTGACGCCAACCCTCTATGTAGGGATGTAAGCACTATTGCGTGTTTCTGTGGTGGTTGGTAGTGTAGTGTGTTGTCTGAATATGATGAGGAGAGTGTTGGGACGGACATATACACCCAGTCCCCGAGCCAGAAGAATTAATCAGAAGCGATTAAAATCCCCGACCCGGCCGGGAATCGAACCCGGGACCCTCTGAACCGAAGGCCAGTACGCTGACCATTCAGCCAACGAGTCGGACAATAATAATAATAATAATAATAATAATAATAATAATAATAATAATAATAATAATAAAAGTATGTTGTTGTATGTTGGGTATTCAGCCCGAAGGCTGGTTGGATCCTCAACAGGTCCACCACTAGCTGTCATAGATGGCCTAGGTGTCACTGAAGAGGCGTACTAGGGAAATGAGGAATGAAGTAGTTTCCCGTTGCTTTCCTCACTGAGCCAGAAGTTGCCATTGCATATCAGTCTGCCAAGCCCACTGAAATGCGTGCACCAACCGACCCTATGAGCGACATTTTCACACCATTCATAGCAGGGACTGGCTGCATAAGGAATGGCATTACTAGCATCACTCATACCTCAGCCACTTTCATACTGTCAAAGCGAAGGATAAGACTTAGACTGGACAATGAAAGTAACAAATTTATTCTAGCCCATACCAGAAGACATAGTGCACTGTAAACACTACATCTTGCCAGCAAAGGCAAATAATAAAAGTAATAATAATAATGTTATTGGCTTATATTAATTTAATTTTTTGGAACCAATTTATAATTATTTCGTCTGTATTGAGATAAACAAAAGTTCAATTTGTATACAGGTTACGAAGTTCTAATCACTATGTTGTAACCATTAAATGAACTCGAACAAGGTTTGCAAAGTACACAGTGTAA
This sequence comes from Anabrus simplex, assembly GCF_040414725.1. Lineage (NCBI taxonomy): Eukaryota > Metazoa > Arthropoda > Insecta > Orthoptera > Tettigoniidae > Anabrus > Anabrus simplex. Next base: position 358,887,049 of record NC_090265.1, read on the forward strand.
TTGGATATCAAGCTCATGTGAAATAATGTTTTTTCATTGTTACGCGTTTTCACACCAGGCAAATTCTGGGAATGTACCTTTATTTTTATTTTTATTTTTTTTTTTGCTAGGGGCTTTACGTCGCACCGACACAGATAGGTCTTATGGCGACGATGGGATAGGAAAGGCCTAGGAGTTGGAAGGAAGCGGCCGTGGCCTTAATTAAGGTACAGCCCCAGCATTTGCCTGGTGTGAAAATGGGAAACCACGGAAAACCATCTTCAGGGCTGTCGATAATGGGATTCGAACCTACTATATCCCGGATGCAAGTTCACAGCCGCGCGCCTCTACGAGCACGGCCAACAAGCCCGGTGTACCTTTATTAAGGCCACGGACGCTTCCTTCCCAGTCAATGACTAAACAGTTTCAGTATTACACGGGGTTGAATCCGGCACAGATCTGATGAAGTATTTAATATATTTTTAATATATTGTCTTTGTAGGATTTATGTTTTTGTCATAAAGACAACGATGATTTTGAAACAAAATCATTAGTTTCTCATCAAATGACTTCAATGAGCACGTTCTCTTGTTTGTTTCTGCGCACTGCTTTCCCATGAACACGAACATCAACGCTTGGAGTCTGCAAACTCTCACGTTAATAGCCTGCGTTTATGATCACGTTTGCTATGTTTTGTTGTGAAAGCTTTCATTAGATAACATGGGTATATGATGTCGTGTTTACATTACGTTTGCCTGTAATATTCATTGTGAGCGTTTATGTGCCTTGAAATATATCTCCCGAAAATGTAATAATACGAATATACCTAAAACTATTAGAGGTGAAAGAGAAATTCGCTAAAGAAAGGTTAAAGAAAATGTAAGTTGTCTAACGAACTGAGGCAAACGAATCTGAGTTTTAATGCGAGATGTAATGAAATGTGACTGTTTTGAGGCATTTGGATATAAAGGTGCTGGTGATAAACAGACCGTAGGCTGGTTGGATCCCCAAACAATATCACCAAAAGTTATGTGTTTATAGGAAAACCACAAAAACCAAAGAGGTGCTAAAATGAGGCGTACTCGGCAAGGTGAGCAGTGTGGTAGTTCGCCATTGCTTTCCTCACCGGGCCAGGAAGTGTTATTACAGCCTGGCCCCTATGAGTATCACCCCTCATGACATCGAGATGAACTAATAGTGCTCCAAGTGTCAGTGCTCAGCATCACGCATACCTCAGCAGCTTCCATACTGATACAGTCATTAATACTTCAGTAGAAACTACACTTTTCTCTGGCCTATGCCAACAGACAGACGCATCCACCACGAAAAGCTAGCAGCCGGTTGAAAGACATGTTCGATAGCGAAACACATAAGAAAAGCAGTTAGTTCCAGTGCTGTATCACACAACATGGATTTGTTTTCTGTCCTTAAATATTCTTCCACGAACAAGATTAAATGATTAAGTGTAAGAGAGGGCCAATAGCCCTAACTTCGCCACTTTATAAATAAATAAATAAATAAATACAAAAATAAATGAATAAATAAAATAAATAAATAAATAAATAAAAAAATAAATAAAAATAAATAAATAAATAAATAAATAAATAAAATAAATAAATAAATAAGTTCATGCAACAGTATTTCATACAGTGTGTCATCTTTAACCCTGAAATCTATAAATGACACATCTAAATTAAGTATATGTATGGTTAACATTATCCTAAATAATTTGTCCTATTTTTCTTTCGATCAAAAGTCCGGTATTTTATCGAACCATGTCCTACATTTGAAAATTCCGGCTTGGCAATCGAAAGTTGATGAAATTCTTGATATCGTTTGTGTAATATGATCGTAGTAATCACGTGCAGCTATCTTCATCGTTGACATGTAAAGAGTGGACCGCACACCTTCAAACCTTCATGACATTGTCATATTCTTCCGCTGCAGCTACTTCAGATTAGAGCTAGACAGTTGTTGATAAGATGTGATATTGGTCACTGATAAGACACTGTCTTGCCAGTCACCGCACGTGTGCAGTGCAAGACACTTGAATAATGATGCAACGTCTCGGTGGAAAGAATCACTTGTTTGAGAAACTAATTACTGCAGAATTTCAAGAGAGAGGATGCCCGCTCCAGAGCACAGATGTGCCAAAACTGTCGCCAAGTGCCTAGAAAGTCGTGGTGGTGTTTGTGCAACCAGCTAACCCGTTCCGGTTGTACCAAAGAGTCTAACAAAATTAACGATTGCACCCAGATAACCAAAGCAGTAGCCAGCATTTCCTCTCTGTCTCTATGGATGTGTTGACTAACAGTTTCTGGATGCAATGTGCTTAAGGTCCCTTAAATATTGTAAAGGCAAAACATACTCCACTGATATTATGTAATAATAATAATAATAATAATAATAATAATATTAATAATAATAATAATAATAATACCGAGCTCCATACCTGCAGTCGCTTAAGTGCGGCCAGTATCCAGTATTCGGGAGATAGTGGGTTCGAACCCCACTGTCGGCACCCGTGAAGTAGGTTTTTCGTGGTTTCCCATTTTCACACCAGGCAAATGCTGGGGCTATATCTTAATTAAGACCACGGCCGCTTCTTCCCACTCCTAGCTCGTCTTAATACACATCTTCATTTACATACAACACGTCACACGATCTACCACCACAGAAACACGTAATAGTGAATATATCCCTGGCCGTGCAGTTAGGGTCGCGTAGCTGTGAGCTTGCTTTCGGGAGATGATGGGTTCGAAATTCTGCAAATGATAAGGGTCAGGAAGGAAAAGTGGAAGGGCCATTGGTTGAGAAGAGATGGTTTGCTTGTGGATGCACGACTAGTGCATTTCTAAGGAAACTGGTGCCATAATTTGTGGATTTTATTCTGTTTTTTTTTTTTTTTTTTTTTTTTTTTTTTGCGCGTATAAAAGATTATATCTGAAACAACCCATGGTACTGATCTTAATTTTCCTTGCTGTAACCGCAGATTGTGCGATAATATCTTTTCAGTAGAAACATCTTATCGTGTTGTTATTTTTAGTTCAGGTTGATGATCAGTTATGAAAAAACTCGTGCTGAAAATGTCTTGTTAAAGGAGCCGATACTTCCGCAGAAAATTCGCCTTTGTACGTAAAATGTAAATGCTGGGAAATAGGGACCAGAGTAAAATATGAAACTGTACAGCCGGGGGATTTGAATGCCACGCCCACCATACAGCATAAAATTTAGAAGACGACGACATGAAAACTCATACAGATAGAAGCAAGTTGATTTAAATAGATTTTTTATTTACATTTACCTTTACGTCGCACCGACACAGACAGGTCTTATGGCGATGATGAGATAGGGAAGGGCTAGGAGTAGAAAGGAAGAGACCGTGGCCTTAATTAAGGTACAGGCCCAGAATTTGCCTGGTTTGAAAATGGGAAACCACGGAAATCCATTTTCAGGGCTGCCGACAGTGAGGTTTGAACCCACTGTCTCCCGAATGCAAGTTCACAACTGCGCGACCCTAACCGCACGGCCACTTGCTCGGCGATAGAGCTCTTAAAAGTGACAGTATTATTCTTTTGACTTGGAACATCGGTTAGAAGAAATAAGGGGCTTTCACTCCAGGCAAATGTTGGGGCTGTATCTTAATTGAGGCCCCGGCCGCTTCCTTCCCACTCCTAGCCCTTTTGTTGTGTGTGTACGTTGGGGGGCGAAGAAGTGGAGAGTCCTAGGGCGAAAACTACGCCATTTTACTCATCTGCTTCCAAGGAGTAGCCTATCCGATGAGCCGGAAAATCTCAATTCATGCACTGTCAGGGGAAAAGCAATCTGACTTGGAGGCAAAATTACCTTCAAGCCAGAGCAGAAATACACCTCTTCGCTATTCATTTGGAATAAAATAACTTTATTTAGCGAAGATAAAGAGGAAGGAGTTTTCTTAACAAACGGCGCTTTTCAGGGTGTACTCTTGACTTAATTAGTGGATTCGTGGTGCGATAATTTTGAACAGTCCGAAATGGTGATTCTAGGCCAGGTCATAAGTGAGCCAAAGGCCGCGGTGTTTATAACGAGTGTTCGGCTTCTTGGTCCTTATGACCTGTTTAAGAATCGAGATGCCGTGATCGGTAGGCTGGGCTAGGAGTATTCTAGCCTTGGTCGTCTTGGCTATCTTGTTTATCTGAGTTCTAATAGTCGGAATACGGACGTCGGAACGTATCTTTGTGAGATATGTCTATTATAAATCAGAGGTTTCAGGTGTGCCACACGTGCCCATGCTCATACCGAAAAATACCGCTGGCACGCTGCGCCGTAAATTAAATTATCTGGTTGCATAGTGTACGTTCAGCGCTGCACTTCCACCGGAAGCCGAATTGTTCCGGTCTCAGTATTTTGTGGATGTTCAGGCAAGCATTGAGGTGGTTGGGAATAAGTCTCTCGAATATTTTTGAGATATGAGATAATAGGGTTATAGGTCTGTAATTCTGAGGGAACAATCTGTCCTTCCCCTGTTTTGGAATAACGATAACAACCCCTTTCCTATGCCATCGTCACCATAAGACCTATGTATGTCGGTACAACGTAAAGACAATTGTAAAAAAAGGAAAAATAGAGGCTGATATGTGACGTCGATGAGCAAGGTGTTTTGTGTATAATACGACACTTATGTGGGTCGAAGACTTGGACATTAAGGAAGGAAAATGGACCGAGACTGATGCCTTTGCGATGTCGGTGTGGAGAAGATTAGTTGGAATGAAAGAGTGACAAACGGGGAGGTCTTGCTAAAAAGAATTAAACGAAACTAGAGAAATTCCGCAAATGATGAGGGACATGAAGGGAAACTGGGAAAGGCCACTGGGTGAGAAGAGATTGTTTGCTTGTGGATGCTATGGAGGGAATGGTGAAAGGAAAACGAGAAAGAGAACGTAAAGATGGCAGACCATATAAAAGTGGAAGGAAGATACATGCGTCCGGCTACTTTGCTGAATGGCCAGCCTAGTTGACTTCGGTTCAGAGGGTCTTGGGTTCGATTTTAACATCTGGTTTATTCGACTAGTTCACGGGCTAGGTGTTTCTGCTCGTCTTAATACACATTTACACACAAGACGTCACACGACCTACCACCACAGAAACGCGTAATAGTGAATATATCCCTGGCCGTACAGTTAGAGTCGCGTAGCTATGAGCTTGCTTTCGGGAGGTGATGGGTTCGAATCCTACAGTCGGCAACCCTGAAGGTAGTTTTCCGTGGTTTTCTATTTTCACATCAGGCATCAGGTATATTAATTACGGCGACGGCCGCTACATTCTCAGTCCTGGACCTTTCCCATCCTCGCGTCGCCGAAAACTTTCAATGTATTAGCACGACGTTGAACCATTAGCAAAAAATAAATAAAATATATAGGCCTATATTCATTTCTCCTCACGAAAGAGTTTTTGGCGTCAGGAAGTTTAAACGGCCGTAAAAGACCAGTCATAAAATCAGGCCCACATATGCGTCCGAGTTCACACCCGTGACCCCACTAGGGTGTGAGAAAAGCGTCTGAAGATTAATAAGAAGAACTGCAACTTGATCGCGTACAAGTTTACTCATATCTGAAAAAAATATATCCTAACACTACGACTTTACAGTATAATTACTTAAAAGTTGTACTTACACCACTATCACATAGAAATTTATACAAAATTGTCGGGTTATTTAACTGTTTTCTTAAGAAATCCAACGTTTATGGGAAAAGGCTTTAATACTTCTGTAGATAAAACTTTCCGATTATCAGTTCTCCGTTTTACAGACGAATAGCCTATTTATCGTAATTTTTCTGCAGTCTTCCTTTTACATTAACTTACGTGAATGATCATTCCTATGATATATGACGTCATAATGATATTTGTTTACGATCTTGAGGACATATGAAGGTTCTTTGGAACTCGTGTTAATTACCGTTATCTGTCAACGAGAAGGTCTTAATAATAATTCTGTTCTTTCAGTTGACAAATGGCCTTTAGTGCCATATACTGCAATCACGCTGTAGCAATATGGACCGTGTGATCTTCAAAAAGCCAAGACCATTTTCTAACATGTCAACAACCAGCGTAAACAGCGGCATTGTCTTAAAGAATTTAATACCTGCCATGCAGAGGTCATGGGACCGTTTGCGTTCTGTTAGGACCGCAGCCGAAATAAACAAATTTCCCACAAGGTACACGCAAGTAAAAAGGTGTTGTGATATACCCCATCCCACGATCATTAAGTTAGATATGATGTTAGGAAATAGCTCTTTTCGAGACGTTCGTTTCTAGACAACGATATACTGGAAGAGAAACTTGGGTGAGAACGCTGTTGGCCAAAAGAAAACAAAAAGCATGATTATGTGACATGTACAGGAATCGTAAGCGATGTAAAGAAAAGCAGGACCACCTGCTCGTTGCAAGGTGCGGGAACGTTAGGAACGGAACATTTTCTTCCTCGTTTAATGGTGCGCAATTTATAACCTAACTAGCATGGCTCCAAGGCTTTCGCAAGTCAACAAGGGTCGCACTGTTGGCATATGAGAGGCACAGATACAGTACACATCATCATCATCATCGGCTTACCCTCCAGGTTCGGTTTTTCCCTCGGACTTAGCGAGGGATCCCACCTCTACCGCCTCAAGGGCAGTGTCCTGGAGCTTCAGACTCTTGGTCGGGGGATACAACTGGGGAGTATGACCAGTACCTCGCCCAGGCGGCCTCACCTGCTATGCTGAACAGGGGCCTTATGGAGGGATGGGAAGATTGGAAGGGATAGGCAAGGAAGAGGGAAGGAAGCGGCCGTGGCCTGAAGTTAGGTACCATCCCGGCATTCGCCTGGAGGAGAAGTGGGAAACCACGGAAAACCACTTCCAGGATGGCTGAGGTGGGAATCGAACCCACCTCTACTCAGTTGACCTCCCGAGGCTGAGTGGACCCCGTTCCAGCCCTCATACCACTTTTCAAATTTCGTGGCAGAGCCGGGAATCGAACCCGGGCCTCCGGGGGTGGCAGCTAATCATGCTAACCACTACACCACAGAGGCGGACTACAGTACACATACCGTACATTATCATCTTTTTTTCTTTTTCTTTACGGTGGTTTAAGCAATATTATTTGATTATTTGATTATATAATTTGAAAGTAAGCCTCCGTGGCTCAGGTGGCAGCGTGCCGGCCTCTCACAGCTGGGTTCCGTAGTTCAAATCCCGGTCACTCCATGTGAGATTTGTGCTGGACAAAGCGGAGGCGGGCCAGGTTTTTCTCCGGGTACTCTGGTTTTTCCTGTCATATTTCATTCCAGAAACACTCTCCATGAACATTTTATTTCATCTGGCAGTCATTTATCATTGCCCCAGAGGAGTGAGAAAGGCTTCGGCAGCTGGCACATTTCCTATCCTCGCCACTAGATGGGGGCTTCATTCATTTCATTCCTGACCCGGTCGAATGACTGGAAACAGGCTGTGGATTTCCATAATTTGAAAGTCTTATACACACTAAAAGCAACATTTAAAATCCAATTGCTCGTGCTTGGATAAAGTTGAGAAATTACTTCGGTAAGAAATGCAAATGTGTATACTCTGTTTATTGTACAGATATTTCGAGGTTAATTTATTTTACATTCAACCGTTTCATGTTCGGGAGAAAAGGTTCACTTGCTTACAACTTATACACAAAAATTATTGTAAACGTACAAACATATTAAAGATCAAATCTGAAATTCATTTTGCATTGTTTAAAATGAATTATGAGCGTCGCGTCTTTAATGATAAACTAATTCTGAAAATCTAAACATCTAAATGACCAATCCGCCATTGCGGTTGCAACATCAACATAAGGCAGCTCAAGACTTTGAATTCGCACACTTTGAAGGACAAGCCAAACACTTGCTTCCATCGCTGATGATACCGATACAATGCCTATGACTTTACGAATAAGCCAGCTTGGGAAGAGTTGAAGAGTCCACTGGGAAAGTTGTTACATGAGCACACAAAGTAAAAGGAAGCTCTCGGGAAAAGAAAAACTACAGTAAATTTTCATTTGTAAATCATAGAACTAATAATTATAATGTAGTCTTCGAGCCTTTTCCCAAATTTATATGCTTCAAGAAAATCTCACAATATCCAGCTAATTTTGCATAAATTTCTCTCGATGGCGTTGCAAATACAGTGTTAGGCTGGTTGTAAGTCACTGTACCGCTCAATTTACTGGAATCATAGTGTAAAGGTACTGAAATTATTCAAGTTATGTCTGAATTTCTGTCCAGATGTGTCGCAATGATTACGTTACCCCATTTGTATTTGTGATGCGGAAAATAAAAAAGGGTCCCACGTGTCAATTTTTGAAACTGACATTTTGCGATATTCTTACAAAGCATAAAATTCCTAACAATTTGGTACCAAATTTTGTTTTCTGACAAATGTTCCCTTTTCAATTTCCACATCACGTTTGAATATTTTTGATGTGATATTTTGAAACTTTTGTGTGAATTTCTCTACGATTGATTATACTGTATTTATTAAGTTACTTTACACTACTCGTAATAATTAATTTTCATGTAATTGATTTGCTTCATGTTTTCATATTTTTTAGTCATCTTTTTTTTTACAAGTTGTTTTACTTCGCACCGACACAGATAGGTCTTGTGGCGACGATGAGATAGGAAAGGGACAGGAGTGGGAAGGAAGCGGTCGTGGCCTTAATTAAGGAACAGCTCCAGCATTTGCCTGGTGTGAAAATGGGAAACCACGGAAAACCATCTTCAGGGCTGCCGATGATGAGGTTCGAACTCACTATCTCCCAAATACTGGATACTGGACTCACTTAAGTGACTGCAGCTGTCGAGCTCGGTCTTCTTTTGTTATCAGGTAACTTGTTTTAATGTACGGTAATTTCCTATAATATTTTTGTAACAAGTTCTCTTTTATTGTTTGTTTATGTTGCTTTATGTTATGTAATGTATGTTTTCAATTAATTTCGTTGGCATACTATTGCAAGCAGTCATTGCCACTTCAATATATCGCAGCTGATATGTTCTTCTTTTTCCAAAGACACCTCCGTACAGGCCATGAAGGTCCCCGGAGGAGTGGAAGGTAAAGGCTTCCACCATTGTTAACCGTGATACGTGATGGGGTAGAGTGGTTAGCTCTACGCCCGGCCGCTTTTGCCCCCAGGAATTAACCTGGTAGGCTGAGTGAACCTCAAGGCCATATGCACGTCCGGAAGTGGAAATCTCGTTTCTTAAATTTTACGTCTTCCTGACGGGGATTCGAACCCACGCCCTTCCGGGCGAACCGAGCACGACTTTGCCGCCTCGACCAGGCAGCCCCTCGACTGATATGTAGTAGATAATAATAATAATAATAATAATAATAATAATAATAATAATAATAATAATAATAATAATAATAATAATAATAATAATCGCATATTCTCAGCCACCGTATGCAGGCATTTTGATTTGACATCATTTAGTCTGCTTGTGTGCAGATTGCAACGTACCGTTTTAACTTCACAAAATGGTAGAGAAACAGAATTCTATTAGGTGACCTTATGCTGGGTTTAAATTTTTGTCTGGTAATATTTTTAAAAACTGCTGGTAATTTAACTTCGTAGTAACACATCCAAGGTTTTCGGCGACGCAATAATGGAAAAGTGCTGGGAAATGGGAATATAGTATCCGTGGTCAAAATTAAGGTACAGTTCCAAGCATTTCTCTGGTTTGAAATAGGTAAACCACGGAAAACCATCTTCAGGGCTGCCGATCATGGGATTTGAATCTACACTCTCGCGAGTGTAAGCTCACTGGTACCGAGTAGCCAACTCGCTAGGATTTTGTCAGGGCGACACCGAATGTATCACCAAACATTTATTTTATTTGTCGACACGTCGTATGACATGGAGTGCTAAATGGACTTTTTAACGTTCTAAAGTGAATTCGACTAATACCAAGTCTGAATCCACAATAATCAACCACTGATCCACAGAGCAGACAAACTAATGAGGGTAGCGGTGATTGTTATTTTGAGAGGCAGTAAGAGTTCACCAAGGGAAGACGGACATGTAAGATGAGAAGTAGAGTGTAACACAAGAGAGTCTGAGCAATGAGAGGCTCGACTAGTTTCGACCGATTCTCGCATATATTGGTCGAATCCTGTGATAGTACATATATCCTGTATCGGTCATTTCCACAGTAACAAGGAAATGCACTTTTTACTTTTCCGTAATTTCTATCTGTCTGTCTGTCTGTCTGTACACGCATCACTAGAAAACGGCTAAAGAGAATTGAATAAAAATTGGTATGCAAAGTCGGGGAATAAGTCGCTATAATCTAAGGTATATATAATTTTATTCACGCTGATAGAAATGGTAGTTTAGGGGAAGGCCTAAAATTTCATTTTCAAATATTTATGTTATTAGAGGTCCTATCGTAATAAGAATTGGTATGCAAAGTCTGGGAATAAGTCTCTACCATCTAGGCTATAAATAATTTTATTCACGCTGAGTGAAATGGTAGTTTAGGGGAAGGCCTAAAATTTAATTCTTAAATATTTACATTATTAGTGGTCATATCTAGTTGAAAACTCGTATACAAAGTCGGAGTATAAGACACTATAATCTAGGCTATAAATCATTTTATTCACGCTGAGTGAAATGGTAGTTTAGGGGAAGGCCTAACATTTAATTCTCAAATATTTCTATTATTAGTGGTGTATCGATAAATACTACATAACCAAAATTATATATAATTAAATTTCCTAACATTTGTGTCTTATACATGTTCATCGTACCGGCTATGATAACACAGATATTCATGAATTTGTATTTTTGTTGCTAAGTCAATATCGACAAATAGCCACGAGAAAATGGGTTAACAGAATTTAATGAAAATCGGTATATAGAGTCGGTGAATAAGAAAATACAGTCTAAGCTATAAACAATTTTATTCCCCCTGGATGAAATTGTAGTTTAGGGGAAGGCGCCTAAAATTTAATTTTTAAGTACCTATGTTTATCGAAAAGTACTACATAACAAAAGTTGCAGAGAATACAATTTCCGATCATTTATGTTTTATTCAGTTTTACCGTACCGTCTATGACGAGTGGTATTTCAGAGTCGGAAGAAAACTACATGTGAAGGCCTACAATATCGAAAGCGCATAGCATTGATCAACAATAACATTGCATTGACCATTGTTTGTTGTGATGTTATTTGTCTCTTATGCTGCCTCTCAACTCCGATAGATGGGATTATTGCCGCGTACCGAGTATAATAGCCTGACTGAATATTGGCGGGAAGTAGCCGGGGAGTAAGAAAACTTTCTTCTTTGGTATGCCATTCATCTGGTCCATATATTTTCTGATACAGCTGGTGCGCAGCACACTGGTTCTTCATATTATTCCAGTCATTCGAGCCCTACTCTGACACGCTGTTTTAAATGAGCAGTGTGCATACTTAATACGGAGGCTGACTTAGTAGTAGTAGTAGTAGTAGTAGTAGTAGTAGTAGTAGTAGTAGTATGGCCTGATCTAGAATATCAATTTAGGCCTATTCCAATTTATAGCACCACAATTCACTAAATAACTCAAAATTCAACCCTGAAAAGAGCCGTTTAAGAAAAGCTTCTTCCTCTTCACTCTTATTAAATTCAACATTCATTTTATTCCAAATTCTCTGGCTTACATCTGATCTGTTTTTGACAAGCCCTTACATCTGATCTGTTTTTGACAAGCTCTATTGGTGAAAAATATCTAATTCCCTCCATGGGAACTTAGAATTTTCCATTCGGAATTGCTAGGCGGGCAATAATTCCATTGTGGAGATTTATCTCCCGTATGCAGTTATCAGACTGTGCCTCTTATAATGGGCTTCTGATAAGTTCACTTGCATACACCCCAGCGTCAGTGGGTAGGGTCTGACACATCCCACTCTGATGAGTCTAGCGTCAGACCTAAGACAAAACACTGGTTAATAGAGCAAACGCCTGAAAAGCCTTACATCTGAAGTGTAATCCTGTTCATTAAAAGTGAGAAAATGTGTGGTGTTTCATTTGATCGAGTATTTCATATGAAAGCATTGCTTTTAATCGCGCCATTCCTACTGACGTCATTGTAATGTATGTTCATTTCAATTGGGAAAACCACTAAGACAGTCTTTCTGAGGATGTAAGAATGCAGGTGGAGAGTGAGTGTCTACCATTATAATGAAAACTCCCCAACCTGATTGTGAATAATGGTATACAAGCGGGTCTACCATTACAGTGAAAATTCCCTAACTCAGTCTTCATATGAGAAAAGACGTTTGGTGACTTCCCCGTCGCGTTTCTAGGGTAACGTTAAGTGCTATGCAATTTAATACAATCTTGCTTACAACGTATACCGGTACACTAGAATTCCGTAGCGAAGCACGGGTACATCAGCTAGTTATTATGTATAGTTCATTCATTTATATCAGGGTCCGTATACTGTGGACAGTAGAATAGGCAAGTGTGCTTATCGGCTTCTAACCTCTGACGACAAGGTCTTTGGCACATATAATATCCATAGTCTTCGCAGATATAAGAGATAGGATCTATACCGTGGATGTAAATATTATCAATTTTGAGCGAGTGTTCAGTAGTAAGAAGGGATTGTGATCGATGATGCTTGTTGTTTTAAGGGGCCTAACATCGAAGGTCATCGGCCCCTGCGATTGTGATCAAGGATGTATGAAACAATCAGAGTTGTTTGTACTGTATATAGCCATATTGTTATTATTATCTGGTAAAATTTTCGAATACAATGAAGTAGACGCAATGTATATATCTTTATCATAGTAACTTAAGTGTTCAGTTATGCCATTCTAGGATTATTTATGAAGGCCAGTTTTGTGGTTAATCATAATATGTGATCTCATCGGTTCACCAAGGGGGCGTTATGTGGTAGTACGTATATCACACCCTCGCACTGTATTTAAAAGCAAGAGATATTATTATTATTATTATTATTATTATTATTATTATTATTATTATTATGTCATTAGCATATTTATTCTTAATATTTTAAGCTGGAAGGTCTCTGTATGTGATATGAGTAATTTGTTTTGTAGAAGCGGATGGGAAAACAGTACTATTTACAACTCGGAAAGTTTCTGTGAGTAATGGAACCCCCCAGAGTCCGATGACGCGGCCTGGTTGTTATTGTCATGGCACCCGGAAGAAGTTCGGGGCGCGGTCTTGGGTATGGCAAGAGGATCTTCCACTCATGATTGAATGACCAGGATCAATCTACACGTACCATGTAAGGATAGGGGGAAGCTAAGGTCTATATAGGCATGTGTGAAAACGGCGGAGAGAACTTGACTGCAAATTTTAGTGAAACACGACTTGCCATAAATCTTTTGTGGAGCGTGGTTGAGTGAAATTTTGTGTAATGTGATCTGTAGTACTTACCTGCGAACTATGGAGTGCTTAGGCACTTGGTGTTTTATCACTTGTGGAGGCTTGGTGTTTTATATGTTGGTGAGAACTATGAGGTGCTGTATTTCAGACTTTCCATAATTCATGTTCTGTAACAGCAAGCGTGTGTTGCTCGAGTGAATGTATCTTTAAACCAAGTGCTAGAGTCAGTGAAGACAGTATGATAAAGGTTCAGTATCTGTGTGATATAACAAGTGCTAATTATGAGAATATGCAAGTTGTGTTGATACACAGAGAGAGTGAAGGGTGTTTATCTACACAGATATCTGCTTTGTTCAACGGACTGACTGTAGCTTGGTCCTCGCTTTTGGTTTTCCAGTGTTGTTGTTGTCGTTGTAAATATGGAGTCTTCCAGAAGTATTTTGTGAGTGTATTTTATGCATATTTTGGTGTGTTGATGAGGTGCACATGCACGGATACTATTCAGAATAAGTTACTTTAGAAACAGTGGAGTTATTGATGAGCCTAGGTGCAGTTGCTACCTATTTAGTTGTTTTCGAAAGGTTAGGTAAGGCCTGAAGCAGATGTACCAGTACGCAGCTTTATGTACACGCCCTGGGAGAGAGAATTATCATGCTTTATTATAATTTGAGGGATCCATTCTGGTATTTCAAATATTATTCATATATAATAATAATAATAATAATAATAATAATAATAATAATAATAATAATAATAATAATAATACAATCCTAACGGAGATAGCGCACGGCGGAGTTCTTGCTGAAGGACTGATAATGCCCACATTTAGCACTGGACTATTCCTTCTTTGAAAACAGAAATTTCGTCACATGCTAACCGTGTTCGCTAGTGCCAATCATTTACCACTGATCAGCTGTTAAGGCTGTCGTCCATGTGGCAGATTCCCTATCAATTGAGGCGTTGACATGGGATAGTAAGTTAAAAAAAATCGAAATTTCTTTTTTTTTCATGGAGAAAGTAGTAAACGCTCATGCCAAAGACATGGAAAAGGTAGCAAGTCGTCTGGTAGAATAGATTTGCTTCTACGGTTGATGCAAGTGGAACATGTGTTAGGTCCACGAGGTTTGGCATGGAGAAGGTAGTAAGCCAGCCCGTGCCTCTGGTGTAATTAGCTATAACCTTTGCCATTTGTTGACAGTGAACTGCGTGTAAACCTTGTTTATAGCTAGTATAGTTCGTCATAGTTATATTTCAGTTGCCGGAACGCCTCCGAAGTCTATTCTATTCAAAATGGTAATTCGTTTTGCCAGCATCTTGAGAATGCGTTCATAGTAGTTCTTTGCTTTTATAAGTAGGTATTGTGTGTGCCCAAGAATGGCCCCAGAAGAAATTGCGGAAATTATCAGAGAGGCTAAACATTTTCTACCATTTCATGTAATTATGACGACGTCTGGGGGATTTTTGTGACTTCGCCGTGGAAAGCAAGAGAAATTCAAATACTTGACACCTTAAGTTTAGCACTGTGAGCGTGATAAGAATTTCAAGAGCTGAACTTCCATCAGTCAAGACATGGCAATCATTCAAAGAGAAGCGAGGAAGGAGCACAACATCCTCAAAAGAGGATGGTCTTATCACGTGATCAACAACCACACAGGAGATCAACCATCAGTGAACCGAAAGAAAAGGACTTATTGGTTATGCTGGGTCTATTCGATGAAAAATACCTTGCGTTTTACTGTAAAATTTGTGCTTTAATCATACATGTCAACTACCAAACTGATTAGATATAATTTGTGCTTGAAACATAATAAGCATAACTTTGTGTGTTAAACTGATAAACGGATAACTCCTTGATCCTACATGATAGTTGTTCAATATCATCTGCTTCACAATGCTGGCAAGACTATTTTTTCTTCTCCTGTAAAATTCACTTTTTATGACTTACTACCTTTTCCATGTCAATGCCTCAATTGTTCACCTAAGGTTTTCTTCAGTGATTTAAAGAAGTTGGAAGTCTATCAAACATCACGCTTGGTAAATTATTCCAATCTCTAGTTCCCTTTGCTACAAACGAGTATTTGCCCCAATTTAACCCCTTGAATTCCAATTTTATCCTTATATTATGATCTTTCCTACTTTTAAAAACTCCATTCAAACATATTCGTCTACTAATGCCATTCCCCGCCACCTCTCCAGGGACAGTTCGGAACATACCACTTAGTCGAACAGCTCGTCTCCTTACCCCAAATCTTCCCACCACAAAGCTTGCAATTTTTTTCGTAACACTACTCTTTTGTCAGAAATCACCCCTAGAACAAAACCTAGAACAAATCGTGTTGCTTTTTTGTGTGGATATTTCCAGTTCGCGAATCACTTAATCCTGGTGAGGGTCCCATACACAGGAACTATACTCGCATTGTGGTCTTACCAACGTTACATTCCCTCGCCTTTACATCCTTACTACGACCCCGAAATACCCTCATCGCCATATGAAGAGATATGTAACCTATATTTATAATCCCATTTGTGTGATTACCCTAATTCTGATCTCTCCTTATATTAACACATACAAAACCAAACCCCATAGCACTACAGCCCTTGATGGGCCTTGACCTACCAAGCGACCGCTGCTAAGTCCGAAGGCCTGCAGATTACGAGGTGTCATGTGGTGAGCACGACGAATCCTCTCGGCCGTTATTCTTGGCTTTTTAGAGCGGGGCCGCTTTCTCACCATCAGATAGCTCCTCAATTCTAATCACGTAGGCTGAGTGGACCTCGAACCAACCCTCAGGTCCAGGTGAAAATCTCCGACCTGGCCGGGAATCGAACCCGGGGTCTTAAATTAACACATAGGTAATAATAATTTCGAGTTGCTATTTCTAGCCGGGTGCAGTCCTTGTAAGGCAGACCCTCCGATGAGGGTGGACGGCATCTGCCATGTATAGGTAACTGCGTGTTATTGTGCTGGAGGATAGTGTTATGTGTCGTGTGTGAGTTGCAGGGATGTTGGGGACAGCACAAACACCCAGCCCGCAAGCCATTGGAATTAACCAATGAAGGTTAAAATCCCCGACTGGAATCGAACCTGGGACCCTGTGAACCGAAGGCCAGTACGCTGACCATTCAGCCAACTAGTCGGACAACACACAGGTACCTACAGTGATCCCTATGAGGTACCTTTCCTCCATCAAGGCAGTAAACAAAACTGAGATAACTTTTTTTCCTGGTTTAACTCACAGCTTGACTTTTCATCTCATTTACCATCATACCTTTGTCTGCTGTCCATGTCACAACATTGTCGAGGTCTTTTTTGCATTCGCTTACAGTCCTGTAACTTATTTATTATTCTATACAGTATAACACCAACCGCAACAATCCTTACATCTGATTCCAGTTCTTTATTCATGTAATTTATACGGTATATACAGGGTGGTCGGAAACACCGTGAGCGTTAGGAGGTTGGTCATACTGATAAATAATTTGAAAAATCGGTATCTCGCACCGTTCTCATTTTATCAGGTGGTGAAATTAGCCATTTAAATTGCATCGCGGGTGAATTCAAATAGGCTTTGTCAAGTGGTGTTTCTAAGTTTCTAAGTGCCCAGGATAGGTCTTCATAGGAAAACAATTATCTCCATTCAGAGTGATATTTATATGATTATTCAATAAAAATTCTACGCATAATTGAAAACTGCATGGTATGTATTGTTACTGATCTGTCACAATGGGCATTAATGGCAGAGATGTTTCATAGCGACAGGAAAAATACTAAATTCCCAATCTTAAAATCACAGGAATAGAACCAGCTTTTGGGTGGTTAGGCCGTGTGCATTATGCAGAGTTTCGTCCAGACGTGCCATTTGGACTCATCAGCTGGAATGGCACGCCCCTCCAGGACTCTGCTTAGCAGTGGCAGACCAAACTGTGTGGCCCCGCCGAGTTAGCAAATCAAGTTTGCTAACCTGCTAAAGGAGAAATGACTTCTCCGTTTAAAAAATGCTCCCCCATTGGAGATACAATTTCAAAAAAAGGCTTTCACAGCCGCAGATCTTAAAATCACAGGAATAGAACCAGCTTTTGGGTGGTTAGGCCGTGTGCATTATGCAGAGTTTCGTCCAGACGTGCCATTTGGACTCTGGTTCTATTCCTGTGATTTTAAGATCTGCGGCTGTGAAAGCCTTTTTTTGAAATTGTATCTCCAATGGGGGAGCATTTTTTAAACGGAGAAGTCATTT